>NC_079194.1:152602884-153314776 GCF_029499605.1 Hyla sarda
TAAACCTACTACTGGCAAATATTATGGTTAACCAGAACCCGTTACAATGGACAGCCCTTGGTGGACATTTAAGAATAGGTTACCAACTAGCAAAAACCACCAATGAGGCAAAGATAAAACTTAACTTTTACTTATATATTGATTAAATAATCATAGATAAGGTACACATACATGGAAAAGAATATGGAAGGGGATAAAGGGTACAGGTGAAACCCTAACCTAGAGTCTCTAAACAAAAACAATCTCCTAAATACTAGGTGTGGAATGGGGAAAAAGGTACAGCACATAAAAACAATATAATAAAGTAATTGGTGGCACACCTCTCTTGCCAACGCGTTTCACCCCTCACATTATAGGGGCTCATCAGGGATAAGAGGAAACCACATTCATATCAATAAACACAGTGTACCATAAGATACCATAAAAAATATTGATATTGATAAAGACGAGATAGAGGTATAGGAGTTTAGACAGGTGTCCACAAAAATGTAGAGAGTCAATGTCAGTCAGAGTCAAATGTACGTCACGTAGATAGGACAGTAGACCAATGAAGTACTAAACAGACGAAGTACGATATTAGTACAGTAGTACAGCATTAGTACAATATTAGTACAACATTAGTATAATATTAGTAGAGCACTGGAAGAACTTTGATAAAGTATTAGTGCATCAATACCCAATTGCACGAGTGGGTGCCTGATGGCAGACTTTGAACTGTAGATATTTGCAGTCAATGAAGCCACACCCTATCCTAGTTGGGTAATGAAAAATGACTCTTCCACCATACAGTGGTTAGGAGACACCGACTCCTAGTTGATATGAACAGAGATGTTTGTACAACGAATGGCGTGACACAGGTCTGTATAGATAGTTAGGCACTCAGTTGAACCCCTAAATCGTGGAGCCCAAAAACCTAAAAGTAGGGTCTGATATGATAGAGAAAGGACCAGGTTTGTCCTATGGTAAGACCCTGTTGTGGAATCAATGTCCCATCAGGCTAGCTGATAGAAGCCCTCGACCGATGTAGGCCACGAGGACGACGTGTTTTTTCTAGTTGGTAACCAGTTCCACTTACAACTGAGATTTGCCGACGTTCTAATTTAATGTCAGAATTATAAAAAAAAATGTTGTCCTGCTTAAAGTTTTTTAGGACTTTATGACCATGTGCCTTATACTTGGATCCAGTGTCATCCATGCCAGTGCAATCATTTTTACTTTTGTTTTAGTTGGATGTTTCCCTTCTAATGTTATTTGTTACCTTGTTGTTTTCAGAGGACGTGTTTCCCTGCAAGGACTGTGGCATCTGGTATCGCAGCGAGCGCAATCTGCAGGCCCACCTCATGTATTACTGTGCCAGCCGGCAGAGTTCCACCTCTCCATCAGTTGAAGAAAAACCTAAAGACTCCTATCCAAATGAGAGGATATGTCCTTTTCCCCAGTGCAAAAAAAGCTGCCCAAGTGCAAGCTCCCTGGAGATCCACATGAGGAGTCATAGCGGTAGGTAAAATCAGGGAGCTGGTGCAAGTTTTCAGTCTTGGTTGGAAATCTAAATGCACCACACAATTTGAAGAGGTTCAGATATTAACCTGTAACATGTATGGTATATACCATATGGATCATATACAGTACAGACCAAAAGTTTGGACACACCTCATTCAGAGTTTATTTTCATGACTATGAAAATTGTAGATTCACATTGAAGGCTGAAACTATGAATTAACACATGTGGAATTATATCCATAACAAAAAAGTGTGAAACCACTGAAAATATGTCATATTCTAGGTTCTTCAAAGTAGCCACCTTTTGCTTTGATTACTGCTTTGCACACTCTTGGCATTCTCTTGTTGAGATTCAAGAGGTAATCACCTGAAATGGTTTTGACTTCACAGGTGTGCTGGTGTGGAGGAGGAGGTGTGATGGTGTGGGGGTGCTTTGCTGGGGACACTGTTGGGGATTTATTCAAAATTGAAGGCATACTGAACCAGCATGGCTACCACAGCATCTTGCGGCATGCTATTCCATCCGGTTAGCGTTTAGTTGGAACATCATTTATTTTTCAACAGAACAATGACCCCAAACACACCTCCAGGCTGTGTAAGGGCTATTTGACCAAGAAGGAGAGTCATGGGGTGCTGCGCCAGATGACCTGGCCTCCACAGTCACTGGACCTGAACCCAATCAAGATGGTTTGGGGTGAGCTGGACCGCAGAGTGAAGGGGAAAAGGGCCAACAAGTGCTAAACATCTCTGGGAACTCCTTCAAGACTGTTGGAAGACCATTTCAGGTGACTACCTCTTGAAGCTCATCAAAAGAATGCAAAGAGTGTGCAAAGCAGTAATCAAAGCAAAAGGTGGCTAGAACCTACAATATGACATATTTTCACTCTTTTTTATTATGTCTATAATTCCACATGTGTTAATTCATAGTTTTGATGCCTTCAGTGTGAATCTACAATTTTCATAGGCATGAAAATAAAGAAAACTCTGAATGAGAAGGTGTGACCAAACTTTTGGTCTGTACTGTATATGTATAATATATCCCCAGGATATACCATGGATAGTGTTCCCCAACCAGGGTGCTTCCAGCTGTTGCAAAACTAAAATTCCCAGCATGCAGGGAGTTGTAGTTTTGCAACAGCTGGAAGCACCCTAAATAATGCCATAGATGCTGATGGATGCAGACCCCCCTTCACGAGAGACTGTATTCCTTCACCGATAGCCTTGAGAATCACTTTATATGAAACAAAATGTCTCCCATTTATTATTCTGCATTCACCTAAAATCAAGCTTCATTAGGTTTGCGGTATAATTTCTGACATCCCTTGACCCTAGCCCAGGCCCATTTCAGGCATAATTAGTAGTCTTCAGAAACTAACAAAATATCTACATGTATTTGAGTTCTGATAAGGAAAAAAAAATAAAAAATCAACAGCGCAGAATGGAGGCATTCGGCTGAATTAAGGACACCGCACCACCGTGCTTATCCTCTACATCACATCAGGATGCCACTAGAAGACCATTCCAGCTCTACTTAATGTGAGCAGCCTGTTTAACCCTTGACTGCCCCGCCATCCAATAACAGGCATTTGGTAACCAGAGGGTTAAGCTAAAGCTTCCCACTGCAACAATCTCATCTAAGAACTATTTTGCGCACCAGAGAGGGAGATATTTAATCTGCCTCTTCCTCTGTTTTTCTAATAGGCTCCAATCCATTTGTTCAAAGTGTCCCCTTCAGATTAATAGCATCATAGGACATTATCTCGCCATCTTAATCAGAGTGCAGCGCACTCCTCTCTATTAGTACAAGTGGATAGCGTTGCTTTTGTGATAACAAGGAGCCCAAGGTGGTGCAGAGAGAGGCTAAATAACCGAGACGCTTATCATTTCACAGGCGAGAGACCGTTCGTGTGTCTGATCTGTTTGTCCGCGTTCACCACCAAGGCAAATTGTGAGCGTCATCTGAAGGTTCACACGGACACCCTGAATGGTAAGGAACATAGAACAGGTTGGGGACATCTTAATATAAACAAATTATTTATCCCCAAGATGTAGAGCTGAATGGGTCTTGTGACTGTTTCCTTTGTGCTAACCTGCAGTGTTAGAGATTTGGTGGATTTTCATAAACTGCTATATGTGAACATCCTTTGCAGGGTTTTTTCTTTTATTTTTAAATGCTAACACAGAGAACATTCATGTCAAAAGTTTACAGTCGGGGTCTCAGCGCTTCACTCCTAAGCTCAGAGCTATCTATGTCCAGCTTTTCTGGACGGCCCAATTACCAGTGGTCCCTCAAGTAGTAGATAACTAATATAGATAAAGCAAGTCCTTACATATGAAAGAAAGAGCTGCTGGAAGCTGTAAATCACTGTCTATGTAAAGGACAGGAGCTTCTTCAGGGTCCTGTACAGTACACACTGTCCTAAAAAAGTAAAATTGAGTGCCCTCACCTGGTGTCAGAAGGAGCAGTTAACCGTGGCATTGGTAAAGAGTAGTACAGAAAATCTAGTACCCCCCCTGTACTGTAGAGAGACGCTACCAGGCAGCCAGTAAGTTCATGTACTTTAGCATTACAGGTGTTTTACCAATGAAATGCTCATTCTAATTGGTCAGTTCTTTTAGTTATTGACACGTTTTTCAGATCTGGACTGTCTGTAGCATTGTATGTTGAGCATGGTTTTGAGTTACAATGGCCCAGAAAAGACCATTATATGTAGAATATCGTAATCTGAGTCCATTGAAAGTTGAGGGATCACTGTATAAGTCTATAGGGCCATCCAGAGAAGCTGGACAGAAATCACAGTGAGCTGGGAAGTAAAGTGCACTACTGCACTCCCCACTTGCCCACCTGATCTATCTGGTTTTCAGCACTAAGACGCAGACCAATCTAAACTTTTGACATTTCTGTGACATGTAAATAATTTTATTTATCAGAGGCCTTTCCCTTCAGCCATAGACATATATTCTGGTATGTTCTGAACTATCAGACAGTTCTGTACAATACTAACACATGAATATGCAAATAAGGGAGACACTTTTGCACACATCATTCCCCACTCGTATACTGACATTTATAGAGGATGTTTACTTGTTATTTGTGATACAGTTTGCGTCTCTGCTGGTTATAGATGAATTCCCCCCCTCCAATGCAACAAGAGAGGAGAGAGCTTAACTTTGTAAATCTCTTTTCCAGGGGTTTGCCATGGATGCGGCTTCATTTCCACCACCCGTGATATTCTCTACAGCCACCTAGTGACCAATCACATGATCTGCCAACCAGGATCCAAGGTTGATGTGTTTCCCCTTGTAAAAACACTACCTACAGTCAAGTCTACAAACTCTGGTGCGTGTACAGTTAATCATCACTGTCTCTTGAAGGATGAATGCTCATTGGAACAGTGATAGTTTGCCCATAAGTGCGCAGACTCCAGTTATGTTCACACTGTGTGTTTTTGTTGAGTTTCTACTATGTGTTTTCTGTTTTGAGTTGTGAACTTCCCTGTCAATGAGTTTACCAATAAATAAAAAATAAAAAAAACACTCCAACAAAAATACACTGTGTGAACACAGCCCAACCCCTAGGCAATGAACATTTTGAGAATGTAATAAATTTCTGAAAGCATGTACGCATAGCTGTACTGCATTACTTGTCACAGCCAAGAAAAATGTAGAGAGTCTACCAATCTGATATTGATTGTCTATTCTCTGATATTGATGGTCTGCCCTACTTTTTCATCTATTCTTTCTTTGTGCACTTGAATACAGAGTATTGTTCCCTCTTTTTAGCATTTCCGAATGGTTAGGGGCTGACTGTAGTGTTCTTTTAATAGGATAGTGACAGGAGGAGTATAACCACCACCCCCCCCCCCCCTCCCATAATCACCACTATATCTTATGTAAGATATAGTGCTGAGAAGCTCTGTAGACATTTGCTCCATTTGTAGGACCAACATCAGCCTCCCTTCTTATAACACTCCAGCACTGATATAAACTGTAGACTTTAGGGTTGGTGGTGCGTTGAAGAGTTTGTCATGAAAAGCAACTTTTGTCATGTCTCTCAGATATGTCAAAAGTTATTGATCCCACCAGGTTTGGCTCTTGGGACCAGCTGTGATCGTGAGTTAGTAGCCGGGGAGTGAGACCTGGTGCGATCGTCAACTTTTCACATGTCGAAGCGACATGTAAAAAAAATTTTTAATGCCAGTAACTCTTTAAACCTTGTGCATATTTTCTTGATATTACCATTTACATTTTTCTTGTTCTTTTATTTCCACAGTGGTAAATCAAAGCTCATCCTCCAGCCTTCTAAAGTGTAGTTTGTGTGGATTTTTAGCAGATGGTCTGACCAGTCTCCAGCAACATGCCATCATGCACACTACATCTCCCTTTCCCATCACCACTCAGTCAGTCCACTCCCCACCTGATGCAGAAAGAGGAGAGCAGGCACCAGAAGTCCTGAAAAATGGCAATGCTACATCACCAGTCTCATCTCTGTCGGGAAGTGAGGAACTGCTAGTCAAAATTAAAGAAGAACCAGAACCATTAATGCCTATAAGTGAGTCTGGTGCTGCCAGCTCTGAAGCCACAGAAGCAGCAGCACCAGTGCCATCCCCCACTGTCAAAGTAAAGACTGAAATCTCAAGCCCCACGCCAGGATCTAGTCCTGTGCCCAATGAGTCTGGGGCAGCAACTGGAGGTGGCACAGTCATTATGCCGCACTACGTCTTTGGACATGAAGCAGCTCCTGCCATTGTACCACAAGCTTCTGAGATACTGGCAAAAATGTCTGAGCTGGTCCACAGCCGGCTAAAACATGGACAAGCTGTTAGTCCGGCTGGCTTTTCAGGGAACACAGCACCTAAGGGTGCTACTTGTTTTGAGTGCGAAATCACATTTAATAATATAAATAATTATTATGTGCACAAGAGACTTTACTGCTCGGGGAGACACGTGACAGATGAGAGCCCAGCCAGTGGCCGCAAAATAAAAGTAACACCCATACGGGCCACCGTGGCCCCTGGCACTTCTACTTTACCAGCTGTTAATGACCAAGGAACAGTCCCACCTCAGGAGGAAGCTGTAGGGGAAAGCAGTGCCCCAGTGGTATCAGTTAAAGTGGAAGATGGTGTTGGCACAGACAGTGAACCCACAGCGAGTGGACATGCTAGTGAAGGCAGCCAAAGCCCGAGCTCCTTAGATGACACGGATGAAGATCCAACCCGCACTGTTTGTGCGGCATGCAACATCCGATTCAGCAGGCACGACACATACATGGTTCACAAACGTTACTACTGTGCCTCACGCCATGATCCTCCGCTTCGCCGTCCTGGTATGAACAAGCCGGGACCTCCATATACACCTCAGCCTACTCCAAGAACTCGCAAACGGCGAAAGCTTTATGAAATCCATGGAATGGCCCAGGCAGAGGTGACTCCTTCAACATTGCTTCCTCTATCGGCATTGCCCATCATACAAGGCCTCATACCGCCTTCTGCTGTACCCTCCCCTAGTTCCAGCCCTGATGCTGCTGATGGGCCAATAGACTTGAGCAAAAAACCTCGTCTCTTGGTTGAAACCCCAGCACCAGCTGCAGCAGTGGTCCCATTGACAGACTACCATGAATGTACTGCCTGCCGCATCAGCTTCAACAGTCTTGAAAGCTACCTGGCACACAAGAAGTTTTCTTGCCCTGCAGCTTCTTTACAACAGCAGGCTCTGCAACAACTTCAGAAAATTAAAACTCCTGTCCCCACATCTGCAAAGATTGGGGAAGAAGTAGTGAAGGTGAAAGTTGAGAGACGAAGTCCAGGATCTGTGAATGAGTCCTCTCAATCTATAGCAATGCCCTTAACCTCAATTCCAGACACTAAACCCATTCTGCAGTACCCCCCTGCTGCAGAGGCATCTCCATCTTCTACAGCCTCCTGCCCCTACTGCCCTCCGAATGTGGTCATCCGAGGAGATTTACTTGAACATTTCAGAAGTGTCCATGGTCTACTTTTAGCAAAAGCCTCCACAGGTCACCGACTACAAGGCACATTCATGGAAGTGGTCCTACCTGCCCGAGCGCAACCAAGTACTGCATCAGAGGGCAACTTGCCCAGTCCACCTGTGTCCTCTGCTTCTCCATTACAAATGCCAAGAGACAATACAAATAGCAAAGAGGCCTCACCATTGTCATCTTCTGCGAATGGTAGTCCGGTTTCAAATTCCACTTCACGACCAGTGTTAACCAGCACCCCCCGGCCTCTGTTGCCAAACTCTCCAGCCCTCCCTCTAAACCCGTTGGTGGAAACGCGAAGAGATGATGGACTCAGGGCAACCACCCTCGCTCTCCTGCCTGGGGATAAAGCAATGCAACCTCCTAAGCCTGGTCTGGCTACTCCATTGCCAAATGGCAATCACAGGTACTGTCGCCTCTGCAACATCAAGTTCAGCAGCCTGTCCACATTCATTGCCCATAAAAAATACTACTGTTCATCCCATGCAGCAGAACATGTCAAATAGCCTGAGCTGGTGACTTTGCTTGAATATGTTGTAAAGCACTAAAGCGACAGAGCGATCTACGGACATTAAGGGTCATTGTGACTCAAGGAGGGGTCTGTGCTATTTCAAGTGTGGCCACAGAAGTAGAAAATTAATAAAGAATGGCCGTTCTTCTGTTTAATGAGACTCGATGGAGAGCACATCCCAAGAGGGTAGCAAGGTGCGCTTCCTCCTGTGCCCTTGGAGAGGATGCACAAGTTCACTCCTCTCATCCGTTCAGTGACAACAGTACGTGTTTCGGTCCGGGTGCCTACCCACGCATTTCAGACCCTTTCAGAATTGCACTGTCTGTCACACAAGAAAACAGAAGATTGTCAGTCCAGTGTATGTTGTGAATGCCTCCTGGTTCTGAAGCACAATAACTGTTACAGAGAATGAAAACCATGAAGACCAGTGTGTGTGTCTTTGTTACAGGGCAGGGGAAGGGAATACTTTTTTTTTTTTTTTTTTTAGTAAGTTATTTTTGAGATGTATTTAAAACAAAGTTAAAAACAATCTACTGTTTCTTTTTATAGTGAAAAGTTCAGAAATTTGAAAAGAAATCTTTGAATGTTTCCAGCAAAACAATTTTATTGGGGATGGAGGGTAAGGTATTTCCCATGATGACTGCTTTTTTAAGTTTTGAACAGAAATACACATTGCCTAGAACCCTTTAAAGAGATGATTGGCAAAAAGACTGCCCTATACCTAGGAAACCCTTTTAGGGTGGGATCATAGGGAAGAACAAGGGGCATTGTGTTGGAATCCACATGTTTTTTTTACCTTTTGGGAAACAAAGCAGTTCCGTTCTATACTGCTTCCTACACTTTTCATGGATTAGACAAGGTCAGTTGTTTTACTTTTTATCCCGATACTGTATGTTGCTTTTACTTTGTTTTGCAACACTGTTTGTCAGGTACTGCAGTACGGCAGGTGGTCTATTTTTATCAAAAAATAGTTTATTTCAAGACAACCCCCCACCTTCCATTTTTATGAAGGTAAATGGAGTATCCCTATGGAGATGACAGGGGAAGGGAACAGAGGCAATAGAAGTGCAGTGTTTTGAAATGTTCCATATTGGTCAGAAAGATTTAGGGCACTTAAAAGTTTACCAAGCGCATTGCAGCCTACGATTTTGTCATTAAACAAGAGGATGCAACAATAACACAGAGGAGGGGCAGGTAACTGTCTACAGGTAAGGGAACAGGTTGCTTCTGTCCCCTGCCTTCTGATCCCTGCTTTCCTTTTTTTTTTTGTATTTTTTACATGGCATTATATACATGACAAAAAACTGGAAAACAAAGTTGTGTTTAAAATAGTCCTTAAATATATTTATATATTAATATAGATACCGAGAGCACTGATTTACAAATAAACACACATTTCTGGTGACTAACAAGTGTGTATAATTGTGTACAGAAATAAAGCCTGTGTATATTATGTCTTCACCTCGCATTGTCCTTGTGTTTATACCCTTGAATGACAATACTGCTGACACTTGGGGTTCCAATCCATATAAAGCTGCTTATGACATTTCAGTATCAGCTGCATGTGGGTCTGACTCCGTACTAGCAGCGGCCAACTTCCAGAATTCTACAAGTAGAGGTTACTATACAACACAAATAGTACTTCAGTACACTCCAAACGGCCATGTTCTCAATGAGGATGGGGATAATCTGCTGCCAGAAACCTCAATAGTGGTCCTGCCAAAATCAGGAATTATGCTTATAAATTTTGGTGTGTTTTAGAAAATAATGCCTGAGAACAAGGAACAATAGATGCAAATCAATACACAAATGTGTGAACTGTAAAAGGATTTAGTTGCCTATCCTTACTATATTCTTCTCATGACCAACATCTGTAAATTTGGGGCTGATGTCTTTCTTCAACCACAAATTTATACAGAAACAACTGTGTAAGGCAACAAAAAACTGTCTAAAGCAGGTGAGATACGGAATGTTTTCTGTATGTTTGCATGTACCAAATTCCACCACATTTGCAGACATAACCACTGGTGCTGAAATGACACTTATTTAGTGTCCGCACCCTTAGGCTAAGTTTCCAATTGTTTTGTTTGGGGCGTTTTTTCTGTGAAAAAACGCTGCGGCCAGATATTAGCTGCAAGTCAACGCAAAATGCCATATCCACTTTGTGTCTTTCTGTCTTTTAGTTTGGCGTTTTTTAATCCTTTTGTCCTTTTTTAAGCTCCTTGGCTGTTTTTCAAAATTACAACATGTTGAGCCTATGGTGTTTTTTTTTCACTGAAATTGTGGCATTTTTCTCCCATAGAAGTCTATGGGGGTAAAAAAAAAAAAAAGCCCCCCAAAAAACCTCATGTGGGTTTTAACTTTGGCGTTTTTGCAGGCGGTCTTTATCCTTTTTTGGACTTTAGCGATCCAAAAAAGGGATGGAGATACATTTATTAATAAAATTTCGTAGGGTACCATTAAAAAATATATAAGATATAGTACAAAAAACTGTATTTAACCAAATTTATATTTTTTATAACTAAATTTTCTGATCATTTATTTGTAAAAAAAAAAATTTTTTATAATGTTGTTAAACTTTTTATTAGTAATGTATTTTAATAATGTGTTTAATAAAGTGTGTGTTTAACTTTTTTCCCAGTTTTTTTTTTTGGTAGTACTACTACTCCCAGCATGGAACAGACAGTTTCATGATGGGAGTAGTAGTACCTGTACTAATAGACAGATCGTCCCGGGTGTCACTTCTGACACCCGTTGCTATCCTCATATAATCTATAGAAGTGGGCGGCACAGCCGCTTTCCCGCTCCCCTGCACTGTATTCTGCGATGTGAAGTTATTTTCACATCACAGATTCATATTTCCCGCATAGAGCTGTGATTGGCCAGTTGGTTCCAGCCAATCACAACTCTCAGTGGCATATACAAATAGTTATATATACGGCATATACTACAGTGCAGGGGACCAGAGAAGTGCGGCCGTGCCGCCCGCATCTTTACATTATACAGTACGATTGCAGCAGGTGTCAGGAGTGATACCCACTGTGATCTGTCCTTAACTGCAGGTACTACTGCTCCCAATATGGAGCACACTCTGCTCTATGCTGGGAGCTGTAGTACCTGCATTAATAGACAGTTCGCAACAGGTGTCAGAAGTGACACCCCATGTTGGGAGCAGTAGTACCTGCAGTTAAGGACAGATCACAGCGGGTATCACTCCTGACACCCGCTGCGATCGTCCTTCATCCTTCTGAGATGTGGAGTGGCTTTTTACTGCCCTCCGCATCTCTGCTCTGTACTCCGGCCAGCCAGTGGCGTGAATTGAAATTCACATCACTGATTCATATTTCCCACTGAGAATGGTGATTGGCTGCCACCATCCGGACAATCGCCACTCTGGGTGGAAAATATGAATTGGTGATGTGAGTTTCTATTCACATCACTGGCCGGCCGGAGTACAGAACAGAGATGCGGAGGGCAGGAGAAAGCCGCTCCGCATCTCTGCTATATAAAAGACGATTGCATCCCGGGACGATCTGTCTATTAGTACAGGTACTACTACTCTCAACATGGAACAGTCTGTTCCATGCTGGGAGGAGTAGTACTATCTAAAAAATGAAGAGCAAAAAGTGAAAAAAAAAAGGTAAAACACACACACAAACTTTATTAAACACATTATGAACACTGGATGTTAGCGCCGCGGCCATAGAAAATGTATTGTTTCCGGCAGGGGTGGCCACGGAGGGGGGTTGATGATCAGCGCCGCGGCCATAACACATTTATTGTTCGGTGGGGGGGGGGCTGCACAACTACAGCATGCCCTGACAGCCAATAGATGTCAGGACAAGCTGGGAGTTGTAGTAGTGAAATGCCCCCCCCCCCCCCCCGAAGGCATCAGTGACGTCTGCCTGAGCAGTGAGCACACTACCAGGCAGACAAAAAGGCAATTTTTATATAGTAAAAAAAAATAAAATTAAAGCAGGGAGGGGGTTAGGGAGAGATGGGCAATAGGCAGGGACAGAAAAAAAAAAAAAAAAAAAGGATGGTGGGAGCTACCCTTTAAGGACCAGAGCATTTTTTGAACATTTCACCACTGTCAATTTAAGCATTAATAACTCTGGGATTCTTTTACTTTTCATTCTGATTCAGAGAGAGTTTTTTTTTTTTTGTGACCTATTCTACTTTGTTAGTGGTAAATTTTTGTTGATACTTACATAATTTCTTGCTGAATAATTCCAAAATTTGATGAAAAAATTGAAACTTTTGCATTTTTCTAACTTTGAAGCTCTCTGCTTGTAAGGAAAATAGACATTCCAAATAAATTATGTATTGATTCACATATACAATATGTCCAGGGGTCAAGTCCTGGAAAAAAAAAGTGCGGGAACTCACCCAAGATTTCTAATACAAAATCCCCCATCCCACCTCGTGACGTCATGTTCCGCTGTCACGCCCCCTCCCATATACTTGCATTAAGGGGACGGGCCGTGACATCACAATGAACGAAGCCGTGAAGTCATGATACTCCGGCCTCTGTATCGCCAGTCATTACGCACAGAGAGAGTTTGCTCTGTGCAGTGATGACAGCGGGGTGCCACAGCCGTGATCACGGGGATCCCCAGCGGCGGGACCCCTGCGATCAGACATCTTATCCCATATCCTTTGGATAGAGGATAAGATATCTAGGGGAGGAGTACCCCTTTAAGTACCAGGGCACCAAGATGTATATTTACATCCAATGGGAGAGATTTATTAAAACCTGTGCAGAGGGTAAGTTGACCAGTTGCCCATAGCAACCAATCAGATCGCTTCTTAAATTTTTTAAAAGGCCTCTGAAAATAAAAGCAGTTATCTGATTGGTTGCTATGGGCAACTGCTCAACTTTTCCTCTGCACAGGTCTTTATATATCTCCCCTAATGTTCTTAAGGGGTTAGCATTCTGATAATACACTGTAACAAAAACCTCCTTATGTCCCTATCATCCTGATAACACACTGTAACAAACCTCCTCCTCATGTAATCTCCTTACTACTGAGGTGACACACTGTCACAAACACCCTCCTCATGTAATCTTCTTACTACTGGGGTGACACACTGGAACAAACGCCCTCCTCATGTAGTCTTACTACTGGGGTGACACACTGTAACAAACCTCCTCATGTAATCTCCTTACTACTGGGGTGACACACTGTAACAAACCTCCTCATGTAATCTCCTTACTACTGGGGTGACACACTGTAACAAGCCTCCTCCTCATGTAATCACCTTACTACAGAGGTGACACACTGTAACAAACCCCCTCCTCGTGTAATCTCCTTACCACTGGGGTGACACACTGTAAAAAACCTCCTCCTCATGTCATCTCCTTACCACTGGGGTGACACACTGTAACAAACCTCCTCCTCATGTCATCTCCTTACTACTGGGGTGACACACTGCAACAAACCTCCTTCAATGTAATTACCTTACTGGAGTGACATGTCTCCTCCAGCTCAGCCCCGCCTCCTCCACAGCATCACACAGATCCTTCAGCCATGATCTTCCCTCTCCTCCACAGCTAAGCTCCGCCCCCAACATGGGATGGTAACATCATCACAGGTCCTATACCTCCAGAATCTAGAAGTCCGGGCCAGGGGAGGAAACGGAGGGAGGGTAAGAACAGAGAAGTCGGTCCTGCAGGACTAATGTGACAGGGACGGCGTTCCTCCTGTGGAAAAAGCAAAGGAACGCCGTTCCTGTGCGTTCCTGCAGGACTCAAGCCCTGAATATGTCTACTTTATATTTGCATCATAAAGTTGACATGTTTTTACTTTTGGAAGACATCAGAGGGCTTCAAAGTTCAGCAGCAATTTTCAAACTTTTCACGAAATTTTCGAAATTAGAATTTCAGGGACCAGTTCAGTTTTGAAGTTGATTTGAAGGGCCTTCATATTAGAAATACCACATAAATTACCCCATTATAGAAGCTACAACCCTCAAAGTATTCAAAATGACATTCAGTAAGTGTGTTAACCCTTTAGGTGTTTCACAGGAATAGCAGCAAAGTGAAGGTGAAAATTCAAAATCTTCATTTTTTTTTTACACTCGCATGTTCTTCTGCAGTTTTTTAAATGGCTTGGTTCAGTGCATGAATTGTTGTGCATTTATTTCAGGTTCCACTCTTTGGAGGTTTGGATGCTGTCAGATCTGTAGACAGTTCTCCTTACTGCAGCAGGAAACTGCATTTTTTAAATCTGAGATGTTTAAATTATCTGTTAAACTTAGACTGGGACTGCTTCAATGCCACTGCCACAGTGGACCCCTAGAAATGGCAGATGGGTTACTGTAGGTTCTGGAAGACTTAGTTGTGGATAGAAGACATGTCCCACAGTCTGTGGTTCGCCATAATTCATTTGAAGCACTCTCAGAATGTAAGGGCAACATGGATATTGGCTCAAGCACAGAAAGTGAGGAACCATCAACTCTTATGTCTTTTTTGTATGACAAAAAAAGATAAAGTAAAATCTGAAAGGAAGCAGCTGTTGCTGGGTGATTCAATCATAAGAAGTGTGGATCTTAAGGACAATGGTTTTGTGAGATGTCTCCCGGGTGCTACTGCTTGAAGAGATAGAAGACGTAAGCGCTGCGGAATCTGTAGGCGCTATAAAAATAAAATTATTATTAATATTGTTAAGCAAGCAAAGCAGGAAGGGGACAAATTACCTGGCTTGCAATGAAGTTTCAGAGGTGAAATAATCTTTTATCACACTTGGTAATGATGTACAGGATTTTGCATCCACTGTTTCATTTTCTGAAGTTCTGCCTGTGCATAACATTCAGAATGATAGGCAGAGGCGCATTAAGGAGTTCAACTTATGGCTTAGTAAATGGTGTCAAGAGCAAGGATTTGGCTTTGTGTCTCATGACGGCTCTACTTGGAATAGAAAGGAACTGTACAAAAAAGATGGTTTGCATCTTTCTCTCAAAGGAATGAATGTACTCAGTGAACAATTCCAAGAATTTGCTTAGGAGTATTTAAACTAGGAAGGGAGGGGGCAAAAAAATGAAAATCCATGAGTCCAATTGCCCCCGGAAACAATGCCAGAACATGTCAGTAGCACAGAGGTTAAGAAATGACAAGCTCAGAGTCCTGTCTACAAATGCCCGCAGTTTAGGTAATAAAATCAATGAACTTGGGTCAATAATGGCATCTGAGAATGTAGATTTAGTGACTGTTACTAAGACATGGTTTAATGAAAGTAATGACTGGGACATATCCATACCAGGGTACTCTTTATACAGAAGAGACAGAGAAGGCAAGAAAGGAGGAGTGGCCCTATATGTGAAAGGCAGCATAAAATCTATCCTAATACAAGTTAGTGAGGCAAACATAGAGTCAGTTTGGGTTACATTGCAGTTTGATAATCAGACAGTAACTTGTGTAGGTGTGATATATAGACCACTTGGCCAAGTTAAAGAATTCGATCTACTAGTTGAAGAAATAGCTAAAATGACAATGAAAGGAGAAGTTATCATTATGGGAGACTTTAACCTTACGGATATAAACTGGAAAACCAATTAGGCAGTTCTGCCAGGAGTACAGATATTCTAAATTCCCTACTGGGATTATCTCTACAACAAGTGGTTGAGAAGCCAACCCGGAGGGAGGCCATTTTGGGTTTGGTATTCACAAATGGGGGTTTGGTGTTATAGGCGAAAGCTTGGGATCTAGTGATCACCAGTCAGTGTGGTTTAATATAAGAACAGTGAAGGAGAGTCACACCCACATAAAAACAAAAGTTTTATATTTTTCAGAAAAACAGACTTTTCAAAAATGAGATTAGTCATAAATGAGTCCCTATCAGACTGGGACGGATTATATGGAGTCTAGGAGAAATGGGACGCATTATTGATTGCAACAGAAAATTTAATTAGACTTGTCATTAAAAGCAGAAAAAGGAAGAGACCGCTGTGGTACTCAGCAGAAGTGACCAAAATCATAAAACAAAAAGCTAGCATTTAGTAATTATAAAACAAGCCAGAGAAATGAAGATAGGGAAATCTACAAGATTAGGCAGAAAGAGGCCAAGCAAGTCATAAGAACTTCTAAAGCACAAGCAGAAAAAAAAATAGCTCAGTCTGTGAAAAAGGGGATGAGACATTCTTCAGATATTTAAATGAAAAAAGGAAATTAAAACAAGGAATAACTACTGTACATTAAAAACAAAGGAAGGAAGGTATGTAGAAGAGAAGAACGGGCTAGCCGACTGCCTTAATGAATACTTCTGTTCAGATTTTACAGAAGGAAAAGTACCTTCATTAGGGAGGAAGACTAATGACTCGTTTGCATGTGTCTTTACAGAGGAAGAGGATCTACGTTTGCTGTTTAAAGTGAAGACAAATAAGTCACAGGGGCCTGATGGGATACACCCAAAATTATTAAAAGAGCTCAGTGGTGAGCTAGCAAAACCGTTAGCAGATTTATTTAACCAATCACTGGTAACAGGAGTCATCCCGGAAGATTGGAAATTAGCAAATGTCATGCCCATTCACAAGAAAGGTAGTAGGGAGAAATCAAGCAACTATAGGCCAGAATGTCTGACATCAATAGTGGGGAAATTAATGAAAACCCTAGGATAGGATTGTGGAACAACTAAAATCCCATGGATTGCAAGATGAAAATCCATGGGAGTATATGGAGTCAATGGAGTATATTCAGAGCAAGGTCTTGTTACCAGTGGGGTGCCTCAGGGATCTGTACTGGGACCAATTTTGTTTAATATTTTCATTAGTGATATTGCAAAAGGTCTCGATGGTAAGGTGTATCTTTTTGCTGATGACACAAAGATATGTAACAGGGTTGATGTTCCTGGAGGGATATGCCAAATGGAAAAGGATTTAGGCAAACTAGAAGAATGGTCAGGACTCTGGCAACTGAAATTTAATGTGGTAAGTGCAAGATAATGCACCTGGGCCATAAAAACCCTCAGGCAGAATATAGAATATTTGACACAATTCTGACCTCAGTATCTGAGGAAAGGGATTTAGGAGTAATTATTTCAGAAAACTTAAAGGTAGGAAGACAAACGCTGGCAGAATGCTTGGATGTATAGGGAGAGGTATAAGCAGTAGAAAGAGAGAAGTTCTCATGCCGCTGTACAGAACACTTGTGAGGCCTCACTTGGAATATTGTGCACAGTATTGGAGGCCATATCTCCAAAAGGACATATGTAGAGAGAGTTCAGAGAAGAGCTACTAAACTAGGACATGGATTGCAGGACAAAACTTACCAGGAAAGATTAACATGTATAGCTTGGAAGAAAGAAGAGACAGGGGGGATATGATAGAGACTTTTAAATACATAAAGGAAATCAACACGGTAAAGGAGGAGATCATATTTAAAAGAAGAAAAACTACCACAAGAGGACATAGTTTTAAATTAGAGGGGCAAAGGTTTAAAAGTAAATGAGGAAGTATTACTTTACTGAGAGAGTAGTGGATGCATGGAATAGCCTTCCTGCAGATGGGGTAGCTGCAAATATAGTGAAGGAGTTTAAACATGCATGGGATAAGCATAAGGTTATCCTTCATATAAGATAGGGCCAGGGACTATTCATAGTATTCAGATTATTGGGCAGCCTAGATGGGCCTAGATGGTTCTTATCTGCCGACACATTCTATGTTTCTGAAATTTTACATGGGTTAATAGGAGAAAAGGCCCCCCAAAATTTGTAACTCAGTTTCTCTTGAGTAAGGAAATACCTCATATGTGTATGTGATGTGTTCGGCGGACACAGTAGAGGGCTCAGAAGGGAAGGAGCGACAATGGTATTTTGCTGAAATGTTTTTTGGGGGGCATGTCGCATTTAGGATGCCCCTATTGTGCCAAGCATACTATTTTGGAAACTAAACCCCTCAAGGAACGTAACAAGGGGTACAGTGAGCCTTACCACCCCACAGGTGTTTGACGACTTTTCGTTAAAGTCGAGAGGTAGCTGGAGGAAAAAAACCTTGTAGAATGGCGCTGCAGACTCCCAGGTAAGGATGCAAATGGACCAAGTAATGGTACAAAGGTTCTTGGCAGAACCGTTCATTCATACAATAAAATGAAAGAACTGGTGATGACGCGTTTTGGGGGGAGCCCTCCCTTCCTCAGATCAGAATGCATGATAGTTCCTAAGTCTCCATAAATAAAGGTAAAAAGGGTGCCAAATTACAAAAAAGGGGGCATGGCTAATGACATCATAACATACATCAACAGTAGGAGAGTAAAAAAACTGTAGTTTTAATACCAACATAGGATAAAACAAACACTCATCTTAAAAGCTAGTGTTCAGTTGAGTGGTAGGTAGAAAACAGTGGTCCACATTATTATATCAGTAGTGACAGGCTGAGCGCAGGAACGGAAGCACTCACCTGTCAGTGAACTGCAGTAGTGGAGGCTTCAGAAGCGTCCCGGCACCCAGTTGCCAAGGAGGCGTTGCTACGTGCGGTGGTCATGTGTCCGCACGGTAGCCAATCATAGAGCACGTAGAGTGTACTGTTGTAAACAGTGCGCTTGGTGCAGAGAGATCATTGCCGTGCTGACAGACGCTTTAATAGGAGCGCTGTGTGCCGCTGAACCACCACAGTATGATACTATATAAAAGGGGATACTATATCACCACTGTGTATATCACCATTGTGTAGGCTGGTAGTTAAAACTGTGTGCGGTGCTGACAGCCGCTGCAATAGGAGCGCTGTGTGCCGCTGTACCACCAATGTAAGGGCGCTATGTGTAGATATAGAGAGGGCTACTATATCGCCACTGTATAGGCTGGTAATTCGAACTGTGCGATATAGATATAGGGAAAATGGAGCATGAATTTGAATATAAAAGTATATTAAGGTATGTTAAAAAGAGGTAAAGAGGGCCAACATAGAATAAGGTAGAAGTAAAGGAGGTCTACAGGTATGCCACCATTTATAGAGATAACGAGTCCAACATAAAAAGAATGGGAAATAAACAAAGTCCACAGGTATGCCACAACATACATACATACACACATATATATACACACATATACATATGTGCCAGTGAATACATAGATACATAATTTATACAGTAAAGGGGTCTACAATAATAAGCAGGTCGTGCTAAAACAAATTATTAATTAATTAAATTAATGATGATAATAAATAGATAAATGCTGAATAAATACGGAAGTCTTGAGGTCTAATGGATCACAGGGAGCACTCTATGAGTTTGTTTAGACCCGATGGAACCAAAGTCTGTAGTTTATAGATTCATTAGTTTTCCCGTCTGCGGAGAGTATTACAACGTTGAGGGTTATCTTTTGGTATACTTTCAATAGGGGTCACAGTGATGCAGTTAAAGTCCTGGTTATGATGTTGGGTCAGGTGCCTTCAGATGCCATTTTCAGAATTATTTCTATGTTTAGTGACTCTCTCTCGAAGGCACCTGACTGTTGTACCCACATATTGGATCCCACAGGCACAATCCAGAAAATAGACTACATATTTCATCGAGCAATTAAGGAGAGTATTGACTTGAAAGGTTTCTCCCATTAGCACGATGGTTGATACTGGAGCAGCATTTGCTATGGGCGTGACCACATTTGGAGGCTCCAGCAGCAGATAAAAATGTGCCAGTGGAATGGATTTTGGTTTTAAGTCGGATAGGAGCTATGATATTGTGGAATGTTCTAGCTCTCCCAAAGTGATTCCGGGTCTAGGGGGAAGGGAGTCATACAGAAAAGGGTCACTTAGAAGGATGGGCCAATGCTTATGTATGATATCTTTAATCTGCTTGTGTTCCCCGGTATATGTGGTGATAAAATTGGTATTCCACCTTTGGTCAGTATTGTCAATGTATTTCTTAGTTAAACAATCTTCTTGGTATAGGGTGCTAGCTCTCTTAAATGATGCCTCCACAATGGTTCTGGGATATTTTTTGGCCCCTAAACGCACTTCAGAATATTACTCGGGTGCAATTACACCTAATGCACTTAAACTGTCCGTATAGGACATTTGTCAGCCACTTCTTATAATGTGAACTTTTAAAATCAAGATAGCTATTACTATCGACTATTTTAAAAAAGGTCTTCGTTTTCAATTTCCCCAGACCATTGTGGCAGACTTTCACATCCAAGAACTCAGCATTATCCTTGTAAACATTCTGTGTAAAATGAAGACCCCCATGTGTTACTATTAAGAGCAGATGAAAATTCATCAAGTAAAACCAAAGAGCCCTTCCAAATAACAAATATATAATCAATAAAACACTTAAAGTACACACAATGCTGAAACAGATGATGGGGATAGATGGTGATTTTCTCAAATAGGCCCACAAAGAGGTTAGCAAAGCTCTGTGCTACCCGAGACCCCATTGCGGTGCCTGTGTGCTGTTTGTAAATATTATTCTGAAATTGGAAGTAGTTATGAGTTAATATAAAATGCAGACCTTCCAAAATGAACTTGCACTGGACTTCAGGTATCTCAGGTAGCCCACTTTTTAAACAATGATCCTGAGAATCCTGAAGTCCAGGGCAAGTTCATTCTGGAAGGTCTGCGTTTTATTTCAACTCATAACTACTTCCAATTTCAGAATAATATTTACAAACAGCACACAGGCACTGCAATGGGGTCTCTGGTAGCACCGAGCTTTGCTAACCTCTTTGTGGGCCTGTTTGAGAAAATCACCATCTATCCACATCATCTGTTTCATCATTGTGTGTACTTTAAGCGTTTTATTGATGATATATTTTTAATTTGGAAGGGCTCTTTGGTTTTACTGGATTCATTTTTATCTGCTCTTAATAATAACACATGGGGTCTTCATTTTACACATAATGTTTACAAGGATAATGCTGAGTTCTTGGATGTAATAGTCTTCCACAATGGTTTGGGTAAATTGAAAACTAAGACCTTTATTAAAATAGTCGATAGTAATAGCTATCTTGATTTTAAAAGTTCACATTACAAGAAGTGGCTGACAAATGTTCCATACGGACAGTTCAAGCGCATTAGGTGTAATTGCACCTCTGACCATGACTTCAAAACTCAGAGTAATATTCTGAAAGTGCATATTAACCCCTTAAGGACCAAGCCCATTTTCACCCATTTCACCTTCGTTTTTTCCTCCTCGCCTTCTAAAATCCATAACTCTTATTTCCATCTACAGACCCATATAAGGGCTTGTTTTTTGCGTGACCAATTGTACTTTGTAATGAAACCTTTAATTTTTCCCTTAAATTGTACGTCAAACCCTAAAAAATATGTTTAGGGTTTATTTTTAACACTGTACACTTCACAGTAGAAATGACATGTGTTCTTTATTCTGTGGGTCAATACGATTAAAATGATACCCATGGCTAGATACTTTAATATTTTTGTACGGCTTTAAAAAAATCTTAAACTTTTTGTACAAAATCAGTAATCTAAAAATCGCCCTATTTTGACCACCTATAACTATTTCATTTTTCTGTATATAGGGCGGTATGAGGGCTAATTTTTTGTACCGTCATCTGTACTTTTTATTGATACCACATTTGCATATATAAAACTTTTAGATAATTTTTTATACATTTTTTTTAATAAAATGTGACAAAAAAAGCATCATTTTTGGACTTTTTAAAAAATGTTATGTTTACGCCGTTCACCATACAGGATCATGAACATTTATATTTTGATAGATCAGACATTTACGCACGCGGCAATACCAAACATGTTTATAAAAAAAATTGTGCTTTTTGGGGGTAAAATGGGAAAAACAGACAATTTTCATTTTTATTGGGGGGAGGGGATTTTTCACTTTTTTGTAATTTTTTTTTTTTTTACACTTTTTATGTCCCCATAGGGGACTATTATAGCAATCATTTGACATAGCATTGGACATAGCACTGATCAGTATTATCGGCTGTCTCCTGCTCTGGTCTGCTCGATCTCAGACCAGAGCAGGAGACGCCGGGAGACGGACAGAGGCAGCGCTGCGGGCGATCCAATCATCTATTTTAAAGTGCGCATTGCCGCAGATGCAGTGATCTGTACTGATCACGTCATCTGAGGGGTTAATGAAGGACATCCGCGTGATCGCGGATGTTGGCCATTACCGATAGCAGCAGGAACCTGCCGTGTATGACACAAGCACTGCTCCGATGCTCGCGGTCATACACAGGACGTAAATGTACGTCCTGGTGCGCCAAGTACCGCCAAGCCAGGACGTACATTTACGTCTGTGGTCGTTAAAGGGTTAAGGCCAAAAAATATCCCAGAACCATTGTGGAGGCTTCATTTAAGAGAGCTAGCACCCTATCCCAGGAAGATTGTTTAACTAAGAAATACATTGAGAATACTGACCAAAGGTGGAATACCAATTTTATTACCACGTATACCCAGGAACACAAGCAGATCAAAGATATCATACATAAGCATTGGTCCATCCTTCTATGTGACCCTTTTCTGCATGACTCCCTTCCAACTAGACCTGAAATCACTTTTAGGAGAACTAGAACACTCCGCAATATCATAGCTCCTATCCGACGGAAAACCAAAACTCATTCCGCTGGCACATTTTTATCTGTTCCCGTAGGCCTCAAAATGTGGTCACGGCCGTTGCAAATGCTGCTCCAGTATCAACAATCGTGCTAATTCTTTTGTTTCCAGAAGCATGGGAGAAACCTTTCAAATCAATACTCTCCTTAATTGCTTGACAAAATATGTAGTCTACCTTCTGGATTGTGCCTGTGGGATCCAATATGTGGGTAGAACAGTCAGGTGCCTTTGAGAGAGAGTCACTAAACATAGAAAGAATTCTGAAAATGGCTTTTTACTACATAGCGTCTCATGGCACCTGAGCCACAATCATAACCAGGACTTTTAACTGCATCACTGTGACCCCTATTGAAAGTATACCAAAAGATAACCCTCAACGTTTTAATACTCTCCGCAGACGGGAAAACTATTGGATCTATAAACTACAGACTATGGTTCAATTGGGTAACTCATAGAGTACTCCCTGTGATCCATTAGTCCTCGTGACTTCAGTATTTATTCAGCATTTATTTATCTATTTATTATTCATTTAATTAATTAATAATTTATTGTTTTAGCACAACCTGCTTATTATTGTAGACCCTTTTATTGTATAAATGATGTATTTGTGTTCACTGGCACATGTGTGTGTGTGTGTGTGTGTGTGTGTATATATATATATATATATATATATATATATATATGTATGTGTGTGTGTGTGTGTGTGTGTATATGTATTGTAAGGAACCATCCTTGGGGATAGCTATGGGATAGTCCTGGTCACTGTCATGGGACACATTTCCTTGCAATAACTCGGCTGACAGCAGTTCAGGATACAAGTCTGGCACCTCGCCAGCTTTATTTACACAGGTTGCAAGCAAAAATTTAAACGGGAACAAAATAAAATCCTAGATCGTCTGGTCACTGACTACAACTCTCAGCATGCCCTGTCTAGTAACTGGTGAGCTACCTTCATCGAGTTAAAACATAGGACACCTGCAACCTGATTACTCACAGTTCACACAGTCACTTGAGCCACTCACAGCTCCGGCTGTGTGTTTCCTCAACAGGGCCCGTGTCTCCCCCTTACAGCGGCTTGCTGTTTCCTAGGGACAGCCCAGATCAGACTGAGTCTCTTCCTTTTGAAGACCTCCACTCTCTGCTGCCTGATTACATAGGCCCCAGGTGAAGGATTCTCCAGAGTGAGTGAAGGAAATGCATTTATCACATTATATATGTGTGTGTTGTGGCATACCTGTGGACTTTTTCTTTCCCCTTCCTTTTATGTTGGCCTCGTTATCTCTATAAATGGTGGCATATCTGTAGACCTCCTTTACTTCTACCTAATTCTATGTTGGCCCTCTTTACCTCTTTTTAACACACCTTAATATACTTTTTTATTTATGCTCCATTTTCCCTATATATCGCACACAGTTCGAATTACCAGCCTATACAGTGGCGATACAGTAGCCCTCTCTATATCTACACATAGTGCCCTTACATTGGTGGTACAGCGGCACACAGCGCTCCTATTGCATCGGCTGTCAGCGCCGCACACAGTTTTTAACTACCAGCCTACACAATGGTGATATACACAGTGGTGATATAGTAGCCCTTTTTACATAGTATCATACATTGGTGGTTCAGCGGCACACAGCGCTCCTATTAAAGCGGCTGTCAGCGCTGCAATGATCTCTCTGGACCAAGCGCACTGTTTACAACAGTACACTCTACGTGCTCTGATTGGCTACCACGCGGTCACATGACCGTCGCACGTAGCAACGCCTCCTTGGCAACTGGGTGCCGGAACGCTTCTGAAGCCTCTGCTACTGCAGTTCACTGACAGGTGAGCACTTCTGTTCCTGCGCTCAGCCTGTCACTACTGATATAATAATTTGGACCACTGTTTTCTACCTACCACTCAACTGAACACTAGCTTTTAAGATGAGCGTTTGTAGTTTTAATACCAACATAGGATAAAACCGTTTTTTACTCTCCTACTGTTGATGTATGTTATGATGTCATTAGCCACGCCCCCCTTTTTTGTAATTTGGCACCCTTTTTACCTTTAGTGTATGAAGACTTGTGAACTATCATGCATTCTGATCTGAGGAAGGGAGGGCTCCTCCCGAAATGCATCATCACCTGTTTTTTTATTTTATGAATAAATGGTTCTGCTTAGAACCTTTTGTACCATTACCTGGTCCATTTGCATCCTTACCTGGGAGTCTGCAGCGCCATTCTACAAGGGTTTTTTCCTCCAGCTACCTCTCATCTTCACACCAGGATAGCAGTGCCGCCTATTCCTGCAACCCAGAAGGCAGAGCAGTGACTCCAGATCTATAGTACCCCATTGTCACTGGGGTGAAAGGCCTATATTTCATTCCTCTAAGGTGAGCGCCCATCTATATGGTTTCTGGGTCAGTCACTGGACCCGTCTGCTCCTGTTACTAAGGGTAATACACGAGGCACCGGTATCGGTCGTTCCTTTTCTTTTTCCATACAGATTCCTTTCGTTAAAGTGGGATGTGTAAATGAATTTTTTTTCCCACTAAAGTGCAGTTTTTCCTCCGAAATTTACCATTTTTACAAAGGGTAATTGGAGAAAATGCCCCCCAAAATTTGTAATACCATCTCTTCTGAGTATGGAAATACCCCATGTTAGGACGTAAAATGCTCTGCGGGCGAACTACAGTGCTCAGAAGAGAAGGAGTCGCATTTGGCTTTTGGAAAGCAAATTTTGCTGAAATGGTTTTTGGGGGGCATGTCGCATTTAGGAAGCCCCTATGGTGCCAGAACAGAAACAAACTAAACTACATGGCATACTATTTTGGAAACTACACCCCTCAAGGAACATAACAAGGGGTACAGTGAGCCTTAACACCTCACAGGTGTTTGACGACTTTTTGTTAAAGTTGGATGTGTAAATGAAAAAAATTATTTCACAAAAATGCTGTTTTCCCCCAAATTTTACATTTTTACAAGGGGCAATAGGAGAAAATGCCCCCCAAAATGTGTAACCCCATTTCTTCTGAGTATGGAAATACCCCATGTGTGGACGTCAAGTGCTCTGCTGGTGTACTACAATGCTCAGAAGAGGAGGAGCGCCATTGAGCTTTTGGAGAGATAATTTGTTTGAAATGGAAGTCAGGGGCCATGTGCATTTACAAAGCCTCCCGTGGTGCCAGAACAATGGACCTCCCCACATGTGACCCCATTTTGGAAACTACACCCCTCACAGAATTTAATAAGAAGTGCAATGAGCATTTATACCCCACTGCCGTTAGACAGATCTTTGGAACAGTGGGCTGTGCAAATGAAAAATTAAATTTTTCATTTTCACCGACCACTGTTCCAAAAATCGTCAGACACCTGTAGGGTGTAAATGCTCACTGCCACTGCACTCCTTATTACAATACGTGAGGGGTGTAGTTTCCAAAATGGGGTCACATGTGGGGGGTCCATTGTTCTGGCACTATGGGGGCTTTGTAAACACACGTGGTCTTAAATTCCGGACAAATTTTCTCTCCAAAAACCCAATAGCGATCCCTCTCTTCTGAGCATTGTAGACCGCCCGCAGAGCATGTTACATCCACATATGGTGTATGCTCTTACTCAGAACAAATGGGGTTACAAATTTTGGGGGGGGGCTTTTTTTTCCTATTTTTTCCCCTGTGAAAACGAAAAATTTAGGGTAACTCCAGCATTTTAGTGAAAATTTATTTTTTCATTTTCCCATCCAATTTTAACGAAAATTCATCATACACCTGTGGGATGTTAAGGCTTACTATACCCCTTGGCACGTTCCGTGAGGGGTGTAGCTTCCAAAATGGGGTCACACATGGGTTTTTTTTTGCGTTTATGTCAGAACCGCAGTAAAATCTGCCACCCCTGTGCAAATCACCAATTTAGGCCTCAAATGTACATAGTGCGCTCTCACTTCTGAGCCTTGTTGTGCATCCGCAGAGCATTTTACACCCACATATGGGGTATTTGCGTTACAAATTTTGGGGGTCTTTTTTTCCTTTTACCTCTTGTAAAAATAAAAAGTATGAGGCAACACCAGCATGTTGGTGTAAAACCCCACTCAACAGAAAAAAGATGGAGCACATACCAGAAATTTTTATGCCGTATTCACTTTATTGCTTCATTCGTGGTGAACGGTAAAGGGAAGAGGGGGGGGGGGGGGTGGATGACTGCTTTGGAGGAGCTTCGGGCAACGGTCCGTATCACGCTGGTCCGCGCTTCATCAGGCCCTACGTCACCGGACTAGAGGGAGTGTTTTAACATCACCGTGGGATACATGGAAGATGATGACTACATCTTGTCTGCGAATCTAATCAGATGCATCACAGTAACTTTTATATGAAAACTCCCATTTCATTATATTAAAAGTTACTGTGATGCATCTGACTAGATTTGGAGACAAGATGTATTGTTTTTATCATCACTCTGTATTTGTATGTATACCTATTTACCTATTTTGTATGTCTTCCCGATCCTGATCCACTTGTACGTCATCATCAGTGATGTTAAAACACTCCCTCTAGTCCTGTGACGTAGGACCAGCGTGATACGGACCGTTGCCCGAAGTTCCTCCGAAGCAGTCATCCACCCCCCCCCCTTCCCTTTACCGTTCACCACGAATGAAGCAATAAAGTGAATACGGCATTCAAATTTCTGGTATGTGCTCCATCTTTCTTCTGTTGAGATGGGTTGTTGCCATACTCTCATATTGTAAGCACTACTGAAGTCTTTACCGAAGGGGCTCTATGTCAAGGTGTGAGAGATCCAGAGATCAGATTGCAGTAAGGATCCAGACAGTGTAGCGGTGCCGGTATACATCTTGCTATGTACTGATGTTAGTATAAAATGTTTATTTTATTTACACTGACAGGTGGTGTAGACCCCAACTTTTACTTTTCATAATTGGTAAAAGGAGAAAAGGCCCCCCAAAATTTGTAGTGCAATTGCTCCCGAGTACGGAAATACCCCATATGTGGCCCTAAACTGTTCCCTTGAAATACGATAGGGCTCTGAAAAGAGAGAGCGCCATGCGCATTTGAGGACTAAATTAGGGATTGCATAGGAGTATTCTACACCAGTGATTCCCAAACAGGGTGCCTCCAGCTGTTGCTAAACTCCCAGCATGCCTGGACAGTCAGTGCCTGTCCAGAAATCCTGGGAGTTGTGCGAAACGGCGTTACCTGTTAGTTTGCTTTAAGAAGTTCACTGTGTCTTTTCCCTCCCTTTAGATAATTATTTGCATGCACAAGAATAAATAATTTGCCTTGCATCTTATCCGTGATTTGCTGCTGTTTTCTACCTCTGTATGCTCTGACATAGTCCAGATAGACACAGAGGACCAGGTAAGGCTCACGGCTTCCCCAGCAACCCATTGTTTCCCTGCGATTACATTGTTGAGGGGCGATGGGACCACTAGACACTAGGGATTACTGGCATTTAGTGTTTAAATGCTGTGATCACTATTGATGACAGCATTTAACCATTTAGATGACAGACATCAGAGCCAGCTCTGATGTCCATCATTACTGGCAGCAGGCGCAGGCCTGTGTCATATTCGGACCTACCGGTACGTCAGCGTTTTTCACGTGTTGCTCTGTGTGACACTAGCCAAAAGGTGTACTACAATCTTACATGTTTGTAACATATGCACAGCACTTCTAAGACCCTCATCAGGATGCTGGTTGTCCCATGTTCTCCTTAAAGGGGTACTCCGGTGTTCCAGCGTTCTGAACATTTTGTTCAAAACGATCTGAGCTACAGGCTGTGATGGTGACGTCACGCCATGCCCCCTCCATTTATGTCTATGGGAGGGGGCATGTTGGTCATCAGTCCCCGTTCCATAGGCATGAATGGAGGGGGCATGGCCGTGACATCACAACCACTGACGCCGGAACCCGGCGTTTGTTTAGAACGCCAGGTGCTGCAGGAGATCACGGGAGGCCCCAGCAGCGGATAGGGGATAAGATGTCTAGCAGCGGAGTACCCCTTTAACATAGAATCTTTGTAGTTATGCATTGCTTGGCCTCTTATGTAACTCCTATAGACAAAGTTAAGTGAAAAGGAACAGCAGCTACACTGAATAGGTTAACAAAGGTATGTGGCTTGCTTTATAGTGTTTATAAGGTTAGACCTACACCTATCACATGCATTTATAGAAAATTGTATGCTAGAATTGTGTAGGGTTGTCAATAGCCCTTTGGTTAAATAGTCTGGATAAACTTACTGACATTTCTACATAGCACCACTGGGTGGAAGCAGAGAGCTGCATAATATTGTACTGCTACAGTATCTCACAAAAGTGAGTCCACCCCTCACATTTTCGTAAATATTTTATTATATCTCTACATGTGACAACACTGAAGAAATGACACTCTGCTTTAATGTAAAGTAGAGAGTGTACAGCCTATATAACAGTATTTAATGTTGTGTCCGCTCCCGTAGAACACAGCCAATATTGCCTAAACCTTGGCAACAAAAGTGAGTACACTTGGTTAACGCCACGTTTTTGCAATACAGTTCCCATATCAGGTTTCTGAGGAAAAACAGATTCCTCAAAACCTGACTAAACTGTATCAAAAAGTGTATACATTTTGGTATGTGGTTTGAAAAAAAAAAAAATGATGCCCGGTTGCATCCATTTTTAAGAAAAAAAAATATATACGTTTTTAACTTTTTACTCCATTATGAATAAAGTTTCACTTGTTTGATTGAAATTCCTAGAAAAAAACTTTCGGTGTCAAGAACAGTATGGAACCGTACGCACATACAGTTCTGTACAGGTCCATTGACTCCCATATAAAAAAAAATAAAACCTATAAATAAAACATATAAAGGTGTCCATACGATTTTTTACCCAGTCCAAAAACCGTGGTAGGCTACAGTTTTGGGTTTGGGAAAAAAATGGACAAAACCTTGCAAGATGCAATACGGACACAACCAGATGCATCTTTTAGCATACAGTTTTCAATGGAGAGTCAATGCATATGGTTCTCAATACGGTTCCCACATTGAAAACGTATATGGAACTGTATTGTAAAAACGTGGTGTGAACCCAGCCTAAGTGGAAATGTCCAAATTGGGCCCAGTTAGACATTTTCCTCCCCCAGAGTCCTGTTACTTGATGGTCTTAGAAGATTTCAGGTGTGAATGGGAGGAAGCAGGTGACCCTGAAACTGAGATGCAGCACAGTGTGCAAGACCATCCAGCTGTTTCACAGAGATGGGGGGATCAGCCTGTCAGTGTTCAGACCATACATCACACACTGAATAAAATTGTCCTGCATGGCTGTCGGCCCAGAAGGAATGCCTCTTCTAAAGATAGAGCAAAAGAAAGCCTGCAAACAGTTTGCTGAAGGCAACCAGACTAAGGCCATGGGTTCCTGGAACCACGTCCTGTGGTCCGTTGAGACCGAGATAAACGTATTTGGTTTAAAAGGTGTCAAGCGTGTGTTGTGGCAACCAGGTGAGGAGTAAGTCAAGTGTATCTTGCCTACAGTCAAGCATGGTGGTGGGATTATTATGGTCTGGGTCTGCAAAAGTGCTGCTGGCATTGGAGAGCTACAGTTCATTGAGGGAACCATGAATACCAACATGTACTGTGATATACTGAAGAGCATGATCCCCTCCCTCAAAGACTGGGCCACAGGGCAGCATTTCATGATAACCACAACTACAAATCTCAGATGAAAGGGGTGAAGAAATAGATTCTATACTAATACTATAAAAGCGCATCTCCTTGCAGCGTATAGAATTCACCCCATAAATCACAATGCTAGCCTCCAAATAATTTACAAGAAAGCCTAAAAAGGAAACAGTCATTACAAAGATATAATACAAAAACAATAAATAAACTTTATTGAAGCATAATATTAAAAATGTAGGAATTCTTCCCCAGAGGGGGAGAAAACAGACAAGTTGTCACTCAAGTGTCATAAATATTACCCACATACAAATATAAGCCTAGCACCCATTATTAACATCCTTATATATACAAATATTAAATGCACCATAAATAAGATATTGCAAAAAAGGACAACATTACACACATTGCTAAAGTGCTATGCATCACCGTACATTACAGGGCAAACAGACACTGGAGCGACACCACCCCAATGCGGCGTTTCATCAAAAACCTTTGCCAAAAAGACCCAAACACACCTCCAGTACATCCACTGCCTTGCCAGAAGAAACTGAGGGTAAAGGTGATGGACTGGCCAAGCATGTTTCCAAAACTAAACCCTATTGAGCATCTGTGCGGCATCCTCAAATGAAAGGTGGGGAGTGCAAGGTCTGTAACATCCACCAGCTCTGTGATGTCGTCATGGAGGAGTGGAAGAGGAATCCAGTGGCAGTGAAGCTCTGTACACTATATGAACAAAAGTATTGGGACATCCAAAAGCCCAACATGTGGAAAGTTTGGGACATCCCATCCTAATTTTGTAGGCATTTACAGTGCCTTGCAAAATAATTCACCGCCTTGACTTTTTTTGTATTTTGGTGCCTTACAACCTGGAATTAACATGGATTGTTTGAGGATTTTAATCATTTAATTTACAGAACATACCCACAATTTTGAAGATTATTTTAAATTTATTGATTGTGAAGCAAACAACAAATAAGACAAAATAACAGTGCATAATTATTCACCCCCCTAAAGTCAATACTTGTAGAGCCACCTTTTGCTGCGATCACAGCTCCAAGTCACTTTGGATAAGTCCCTATGAGCTTGCCACATTTTACCACTGGGATTTTTGCCCATTCCTCCTTGCAAAACTGCTCCAGCTCCTTCAAGTTGGATGGTTTGCGCTTGTGAACAACAATCTTTAAGTCTGACCACAGATTTTCTATCGGATTGAGATCTGGGCTTTGACTAGGCCATTCCAACACATTTACATGTTTCCCCTTAAACCACTCAAGTGTTGCTTTAGCAGTGTGTTTGGGGCCATTGTCCTGCTGGAAGGTGAACCTCCCCTAGCCTCAAATCATGCACAGAGCAGTACAGGTTTTGCTCTTTCCCTCAACTCTGACGATCTTTCCCTCAACTCTGACCAGTTTCCCAGTCCCGGCTGCTGAAAAACATCCCCCACAGCATGATGCTGCCACCACCATGTTGGTGTTCTTTAGGGGATGTGATGTGTGTCGTTTGCGCCAGACATAGCGTTTTCTTTGATGGCCAAAAAGTTCACTTTTAGTCTCCAGACCAGAGAACCTTCCTCCATACATTTTGGGAGTCTCCCACATGCCTTTTCGCAAACTCTCAGCCATTACTTCTGGCCACTCTACTATAAAGCCCAACTCTACGGAGCGCACCGCTTATTGTCGTCCTATGTACAGATACTCCAGTCTCTGCTGTGGAACTCTGCAGCTCCTCCAGGGTTACCTTCGGTCTCTGTGCTGCCTCTCTGATTAATGCCCTCCTTGCCCGGTCCTTGATTTTTGCTGGGCGGCCGTATCTTGGCAAGTTTACTGTTGGGCCATCTTCTTTCCATTTGGTTATGATAGATTTGATGGTACTCCTCCTCATCAAAGATTTGGATATATTTTTTATAACTTAACCCTGACTTGTACTCAAAAACATTGTCCCTTACTTGTTTGGAGAGTTCCTTGGTCTTCATGGCAGTGTTTGGTTACTAATGCCTCTTGCTTAGGTGTTGCAGCCTCTGGCGCCTTTCAAAAAAGGTGTGTGTATATGTAATGACAGATCATGTGACACTTAGATTGCACACAGGTGGACATCATCAATCAAGACTGGTGGGGCAGGAAGAAGCCACCAGGGACTGCTCTGATGACTTGTGGTTTAGGCAGAATAAAAGTGAAGACTGGTTTCCTTTTAGGATAGGTTCACACGTAACTAATTCACAGCAGATTTTGATACCATTAAAAAAATTTGCAATAGCAGCAGTCAATGGTATCAAAATCCTCAGAGGGCAACCCACAACAGATTGGTTACGTGTGTATCTACCCTAAAGGGGGTTATTAAGCATTATGAAAACTGAATAATTTTTTTATTCCAAAAACAGCACCATACCTGGCTGCAGGTTGTGTGTGGTATTACAACTCACTCAATTCCAAGGAACTGAGCTGCAATACCACACCCAAGATATCAGCTCTGTTTTTCCAATTCTGGATAACGTTCTTTAACACCAACAAACCATGCCTTTATGAACTGCAGCACAATCTGTAGAACCCAAGGTTTTCCAACAGAAAATTGCCCATGCATTACATTGCTTTTGGTGGCTTACCTTCATCTATAGTGCATCGTGGTGCCACATGTTACCCAGTAAGAGACACATACACACATCTATGGAGCTGCCCCCACCTGAAGCAGCTATCCCTGGCGCAGGTAAAGAGTAGCACAGAACATCGAATACCTCCCTGTACTGTAGGGGGCACTACCAGCCAGCCAGTCAGTGCATGCACTTCAGTAATACAGGTGTTGTACCAGTAAATGCCCATTCTGATTGGTCAGATCTTTGAGTCATTGACACGTTTCACAGATCTGGACTGTCTGTAGAAGTAGAGTCTCGTTACAAGTTATCATGGTCCAGAAAATATTGTATGTTGAGGCCATTGTAAGTTGAGGGACCACTGTACTGTATAAAGAGTTAATTGTTTTTGTTAATTTTCACCACCACCACAGATTCCTAAATACTACAGTGAAATATGTTGATTTTTAAGTAATGTATTAATCAGTCGTAAATAAAAGATTGATGTGAATTTATTGTTCTTTTATGGTATTGAGGCATGTAAAAGTTGCAAATTTTTAAACCAGCCCCATTTTGCACAAAAATTTGCACCCCTTCACATCACCAACTGCATTCTGCGGCTGTGTAGCTGTGTGTGTCCGCTTGCATTGGCAGAATTTCCTCAGCGTGAAATATGCACCCTATCCTTAAGGTTTTTTTTTTGCCACAAAGATAAATAGGTCTAAACAATGCATTATATGAAATTAAACATATTTTAATTGCACAAGCATTTCTGAAAATGTACAGTGGGAGAGATATAGACTTACTAATCACTCATGTGCCTTCTTTGCCTTGGTTACCACCATCTTTAGGCATCCACTTAGATGGTCAAGCATGCTCAGTTCAGCTACATATTGCTGATTAATCTATATTGTACATGGAAGCAAGGGGAATTGTGGGAAAGTGTATGCCCTGTTGCATGGCAACTGCAGTTTTTTTTTTTTTTTTTACTTTGTTTTATGAAAAAATCCCTTTACGCTAAGACTGGCATGTGAAATGCTGGTCTTAATAAAGCTCCCCCTATAGTAAATAAACACAACACTAAATATAATATAGAACTTGTACAACTACCTGAGAGCTGCTGATAAATACTTAGTGTAGCTTTTCAGCTGTCTAAAAACTTTTAGCATTCGCCGTGTGGTAACAGCTGGAGGCACAAGCGTAATATTTGGATGTAGAATTTTGTGATCACTTCATTGGCATTCCCGTATCTGAGATGTCTGTAGATTCTCTTTCATCTGTATACATGACATGCAGAAGTCAAGTGCCAATGACTGGAGACTGGTCACTGTGTTGTTAATCTGCCTGTCTGCTCCATATTGACACCATGCTAAATTGCAGATTACAATGGTCACCCGGGATATTGAATACGGAACACTCGCTCATCTCCCAGCAGGAGCGTTCATTCCTATATTGACATCCTGATAATACTACAATTATGTTCTATTAGGGCTGCTCAGTATTGTAGTAATAATGACAGTATAATTGTATCTATTATTGCTGATTACATTAAGGAGGTGGGGGGACTGCGGGATGTGGAGGCAGCGTGATATTTCTCGCTTTATTCATTGTTAAATGGCGCTTTTGTCTTCAGATGAATCTGATTATCGGCTTGCGAGCGCCCTTCTATGATGTTTATTAAATCAAGGACATCATGGTTTAGTTATATTGTTCTCTTATCACAGTTGTTTTCTAGCCGTGCCCTGCACAGTATACTAAATGTGGCAATATTACTATAGATATACTGACAGGAAAAAACTTTATTTAACTAATTTAACTTTTTATAGAAAAAAGGTGTTTTGAGAGCATTAGTTTAAGAGCATCAGTCAAACCTCTATGTGCAAAACTGTACAACAGTCCTGTAAACTGTCCCAATAACTAAACCACTGCCCCCCCTGATGCAATTAAGTAAAATTGGTTTTGGTATCAACATATTTGGAATTTAAAAACCTTCATGGTATAAACTGGATATTGTATATGTGGTCCTGCCCTACTTCACTGACCTTTAACCCCTGAAAGGGAAACTGAAAGCAGCTTTACCCATACTAATGTGGACAGGTTAAAGAGGTACTGCAGTCTTAGACACTTATCTCCTATCTGCAGGGTCCCGACTGCTGGGACCCCCCCACGATCTCTCGGATGGGGACCCAGCATTGCCGCGGCTCTACATGACTAATGCGCGTTTCGTCGACCTCACTGAGGTTGATGACACACCCCCTCCATACAGCTCTATGAAGAAGCGGGCATCTCTGCCTCTCCCATAGAGATACATGGAGGGGGCGTGTCAGTCGGAGTTGGGTCCCCGTACAGGAGATCGCGGGTGGTCTCAGTGTTCGGACCGCCCGCGATGATACACTTTTAAATGTCTAGGGCTGCAGATCTCCTTTAACCCCTTAAGGACCAAGGGCGTACAGGTACGCCCTTGGTCCTGCTCTCCTGATATAACGCGGGGGTTACACAGTAACCCCGCATCATATCACGGCGGGCCTGGCGTCATAGTGAAGCCGGGACCCGCCTCTAATAGCGCGCAGCGCCGATCGCGGCTAAAAGCGAAACCTAAAGTGGCCGGCTAGCTCAGTCGGGCTGTTCGGGATAGCCGCGGCTAATCGCAGCATCCCGAACAGCTGACAGGACAGTGGGAGGGCCCCTACCTGCCTCCTCGCTGTCCGATCGCCAAATGACTGCTCAGTGCCTGAGATCCAGGCATGAGCAGTCGTGCGGCAGAATCGTTGATCACTGGTTTCTTATGAGAAACCAGTGATCAATGATGAAGATCAGTGTGTGCAGTGTTATAGGTCCCTATGGGAACTATAACACTGCAAAAAAAAAAGTAAAAAAAAAAAGTGAATAAAGATCATTTAACTCCTCCCCTATTAAAAGTTTGAATCACCCCCCTTTTCCAATAAAAAAAAAAAAAACCACAGTGTAAATAAAAATAAACATATATGGTATCACCGCGTGCGGAAATATCCGAATTATAAAAATATATAATTAAACCGCTCGGTCAATGGCGTGCGTGCAAAAAAATTCCAAAGTCCAAAATAGTGCATTTTTGGTCACTTTTTATATCATTTAAAAATGAATAAAAAGCGATCAATAAGTCCTATCAATGCAAAAATGGTACCGTTAAAAACTTCAGATCATGGCGCAAAAAATTAGCCCTCATACCGCCCCATACACGGAAAAATAAAAAAGTGTTAGGGGTCAGAAGATGACAATTTTAAACGCATTAATTTTCCTGCATGTAGTTATGATTTTTTCCAGAAGTCCGAAAAAATCAAACCTACATAAGTAGGGTATCATTTTAATCATATGGACCTACAGAATAAAGATAAGGTGTCATTTTTACCGAAAAATGTACTACCTAGAAACGGAAGCCCCCAAAATTTACAAAACTGCGTTTTTTTTTTTTCAATTTTGTCGCACAATGATTTTTTTGCCATTTCACCGTAGATTTTTTGGCAAAATGACTGACGTCATTACAAAGTAGAATTGGTGGCGCAAAAAATAAGCCATGATATGGATTTTTAGGTGCAAAATTGAAAGAGTTATGATTTTTTAAAGGCAAGGAGCAAAAAACGAAAATGCAAAAACTGAAAAACCCCCGGTCCTTAAGGGGTTAATAGTGCAGGTGATGATGATTCAATTGCAGTTTACCTTATAAAAATCTGTTGCGCTGGTCCAGAGAAATCTGCAGCGTACTGCATTGATCCATTAGCTCTATTGCTCATAGGCAGGCTGTATCAGTAGCAAAGTACCTGCAGCCATTGAGGCCTAGTATAGGTCCAGACACTGCACCACCAATGATGCTTAGGATGGCCAGCTTTGACAGTGGCAAGTTAATAGCCAGCATCATAGATCACACTGGTGCCCCCAAATGTGGAGTTGTGAGCCCTCTCCATACTTCCTTAACTGTCCTATGATGTCAATAAACTTTAAGGGTTGTTCAGGGTTAAATGGTTGTTCAAGGTTTAAAAAAACATGACTGCTTTCTACCAAAAACAGCATAACACCTGCCCCTGTATTGTATTGTATTGTAACTTGGCTTCATTGAATTAGGTTAGCTGCAATGCCACACCAAATCTCTGCCTATAGGAATTATTTAATAATCGTCATCCTTTCTAGAATTGGTAGTGAGAAGAAGTGTAGACCTTGGCAATAGCAGTGGCTCAGGAACAGCTCAATAGGATCTCTTAGGTAACAGACCTTTGTCTTCATCTCCATAATTCAAAGCAAGCAGGATCTATGAAGACAGTGGCACGCACAGGGTAAATTGTGCCTGTTGCTTTTAAAGGGGTACTCCGCTGCCGCTGCCCTGCTTCTGGAGCTCCGCTCTCCAGCGTCCGGAAGTATATAGTTCCGAACGGCTGTGTGGGGGCTTCCGTGTTCAGGGCTGCCCCTCGTGATGTCACTCCCGCCCCCTCGTGACGCCACGCCCGCCCCTTCAATGAAAGTCTATGGGAAGGGGGCGCGACGGCCGGGAGTGACGTCATGAGTCTATGGGAAGGGGGCGTGATGGCCGGGAGTGACGGCCGGGAGTGACGTCATGAGGGGGCGGGAGTGAGGTCATGAGGGGCGGCCCTGAACACGGAAGCCTGCACACAGTCGTTCAGAACAATATACTTCCGGATGCTGGCGAGCGGAGCTCCAGAAGCAGGGCAGCGGAGTACCCCTTTAATGATAGGTTTCCCTCTTTTCTCTTACACCTATAACATTTTGGACAACTGTCCCTGTTGTACATACTTGTGTTCATACTATGTACACAGTACTGACTCCTGAAGATGATTCCTACTTCCCATCACTTTATTCATCACCATGGCTTAGACTGTGGCTACTTTTGTGATGTCAGCCCTTCCTTTATGTGTGTGAACCTCCTGTTGTTTTTTTTATCTGCTCACATAGCACATTACAGATCATTTCCAGTGCCAACCTTTTCATCCAAGAGAATGTCCTGATGCAGTAACTATGTCATGGTAGAGAGGATGAGGGCTTGTCAGTAGATGTTCTCCTGTAATTGTCCAGAAAAAGAGGGGAAGGAAGTCCAGGTGTGGCGAACACCACAAGGGGACATGACTGATACCCATGTCTGATCACAGTTTATGACTTTTTGATCATCTGCACCTGAAGTCTCGGTTGCTAATCCCTCCTGCCGCTTTTGGAGGTAAGGCTGATCTTGGCAACCAACCAAACTTATTATATTGTCCATGACCACCATGTTTTACATGCTCAATCCCTCTATTGACAAGTCTAGCATAACCAAACATATATGTTATGCTCTTATTACACCACATTTCTGATTTACATTTACACTGTGTGTGTTAGGAATAAATGTAACTTTGGACTCTATGTGGATGGGTTTTATTGGAGTTTTTATTTACCTGATGCATGGAATAGTGCAAAGCCCTGCATTGAAGAGGGATCCAATAAGCATTGTAGTACACTTGGATGCAAGACAACTTTTGTGCTCCATTGCCAGCCATTTAACTCCCTAGATGCCATGGTCAATAGTGACTGTAGTGTGGTAGCCCAGTACGGGAGTTGTTGCCCCGTACCCTTGCTGCCCTGTCAGGCAGCCTCCGTTTCGTATCCCCTGGGCCTCCTTGTACTTGTTTCCCCCCCTGTACATATGTTTTGCTTTGTATTGTGATATGTGTGTTGTTACTTTAAGAAATGTACCATGTGATTGTTACCCAGGAGGTGTCAGTGGCCAGCTGATCCCAGGGGTGACCTATGGGCTCCCTGCTAGTCTTCCCCCATATAAGCCCTGGGTGGAGCTAGATCGCTCTCTTAGCTCAATTCCTGAATCTTTGCTGAGGTCAAATCGAGTCCTAGTGTGTGTGTCCAGAGTCATTGGAGGCCTCAAGTCCAGTCGTCATCCACAGTCAATTGCAAGTAAGCTACAGTCATAGCTTTGTCAGTCATCAGTCAAGTCAGTCCCTGTCAGCAACTGTCAAGTCAATGTGGCCTTCATTAAATTGTCCAGTCCTACTACAAGTCCCATAAAGCCCTTAAGGCCTCTGAGTCACTGGTCACCTCTGTGGGCCCCGGCTGAACTGTACAGACTTAACCATCTGTCTACCCTCAGAAAAGCTACCGTTGTCTGTAACTTGACATCAGAGCCATTATTTTCCCCGTGCCTAGCCCAGGATTCAGCGTTATACCTTTTGGGTGGTATCGAGGATAAAACACACCCTGGCATCACGAACACAAGGGGTTAATGCCATCTTTCCCTAGGGTAATTCCATCTGCCTTGTATCACAAGCCGTTACCACAGTACCATCTAGGTAATTATTTGAAAGGTGCCACTTCTGTCATGGTTTAGATTGGCAACTCTGCGATTCTGATGGGTTATCATGGTAGGCAGAGGCCTTTTAAATGCCTTCATGTTCAACATGCATGATCCACTATTATAGCCTGACATTACATTACAATGACATTAGACTGCAGTTCAATAGTATTACAGTGTACTATATAAACAATCAATAGATTCCTAGCTGGACAAAAAAAAAAAAAAAAAAGTGTTAAGAAAAATTTAAAGAACAATAAAGTTTTAAAATTGAATAAAAAAAAAAAAAATGAATCACCCAGCAGTTCCAGTTTTTTTCAGATAAATCTAAACTGCAAAAACAAAAATATACATATTTGGTATCACTGCATGCAAAAATATCTAAACTAAAATATAGTGTTCTTTAGCCTGCACGGCAAATACTTCCCTGTGCACATCCCTGTGCACATGGAATAAAATGTAAGATTAAAAGTAGATGGAGAAATAAAAAGTTTATAGGGGTCAAAATATATTGATGCACATCAATTTACAAAAAAAATTAAGTAGTAAAAGAAATCAAAACACATATATCTATATATATATATATATATATATATATATATATATATATATATATATAACTTTGGTATTGTCATAAGTATACCGAACAAACAAAAAGGGAGACGACTAGTCACTTTTATTCATAACGGCATCCAGAGAACGAGTCCTGAGGAAGTGCAAAGTCTGCACTAAACAGCCTTTGCCTTTTCTGTGCGCTCCTGTCAAGCTAATCCCCCCCCCAAACCCCCACCCACCCCCGTTCTGTGGATGTCATTATGAATAAAAGCTGCTAGTTGGTGAGTGCCATATTTCCTCATTTTTTTTTTGTTTGTTTGTATTAAAGTAAAATATTTGCTGTACCTAGCACTGCTGGGAGCAGCTTAGTGGATGTGACATGTGTCAGTTCGGAGTTTATTTCAAACATTACAGCTGTCTAGTGTGTTATAGTGCTGTGCCATACATACTGTATACATAGTGCTGTCCCATACATATAACTATACCGACCTGCGGAATAAAGTAAATTTTTTCTGGTTTTGCAATACATTATATGGTAAAATAGAAGGGTGAAGAACAACTATGTACAGTGTAAGTATAAGTCACCTCTCCACCAATAATATAGAGCACTAGTGAGGTCAACAAAAATATCTTTAAAAAAAATAAATAACAAAATAGTGCATACTAAAGCCTCACTTTAATTCAGATATTTCGAAAATTCTAAACCTGTTTTTGTGAAAGAACAAAGTCACCAATCCTGCACCATAGCTGATGCATATTAGTGTGTGAGTTAAAGATGTTATCTGACAGGAAGGGGGAAGGGGGGAGGGGAAGATAACTATGCCCCTTGTGAAGTGTATATATATTTAACTAAACCTCTACTTGCCTCCAGCGCCCCCTGCAGTGCCTCAGGTGTCCTGCTGTTCCCCAGTGTGATCCTCTTCCTCAGCTGTAGCATGATGTTTTGACTCCAGGAAGCATTGTGTCCAGGGTCCCATGTGACAATTATACTACTGGTCTCCATAGGGCAGATGTGGTTTGGAGCCCCCTAAAGCATCAGGGCCCGATGCGGCTGCTACTTTTGCACCCCTTTTAGTTGGTATACAGATATAGATTTATATATATATATATATATATATATATATATATATATATATATATATATAAAATAGTAAAATAACTTGGCCAACACCACTCTAAATTTAGTTTAATGACTTGGCTATTTTTGGTATTTCCCATGGACAAAAAATGAACCATATATATATGTATTGGTTAGCTTAATTAGGTTAACCTGATTTGTGGGACGAGTTTGGTCTTTATATACCCACCTGATCCTCACATGTCAGCAACATGCAAGACGTCATTGCACTGGATGATGTGGTCTTGGCGGGAGGTTTGATTGCATACGTCGCAGAGAGGCACTATTCACTAGATCAACTATGATGCAGGGAGTATGGTAATGTGTCACGGTACCTTTCATGCTGCAGGCTGTGAAATGCTCCTATAATATGCTGTCTGGTCAATATGAACCCTTGCTCAGTAAACACATGTAGCTGTGCAGTCTCCAGGGCTCCAGCCCTGTCCCGCTGGCCTTGAGTTAATTTGCATATTTCAGCCTGAGGTTAACTCTTTCCTGCCTCAGTCTCTTAGTCTGCAGAGATCACTCGTAGTAGGTCTCTATAAAGTCAGGAGGTCACAGCTGTGGCTTATACAGATAATTGACTGCAGCAGGAGGATGTGTTTGGGCTGACAGGGCACAGGCTGCTGAATCCCCAGGTGTAACCCTCTCAGTGTTGGGCTTTATATTCCTGCTAAGTGTTATGTGTTTTGACTGTGTTCTTACATTTACGAGATTACCTTTTCCTTTATATGTGACCGGATGTAATCCAGTTTTATGCTCACAACTGCTCTGTACTGTCCCCTCGCTGGAGACTCTTCTTCTGTGTCCCTGCATCTGTAAGCTCTTTCATGCTGCAGCCCAGGACAGAGCTCTATCTCAGACAGCATGTCATCCATTCATAGGCCATGTATAAGTTGTCATTATACATTGTACTATTATACACCAGTGCATTTGTGGTGGCTGGATTGTGTGGCAAGCCTTGTTAGGGTGTTGCTGTTCGGGATAATAAAGGGCGCTGTTAACCCTTGTCACTCGTGACGCCAGGGTGAGGTTTAAATACTGTAATCTTGATAGGCCTATTCCCACCCTTCCCAAGAGCAATAGGTGATGCAGTAATAAAGGATTGTCCACAACCACTGTTAACTGAAAACTTGCAGGAACTTTTACTGAAGAATTTCTGTACATGCAGCAATAGTAACAGTCCAGATAACAGAGTCTCTACAGATATGGCTGAGCAGCGATTGACAGTTGGTTGGGATCAGATAAGCTCAATTTAGCTTCTTAGGGATTTTGTAGCATAGATCCGCTGGATTTAAGGGTGCGTAGGTCCAATGATCTTGCGGTGAGTAGTGGGGAATTGCTTAGTCTATCCGCTATGGTAGAGGCCGAGGCCGCAAGGCTTTGGCCTAGTAAATCATCTTGTAAGCTGCCGAGGTCCTACCTCTTCCAGGATCAGCAACCCAAGAGAGAGATCAAGATGGCGCAGGTCCCTTATATAGGCAGGGGCTGGCCGTTTTGGATTGGTCCATAACAACTGTCACTCACCGTTACATTGCATTGTGGGTGAACACGTCATGGGAACCTCCAAAGGTCCTGTAGCAAAACCATAGAGTTCTAACCTAATCACGTGACCCGCAGGTCCTGCTACGCTTGAACAGGTAGGCAATTAAATATTTACATATCTCTATACTTATATTTATAAAAACTTCTATACTGATATAGACTAACTGAGGGGTGACAAGGGGATAACTATAGGAGAGGGACCCCGACGTTCCTAGGGACTCTGACTATGGGGACCTCTGCAAAGGTAGCGTATGAAATACGGTACCGGGACACCACACATTTATTTACTGTGTCACCATTATATGTACACCAATATACATCCCTTAGTATATACCATGTAAGTTGCTGACAGTTTACTGTTATACATCACCGTGGTTATGTCACTTATCGTGGATACACCATAGGTCTCTACTATACTGTTTTATGTCACCATTCATATAACTTGTATACTGTATTATTACATACACGTAGTCACGTACGGGTTTTGTCACCATAGAATATACTGTGCGCCCACCTGCTACGTCAGTGGATGTTTCCTAGCTTTATTGTCACATTTGTCTTGTTTTTGGCTCTGTCACCTTAGGCTTTCATTAATGTATGCAGTTCAGGTATTTCAAGCTGTCACAGCATTACTCTCATGGTTCTCAGGTTTGGTATGTTAGGCTGTTATCATGGCATTGCTTTTACATTTGTTCATGTTGGAGGTTAGATGTAATAGGATGTCCTTGCTGACATTACCACACGGTATTCCACATTTTCGTTTCACAATATGCCACACTTATGTTTCCTTACAGCATTCTGTTATGTTACCATGCACGCCTATATTTCCCTGCATTTATCACGCATACGGTTCATACAAGATAACACATATTCATTTCATCCAAGGTACTGACATCACTTAGTTTCCTGTGTCACAGCTACATTCTACACAACTGCACCATGATTGCGTTTCCACTCAGTTGCAATAGCAGATAATGAGCAAAACCGTGTACTGCCTTATGTTCCATGCTTACCTTCTACATAGTGTTCCATGCTTATGTTCCACACAGTATACAACGTTTACCTTCCACATAGAATTCCATGCTTGTGTCCAACAGTATACCACGCTTACCTTCCACATAGTGTTCCATGCTTATGTCCAATAGTATACCACGCTTACCTTCCACAGTGTTCCATGCTTATGTCCAACAGTATACCACGCTTACCTTCTACATAGTGTTCCATGCTTATGTCCAACAGTATACCACGCTTACCTTCTACATAGTGTTCCATGCTTATGTCCAACAGTATACCACGCTTACCTTCCACATTGTGTTCCATGCTTATGTCCAACAGTATACCACGCTTACCTTCCACATAGTGTTCCATGCTTATGTCCCACACAGTATACCACACTTACCTTTCACATAGTGTTCCATGCTTATGCTCCACACAGTATACCACGCTTACCTTCCACATAGTGTTCCATGCTTATGTCCAATAGTATACCACACTTACCTTCCACAGTGTTCCATGCTTATGTCCAACAGTATACCATGCTTACCTTCCACATAGTTTTCCATGCTTATGTCCAACAGTATACCACGCTTACCTTCCACAGTGTTCCATGCCTATGTCCAACGGTATACCACGCTTTCCTTCTAAATAGTGTTTTATGCTTATGTCCAACAGTATACCACGCTTACCTTTCACATAGTGCTCCATGCTTATGTCCCACACAGTATACCACGCTTACCTTTCACATAGTGCTCCTTGCTTATGCTCCACACAGTATACCATGCCTACTTTTCACATAGAGTACCATGCTTATGTTCCACACAGTATACCAAGCTTGTGTGCCACACAGTGTATTACTAAGGTTCCTATTCAGTGTACGTGCATATGCTACCCTAGCGGTGTAACAAGCGGACATCTTCCTTCAATGTGATGTTTTTCATGTTCAGCACTGTCATGTTTCTCTTATGTTTTTCATTGAACATGAGTCATTTTACCCCATAACGTTCACTGTACGCAAATATAGCAGGCACATTACGCTTAAAATTACGTACACCTTTCTAGAGCTGTCACATTGCGCATATGTGACTATGACATTTATGCTACATTAGTTCCGATGATGGAACCAAAAAGGAAAAGAAACCACTTGAAAGCTGACCATTTATAGACTAAAATGAATTTTATTTAGAATAATTCAAAGACATATAAAAATACACACACAGCGTGGACAAACAAAAGTGGGAACCAGGGAGCAGGGGGAGACAAAGAAGGAGGTAAAAAATATATGTATATATAGTCCAGGTGTGCTAAACAGTGGTGCAAAAAGACAGGTATATCAAAGTGAGATTGAAGAAATTATATATACACATAAGGCACATATCAGGGCAACATTGCCTCATAAATATAATAAATATGCACTTGTCAATAGCAGTGCAACTCACATGATTAAAGTGCCAACAGCGTACAAAGTAAATGGATAAGACCAATATGTTTAAAAACGCACACAAAACGGATCACAAAGAGAGCCACATGTAATAGTGGCATAAATCAATGAAACTCCCGGATAAAGCCCCGTTGGGTGAAACGCGTTGGAGGTCTGGTGGGTTACTGGGGAGCGGAGGGAGTTTCATTGATTTCTTGCACTGCTATTGACAAGTGCATATTTATTATATTTATGAGGCAATGTTGCCCTGATATGTGCCTTATGTGTATATATAATTTCTTCAATCTCACTTTGATATACCTGTCTTTTTGCACCACTGTTTAGCACACCTGGACTATATATACATATATTTTTTACCTCCTTCTTTGTCTTACCCTGCTCCCTGGTTCCCACTTTTGTTTGTCCACACTGTGTGTGTATTTTTATAAGTCTTTGAATTATTCTGATTAAAATTCATTTTAGTCTATACATGGTCCGCTTTCAAGTGGGTTCTTTTCCTTTTTGGTTCCATGGTTAGAGTGTTTACCACAGGACCCCATACATTTATGAGCATATCTCCTTCCCTTTTTTGGCGTTTTGACTTAATTAGTTCCGATGACATGCGCTACCTGAGCGGATACAGTGATTCACGTTATTTCCGTTATACAGTACCAGGCGTTGATACCATAGCTGATGTACTGTGCTCGTTTTGGTATAGTTGATATATTGGGCTATGTGTTAATATAGCCGATACTGTGTTTACATTTACATAGCTGTCATATGGTGCATTATTGTCCCTATAGTGGTCATACGGTGCTTATGTTACTATAGCTGATAATTTGCGTTACAGGACTAGTAACTATATGCCATGTGTTAGTGTTAACTGATATACGGTACATTAATGTTACTTGGGGCTTATGTTACTGGAGCGGATATACTGGGCAATTAACATTATTTTAGCTGACATATGGGCCTATGCTACTATTGCTGGTAATTTGTGTTTGTTACTGTTGCTTATATATACTGTGTATTAGTGGTTCATTTAGCTGTTATACTGAACATTAATGTTGTTCAGGGCTTACAGTACTATAAGCTCATATACTGTGCCTTGATGTTATACCGTTCTTATGTTACATCAAGTGATATACCATGCTTCAACGTTAACGATTCCCCACAGTGTGACATACTACATATGGTTCCCTACAGTGTGACATTCATACGATACATACGGTTACCTACAGTGTGACATACATACTATTCCCTACAGGGTACTAGGCATACAATTCCTTACAGTGGGACATACATACGATACATACGGTTCCATACAGTGTGACCTACGTACGATTACCTACAGTGTGACATACATACTTTTCCCTACAGAGTCATACGCATACAGTGCCTTACAGTGTACGTTTCATAGTTTATTGTCCCGTTCTTTTGTTTCAGCGCTGTCACGTTATGCTTATGTTATATACGTTAGTCAAGTATTTTTGGATATGGTCATAGTATTACACTCACATTTTCATGTGCTTAGGTCGGGTATATTAGGCTGTAATTGCATCAGATTGTTCTTGTAGGCAGGTCAGGTATGGTAAATATCATTATAGTTGGCAACATTCCTAGGATACCCCAGCAGGTATTATTCTATGACTAGGTTGTTTTACCTCTTAGCTCTATACGTTCAGTGTGGTTGGAGGCTGTTTTCTGTCGTCAATTCATAAAGCCTCATCTTTATAATATCCTTTCTGGTCATTACACAGGCCTTGTTACAGCCAGTTTGACCTTGCTGTTCCAGGTAAGCTTTAAGTCGTCACTCTGCATGCCTTTCGTAAGTCATACGCTCCTGTGAGAGATAGGCTGCCCGGCAATCCTCGAGTCTCATATCGTTGTTATTGTACATTACAAACGTTCTTGATTGGGGCAGATGGTATCATCTATCCACGAGCCTCTCGTCGTCATTTGGTTTTGTACATTACATACGCCCGTTAGAGGCAGATTGCTTGACAATCCACGAGCCTCATGTTGTTTCCGTTTCTGTGTTATTTACGATTCTGTCCGAGGCAGATTGCACTGTCAGTCCACGGGCCTCATGTTGTTGTCATCTCTATCTTCCTTTGTTACAATGTGCCTGATTGTGATCTTAGTTGTACATGTCTTAGTGTTAAGTTCTTGGTGTGGGTACAGCTTGTTCTTGTCTTGTCACGCATGTACCTATTGGGAAATTTGCCCTTATCGGTCTTTGTAAACTGCTGTCATGTATATTTTCTTTTTCGATAAGCCTCAGGGCACAGCAGTTATAATCTTCTTTATGTCTGCAAGTATGAACATGCTGTCTTACTGGTACACGAAACCAGGGGTCAAGTCCTGGGAAAAAAAGTGTGGGAACTCACCCTAGGTTTCCACTTAAAGGGGTACTAGACATCTTATACCCTATCCAAAGGGTAGGGGATAAGATGTCTGATCCCGGGGGTCCCGCCACTGGGGACCCAACATTCTCCCTTCTGCTCCCGGTGTTCGTTTAGAGCGTTGGGTGCAGCGCCAGAGGCTCATGATATCACAGTCACGGCCCCTCAATGCAAGTCTATGGCCCACTCCCATAGACTTTCATTGAGGGGGCATTACTGTGACGTCACGAGTCTCTGCCCTGCATCACCAGGCACCGGATGTCTGGGGTGCCACAGCTGAGATTGCAGGGGTCCCCAGCAGCGGGACCCCTTTAAGGGCTGGTCCTGCAGGACTCCTGCTAATGGGAACTGCGTTCCTGGAAAAGTGCAGGAACTCCGTTCCCATGAGCTCCTGCAGGACTTGAGCCCTGCACGAAGCCTCAGGTTAAGTATGTTATATTCTTTTGTGTTTTGTCTATGGGGGTCTTTCTGTTGTTGTCACTTTATGTATGGCATGGTTCAATAGGATTACCTATATGTGTAGCACGGGACACTTTGCAAATTTTCCTCTTCTGGCACTACCTATCTAAATACCTACTGACGTCTGTGTTTTGGCCACTTCTCAATCCGACTCATTGTACCTTCTGTCTATCTAGCACTTCTCCAACATTTCCTATCTCTGTCACTTGGTTTACCTTTATCCATGCGCACCCTGGTAGTACCATTGTGGTAGGCGCTATGGCTTCAGTAGGGCCAAGTGGTATATCCAGAATTCCATCTTGACTTTGGCTCCCTAACAGCTGAGCCAGCTTCTGCGTAGGGGTTTCTCTTTGTCAGTTATCACTTTATATGTTAAGTAAGTTAGGGCACTGTTATCGCTCTGTTCTATTGACACATTCCAACCTCTTGCTGTTAACTGGAGCATTTTGTCTGTTATCTTGGGTTCATATGACGTAGGTTATGCTTAACCATTAATTCATGCATTACCTAACTGATGTATTTTGCCCCCTTTCTTTAGGATACCCTTCATGGCTGGCCAGGCACACCCCAGGCCTAATTATTCATGCAAGTGGCACACTCTACTTACGGTACATGTAACCTGACCACAAGTATTGGTTAAGTTAATTAAGTTAACCTCATTTGTGGGAGGAGTCTGGTCTTTATTTTACCCACCTGATCCACACAGGTGCTGTCGGCAACATGCAAGAGGTCCCCAATCTCCCTTCCTTTTTTTTTCTACAGTCGCTCTCAGGGTATCCCCCTTTCTTTAGGATACCCTTCATGGCCGGCCAGGCACACCCCAGGCCTAATTATTCATGCAAGTAGTACACTCTACTTACGAAATATGCAACCTGACCACAAATATATATAGTTATGGAACAGAGGTAGACTACTATACAGACATGCCACCAAAATCATAAGGGTCAAAATTAGGCACTATCTCCTGAACTTGGTTTCTTACATATGTTCACTGTGTATCCTCGATACTGAGACCCATACACAAATGCTACTACCTGGCTAATAATGTATAGGTATGTAGGTACAGGTATTCCAAAAGTTGGTGCACAGGATTATTGGAACCTGTCCAAGTACATGATTAGGTGCTGGAAGTACATATGAGAGTTTAATACGCATAACTTTGCTGTATTCTAACCAACTATTGATACTGCATCCTGCCCAAGAATTACAGTACTCTTTTAATAATGCTTGATAAAAAGTTTGGAACAATACTTATAAGCTGTGTAAAAATGTTGCCTAGTGCTCTCTCTACAACTCCATCACATGGATATAAAGCAAAAGTTGATATACATATTTATGCTCTGCAGCTACTCATGGCACCTTGGCAACCCTTATTTCTTATGCTGCTGGCGTTTCCTTCCCAGTTGACATGCTGTAACCATGTGTTCTTTCAACCACTAAGGTGATGTGATGGAGCAGAAAAAACATACGCAAACAAACAATAAGCCCGCCTTCTATGTCAGTGGCAAAATAAAAATGTTTTGGATCTTAGAAGGGAAGGAGGAAAAAAATATAAGCAAAAAAAAAACATAAAAGACTACAACGAGATGGGGTTAAGGGAAAGGACACGGAAATGCTGCAGCATTTTTGCATCAAATTCTGCAATGGAAAATCCAAACTAAGGGTACGTATATCTCGCTCACCATACACACAAGGCTTCGAGCAGGCACATGTAAAGGCACCATACAGCGGTCCTTCAGCGGCAGATCCACAGCGTAAAATACGTTGGGGATCCGTTCGTGTGAACGTACCCTAAGGGTGCTTTCATACGCTATTACTAGCAGCGGGTTTCCTGCTGTGGGAATCCTGCTGCGAGTTACGCTACCATTGATTTAAATCGGTCCACAGACAGTCCGCAATAGTGTCAGATTTGCGGACTGTCCACGGACCCATTCAAATGAATTGTAGCATAACTCGCAGTGGGAAACCCGCTGCTAGTTACAAGCGTGTGAACACATCCTAAATCATTATTTCCTGCAGTTTTGCAGCTGCCAATATGGGGGATGTAATAAGCCAATGTATTCAATGCTGCAGTTGCAAGTTTGGCTGCGGATCTGCAGCATGTCCACAAGAAAACTGCAACACCTGAAGCCATGCTACAGATTTATTATCTGCATCCTGGGTCAATTTCCTTACCTTGGTTGTAGTATAGGATTGCTCAGAAATGTTTTTTTACATCCATCCTTAAAGGGGTACTACCATGGAAAACTTTTTTTTTTTAATCAACTGGTGCCAGAAAGTTAAACAGATTTGTAAATGACTTCTGTTAAAAAATCTTAATCTTTCTAGTACTTTTTAGGGGCTGTATACTACAGAGGAAATGTCATTATCATTTTGGATTTCTCTTCTGTCACAACCGCAGTGCTCTCTGCTGACCTCTGCTGTCCATTTTAGGAACTGTCCAGAGCAGCATATGTTTGCTATGGGGTTTTTCTCCTGCTCTGGACCGTTCCTAAAATGAACAGCAGAGGTCAGCAGAGAGCACTGTGGTCGTGACATAAGAGAAATCCAAAAAGATAAACATTTCCTCTGTGGTATAAAGCCCCTAAAAAGTACTGGAAGTATTAAGATTTTTTTAATACAAGTAATTTACAAATCTGTTTAACTTTCTGGCACCAGTTGATTAAAAAGAAAAAAAAAGTTTTCCACGGTAGTGCGCCTTTAAGCACTGGTGGTTGTTGGAAAATACATGTTTAGAATAACCTTTGCTGTAGTTGATGATTTAACAAGCTGTTTTGAAGTTGCACCTTTAATTATCTTTATTAAATTCCTGCCCCAGAGGTCACTAGAAGTATTGCAATCACTACCAGGCATGTTGAAGTCACCTGTAATTCAGTAGCTCCTTTTATTACAATTTTAGTAATTTAAAAGGGTACTCCCGTGGAAAACTTTTTGTTTTAAATCAACTGGTGCCAGAAAGTTAAACAGATTTGTAAATCACTTCTATTAAAAAATCTTAATCCTTCCAGTACTTTTTAGGGTCTGTATACTAAAGATAAATCCAAAAAAGAAATGCATTTCCTCTGATGTCATGACCACAGTGCTCTCTGTTGACCTCTGCTGTCCATTTTAGGAACTGTCCAGAGCAGAAGAAAATCCCCGTAGCAAACATATGCTGCTCTGGACAGTTCCTAAAATGGACAGCAGAGGTCAGCAGAGAGCACAGGAAGAGATGAGGTGGGGAGGGGATTGAGTTAGTTGCTTTGGAGTTCTCCCAGAGACAAGGACCTGATTGTTGGTACCGAGCCTCGCTGAAAGAGATTCATACTCCAGCATGGTCATAGCTATGTTGGAATGAGGTGTTTTGTTGAGGCCAGGCTATTAATTTCTATCAATAAACATCTGTGCTGTCCTCCTGTCTCTTGTTCTGTTGAAAAATCCCGACCTGGCAATCCCCGTCCATCACAGCCCCCTTAAATAGGCACTGTCAGATACAAAAACTTTTTATATGTTTTGCATCTTGGCAAAGCATGAATCTTTCTAATATACTTCATAAGAAAAAAAATGTCCTTTTAATAGAAATCACAGCTTATAAAATCATGGCTTTGTCTAAGCTGAAGCACGGAAAAACTCCAGTAAGTGAGGGTGGGCTAGCACTCCTCTGTCTGACAGGACAGGAGAGAGCACAGAGGGGTACTATCAGACAGAGGAGTGCTAGCCCACCCTCCCTTACTGGAGTTTGTCCCAACCTGGAGACAAACAGGGAGCGGTCTTTGAAAGAAATTAGGTCTCTTTTTCGATTCCTGGATAACCCCTTTAATCCCTTTTCCGACCCATGAGGTACAGTCCAAATATGGAGTGGCTCGAGAACCAAGCTCGATCCATATACAGCAGGTACTGGCTGCTATCTGCCGCTGACATCCATTATTTATGACTTCCATTGGAGATGTATCCAATGTTGGCTATTTAAAGGGGTGCTCCGGTGGAAAACTTTTTAATCAACTGGTGACAGAAAGTTAAACAGATTTGTAAATTACTTCTATTAAAACATCTTAATCTTTCCAGTACTTTTTAGGATCTGTATACTACAGAGGAAATGGTTTTCTTTTTGTAATACAGAGCTCTCTGCTGACATCATGACTACAGTGCTCTCTGCTGACATCTCTGTCCATTTTAAGAACTGTCCAGAGTAGGAGAAATTCCCCATAGCAAACATATGCAGGGCAGTTCCTAAAATGGACTGAGATGTCAGCAGAGAGCACTGTGGTCATGATGTCAGCAGAGAGCTCTGTGTTCCAAAAAGAAAACCATTTCCTCTGTAGTATACAGACCCTAAAAAGTACTGGAAAGATTAAGATTTTTTAATAGAAGTAATTTACAATTCTGCTCAACTTTCTGGCACCAGTTGATAAAAAAAAAAAGTTTTCCACCGGAGTACCCCTTTAACCCCTTAACCCCTTAACGACCAAGGACGTACCGGTACGTCCTTGGTCCTGCTCTTCTGATATAACGCGGGGTTACACAGTAACCCCGCGTCATATCATGGCGGGCCCGGCGTCATAGTGAAGCCGGGACCCGCCTCTAATAGCGCGCAGCGCCGATCGCGGCGCCGCGCGCTATTAACCCTTTAGCCGCGCGCTCAAAGCTGAGCCGCGCGGCTAAAAGTGAAAGTGAAAGTTCCCGGCTAGCTCAGTCGGGCTGTTCGGGATAGCCGCGGCTAATCGCGGCATCCCGAACAGCTGACAGGACAGCGGGAGGGCCCCTTCCTGCCTCCTCGCTGTCCGATCGCCGAATGACTGCTCAGTGCCTGAGATCCAGGCATGAGCAGTCATCCGGCAGAATCGTTGATCACTGGTTTCTTATGAGAAACCAGTGATCAACATAGAAGATCAGTGTGTGCAGTGTTATAGGTCCCTATGGGACCTATAACACTGCAAAAAAAAAGTGAAAAAAAAGTGAATAAAGATCATTTAACTCCTCCCCTATTAAAAGTTTGAATCACCCCCCTTTTCCAATAAAAAAAAAAAACACAGTGTAAATAAAAATAAAAATAAACATATGTGGTATCACCGCGTGCGGAAATGTCCGAATTATAAAAATATATCATTAATTAAACCGCTCGGTCAATGGCGTGCGCGCAAAAAAATTCCAAAGTCCAAAATAGTGCATTTTTGGTCACTTTTTATATAATTTAAAAATGAATAAAAAGTGATCAATAAGTCCTATCAATGCAAAAATGGTACCGTTAAAAACTTCAGATCACGGCGCAAAAAATGAGCGCTCATACCGCCCCATACACGGAAAAATAAAAAAGTTATAGGGGTCAGAAGATGACAATTTTAAACGTATTAATTTTCCTGCATGTAGTTATGATTTTTTCCAGAAGTCCGACAAAATCAAACCTATATAAGTAGGGTATAATTTTAATCGTATGGACCTACAGAATACATATCAGGTGTCATTTTTACCGAAAAATGTACTACGTAGAAACGGAAGCCCCCAAAAGTTCCAAAACAGCGTTTTTTTTTCAATTTTGTCGCACAATGATTTTTTTTCCCGCTTCACCATAGATTTTTGGGCAAAATGACTGACGTCATTACAAAGTAGAATTGGTGGCGCAAAAAATAAGCCATCATATGGATTTTTAGGTGTAAATTTGAAAGAGTTATGATTTTTTAAAGGCAAGGAGCAAAAAACGAAAATGCAAAAACGGAAAAACCTCCGGTCCTTAAGGGGTTAAGGACCAAGGACGTACCGGTACGTCCTTGGTCCTGCTCTTCTGATATAACGCGGGGTTACACAGTAACCCCGCGTCATATCATGGCGGGCCCGGCGTCATAGTGAAGCCGGGACCCGCCTCTAATAGCGCGCAGCGCCGATCGCGGCGCCGCGCGCTATTAACCCTTTAGCCGCGCGCCGCGGCTAATCGCGGCATCCCGAACAGCTGACAGGACAGCGGGAGGGCCCCTTCCTGCCTCCTCGCTGTCCGATCGCCGAATGACTGCTCAGTGCCTGAGATCCAGGCATGAGCAGTCATCCGGCAGAATCGTTGATCACTGGTTTCTTATGAGAAACCAGTGATCAACATAGAAGATCAGTGTGTGCAGTGTTATAGGTCCCTATGGGAGCTATAACACTGCAAAAAAAAAGTGAAAAAAAAAGTGAATAAAGATCATTTAACTCCTCCCCTATTAAAAGTTTGAATCACCCCCCTTTTCCAATAAAAAAAAAAACACAGTGTAAATAAAAATAAAAATAAACATATGTGGTATCACCGCGTGCGGAAATGTCCGAATTATAAAAATATATCATTAATTAAACCGTTCGGTCAATGGCGTGCGCGCAAAAAAATTCCAAAGTCCAAAATAGTGCATTTTTGGTCACTTTTTATATAATTTAAAAATGAATAAAAAGTGATCAATAAGTCTTATCAATGCAAAAATGGTACCGTTAAAAACTTCAGATCACGGCGCAAAAAATGAGCCCTCATACCGCCCCATACACAGAAAAATAAAAAAGTTATAGGGGTCAGAAGATGACAATTTTAAACGTATTAATTTTCCTGCATGTAGTTATGATTTTTTCAATTTTGTCGCACAATGATTTTTTTTCCCGCTTCACCATAGATTTTTGGGCAAAATGACTGACGTCATTACAAAGTAGAATTGGTGGCGCAAAAAATAAGTCATCATATGGATTTTTAGGTGTAAATTTGAAAGAGTTATGATTTTTTAAAGGCAAGGAGCAAAAAACGAAAATGCAAAAACGGAAAAACCTCCGGTCCTTAAGGGGTTAAGGACGCAGGACGTAAATGTACGTCCTGGTGAGGTGGTACTTAACGCACCAGGACGTACATTTACGTCCTAAGCATAACCGCGGGCATCGGAGCGATGCCCGTGTCATGCGCGGCTGATCCCGGCTGCTGATCGCAGCCCGGGACCCGCCGGCAATGGCCGACGCCTGCGATCTCGCGGGCGTCCACCATTAACCCCTCAGGTGCCGGGATCAATACAGATCCCGGCATCTGCGGCAGTTCGCGATTTAAATGAACGATCGGATCGCCCGCAGCGCTGCTGCGGGGATCCGATCATTCATATCGCCGCACGGAGGTCCCCTCTCCTTCCTCCGTGCGGCTCCCGGCGTCTCCTGCTCTGGTCTGTGATCGAGCAGACCAGAGCAGGAGATGACTGATAATACTGATCTGTTCTATGTCCTATACATAGAACAGATCAGTATTAGCAATCATGGTATTGCTATGAATAGTCCCCTATGGGGACTATTCAAGTGTAAAAAAAAATGTAAAAAAATGTAAAAGTTAAAGTAAAAAAAAAGTGAAAAATCCCCTCCCCCAATAAAAAAGTAAAACGTCCGTTTTTCCTATTTTACCCCCAAAAAGCGTAAAAAACATTTTTAATAGACATATTTGGTATCGCCGTGTGCGTAAATGTCCGAACTATTAAAATAAAATGTTAATGATCCCATACGGTGAACGACGTGAACGAAAAAAAATAAAAAAAAGTCCAAAATTCCTACTTTTTTAATACATTTTATTAAAAAAAAATTATAAAAAATGTATTAAAAGTTTTTTATATGCAAATGTGGTATAAAAAAAAAAGTACAGATCATGGCGCAAAAAATGAGCCCCCATACCGCCACTTATACAGAAAAATAAAAAAGTTAGAGGTCATCAAAATAAAGGGATTATAAATGTACTAATTTGGTTAAAAAGTTTGTGATTTTTTTTAAGCGCAACAATAATATAAAAGTATACAATAATGGGTATCATTTTAATCGTATTGACCCTCAGAGTAGAGAACACACGTAATTTTTACCATAAATTGTACGGCGTGAAAACAAAACCTTCCAAAATTAGCAAAATTGCGTTTTTCGTTTTAATTTCCCCACAAAAATAGTTTTTTGGTTGCGCGATACATTTTATGATATAATGAGTGATGTCATTACAAAGGACAACTGGTCGCGCAAAAAACAAGCCCTCATACTAGTCTGTGGATGAAAATATAAAAGAGTTATGATTTTTAGAAGGCGAGGAGGAAAAAATGAAAACGTAAAAATTAAATTGTCTGAGTCCTTAAGGCCAAAATGGGCTGAGTCCTTAAGGGGTTAACCATATGGGTACCTTCATCATTTGTGGTTAAGGGGTTTGATAGCTTTGCCTGCAATGTAATTATCGGGTGCCGATCAGTTGTTATGTCAGCCATGGGTCTTAGCTAAGCCTCCGTGGGTGCCATAACAAAACTGCTTGTACACACTGTACTAGCAGAGCACCAATTAAATAGATCAGTGCAATACATTGGATCTGTTTAAGCAAAGGAATGTTTATACAGGTTGACTATTTCAAATAAAATACTCAAAACAAATTAAAATATTCTATTTCTGCAAGCAGAATTGTCCTATTAAAATATCATATTACTGATCTCAATCAGTGAATGAACAAAAAAGGATCAAAATGTTATATCTGTGCTAAATTGGTGATAAAAACAAACTACTGTTCATTGCCCTAACAATATGGAATGGATCTTCTATATTTGCACATTGCCCATTCTATCAACAATTTTGTTTTAGTTTGACTATTTTAATTTGACTATGCTATAGGGGCTGTAAAATGAGTGTAATTTATAATATAGTGTCTGTACCTGTGTGTGAAGGTGATGTCGCAATTCTGTGATTTTCGACCCAATATTTATTTTTAACAGCATACAAAATTACTCCTATCTCAGGAGGTTCCCAGGTTGCAGTGCGGAGAGACCTGACATCACTAGTCAGGTTAGGAAACACTGGTCTTTTAAATGGAATGCAGCTCATTTGTGTTTCGATGGGTGGGGTGGCTGATGTGTGGGAGGGAGGAAATTGACCTCACACTTACCAAGGAACTATGGGATTTGTAGTTTGAGAGGATGAACTCTACAGGAAATACCCAGTTCACAAAAAGATAGCCACAGCATGATAGTAATCTCACAACATAGCCATTTAGCCCCAAGACAAGCATGAACCCTTCCTAAGCATGTCCATTACTGTCTGGCAGGTATGTACTTAAAGGGGTACTCCGGGGAAGTTAAGAAAAATAAAAATGCCCCAAAGCCATCACAATACCTGTTATGTGTCTCCTGTAGTTATTCATGTGATTTTGGCAGTTCCTTTGGCCCCTGATGTCTCCTAAATACTTTTTTTTCCTTATCTGCAGCATAGACTACAACTCCCAGAATTCATCTCTGTGTAATGGCTGCCAGCCAACTGCTTTCACTATCTGTGTGCAGGTTTACACTGCAGCTCTCTCACACACACACACACACACACACACACACACACACACACCTACCTATATATACACACACACACACACACACACACACACCTATATACACACAGATTTATCAAACTGTGTGAGAGAAAAAGTGGAGGGATTTTCCCACAACAACCAGCTAACAAGCTGAGGTAAAGTGAAAGCTGAGCTGTGATTGGCTGCATATGGGGAAATATCTCCACTTTTTCTCTCACACAGTTTGATAAATCCGGGCCACCTCCTGCTATGAATTTTTCTGTGTTCTGTATGGCAGCATATTCAAAAGAAAAACAGCAGCAACGGTATGTGCTCAGTTGTGACTAAGAATCTTCACTGCTTTACTCTCACAAGCTCCTCACACATGGAGGGGAGGTGTGGCTGTACAGCCAGAGCTCTAGCCCAATCAGAAATCAGACAGAAATCAGGTGATGTTGTCTTGATGGGAGGGGCTGCTCTCACTGAGGAGACAACGTGAATCTAAAAAATGAATTTTTCTCACACTTCCTGCATATAAGTGACAGCTGAAAGAGGAAAACTGTTGTATATAGCTAATGAATTATATTTGGACAAATGCATAGGTTGGTGAGAAGGAAAGAATGGGCTATGGATTTAGTTCCCCGGAGTACCTCTTTAAATCACCCTATGGTAGATAAACACTTTAATCTGTGTATGTTTATACTATTTATGTCACGTTTTGGTTAGGCCTGTTATCATTCTGGTTTAAACATCATTTGTCTTGCTGCTATAACTGGTGAAAAGTCCAGGTGCAGCCAGCAATTATCTGTGACTGGCAAGTGCCAATAGTGGCCACTAGTGCTTGTGATTCACCAATAATTGTGGGTGGCAGCTGGACCTGTCAAGTCCAGGTCCCTTCAATTATGTTGATCACAAGCACTAGGCACGGCCGGTAGTGCTGCAAGAGTGCCCCTTAGTATGTGTTGTAACCAGAGGACTGCAGATCAGAGCTAGACATCCGCAGTGTATTAGCACTGAAAGACTTCAGCAGGTCAGATATGACAAGAAGCTCTGTTGCCCAAATGTCTTTTACCTGCCACTGTTCACACAAAAACTATTTTTCCAATGCTTTCTTTCTTCTTCAGAAACAAAACAAAATACAGCACATGAACCCAGTCTTATCGCTTTGCTACCTGACCAAATTCAATTCACATACAAGGGATAAAGGATATAAGGGAACCACTTATCTGGATTGTCACACATGACCAGAAGTGGTATAATGTACAGATGTGAGAATGTAATTCTGAAATGACATAAGACCGAGGTCTGAGACAGTCATATACCCCAGATCACACCTTATGGCCTGAATAAATATCAAACTTCCTTCCCCCCGCATTACCTGGAGAGATGTCAACGCCAACTGCAGAAAAAAAAATGTAATAAAAATTCTGGAGATTTGAGCTTCAGAAGATTAGGAATTCACCTCAAGTGACAACCTGAGTTACAAATGCAATGAACCTGAAAGTAGAGCTCTTTTTTTTATTGCTCTTACCATCTTAGTATCAGTGGAAGAATTGTTTTCTTCAAAAAGATGCAGAAAGTTTATATATACTGTACATTAGTATGTTGTACCTGTATGTAGTGTGCTGTAATGTCCGTTTATTTGTTTTCGTATTTTTCTGTTTAGGTGTGTATTCACATACTAGTTTGTTCAGAGCAGTTTGCTATTCTACCTGGACAGGTGATAGTTAATGCTCTGAACGAATGAGAACTCTGGTGGAGTTATTTAACCAGACTTCTCCTGCATTCAGTGCTGGTTACTCAGTGCAATACTATGATGTCTGCTAGTTTAATGCCACTATGTCTGTTTGTGCAATATTCTGACTATTTCTGCTTGAGCATTTACCTTGTATTTATCTTGTCATTTTATCTGGGTTTTAGCCATTGTTATATAGCATGCTCCTTGTATTTTAGTCTGTGTTAGATTAGTGGATTTTGGAGTCTATTCAGACTCATCCTATTCTAGTCTAGTGTTTCATGTATTATATTTCTGTTTCCTACTGGGTCAGCATTTTGTCTACATGGTGGAGTGTGTCTGCTGGCCAGTAGCCTATTTGGAATTATTATTAATGGCTACTCCTTTTGTGGAGTAGGGTGTCCAGTTTGTTTGTTCTGTGTTCCAGTGTTCCAGTGTCCTATATTTATACCCTGTTTGGTTGATCAGATTTTTGTACTTGTACCTGTTTGTGAACAGTGTCCAATGTTCCTGTATCAGTTTGCCTGTTAATATTCTTCCCTGTTAGTATTTGTATCCTGTTTGGTATATCTGGTTGTCTAGTAGTTTTCCTTTTCTGGCCTGTGATATTGTGTATATTGTATTTTTACGCATCTGCACTTTAGTGCAGGAAGGGACCGGCTCCAAGTTGTTGATCCATCGTTTAGGATGGATGGGCAAGTAGGCAGGGAGAGATGTTTTAGGGTCAGTTTAGGGCTCACTCTCCCTGGTTCCTCCAGTCAGTTATGACAGTTGCCTCCTAAGCCTTGGATGAGATACAAGATGAACAGGATCCTCCTGAAGGTCAACATCCTCCTGAACAGCATTAGGGCAAAGAATTTCTGCCGGAGATCGAGTCGGTGGCACTAGGGCCACGCGGACTGCATTGCCATCCCCATAGATGGCAATGCATTTCTGAGCAGAGCTCTCAAAAGATCCACCCAGAAATGCATTGCCGTTTATGGGGACGGCAATGCAGTCCGCGTGGTCCTAGTGCCGCTGGCTCAATCTCTTGCAGAAATTCTGCCCGGAGATTCCTCAGTGTGAACGAACCCAGCCTTATGCTTCCAGGCTTTCAGTGACATCATTTCAGTTCTGCCCCATTTCAGTAAGTAGATTTCTTCTTCATATTTCTTCACTTGTTTTTGCTTTGAGTACTAGCTGAGTACCTGACGTTGCCCCGTTTTTTCTACCTTATCCTTGTGGGGGAAAAGCAACAAGGGAGGAAGATTTTGTCCTCATCCCATCCCAAAATCCTGGCCCCATATCCCCTCCTCATATCCTGACCCCAAATCCCCTCCTCATATTCCGACCTCATATTTTGTCCTTATATTTTGTTCTCATATCCCGTCCTCATACCATGTCCTCATATCCTGTCCCCACATCCCGTCCTCATATCCTGTCCCCATAGCAAATCCTCATTTCTAATCCTCCTATCCCGTCCTCAGGTGGGGCTGCGTTATGGTAAAGATATTGTAAGATGAAAATAAAAGGGGTGTGGCTTAAAATATGTGTGTGCCTTTGTGTGATGGGGTGTGGCTTACCAGCCAGACTGACACATTCACCAGGAGATGCAGAGCGGAGCTTGTGGAGTAAGGCACCAGAAATCCTATATACTTGCATGGGACTTGAAACAAAAACCCCATCCTTCACATATGGGGGCAGGTTAGGGGTTAATTTAACTATTATATATTTTTATTTGACATATAAGTAACATGTGACCAAGTATTATTGAAATATCTCCAGCTGTTTGGAAATTATGCAGTAACACAAATTCTCCATAGACTTGTATGGGACTTTAAATAAAAACCCCAACCCTGGCAAATGGGGGTGGTTAAGGGTTAAATTACCTATCCTATGTTGTTGTTGACATATAAGTAACATGTGTGCCAAGTTTCATGTTAATATCTTTAGTGGTTTGGACGTGATGCTGGAACATACACACACACATTAGCCCTGATTTACTAAGAGTGCAGTGTTTATTCTGGAGTGATTTCAATATCACTCGTCTTTTTATTCAGGCTTATTTACTATTCTGTCGCACATGACGGTTATTTTTCTGTTGCACGTTTTTTTGTGTCGCACTAGTCAATTGTGTCGCACAAACTCCGAGCTAAAGAAATTAGTTGTGTGAGTCAAAATGGTTTAGACTTGTTTGTTTAAAAATGTTTCCATGAATCAAAAACATTCATAATTTTTCAAACATTACAACAATTATCCTTGTTTATCAGCTTGGGTGTTAAATTGATTTAAACCTAATATTGCAAATGTGTTAAAAAAAAATTAAAATAAATAAACATTAACTCACAAAAGCATTCAATATTTTATTCATAAGTGTTGAACTGTACAAAATGTTTTCAGGTTAGAAAACAATTTACTTTAACACACCACAATGGTAAACAGTCCCTTGTTACATATTATTCCATTTTTTGATTTTCACTCGTCCTCTTGGCTGTCGGTTATTCTGTGAGCCAAACTCACGCTTTTTCTGGAGTGATCTTTGAAGTACTCAGAGTGTTTTTGGCTTTTTCAAATATCCATTTCGCTTCTGCACTCGAGATCTGAGCAATATAGTTTCCACCCCGCCAATGAGGTATGATTTGTTCTTAACCACAGAAGATAGATCCTTTCATTGTGGACTTATGTTTATCCTTGTAATGTACGGATAATGGATGCCCATCGTATCCTCTCTTTATATTATAAAGGTGGTCAGTTATCCTTTGTGATAATAACCTTTTTGTTCGTCCGATATACCATTTGTTACATTTGCACCTGATCCCGTAAATCACCCCATTAGTCTTACAATGAATATGACTATTTGTTTTCCTTATACCCCCATTCTCTATGGAAAGATAGGTTTCAAGTTATCAGTGTTGCAGCACACCTTACATTTCCGACATGGAAAAAAAAACTTTTAGTTGTTGTTGTTGGGGGGAGGGGATGCACATTACATTGGTTTGTTTAGAGTTTTTATTTTTGTTATTAACTGTAGGTGCCACCATATTGCCCAAATTTCGTGCTTTTCTGAAAATAAAGGAAGGTTTCTCCGGTATTTTCCCCCCTATTATTTTATCATTTCTTAGAATGTCCCAGTGTCTCTGGATTATGCGCTTGAAAACGTGACTCTGATTAGAATATGTGGTTATGATTGGAACCTCAATTTTCTCCTCTCCTTTATCATCCTCATTTTTATTTTTGAGTAGTGGTTTTCTTTCTAATAAATCCACTTCCTTACTGGTTTGTTCAAGTATATGTTCTCCTTACCCACTATTCACATTTTTTTTTAGAATGGTTGCCTCCTGTTGATATTCTTCTATTTTTCTGCAGTTTCCTCGTGCCCGGATGAATTGACTCCGCAGAATGTTTTCTAGCCAGACCGGTAAGTGGTTACTTGTTTTCCTAATAAAGCTATTACTATCTGTGGATTTGTGGAATATTTTGGTTTCGATCTTTTTTTTCTTTAATATAAATTCTTATAGTAAACTGATTTAGACACTTTTTAGACTTAAGTGGCAGAAAATTCTAAAAAGAAATCATTTTTATTAATATCTTCTTAAAATAAGGAATGATAAAATAGGGGAAAAAATACCGGACAAACCCTCCTTTATTTTCAGAAAAGCACGAAATTTGGGCAATATGGTGGCATCTACAGTTAAAAACAAAAATAAAAACTCTAAACAAACCAATATAATGTGCATCTCCTCCCCCAACAACACCTTAACCCCTTCGCGCAGAAAGCCGCCTTTATACGGCAGATGACGTGATACCTTTTCACGCATTCCACTCCTGCCCGACACCCTGGGACCCCATTTGATTAACCCGATCAGCAATCGGGTGTGCAGGGGCGGCGGGTGTGTGGCAGGTGTGCGGCGGGAGAGGCGGGTGCGCGAAGATACGGAGGTTCGGAGGCAGCGGCCACAATGACGGGGGTAAGTGCCCTCCCCTTACAAGTTGCAAAACTACAACTCCCAGCATGTCCAGACAGTCTGGCCATGCTGGGAGTTGTAGTTTTGCAACATATGGAGGACCACAGTTTGGAGACCACTGTGTAGTGGTCTCAAAACTGTGGTCCTCCTGATGTTGCAAAACTACAACTTCCAGCATGCCCAGACAGCCAATGCCGGTCTGGGCATGCTGGGAGTTGTAGTTTTGCAAGATCTGGAGGACCACAGTTTAGAAACCACTACACAGTGTTCTCCAAACTGTAGTCATCCAGATGTTGCAAAACTGCAACTCCCAGCATGCCCAGACAGCCATTTGCTGTCTGGGCATGCTGGGATTTGTAGTTTTGCAAGATCTGGAGGATCACAGTTTGGAAAGCACTGTGCAGCAGTCTCTAAACTATAGGCCCACAAGATCTACCAGCATACCAGCAACAAGCGGCTGTCAGTACATGCTGGGAGTTGTAGTTTTGCAACAGCTGGAGGCACACTGGTGGGTAAACACTGAGTTATTCTGTTACCTAATTCAGTGTTTTTTACTACCAGTGTGCCTCCAGCTGTAGCAAAACTACAACTCCCAGCATGCACAGTCTGTCAGTCCATGTTTAGAGTTGTAGTTTTGCAACAGTTGGAGGTTTGTGCCTGTAAACACCCACTACAATGTGAATGTACAGGGTACATTTACACGGTTGGCTTTACAGTGAGTTTCCTAATGCAAGTTTGAGCTGTGGCAAATTTTCCACTGCAACTCAAACTCCCAGCGGGGAAACTCACTGTAAACCCCCGCCCATGTGAATGTACTCAAAAACACTACACCACACTACACAAAATAAAAAGTAAAACATTACATATACACCCTTAAACAATTACCCCCCCCCCCCAATAAAATGCGATTCCAAAACAGAGTCACCAGCTGTTGCAATACAACAACTCCCGGCATTGCCAGACGACCATTGACTGTCCAGGCATGCTGGGAGTTTTGCAACAGCTGGAGGCACCTTGTTTGGGAAACACTGGCATCCGTGTCTGCCCCTATGCAAATCCCTAATTTAGGCCTCAAATGTGCATGACGCTCTCTCACCTCGGAGCCCTGACGTATTTCACGGCAACAGTTTAGGGCCACTTTTGGGCTATTTTCCTACTCGGCAGAAATTGTGTTACAAATTTTGTGGGGCTTTTCCTCCTTTTACCCCTTATGAAAATGAAATATTGGGGTCTACACCAGCATGTTAGTGTAAATTTTTTTTAGTTTTTACACTAACATGCTGGTGTTGCCCCCTACTTTTCATTTTCAGAAGAGGAAAAAGGAAAACAAGACCTCCAAAATTTGTAAAACATTTTACATATGTGGACATAAAGTGATCTTCGGACACACAACATGGCTCAGGAGTGACCGCGCCATGTACATTTGAGGCCTAAATTGGTGATTTGCACATGGGGGGGCTGATATTTACAGTGGTTCTGACATAAACGCAAACAGAAACACCCACATGTGACCCCATATTGGAAACTACACCCCTCACGGAACGTAACAAGGGGTATAGTGAGCCTTAACACCTCACAGGTGTTTGACAAATTTTCGTTAAAGTTGTACGTGAAAATGAAAAATGTTATTTTTTCACTAAAATGCTAGTTACCCCAAAGTTTTCATTTTCACAAGGGGTAATAGGAAAAAAAAGCTCCCCAAAATTTGTAGCCCCATTTCTTCTGAGTAACAAAATACCCCAAATGTTGGTGTAAAGTGCTCTACGGGCAAACTACAATTCTCAAAAGGGAAGGAGCACCATTGGGCTTTTGGAGAGAAAATTTGGCTGGAATTGAAGGCCATGTTCGTTTACAAAGCCCCACATGGTGCCTGAACAGTGGACTCCCCCCACATGTGACCCCATTTTGGAAACTACACCCCTCACGGAATGTAACATGGCATGCAGTGAGCATTTACACCCCACAGGTGTCTGACAGATTTTTGGAACAGTGGTCCGTGAAAATGAAAATTTTTAATTTTCATTTGCACAGCCCACTGTTCCAATGATCTGTCAAACGCCAGTGGGGTGTAAATGCTCACTGCACCCCTTATTACATTCCGTGAGGGGTGTAGTTTCCAAAATGGGGTCACATGTGGGGGTTCCATTGTTATGGCACCATGTGGGGCTTTGTAAACGCACATGGCCCTGACTTCTATTTCAACCAAAGTCTCTCTCCATGGCGCTCCTTCTCTTCTGAGCACTGTAGTGCACCCATATAGCAGTTCACATCCATACATGGGGTATTTCCGTACTCATAAGAAATGGTGTTACAAATTTGGGGGAACATTTTCTCCTATTACCCCTTATAAAAATAAAAACTTTGGGGGTAACACCAGCATTTTAATGAAAAAAAATCTAATTTTTCATTTTCATGTCCACATTTAGTATAAGTTTGTCAAACATCTGTGCGGTATTAAGGCTCACTGTTCCCCTTGTTACATGCCTTGAGGGGTGTAGTTTCCAAAATAGTATGCCATGTGTTTTTTCTTTTTTTTTGCTTTTCTGGCACCATAGGGGCTTCCTAAATGCGACATGCCTCGCCAAAAAACATGCCCCCCCGCAAAATTTGCTTTTCAAATGCGAAATGGGGCTCATTCTCTTCTGAGTATTGTAGTTCGCCCGCAGAGTGTTTTACATCCACACATGGGGTATTTCCATGCTCAGAAGAAATGGGGTTGCAAGTTTTGGGGGGCATTTTCTCCTATTACCCCTTGTAAAAATTTTAAATTTGGGGAAAAACCAGCATTTTGAGGAAATTGTTTTTTTTTTTTCATTTACACTTCCCACTTTAATGAAAAGTTGTCAAACACCCATGGGGTGTCAAGGCTCACTGTACCCCTTGTTACGTTCCTTGAGGGTTGTAGTTTCCAAAATAGTATGCCATGTGTTTTATTTGTATTTTAATTTTTTGCTGTTCTGGCTCCATAGAGGCTTCCTAAATGTAACATACCCCCCAAAAATCATTTCAGCAAAATTTGCTCTCCATAATCCCATTGTCGCTCCTTCCTTTCTGAGCCCTCTAGAGCACAGAGCACTTTACATCCACTTTTGAGGTATTTCCTTACTCGAGAGAAATTGGGTTACACATTTTGGGGGGCTTTTTCTCCTTTTACCCCTTGTAAAAAATTTTAATTTTCTCCTTCACTTTGCTGCTATTCATTTGAAACACCTAAAGGGTTAACAAACTTTCTGAATATCATTTTGAATACTTTGAGGGGTGTCGTTTATATAATGGGATAATTTATGGGTTGTTTCTCACAGAAAGGTCTCGCAAATCCACTTCAAACTGAACTGGTCGCTGGAAAATTCTGATTTTGAAATTTTCATGAAAAACTGGAAAATTGCTGCTAAACTTTGAAGCCCTGTAATGTCTTCAAAAAGTAAAAAAAAAAGGCAACTTTATGACACCAACATAAAGTAGACATATTGTGTATGTGAATCAATATATAACATATTTGGTATGTCCATTTTCCTTTTCAAGCAGAGAGTTTCAAAGTAAAAAAAAAGCTACATTTTTCATGAAATTTTGTAATTTTTCACCAAGAAATGATGCAAGTATCGCTGAAAATTTTCCACTAGCATTAAGTAGAATATGTCACAAAAAACTATCTTGGAATCAAATTCATAAGTTAAAGCATCCAAGAGTTATTGATGCTTAAAGTGACAGAGGTCAGATTTGCAAAAAAACTGCTGCGTCCTTAAGGTCAAAATGGGCTTTGTCCTTAAGGGGTTAAAGTTTTTTTTTCCATGTCTGAAATGTAAGGTTTGCTGCAATACTGATAACTTGAAACCTATCTTTTCCATAGAGAATGGGGATACAGTGCATAGTGAAAGTATTCGGCCCCCTTGAACTTTTCGACCTTTTGCCACATTTCAGGCTTCAAACATAAAGATATAAAACTGTAATTTTTTGTGAAGAATCAACAAGTGGGACAAAATCATGAAGTGGAACAAAATTTATTGGATATTTCAAACTTTGTTTACAAATAAAAAACTGAAAAATTGGGCGTGCAAAATTATTCAGCCCCTTTACTTTCAGTGCAGCAAACTCTCTCCAGAAGTTCAGTGAGGATCTCTGAATGATCCAATGTTGACCTAAATGTCTAATGATGATAAATAGTATCCACCTGTGTGTAATCAAGTCTCCGTATGACTGCACCTTCACTGTGATAGTCTCAGAGGTCCGTTTAAAGCGCAGAGAGCATCATGAAGAACAAGGAACACACCAGGCAGGTCCAAGATATTGTTGTGGAGAAGTTTAAAGTTGCATTTGGAGACAAAAAGATTTTCCAAGCTTTAAACATCCCAAGGAGCACTGTGCAAGCGATAATATTGAAATGGAAGGAGTATCAGACCACTGCAAATCTATAAAAACCTGGCTGTCCCTCTAAACTTTCAGCTCATACAAGGAGAAGACGGCAGAGATGCGGCAAAGAGGCCCATGATCACTCTGGATGAACTGCTGAGATCTACAGCTGAGGTGGGAGACTCTGTCCATAGGACAACAATCAGTTGTATAATGCACAAATCTGGCCTTTATGGAAGAGTGGCAAGAAGAAAGCCATTTCTTAAAGATATCCATAAAAAGTGTTGTTTAAAGTTTGCCACAAGCCACCTGGGAGACATACCAAACATGTGGAAGAAGGGGCTCTGGTCAGATGAAACCAAAATTGAACTTTTTGGCCACAATGCAAAACGTTATGTTTGGCGTAAAAGCAACACAGCTCATTTCCCTGAACACACCATCCCCACTGTCAAACATGGTGGTGGCAGCATCATAGTTTGGGCCTGCTTTTCTTCAGCAGGGACAGGGAAGATGGTTAAAATTGATGGGAAGATGGATGGAGCCAAATACAGGACCATTCTGGAAGAAAACCTGATGTAGTCTGCAAAAGACCTGAGACTGGGACGGAGATTTGTCTTCCAACAAGACAATGATCCAAAACGTAAAGCAAAATCATCAATGGAATGGTTCACAAATAAACATATCCAGGTGTTAGAATGGCCAAGTCAAAGTCCAGACCTGAATCCAATCGAGAATCTGTGGAAAGAACTGAAAACTGCTGTTCACAAACGCTCTCCATCCAACCTCACTGAGCTCGAGCTGTTTTGCAAGGAGAAGTGGGCAAAAGTTACAGTCTCTCGATGTGCAAAACTGATAGAGACATACCCCAAGTGACTTACAGCTGTAATCGCAGCAAAAGGTGGCGCTACAAAGTATTAACTTAACGGGGCTGAATAATTTTGCACGCACAATTTTTCAGTTTTTTATTTGTTAAAAAAGTTTAAAATATCCAATACATTTTGTTCAACTTCATGATTGTGTACCACATGTTGTTGATTCATCACAAAAAATTACAGTTTTATATCTTTGTTTGAAATGTGGCAAAATGTCGAAAAGTTCAAGGGGGCCGAATACTTTCACAATGCACTGTAATAGATAAACAATAAATAGTCATATTCATTGTAAGACTAATGGGGTGATTTACGGGATCAGGTGCCCATGTAACAAATGGTATATCGGATGAACAAAAAGGTTATCACAAAGGATAACTGACCACCTTTATAATATAAAGAGAGGATACAATGGGCATCCATTATCCGTACATTACAAGGATAAACATAAGTCCACAATGAAAGGATCTATCTTCTGTGGTTAAGAACAAATCATACCTCATTGGCAGGGTGGAAACTATATTGCTCAGATGTCGAGAGCAGAAGCTAAATGGATATTTGAATCCAACACAAGGGTTCCATATGGGCTTAAAGGGGTTATCCAGGAAAAAAACTTTTTTTTTTAGATATCAACTGGCTCCAGAAAGTTAAACAGATTTGTATATTACTTCTATAAAAAAAAAATCGTAATCCTTTCAGTACTTATGAGCTGCTGAAGTTGAGTTGTTCTTTTCTATCTCAGTGCTCTCTGATGACATGTGTCTCGGGAACCGCCCAGTTTAGAAGCAAATCCCCATAGCAAACCTCTTCTACTCTATGCAGTTCCCGAGACAAGCAGAGATGTCAGCAGAGAGCACTGTTGCTAGACAGAAAACAACAACTCAACTTCAGCAGCTGATAATTATTGAAAGGATTAAGATTTTTTAATAGAAGTAATTTACAAATCTGTTTAACTTTCTGGAGCCAGTTGATATAAGAAAAAACGTTTTTTCCTGAAATACCCCTTTAACACAAACTTTGAAATTTTTGGCTTCTTGGAAGAATAACACCGTGAATGGGAATATATCCAGAAAACACTTCAAATAATACTCAAATAAAGCAAAAACAAGTGAAGAAATATGATAAGAAAGCTACTTATTAAAATGGAGCAGAACTGCAATGATGTCACGGAAAGCCTGGAAGCATAAGAAGCGGAGCATCCACTATACACCCATCACTATGTCAGTGGTTTTTTGGACAATCCGCGACACCATAGTGACGTCACTAGTGGCGACCAGCTGACCAACGTGTATTCCAGCGAGACCAGGTACGGTAGAGACGCCACCGGTCGGGGCAGGTTCCCGTCCGATCCCACCAAGCAGTGATTACCAGGCCACCTCACCTCATCTGGATAAAACCGGACCCCGGATACCGAGATCGGAAGGAACCCTGCCAATCTCAGGTACTGAGTCTATATGCAGATGCATAAGTGGTGCGTAAGTGGTGCGTAATCAAGTAAGCCTGCTTGCACCTTATGAGATATTTATATACAGACAAACAGACAAAGTGGAACTTCAGTAGGTGGGTATCCTGTACTCTACAATTATATTCATATCTTATGAATATTTTTTCACCGCTGTCTAAACAATACTGGTATCTATAAATTTTTTTGATTTAACAGGGATTTTTCTACGCGCTTACTTCAGTGATCCCGTGGGATATATTCTCACTTTTAATTGTACTACCTTACACAGTTTACTCAATAAAAATCAATACAGTAAGTTTTATCAATATTGTTGCACCAGTATTTGTTTACAAATAAGAAGGGAGGTTCAGCGCAGAAAATTGTGCAAATAAAAGCTGATTCTTTATTTCTACCACGACGTGACAGGATAAAAGTAACGCGTTTCAGCCGGTCTTACCAGCCTTACTCATATTGATGTGCTGTTAGTTACAGCCATGCCTTCATAGGAAGGAGACCCATCAACCTGCACGAGAGACACCTGGTGCAGGGTAATGTGTCCACCCCCACAAAGGAAATACAGTATACCATGAACATACAAAATATAAACCCAAATATTAAATTACAAAATAGCAAAATTAACAAAAATAACAATTTTTTTTATAAGAATAAAAACATATTTAATGACTGTATGAAAGAGGCATTATTACAGAAAAGATGCATGAATATGTATATAAATGTATAAATATAGAACATGCAATATTACATAATATACAATCCTGTAGAATGCCTATCTTGGGTAAAGTTGAGATATATGCTATGTGAAATAATGCCATGTGTAGAAAAACTAATATTATAATGTTTTGAAAAAATGCAAACAAGAATATATGAATAGACCTAATAATGTAAAATAACATCCTGTAATCAGTCGAATATTTTTTGCCTATAATTGTCACCTCTCATAGGGGATTAACCTTTTCAATTCCTTGTAAGGTCATGAAAGAGAAATCTCGGCACAATGTTTGGTGACTATAGTGGTATGGCGAGAATTAAAGTGGGCAACATCCAAAATATGTTTTCTTATTCTGGTTTTTAGTGTGTTAATGGTACAGCCTACATATTGCACTTTACATACAGTGCAGGAAAACAAATAAATTATGTGTGATGTGTTACAGTTTATGCATTGCTGTATTTTATAGCTTTTGCCTGTAGAAAATGAAGTAAACTGAGTAGTGTTACACATAACCTTACAGCACATACATACTCTGTGACCACATTTGTAAGATCTTTTGGTTGTTAGCTACGTTTTTTCCATCGGTGTCTTACTGCTGAATATGCTAGGTGACAGTTTTTGCCCAATAGTGGAGGCCTTTTTGGAAACACAATTGCAACCTCTATCCAAAATAGAAGCATATAATGGATCTCCGGTAATGATTGGCATATATTTATGAACTAGGTTACAAATTGTCCTGAAATCCTGACTATACTGAGTAACAAAAATAACTGGTTTGTTTTGAGGGATACCACTAACTTTATTTTCAATAGCTTCTTGCAAGGAAAAAAAAATCAATTTATTACGGTCCTTATTCATGGCTAGTGATCTAGCTCTAATGTTCTATTTGGGGTAACCTCGATGGATAAGGTCCTTTTCTATGTGATCAGCTTCTGTATCAAAGAGCTCTATCAAAGAGCAATTTCTTCTAGCTGTTACCATCTCCCCCACAGGGAGATTTCTAGTCATGTGGGCGGGGTGACTAGAGGCAGAATGTAAAATCTTATTGGCAGCTGTCTTTTTTTCATTGTGTAGGTGTAATGATAATCGCATGTGTACTATCACAGAACAGGTTTAGCTCTAAAAAGGAAATTTGATCCTTATTGTGTTGTACCGAGAATTTTAACCCCAATTGATTGTCATTCAAAAAGGCAGAAAATGCCTGTACGGCCCCACATCCGACCTCCATATAAACATCATCTATGTAGCGGCCGTACCATTGAATGCAGTCAAAGAACATGTTATTGGGGGTGAAAAGTGTCCCCTTCTTGCACCAACACATATAGATGTTGGTGAGAGAAGGGAAGAATTTCGCCCCATGGCCGCGCCAGTGATCTGCAGGAAATAAATACCATCAAACATAAAAAAGTTATGAGTCAATAAATACTCAACGCATAAAATAAGGTATTCCTGCAGATTACTGGAATATTGGGAGTACACATTCAAAAACCACCTAAGGGGGATGATGGCCTTGTTAGGCTTCTTTCCCACAATAAAGTTGCTCCGTTAAAAGACCCGTTATAAACTTCTGTTAGAAAAGTCTTAAAAACGTACGTTAAACGGCCGTTACAAAATCCCATTTTGGGATTTTGGGATTTTTTGATAATCCATTATGACATGTTGCAGCCCATTATTAGAGATGAGCGAACCTTACAAAAATTCCATTCGGTGATTTGCCGAATTTTTTGAAAAAATTTGGTTGAATACAAATTTATTTGTGGCAAATCCATATTAAAATCTGCTATTTCTGGCATACAGAGAGCCTCAATAGGGGGTGTAGGACACTTTGCTGTGTTCTAACATGCAAATGGAGTGTGCTGGGGTAGTGAAATAAAACTGTTATTCAATATGACATGCAGATTACAGGCATCTCTTTTAGAATCACTGCCACAGAGTGGTACAATGACAGAGCCTGGAGGTGGCATCAGTATGAGTAGATAATAGGGCTTCACAATCCCTAAGATTAAAAGATGAATTTTGAAATTTAAATTGAAGATTTATGGAAGCTAGTGCTACCATTAAAAAAAAAATTTACGCCCAGACTAAGGCCCAACAGCATCAGTAAACCATATATTGGCTGAATGACACAGCCTGTAGTTGGCTGAAGCATGAGGAGACCATATAGTGTCTGAATAGCACAGCAAGGAGTTGGCAGCAGCATGAGTAGACACTAGGACTTCACAATCCCTAAGATTAAAAGGAATTCTGAAATTTAAACCGAAGATTTTGGGTAGCTAGTGCTACCATAGCTAAATTTTTGTTCCCAGGCCTAGCAGCATCAATAAACCATATATAGGCTGAATGACACAGCCTGGAGTTGGCTGAAACATGAGGAGACCATTGAAATTTATGATTTTTAAATGTAAGTTTTTGATACTGAAATTAAAGATTCTGAAATAGAAATTTCACTACTCTGCCTGACATACTTATTGTGTATATGAGGGGAGTACAATACGCTTAACTTAGTTTAAAACAGCATTTGTCTGGAACAGCAGCAGGTGTGTACTATTGGCTGTTCTTTCACAGTATATAGACCCTTGACAGATGAACAGGTACAAAATAAGTACACTAGTTAGATTTAGGTATGTGGTATGCACTTATGAGTGCAGAAAAATGTGCTATAGTAGCCGTAAAAATACTTATTTTTACCTGTGTCCCAGATTCCAAAATTCCTTTATAATCAGAAATTGTCAGAATACCACCTGACATTTAAAATAATAAAATGATACATATGTTCTCTGAAGAAAAGGATTCTTCATTAGATGACAATATGAGTATTGTGTGTTCCAGTGACATTAGCCCATCGGAGGAACAGGAAAACGTGATACAACTTAATTCTGCAACTAAAGAACCACAACAAAGAATGAACGACTTAAAGCCTACTGGAACTGAGGAACTTCAAAATGGTAAATCTATTACCTGGTATAGTCAGTCAATTCCAACAGCCGGTGGTCAGTATCCACAGTTCCCTGTTTCTGCTAGTCCTTGGCAATATTCCTTTTATTACTGGTCTGGTATCAACATGGCAATAATGTGGGAGAGTAACTCAAGGATACCCACATGTTTCCTACAATACACAGTAAATATATGGAGACCATTGTTACGCCGAGCGCTCCGGGTCCCCGCTCCTCCCCGGAGCGCTCGCAGCGTTCTCTCATTCGCAGTGCCCCGGTCAGACCTGCTGACCGGGTGCGCTGCGATATTACTCCCAGCCGGGATGCGATTCGCGATGCGGGACGCGCCCGCTCGCGATGCGCACCTCGGCTCCCGTACCTGACCCGTTCCCCGTCTGTGTTGTCCCGGCGCGCGGCCCCTCTCCTTAGGGCGCGCGCGCGCCGGGTCTCTGCCATTTAAAGGGCCGCTGCGCCACTGATTGGCACAGCAGGCCTAATCAGTATTCTCACCTGTGCACTCCATACTTATACCTCACTTCCCCTGCACTCCCTCGCCGGATCTTGTTGCCATTGTGCCAGTGAAAGCGTTTCCTTGTGTGTTCCTAGCCTGTGTTCCAGACCTCCTGCCGTTGCCCCTGACTACGATCCTTGCTGCCTGCCCTGACCTTCTGCTACGTCCGACCTTGCTCTTGTCTACTCCCTTGTACCGCGCCTATCTTCAGCAGTCAGAGAGGTTGAGCCGTTGCTGGTGGATACGACCTGGTTGCTACCGCCGCTGCAAGACCATCCCGCTTTGCGGCGGGCTCTGGTGAATACCAGTAGCAACTTAGAACCGGTCCACCAACACGGTCCACGCCAATCCCTCTCTGGCACAGAGGATCCACCTCCAGCCAGCCGAATCGTGACAGTAGATCCGGCCATGGATCCCGCTGAAGTCCCACTGCCAGTTGTCGCCGACCTCACCACGGTGGTCGCCCAGCAGTCGCAACAGATAGCGCAACAAGGTCACCAGCTGTCTCAACTGACCGTGATGCTACAGCAGCTATTACCACAGCTCCAGCAACAATCTCCTCCGCCAGCTCCTGCACCTCCTCCGCAGCGAGTGGCCGCTTCCGGCTTACGATTATCCTTGCCGGATAAATTTGATGGGGACTCTAAGTTTTGCCGTGGCTTTCTTTCGCAATGTTCCCTGCACTTGGAGATGATGTCGGACCAGTTTCCAACTGAAAGGTCTAAGGTGGCTTTCGTAGTCAGCCTTCTGTCTGGGAAAGCTCTGTCATGGGCCACACCGCTCTGGGACCGCAATGACCCTGTCACTGCCTCTGTACACTCCTTCTTCACGGAGATCCGAAGTGTCTTTGAGGAACCTGCCCGAGCCTCTTCTGCTGAGACTGCCCTGCTGAACCTGGTCCAGGGTAATTCTTCTGTTGGCGAGTACGCCATCCAATTCCGTACTCTTGCCTCCGAATTATCCTGGAATAATGAGGCCCTCTGCGCGGCCTTTAAAAAAGGCCTATCCAGCAACATTAAAGATGTGCTGGCCGCACGAGAAATTCCTGCTAACCTGCATGAACTTATTCATCTTGCCACCCGCATTGACATGCGTTTTTCCGAAAGGCGTCAGGAGCTCCGCCAGGATATGGACTTTGTTCGCACGAGGCGGTTTCTCTCCCCGGCTCCTCTCTCCTCTGGTCCTCTGCAATCCGTTCCTGTGCCTCCCGCCGTGGAGGCTATGCAAGTTGACCGGTCTCGCTTGACACCTCAAGAGAGGACACGACGCCGCATGGAGAACCTATGCCTGTACTGTGCCGGTACCGAACACTTCTTGAAAGATTGTCCTATCCGTCCTCCCCGCCTGGAAAGACGTATGCTGACTCCGCACAAAGATGAGACAGTTCTTGATGTCTACTCTGCTTCTCCACGCCTTACTGTGCCTGTGCGGATATCTTCCTCTACCTTCTCCTTCTCTGCTACGGCCTTCTTGGATTCCGGATCTGCAGGAAATTTTATTTAGGCCTCTCTCATCAACAGGTTCAACATCCTGGTGACCAGTCTCGCCAGACCCCTCTACATCAATTCTGTTAACAATGAAAGATTGGACTGTACCGTGCGTTACCGCACGGAACCTCTCCTAATGTGCATCGGACCTCATCACGAAAAAATTTAATTTTTGGTCCTCTCCAACTGCACATCTGAAATTCTTCTTGGATTACCGTGGCTTCAACGCCATTCCCCAACCCTTGATTGGTCCACAGGAGAAATCAAGAACTGGGGTACTTCTTGTCACAAGGACTGTCTTAAATCGGTTCCCAGTACTCCTTGCCGTGACCCTGTGGTTCCCCCTGTATCCGGTCTTCCTAAGGCTTATATGGACTATTCTGAGACTTTGCCTCCTCACAGGCCTTATGACTGTCCTATTGACCTCCTCCCGGGTACTACCCCACCCCGGGGCAGAATCTATCCTCTGTCTGCTCCTGAGACTCTTGCCATGTCGGAGTACATCCAGGAGAATTTAAAAAAGGGGTTTATCCGCAAGTCCTCCTCTCCTGCCAGAGCTGGATTTTTTTTTGTGTCCAAAAAAGATGGCTCCCTACGTCCTTGTATTGATTACCGCGGACTTAATAAAATCACGGTAAAAAAACGCTACCCCTTACCTCTTATCTCGGAACTCTTTGATCGCTTACAAGGTGCCCACATCTTTACCAAACTGGACTTAAGAGGTGCTTATAATCTCATCCGCATCAGGGAGGGGGACGAATGGAAGACCGCATTTAACACCAGAGATGGACACTTTGAGTATCTGGTCATGCCCTTTGGCCTATGCAACGCCCCTGCCGTCTTCCAAGACTTTGTTAATGAAATTTTTCGTGATCTCCTATATTCCTGTGTTGTGGTTTATCTGGACGATATTCTGATTTTTTCTGCCAACTTAGAAGAACACCGCCAGCATGTCCGCATGGTTCTTCAGAGACTTCGTGACAATCAACTTTATGCCAAAATGGAGAAATGTCTCTTTGAATGTCAATCTCTTCCTTTCCTAGGATACTTGGTCTCTGGCCAGGGACTACAAATGGACCCAGATAAACTCTCTGCCGTCTTAGATTGGCCACGCCCCTCCGGACTCCGTGCTATCCAACGTTTTTTGGGGTTCGCCAATTATTACAGACAGTTTATTCCACACTTTTCCACTATTGTGGCTCCTATCGTGGCTTTAACCAAGAAAAATGCCAATCCCAAGTCCTGGTCCCCCCAAGCGGAAGACGCATTTAAACATCTCAAGTCTGCCTTTTCTTCTGCCCCCGTGCTCTCCAGACCTGACCCATTTAAACCCTTCCTATTGGAGGTAGATGCCTCCTCAGTGGGAGCTGGAGCTGTCCTTCTACAAAAAAATTCTGACGGGCATGCTGTGACTTGTGTTTTTTTTTCTAGGACCTTCTCCCCGGCGGAGAGAAACTATTCCATCGGGGATCGAGAACTACTGGCCATTAAATTGGCGCTTGAGGAATGGAGGCACCTGCTGGAGGGATCAAAATTTCCAGTTATCATATACACTGATCACAAGAATCTCTCCTATCTCCAGTCTGCCCAACGACTGAACCCTCGCCAGGCTAGGTGGTCGTTGTTCTTTGCCCGTTTTAACTTTGAAATCCATTTTCGCCCTGCTGACAAGAACATTAGGGCCGATGCCCTCTCTCGTTCTTCTGATGCCTCTGAAGTAGAGGTCTCTCCGCAACACATCATTCCTCCGGACTGTCTGATCTCCACTTCTCCAGCTTCCATCAGGCAAACTCCTCCAGGGAAGACCTTCGTTTCTCCACGCCAGCGTCTCGGGATTCTCAAATGGGGACACTCCTCCCACCTCGCAGGCCATGTGGGCATCAAAAAATCCTTGCAACTCATCTCTCGATTTTATTGGTGGCCGACTCTGGAGACTGATGTTATTGATTTCGTGCGGGCCTGTACGGTCTGTGCCCGGGATAAGACTCCTCGCCAGAAGCCTGCTGGTCTCCTTCATCCTCTGCCTGTTCCTGAACAGCCTTGGTCACAGATTGGTATGGACTTTATTACGGACTTGCCCTCATCCCGTGGCAACACAGTTGTTTGGGTGGTCGTTGATCGATATTCCTCTTCCTGGTCTTCCTTCAGCGCCTCAGTTGGCAAAGCAATTTTTTGTACACATTTTTCGCCTTCACGGTTTGCCCACGCATATATATCTCAGATAGAGGCGTCCAATTCATGTCTAAATTCTGGAGGGCCCTCTGTAAACAGCTCAAGATCAAATTAAACTTCTCTTCTTCTTATCATCCCCAATCCAATGGGCAAGTAGAAAGAGTTAATCAGGTCCTGGGTCACTATTTACGGCATTTTGTTTCCTCCCGCCAGGATGACTGGGCAGATCTTCTACCATGGGCCGAATTCTCATACAACTTCAGAGTCTCCGAATCTTCTGCTAAATCCCCATTTTTCGTGGTGTACGGCCGTCACCCTCTTCCTCCCCTCCCTACTCCCTTGCCCTCTGGTTTGCCCGCTGTGGATGAAGTGACTCGTGATCTTTCCACCATATGAAAAGAGACCCAAAATTCTCTTTTACAGGCTTCATCCCGGATGAAAAGATTTGCTGATAAAAAAAGAAGAACTCCCCCCATTTTTGCTCCCGGAGACAAGGTATGGCTCTCCGCTAAATATGTCCGCTTTCGTGTCCCCAGTTATAAACTGGGACCACGCTATCTTGGTCCTTTCAAAATCAAGTGCCAGATCAACCCTGTCTCTTACAAACTCCTTCTTCCTCCTTCTCTCTGTATTCCCAATGCCTTCCATGTCTCTCTCCTTAAACCACTCATCCTTAACCGCTTCTCTCCCAAAGTTGTTTCTCCCACTCCAGTTTCCGGATCTTCTGACGTCTTTTCTGTGAAGGAGATTCTAGCATCCAAGACGGTCAGAGGTAAAAGATTCTTCTTGGTCGACTGGGAGAATTGCGGCCCTGAGGAGAGATCCTGGGAACCTGAGGACAACATCCTGGACAAAAGTCTTATCCTCAGGTTCTCAGGCTCCAAAAAGAGGGGGAGACCCAAGGGGGGGGGGGTACTGTTACGCCGAGCGCTCCGGGTCCCCGCTCCTCCCCGGAGCGCTCGCAGCGTTCTCTCATTCGCAGCGCCCCGGTCAGACCTGCTGACCGGGTGCGCTGCGATATTACTCCCAGCCGGGATGCGAATCGCGATGCGGGACGCGCCCGCTCGCGATGCGCACCTCGGCTCCCGTACCTGACCCGTTCCCCGTCTGTGTTGTCCCGGCGCGCGCGGCCCCGCTCCTTAGGGCGCGCGCGCGCCGGGTCTCTGCCATTTAAAGGGCCGCTGCGCCACTGATTGGCGCAGCAGGCCTAATCAGTATTCTCACCTGTGCACTCCCTACTTATACCTCACTTCCCCTGCACTCCCTCGCCGGATCTTGTTGCCATTGTGCCAGTGAAAGCGTTTCCTTGTGTGTTCCTAGCCTGTGTTCCAGACCTCCTGCCGTTGCCCCTGACTACAATCCTTGCTGCCTGCCCTGACCTTCTGCTACGTCTGACCTTGCTCTTGTCTACTCCCTTGTACCGCGCCTATCTTCAGCAGTCAGAGAGGTTGAGCCGTTGCTGGTGGATACGACCTGGTTGCTACCGCTGCTGCAAGACCATCCCGCTTTGCGGCGGGCTCTGGTGAATACCAGTAGCAACTTAGAACCGGTCCACCAACACGGTCCACGCCAATCCCTCTCTGGCACAGAGGATCCACCTCCAGCCAGCCGAATCGTGACAACCATATAGAGGCTGAATGACACAGCGTGGAGGTGTTGGCAGCATGAGGAGACCATATAGTGGATGAATGACATAGCCTGGAGGTGGCTGAAGCATGAGGAGACCATATAGTGTCTGAATTGCACAGCCAGGAGTTGGCAGCAGCATGAGTAGACCCTATTGCTTCACAGTCCCGAAGATGAAAAGATGAATTCTGAAATTTTAACTGATGATTTTTCCCAGATCCAGGCCCAGCAGCATCAGTAAACCTTGCCTGAATTGCACAGCCTGGAGTTGGCAGAAGCATGAGGAGACCATTGACATTAAAGATTTTTAAATTGAAATTTAGGGTTTTGAAAATGAACTCTTAACTCCCAAGTTTTAGTGTCCCGGGCCCTGGCATGTGAGTACATAGGACCTAATCTAACAAGGAGTCACATGTCATATGGCAGCACAATGACAGAGCCTGGAGGTGGCATCATTAGGACAAGACCATATAGTGTCTGAATGGCACAGCCTGGAGTTGGCAGCAGATGGGGAGACAATAGGGCCTCACCATCTCAAAGAATAAAAGACAAATTTTGAAATTTCCATGGAAGATGCATGGTACCTAGTGCTACCATAAACATGTATAGGTAATGTCCTAGGCCCAGCAGCATCACTAAACCATGTAGTTGCTGAATGACACAGACTGGAGCTGGCTGAAGCATCAGTAAACCATATATTGGATGAATAGGTGGGTGAAAAAAGGTCTGATGTGGAGGAATGTTTGTAACTGGGGAGCATCGCCTTAAATCTGTTTGGCACTATCCATATTTGTGAAGTGTTGGTGTGGCACCATGGTCAATCTACTCTCATGCATCAGGCATTGGTGGTTGGAAACCCTGGCTGATCCATAACTGATTCATCTTCACAAAGGTCAGTCTCTCCACATTTTTCATGGACAGACGAGTTCTCCTTGGGGTGACTATGGCCCCCGCTGCACTAAACACCTGCTCTGATGGCACACTACTGGCCAGACAGGACAGCTATTCCAGGGCAAACTCTGCTAGATGCGGCCACAAATCAAGTTTGGCTGCCCAGAAGTCCAGCGGATCTTCAAGGTGTGTTTGCATGGGCATGTCAAGGTATGCCACCACCTACTGGTTCAGGTCCTACTCCAGGTCTTCCTGCTACTGATGAGTTGCTTCACTATGCAGGTGAAAAAAGCTACTCATCAGTGACTGTAGACTCAGGCTGCTGCTGATGGAGCTGGTACTGCTCCTGCCACCCACCCCTCCTCAGCAGCCATGGCAGTGGAAGGTGAGCGCAGTGGGCCCCCACCTGCCAGAGGATGGACGATGGCCAATTGACTACAAAGGATGCCTCTGTAGTAGGTCATTTTGTCCTCCCTCTCAGTGGGTGTAAAAAAGGCCCCTATTTTGTGGCGATAGCCAGGGTCCAATAAGGTGGAGATCCAGAAGTCATCCCGCTGCCGAATGGTGACAATTCGTCTGTCACTACCCAAGCAGGTGAGCATGCATCGTGCCATTTGTGCAAGTGACTCGGAGGGACTCCCTGCCTCCATCTCCACTGCATACTGCCATGGGTTGTCTGGGCCCTCTGTCTCACCTTCCTCATAACCCTCTAGCTCTTCTGGCTGCTCCTCCTCTCCTGTCAGATTATAGAAAAAAACGCCCATTTGGCGAAACCTAAACTGTGCTCCACTGTTTCCCTCCCCCTCCTTTTCCAGTTCAGCCCCCACAGGGCTCATGTGACCATGAGATATAGGCGTCACGTTGCCAGTGGCCTGACCAGCATTGTTTCCAACATGTGTTGTAAGAAATGAAGCAGTGGAATGACGTTGTTATGTCGTAATCCTGGCGACTTACTAATAATGTGGCTTCCTCAAAGGGCCTGAGCAAACGGCAGGTGTCACGTATGAGCTGCCACTGGTTCACATTGAAGTTACAAAGGGAGTACCCCTATCCGCTTGGATCATCAAGAAATCGGTAATGGCTTTTCTCTGTTTGTACAGTCGGTCCAACATATGGAGGGTGGAATTCAACGTGTGGCAACATCACAATTCAGACTATGTTGTGGGATAACGTTCTGACGCTGCAGCTCAAGGAGGGTGTACAAGAGGCTGAAGTGCATGCAAAGTTTCCTTCCCATTGTTAGGATGTCTTGCAAATGGGGGGAACACTTCAGGAACTGCTTCACAACCAGATTGAACACGTGTGCCATGCAGAGCATATGGTTCAGCTTTCCCAGTCGCAGCGTATTCAAGATGTTCTTCCCGTTGTCAGTCACCATGGTTCCCATTTCCAGTTTTCGTGGAATAAGCCATGCTCCGATTTCTTTACGAATGACTTTTAGCAGTTCCTCCCCTGTGTGACTCTTTTTGCCAAGACAAACCATGTGAAGAACAGCGTGACACCGTCGTGCCCTGCACACATGGTATACTGAAGGGCCACTGAGACTTGTCTGGGCAGTGGAGGCTGAGGACTCGGTGGAGAATGAGGAGCCGGAGTTGCACACTGTCACAGGACCAATGGGCTAACAGTGTGGAGAAGGAAGCAGCATTACCTGTCCAAGTTGGGGTTGTGGCTGTGCAGGAAGCACATTCACCCAGTGAGCCGTAAAGAACATGTATTGTCCCTGACTGTAGTTACAGCTCCAGACATCGGCGCTGCCGTGCACTTTGGTACACACCGACAGGCTCAAGGACTGGCCCACCTTCTATTCCACAAAATTGTGCAGGACTGGTACTGCCTTTTTCGCAAAGAAATGACGGCTTGGCACTCTCCACCTCGGCTCGGCACAAGCCATCAGTTCTCTGAAAGGTGCAGAGTCCACCACTTGAAAAGGGAGGGACTGCAGCACCAGCAAAGTGGACAGGAGCACATTCAGCTTCTGCATCATTGGATGAGTGGGCACATACTGTTGTCTCTTGGACATGGCTTGGTCGATGGATGGTTTGCGGAATGGCTGACTAAAAGTAAGAGGAGCAGGAGCATCTGGTGCGACAGAGGGAGGGTATGACACACAGCTCCCTTCGGCTGAGGTGGTGGAGCCTTGGCTGGCTGAAAGAGGGAGCAGCGTGCCACTGCGTGATGCAGCAGGCTGGACCACTACATAGGAGCCACGGTTCTCCTCAGGTTCTTCAACAGTGTCTGCTTCAGGACCCTGAACCCAGGCAACACCGCTTCCCACGTAACTCTCCTCATCACTACTTGCCCGCCTAGCGGAGGAAGTGGCGGATGTTTCCTCCACTTCTTGGCTGGGCAGTAGCTGCTGACTGTCCTCTATTACAGTGTTCCCCAACCCCCGGGCCACGGACCAGTACCGTTCCGTGGATCGAACGGTACCGGGCCGCACGAGGAACTTTAAAGGACATGTCCGGTGCTCACTTTTCTTATTGTATCCGTTCCGGGCTGCAAAAAAAAAAGAAAGAAAATAAGCTTTCTCTTACCTGCCTACGCTCCCCCGGTGCTCCGGTACAAGTGTTCGGTCCCCGGGCTGTATTCTTCTTACTTCCTGTTAGCACGGCACATCACACGGAGCTTCAGCCTATCATCGGCTGAGGTGGGACATTGCTGCGGCTGGTGATAGGCTGAAGCTCCTTGTGACGTGCCGGGCTAACAGGAAGTAAGAAGAATACAGCCCGGGGACCGAACACCTGTACCGGAGCACCGGGGGAACGTAGGAAGATAAGAGAAAGACTATTTTCTTTTTTTTTTTTTGCAGCCCGGAACGGATACAATAAGAAAAGTGAGGTGACGTGTGAGCACAGTTAAGTGTATGCTGCCGGATTTGTGCACTTTATCTGATTTTTTCACTTTATATTAATATTTATATGTTTTTTTGATACACTGGTCATATATTTATAACACTGATCACATTTTTGCACTGATAGTTTTGTGATTTACATTTGGATTTAGGTGACGTCTGGAGCTGAGCGGCTGTAAGCAGCAGTGGAGTGAAGAGAAAGAGAAGGTATCACTCTTCTAGCTCTTCTATTTGTTCACCATTACTCATGTGTGTACTGACGTGTTATTGTGTCTGCTTTACCCACAAATTCGCAAATATTAGTATGAAACAGACAAGCGGGCCACGGAAAAATGATCGAACGTTTACCGGTCACGGCGATGAAAAGTTTGGGGAGCACTGCTCTATTAGATCGTCCTCAGTGAACAGTGGAGCTGAACCCACAGCATAAGGTACTTCTGTAGAGGAGGGAACTGTATAGGACAGGGACTGCTCCCGGGCCATGCCGACTGAAGGTTATGTCTGAGGAACCCACAGACTGTTGACTGGGGGTGTCAGATGTCACTTGTGAGGAAGTGGATGACCGTGTTAACCAATCGACAACGGCAGATGGGTTGCTAGTCGAGACACGACCGCTAGTTAATAACAGGAGCTGAGGCCTCTCGCTGTGACTCCTGCTGCCACTCGCCCCTAGTCTCCTGCGACCTCTGCCTGATGGATTTAGGCCTCTGACACTCCTCTGTGCACGTCCTGGCACTTCTCTGCCTGACTTAGTGTGTATATGAGGGGAGTACAATACGCTTCACTACGCTTAAAACAGTATTTGTCTGGAACACCAGCTGGTGTGCACTTTTGGCTGGCCTTTCACAGTATCTAGGCCCTTGACAGATTGACAGGTACAAAATAGTACACTACTTAGATGTAGGTATGTGGTATGCACTGATGAGGGCAGAGAAATGCTCTACAGTACACTTAAAAAAGTATCTGAGTACAACTCCAGCCAGTGACTACTTTTGTCAGGACTTTCACAGTATGTAGACCCTTGACAGATTAACAGGTAAAAAATAATACACTACTTAGATGTACATATGCGGTATGCACTTATGAGGACAGAAAAATGCAACACCAGCCAGTGATTACTTTTGGCTGTTCTTTCACAGTATGTAGGCCCTTGACAGATTAACAGATACAAAATAGTACACTACTTAGATGTACGTATGCGGTATGCTCTTATGAGGGCAGAAAAATGCGCTACAGTACTCTTAAAAAAAAAATGATTTTCGTAAAACACCAGCAGTACACAACAGGGCTACAGCCCAAAAAAGCTGTGTACTAAACACAAAATTGCACTGTGTCAAAGGCTATTAGGAATGGACTGCTGGGTATTATACCATCTACAGACTAGTGTAACCAGTAGCCACTGAATTGCGCTGAAAAATTCTTTGTGCTTCCTCTGCTAAGGTTAATGAAGTTGAGTCAGCTTGTTGAAATGTATGAGGATACACACAGCCACTGTAATACTCTCTGTACTACTATTCTGAAGAAAGTGACTGGGAGGTTAATGCCTACAGCTGCAGTAAAAATCCTTTTCAGTGAAAAAAATAATGTTCTCCGTCCACAAGAACACTGATGTGACTAGGAAGATGTTAAATGCTGCTGGACTGCGCTTTTATCTGCTGTAACACACACACACAGGCTCTGCGTCCTATGATCCTTCTGCAGTGTATTGTAATGAAGTGACTGGGCGCAAGATGGCTGCCATTTTTTTTTTTTAATGCAGTATTTTTTATGACTTTTTCAATGTATTTGGGAACATGTGTTTGTGGCTGCGGGCAGTTTTTCCCACAGTTTGTATGGGGGCATAAATGCTTTTGCTAGGTAAGTGTGCAGGAGGATTTTGGACCTTGTGGTGCCACTCTGCTGCATTTTTCTGTCCACCATGTGCATGCCATTTTGCAGGCCGCAGGCAGTTTTTCACGCAGTTTGTATGGGACATGAATGCTTTGGCTAGGGAAGTGTGCAGGACAATTTTGGACCATGTTGTGCAACTCTACCTTTTTATTTATTTATTAATTTTTTATAATTAAAGTGAATTTTTTTGTGTATATATATATATATATATATATATATATATAGACAGAATACCAAAAAAAATAAAAAAATTAAAATAAAAAAAAACAAAGCGCCCAAGAAGGCACTAAAAAAGGTGAGTTTTCACATTTTGGAATTATTTTTATTTTATAATTTTGACATTATTTAATTGCAATTATTTCTGAAAAATGTTTTTGTTGAAAATTTGTATTTTTCAGAAGCTAGTCCCAATCGAATCCTCATCCGACGATGAGGAGGAAAACCCTGAATTGTTGACCAGACGGTCTCCAAGCCCAAGTGAGTAATTTTTTATTTTTATTATTATATTTGTTTCCATATTTTACCTAGATTTAATTTTTTTTATTCCAGTAGGATAATTGGATAATTACATTTTTTTATTTTTAGGATTTTATTCAACTAAAAACATTTTTTTGTTTCTAGACACGGTATTCCTCACCCCCCAAAAAAATTAAAAAGCCAAGAACACAAGAAGGCACAATCTAAAAAGGTGAGTTTCAACTTTGTTGACTGTTTTTACAATTTTAAATGGCAATGATTTCTGTTTTTTTTTTTTTCAGAAGCATGTCGTTGAATCCTCCACCTCTGGATTTTATGAGGGCATGAATGCTTTGGCTAGGGAACTGTGCATAATGATTTTGGACCATGTGGTGCCAATCTGCTGGGTTTTTTAATGCATAAAGTGATTTTTTTTTTTATTATAGGCAGAATGGCAAAAAATAAAAATAAAAAAAAAGCCAAAGTAGTCACTAAAATAGTTGAGTTTTCACATTTTGGAATTATTTATTTTATTATTTTGACATCATCACACAGAAATGTATACAAATATATCCTCTTTATTGATAGCAAACTCTCTAAACAAAACTGTTTTAAAAACATGTTGGTTTTATTTAGGTTTTTTTTGTGCTCTGTAGCCATTTAACGATATATATACAGCCCAAGGGAACACGAAGCTGCACTTCTGTAGCACACCAATGAGTCTCAGCTGGAGAGATGCAGGTCCTCAGGATAGGTGAGAGTCTCGGAGGTGCTGGGATGTATGTCAGAGACACAATATAAGGCAATAAACTATGTAGCGTACAGAAAGAATCTTGCATCAGCAGATCTCACATGGCTCAGTTACAAAACCCTCCAGGGACAGGATGACAGGACTGGCATGGGGCGCTCAGAGGCAACTGCCGACGGTTTCACACAGTATAGTGCACCTCTTCCAGCCGATTCTTTCTGTACGCTACATAGTTTATTGCCTTATATTTAATGATATATGTTAGTTTATGTGAGGAGAAGGGTCAAACTATGCTTTGGGCTTAGTTTTTTTTTTTTTTGGGGCGGGGGGGGGGGGGGCATATGTTATAATGCCGCACAATTGTTTGGTTAGTCTGGGAATTAAAAATATACATAGATTGCTTTTCCATAGATGCCTCAAGCTATCAAGGTGACTAAACGTGGAATGTAAGGGGGTTAGGATATTTACATTTTTTGTAAGACCAGAAAACTTACATTGTCTGTTTGCAGGAGACACAACTGGTCCCAGTGAATCTTAACTATAAATGTAAAATAGGGTCAAGTCAAATGTTTCATTACACTCATAGTTCATATTTCAGGGGTGTTATATTGATAAAGAGGGGAGTTGCCCTTTAAGTGTGAATTTGTTTATATTGTATGATTTAGGGCAGGGGTTCTGAACCGGTGGTACGTGTACCCCTAGGGGTACGCCACCAGTTGTGCGATGGTACCCAATGCACTGACAAATACCGGCCATGCATTGACAAGTTTCTGTCAGCGCATTGCAGGGAATGGCTACGGCTACTTTACGGGAGCTGCGTGGTTGCTGGGGTGACGTGTGACATCCCCTGATGTTGTGCGGAGGTGCCGCACAGCGCAGGAGGACGTCACCCTTCTGTACATATATATATATATATATAATAAGCCTAGGGGTATCGGAGGGGGGGGATGTGGGGGGAAAGAAATAATGGCACAAGAGCATTAAGATGGAGGGGGAGAGAGGGATGATGGCAAAAGGGGATCAGAGGGAGGGGGAATTATGGTACAGGGGATTAAGATGGGGGGTAATGATTACCCCCCCCCCCATCTTTATCCCCTTGTGCCTTTATTCCCCCCTCTCTCTGATTCCCTTTTGCCATATCTGATAATAATAGCACAAGGGGATTAAGATGGAGGGGGGAATGATGGTAAAAGGGGATCAGAGGGAGGGGGGAATAATGACACAAGGGGATTAAGTATCGCACTAGTATAAAGGTAAGCACACGCCTTTTGTCCACAGGTACCCCTCGACGCATACGTTCTGTGCGAATTTACGAGCGAGGGGTACCCACGGCCATACTTTCAGCCTTTGGGGGTACAGTTGCCAAAAAGGTTGGGAACCACTGATTTAGGAGATCTGAATGTATATCTGCCCTCCTTTCTCAATGGATATTACAGGTCAAATCCTTCAAGGTGTAACCCTGTTATTGATTTTGTGTGTTTAGATTTATACTTGGATGGATATTAAGAAGTAAGCCACTTGAAGGGATTTCATGAACTACAATATTTAGATATTTGGAGATTTTGCTATCTGAAAAGATACAGGTAGACCCTTTGTCCTTAAATGGGCACTGTCATCAAAACATTTTTTGCTATTGCACACAGAATCTTTCTAATGTACTTTGTTAAAAAAAAAAAGTTTCTATGTTTTGGTTGTGTTTAAAAAAAGCTGCAACTAGGTGTCTCCCTACTTGTCCAGAGCACATTTCCCCCTATCTCTTGCAAAGACTTTGGACTCCTGCTGGCCTGGCAGAAGTTCAAAATCAGAAAATGCAGTCTGGAGTGCTGAGGGGTGTGTGCAGCCTTAGCCAATCATAGCTCATCTCACACTGAACTACTCTGGGCTGTGTAGCAGGGAGTTTGTTCTCCCCTGTATGGCTTGATGATGTCACACCTGCTGGGGAACGCCCCTTCCCAGTCTGTGAATCTGACTGAGCAGAAAATAAATACAGAGCAATATCAAGGTAGAAACTAAAAAATAATAAAAATGAAGGCAGGGAGTGGTTTATCATGATGGGGGCAGTGAACTGAGAGGATTATAAAATGTAACAAGATCATGACAGGTACTCTTTAACAGGTTAAATAAAGGCCTCTCCTCAGCTGTCCACAGAATATGCACTTACCCCCAGGATGCTCTTTACCTACAGCTTTGACCAGTCCAGTTATTAAACATGCAAACTGAAGATTTAATATTGTTCTCTTCAAACAAAGGGAATAGGTCTAGTACCATCTTGTGTAAATACAAATTGCTATTATCTAGATCTAGGCAGGCATCCAGTGGTAAGTATGTGGGATCAGTATATTGTTTTTTTTTTTTTAATCACTGAGCACGGAGTAGAGGAGCTAGTGAGTGTGCCCCAATTGTCAGCTAATAAATCTCAGTGTCAGAACTATTTCTAACAAACAGAATATATAGAAATAGGAAATAACTTGGATGCAAAATGTTTTAGACTTAGGGATGAGGTGGCCTATCATCTTCATATGTTTTTGAGTTGTCTCAGACTGTGGCAGTTCTACGTGTTTTGTAGCAAGTGTGTAAACTTATTGGACCAATGTGGCGGAAGTCTAATGCCCCAACGTTGCACCAATGAATTATGAAAGTGGAGTGGGTTGTTAAGTTAGAATATGGAGACTATGGGGGAGATTTTTCAAAACCTGTCTAGAGGAAAAGTTGCTGAGTTGCCCCTAGCAACCAATCAGATTGCTTCTTTCATTTTTCAGAGGCCTTTTCAAAAATGAAAGAAGTGATCTGATTGGTTGCTATGGGCAACTCAGCAACTTTTCCTCTAAACAGGTTTTGACAAATCTCCCTTTCTAATCATAGAAATACCTTGATTAATTCTATAAAATTTGGGGTGCATGGATTAAATATCATGGGATCAGTATTAATTCTTATGGGGAGTATAGCAATTTCTCTATGACCTAAGTTAGGTTTTTATATTTTTAGTGCAGCTTCTGTGTCTTAAAGGGGAATTAACGGGTGGGGAGGATGTGAGTATTGTTTTCTTTGATCTGTTGTAACTTTTTATCTAGCGCTTTTTGCTATGCTGTACTGCAGCTATTTGTATATTTCTTTGTTAATTGGCCCTATAATATAAGCCATGTTCTCTTATGTATAGCAAAAATGTGCTGTGTTTATATATGTTTTACACACAAATATTTATTAAAAAAAAGTGATAAAAAAATACTTAAAGTGGGAGATGGAGGTCACAGTGACAATAGGTAATAACTGTATAAGCCACATAAATATATGCAAATACAGTCATATAGGACAAGGGATGTATTAAATAGTTCACTAGTAATGTTCGATTTAAACAGCCATAGATATACAAAAATCCCAATACTGTAGGTTAGTAAAAGAATTTGTAAATATTCACCCTGACATGTGTTTCATCAGTGGGTACTGGGGTGTAGGCTGAGGAAACTGTTTATATCAGGGGACTCAAACTCCCAGCCCACGGAACAAAATTTTGCGGCCCGGGCGCCAGGCAGGTGACTTTTTCAGGCATTTAGCCCTGCTTCGGGCTAGCAGCGCCAAATCACAGAAGACTCCACATGTTGGCACACACTGCTACTGCACCTATATCTCCTTGCTGCAGCCTATAACGAGCCTTCCTGGAGGGATGTGCCTGATTGGTGACGTCACCGCATCCACAGCGCAGGATGCTGGGACACTGACATCCTGTGTGGCACATGTGATGACGTCACCTTACGCGCGCATCCCCACAAAGAAGGCTCGTTTTAGGCTGCAGCAGGGAGATGTAAGTATTGTAGCTGTGAAACTTAACTTAAAGGGATGCTCTGCTGCTCAGCGTTTGGAACAAACTGTTCCGAATGGTGGAGCTGGCGCCGGGAGCTCGTGACATAATAGCCCTGCCTCCTCATGATGTCACACCCTGCCCCCTCTATGCAAGTCTATGGGAGGGGGCGTGACAGCCGTCATGCCCCCTCCCAAAGACTTGCATTGAGGGGGTGGGGTGTGACATCATGAGGGGGCGGGGCTATGACGTCATAAGCTCCCGACTCCAGCATTTTGGAACAGTTTGTTCCAAATGCTGAGCAGCGGAGTACTCCTTAAACTTGCTTAATTACTTGCCTAATACGGTAGGACCTGCTTATCACCAGGGGCTAACCTATCTTCTTAGGGGGCATAATTGTTTAAATAGTAGCCCTACCTGCCAGGGGTAATATCTATCTTGGGGCCTGTACACCTATTGGGAAACCCCTACCTGATCATTAGGTAGGACTCCCCAGTAGGTAGACAGGCCCCCAGATAAATATTACCACCATCAATAATAGGGATCATATCTATCGGGGGCCTCTATACCTACTTGGGAGCCCTACATGAAGTAGCCCTACCTGCCAGGGGTAATATCTATCTTGGGGCCTGTACACCTATTGGGAAACCCCTACCTGATCATTAGGTAGGACTCCCCAGTAGGTAGACAGGCCCCCAGATAGATATTACCACCATCAGTGATGGGGATCATATCTATCGGGGGCCTCTATACCTACTTGGGAGCCCTACCTGATGGGGGTCATATCTATCTGGAAGCCTGTCTACCTACTGAGGAGCCCTACCAGATGGAGGGTCATATCTATATGGGGCCTATATACCTATTGGGGAGCCCTACCAGAAGGCGATCATATCTATATGGGGGCCTGTGTACCTACTGGGGAGCCCTACTTGATGGGGGTCATATCTATTTGGGGGCATGATAGGGGCATTATATGTGAGGGACGCATGATGGGGGCATTATATGTGAGGGACGCATGATGGGGGCATTATATGTGAGGAGCATATGATGGGGGCATTATATGTGTGGAGCATATGATGGGGGCATTATATGTAAGGGGCGCATGATGGGGGCATTATATGTAAGGGGCGCATAATGGGGGCATTATGTGTGAGGGGCGCATGTGGCCCAGCCTAATCCAGCCGCTACCTCCAGTGGCCCCCAGATAATTTGAGTTTGAGACCCCAGGTTTATATATTAAAACCAAGTACTGTTGTGGACATAGCTAAAAAGATCCCACCTATTTACTACATGTAGAACCTGACAAGTACAAGCTATCTGGCCATTGATGGACAAAAGGAGGAACAAAGACAGAGGAGGGCACGTAGCGCCCCTTAAAACATGTCTTTCAGTTAGCTTGCCTGTAGGGGAGAAAATCAGAAAATCCTCCTCCAACATGAAGGAAAGTATACAAGATATTTGGTGCTACTAATATAGAACTAAACTATACCAGATATCACACAGGTCTACACCTTGAATGCATAGTGTTTGTAGCCTGCTAGGTGACACCTACAGATATAGTAATGCAGGAGAGAATCAAACTGTATCCCTTCAAGGTAACTGATGTAGTATCCATTACCTATAAAAACATGGTGGAGTTGTTACCTGTAGAACTGCTAAGGGCCCAACAAGTTTAGGGAACTCCTCTGCTAAGGTTTACGGGGTGAGAACTACTGAAGAAATATGACAGACAAGGTGAAAGATTGAATATGTAGAAGAAGGATGCAGTGTTGAAACATCAGTGCCCCCCTGCGATCCCTCAAGTATTTGACCCCACATTATACCATGCAATTTGGGCGTCATTAGGGGAATAAAAGGATCTTTATTGTTGACCCATACTGTATATTTTGTGACTCCCTACTTAATTAGGTAATGTAGACCACCTGATATAGCATTGAACAAAGGGAATAGGATATAGAGCAAGGAGAGGCCGAAGAAACAGAGTGAAAGATACAATGCTCAGAGAGAAAAATTATAGTCCATTCATGACGAACCAGTACTCTGCTTGAAAACCCTAGGTCTGGGGTTGGGCAGGTCTATGTGGGGGGCACTTATTCCTCTTTATGCCCTGTCACACAAATACATAGAGTAATTACTGTTAATTACTGTTAATTACTGGTAATTAGGTTGTAAAGTCACTTCTGTACCTTTGTGGTTACAAACTTGGAGTTAGGGAAACATAATCTGTCCTGCGCGCAGCAGAGAAATATTATAACGTGACATTTTCTTATGTAAAGCTTTTATTAATAATCCAGGAGATTGAGGCAGCATTTGAATGAACTCTGAAGCATTGTGTGGGCCAGGGTACACTCGATAAGAGGGTCTCCCTGCTGCCTTTAGCTCTTGTACCAGAGATCAGGCTGTTGATGGCGCTGACGAGAACCACTCTTATTGCTGTGCATTATGGAAACGTAACAATATCTGACTAAACAAAGGAAACATTGTAAAAGGAGAAAAAGAACACGATGTCCAGCACTTCTCCTAATCAACACTACAGGGCCTTGCAAGGAATAAGAGGGGTCCTGGGAGTCCAAGAATCGAGGCCTTATGTAACTAAATGCCTATAGACTGCCTGCTGTTAATCTGCTGATAACAGAGCCGTAATAATGCGTTAACTAGTACCTAGTTTCACCCAACTTTCAGATTTAACAAACTAAAGCATTAATAATGCTGGGATGCTTTTACTTATGAATTTTATTCAGAGATAGTTTTTTTCCTGACATATTCTACTTTAAAGGAATAGGTATATGTGATTAATAAAGTCGATCCTCACTGACCAATATATATGTTTTCTAATATTCTACTTTAGCATAGTGATACATTTTCATTGATACTTGCATCATTTCTTGGTGAAACATTTTTCATGAAAAAATGTTATATTGATACACATATACAATATGTCTACTTTATGTTTGCATCATAAAGTTCACATGTTTTTACTTTTTGAAGACATCAGAGGGCTTCAAAGTTCAGCAGCAATTTTCAAACTTTTCATGAAATTTTCAAAATCTGAATTTTTCAGGGACCAGTTCAGTTTTGAAGTGGATTTGAAGGGCTTTCATATTAAAAATACCCCATAAATGACCCCATTATAAAAATTGCATCCCTCAAAGTATTCAAAATTACATTCAGTAAGTGTGTTAACCCTTTAGGTGTTTCACAGGAATAGCAGCAAAGTGAAGGAGAAAATTCAAAATCTTCATTTTTTACACTCGCATGTTCTTGTAGACCCAGTTTTTGAATTTGTACAAGGGGTAATAGGAGAAAAAGCCCCCCAAAATTTGTAACCCAATTTCTCTTGAGTAAGGAAATACCTCAAATGTGGATGTAAAGTACTCTGTGGGTGCACTAGGGGGCTCAGAAGGGAAGGAGCGACAATGGGAATTTGGAGAGTGAGTTGCTGAAATGGTTTTTTTGGGGCATGTCACATTTAGGAAACCCCTATGGTGCCAGAACAGTGAAAAACACCCCACATGGCATACTATTTTGGAAACTACACCCCTCAAGGCACGTAACAAGGAGTACAGTGAGCCTTAACACCCCACAGGTGTTTGACGACTTTTCGTTAAAGTCAGATGTGTAAATGAAAAAAAAAAAATTTCACTAAAGTGCAGTTTTTTTTTCCAAATTTACAATTTTTTACAAAGGGTAATGGGAGAAAATGCCTCCTAAAATGTGTAACCCCATTTCTTCTGAGTATGGAAATACCCCATGTGTGGATGTAAAATGCTCTGCGGGCGAACTACAATGCTTAGAAGAGAAGGAGTCACATTTGGCTTTTGGAAAGCAAATTTTGCTGAAATGGTTTTTGGGGGGCATGTCGCATTTAGGAAGCCCCTACTGTGCCAGAACAGCAATACAAAAATAAAAAACAACCCATGGCATACTATTTTGGAAACTACACCCCTCAAGGAACGTAACAAGGGGTACAGTGAGCCTTAACACCCCACAGGTGTTTGATGACTTTTTGTTAAAGTCAGACGTGTAAATGAAATTTTACATTTTTACAAGGGGTAATAGAATAAATGGGTATACAAACTTTGGGGGGCATTTTCTCCTGAGTATGGAAATACGCCATGTGTGGATGTCAAGTGTTCTGCTGGCCCACTACATTGCTCAGAAAGGAAGGAGCGCCATTGAGCTTTTGGAGAGAGAATTTGTTTGGAATGGAAGTCGGGGGCCATGTGCATTTAAAAAGCCAAAACAGTAGACCCCCCCACATGTGACCCCATTTTGGAAACGACACCCTTCACAGAATTTAATAAGGGGGGCAGTGAGCATTTACACCCCATTGGCATTTGACAGATCTTTGGAACAGTGGGCTGTGCAAATGAAAAATTACATTTTTCATTCTCACGGACCACTCTTCCAACACCAGCATTTTAGTTAAAAAAAATTTTTTTTTTCATTTTCCCATCCAAATTTAAAGAAAATTCTTCAAACGCCTGTAGGGTATTAAGGCTCACTATACCCCTTGTTACATTCCGTGAGGGGTGTAGTTTCCAAAACGGGGTCACACGTGGGTATTTATTTTTTTGGGTTTATGTCAGAACCGCTGTAAAATCAGCAACCCCTGTGCAAATCACCAATTTAGGCCTCAAATGTACATGGTGTGCTCTCCCTCCTGAGCCTTGTTGTGCGTCCGCAGAGCATTTTACGCCCACATATGCTACAAATTTTGGGGGTATTTTTTTTCCCTTTTACCTCTTGTGAAAATAAAAAGTATGGGGCAACACCAGCATGTTAGTGTAAAAAAACAAAAATATTTACACTAACATGCTGGTGTAGACCCCAAATTTTCCTTTTCATAAGGGGTAAAAGGAGAAAAAGCCCCCCAAAATTTGTAACGCAATTGCTCACAAATATGTAAATACCCCATATGTGGCACTAAACTGTTTCCTTGAAATACGACAGAGCTCTGAAGTGAGAGAGCGCCATGCGCATTTGAGGACTAAATTAGGGATTGCATAGGGGTGGACATAGGGGTATTCTACACCAGTGATTCCCAAACAGGGTCCATCCAGCTGTTGCTAAACTCCCAGCATGCCTGAACAGTCAGTGGCTGTCCGGAAATGCTGGGAATTGTTGTTTTTCAACAGCTGGAGGCTCTGTTTTGGAAACACTCCCGTACGATACGTTTTTCATTTTTATTGCTGGGGCGGGGGACAGTGTAAGGGGGTGTATATGTAGTGTTTTACCCTTTATTACATGTTTTTTAGTGTACAATCACACGAGCGGGTTTACATTGAGTTTCCCGCTAGAAGGTTTGCGCTGCGGCGGAAAATTTGCTGCAGCTTAAACTTGAAGCAGGAAACTCACTGAAAACCCGTCCATGTGAATGTACCCTGTACATTCACATGGGGGGGGGGGGGCAAACCTCCAGCTGTTGCAAAAGTACAACTCCCAGCATGCACTGACAGACTGTGCTTGCTGGGAGTTGTACTTTTGCAGCAGCTGGAGGCACACTGGTTGGAGAACCTTCAGTTAGGTTCTGTTACTTAACGCAGTATTCTCCAACCAGTGTGCCTCTAGCTGCTGCAAAACTTCAACTCCCAGCATGTACTGATCGCCAAAGGGCATGCTGGGAGATGTAGTTATACAACAGCTGGAGGTATGCAACTACAACTCCCAGCATGGCGAGACAGCCGTTTGCAAGATTTAGAGGGCCACAGTTTAGAAACAACCACACAGTGATCTCCAAACTGTGGCCCTCCAGATGTTGCAAAACTACAAATCCCAGCATGCCCAGACTGTATAGTGGTCTCCAAACTGTAGCCCTCCAGATGTTGCTAGGCAACTCACCAGCTTCAGTTTGGGCAGAGTGGGGGAACCGAACTTTAACCCCCCCGCCCCCAATCTGCTATTGGTCGGTCACTTCTGACTGACCAATAGCAGTGATAGGAGGGGTGGCACCCCTGCCACCTCACTCCTATCCCTTCAGGGGGATCGGGGGTGTCTTGGACAGCCCCGATCCCCCTTATCTACCGGAGACCTGTATGACCCGGAATCGCCGCCGATCGCCAGTCTGAATTGACATGGGGGTCTCAGGACCCCCACAGGGGTTTGCACGGAGTGCCTGCTGAACGATTTCAGGCATCCCAGTCTGGTCCCCGCCCGGTGAGCTTTTCAGTCTGACCACAGGGCTCTCTGCTGACACCTCTGTCTGTGTCAGAAACTGTCCAGAGTAGGAGCAAATCCCCATAGCAAACCTCTCCTGCTCTGGACAGTTCCTGACATGGACAGAGGTGTTAGCAGAGAGCACTTTGGTCAGACTGAAAAGGACAACAACAAAAAACTCAACTTCCTTTGTAGCATACAACAGCTGATAAGTACTAGAAAGCTTAAGATGTTTTAATAGAAATAATTTACAAATCTGTTTAACTTTCTGAAGCCAGTTGATTTGGAAATTTTTTTTCCACCAGAGTACCCCTTTAACAGGAGAGGAGAAAAAAGCATTTTTGTCTGATAAGATAAATGACATAGTTTCATATATTCGCTTGAACTATTTATCGATGCAAAATTTGTTCAAATGACAGTACCTATTTAAAGTCTCTACTGTGCTCCAGCTTGTCCTTTAGTATAAATGTCAATTTAAAGTTTCATGAGCTGTATGCTTCAGAAGATTTCTAGGAGGGCTCTGAGAAAAATAACCCTGTACAGAGGTAGAATGGAAATTATTGCAGAGTGTATAGAGAAGATTACGGTTTTCTAGGAATATGTCTCTAATAGGGAAAATCAGGATGCACAATACATGGACTGAACAGATTCTGATCAGGAGGAGCTGGCCCAGGGTAGTCACTATACCCAGGGCTCTACTCCTCCAGATAAGGCCTGCTTCACGGTCCTGTATTACCTGTAGGCCCTGTCAGGTTGAGTCCCTCAGTGACCTGGGGGCTCCCCTGCAGGGTCTCCCCCTGTTGTCTCCCTGTTGTTTTATATGGCGTGTATGTCACTTTAATGCTTAGACAGGATACCTATGGAAAGATAGTATAAAGGAGCTGTGGGAGGTCTCAAGGACCTGAGTATACGTTTGTCACATGTTATGTTATGCAGTCACATGATTTGTTGTCACATGTACTCCCAGAGAGCACCAGCTTAATCTATGACCCACAGCTTGACCAATACGCTTTAGGCCAGCCCCACACTAGATAAAGGGGTGACCATTTTGCAATTCTCTCTTTGCTGCCAACTCTTCTGCTGCAAGCAACTCTTTGAGAATAAGTCTTTGCTGAGGCAGCAACCACCAGAGAACTCAGGACAAGTGATCAGCATCTGGAAGGCCCAAAAGCTTCAGTCTCTCCAGTAAGTCTCAAGTCTATGTTTGCTGTCACTGAAACTAGTCAAGTCCTACACATAGTCAAGTCAAGTCTAATTACAAGTCAATTTTATTACAAGTATTGGCACAGCAAGCTGCGAGGTCCTCAGGGTCCTAGCCACCTCTTTGGGAATTCTGGCCTTAGCTGTGAAGATAATTACACCTGTCTTCTACTCAGAAAAGCCTCTGTTTGACCATAACTGGTTATGGACTTTTTATTCATTACTAGCCCATGGGATAGCGGAGAATTCGGGCGTGTGATGTTCCGGAATCCGAATACCGAACTGGCATCACAAACACATAGGGGTTAATACCATCCGACCCCCTGGGTCAATAACATCAGATCCCATCACTCACACCGCCACACCCGTGATCCCGCCATTCACCCGGTGGTTCACCACAAAATTTTGGCATGACAGAACAGGATACGGGTGTGGGCCTTAATCACTCAGCCACCCAGTCAAGTCAGGCCACCCATCATGAGTAGACGGGTGTGTGCTTATCTCACCTAATGAAACATCTTTTGTAGGACAAAAAAAATAAAACTAGATTAACAAGAGTTTTCTATGGATTCATTAAAACCATAAGGGGTCAAAGTATTAAGCTTATGAATCCAAAAGGATTCACAATTTATTAATTTTTGGAATCTGTTTGGAATTTAAGTATCGTTAGTTTTATTGTTTCAATATTTCTCTGATGTGTATTATTAAAGTGTCTCGATAGATGACATGATACATAGTCTATCGAGACACTTTAATAATATACATCAGAGAAATATTGAAACAATAAAACTAATGATACTTGAGTCTATTTAATCAGAAATTCCAAACAGATTCCAAAAATTAATAAACCACAAATCCTTTTGGATTCATAAGCTTAACACTTTGACCTCTTATGGTTTTAATGAATCCATGTTAATTTGTTGTTAATTGTTAATCTAGTTGTTTTTGTCCTATAAAAGATGTTTCATTAGGAGAGATAAGAATCTCTGTTTTTAATGATTAATATTTGCATTGATATGATGAGTGCATCTTTGCTTGCTAATATAATACAATTTTTTTTATGTGGTTTTATCCGATAATATATGAAGGTGCATAGGTCGGTCTGTGCGTCTCCGCAATATAACTTGGAGGATTCATTTACACCAATGCGGTTTCATTCGATAATAGATTATTTTGTATTGTAATAAATTGTTATAATCTGTGATTATCTCTTGATATTTTTGCTATTCATACTTTTGTATATGATTTTATATATATATATTTTTTTATATTTTTCATTGTATTGTGAGTAGTGTAAAAGGTTATATAGCCGTAGTGGTTAACCCTTTACACTACTCACAATACAATGAAAAATACAAAATATATATATATAAAAACATATCATACAAAAGTATGAATAGCAAAAATATCCCAGATTATAACAATTTATTTAGGGCAATCACACAGGTTATATAGCCGTAGTGATTAACCCGTGTGATTGCCCTAAATAAATTGTCACAATCTGTGATATTTTTGCTATTCATACTTTTGTATGATATGTTTTGAGATGTATATATATATATATATATATATATATATATATGGGTGTATATATGTATATTGCGGCAGTGTGGCAAGGAAAGGGTGTATTTCCTTGGCTCACCCTGCAGAAGCTCTCACCTGCTTCTTAAGTAATGAGGCAGGAGGGAAGGGAGGTGTAGATGAGATGGAGACTCAGTCTAATGTGGGCTCTTCCTAGGAGACAGCATGTGGGCTGTATGGAAGAGACAGAGCCTGCTGAGGAGTACACAGCCTGAGCTATGAGTGGCTCAAAGAGAGTGACATGAATTGTGAGTAGAAGGTTGCAGGGAACATATGTTTAACCTGCTGAGGGAAGCTCAGCGGTTGTTAGTCAGGACAAGCTGATCTGTTTAGTCAGTGACCAGACAGTCTAGGATTTTGTTTTGTTCCTGCTTTTTATTTCTTTCTTTCTTTCCCTGCAACCTGTCTAATAAAACGGGCAAGGTGCCAGATTTGCATTATAAGCGTTTGTTTGCTGGTTTATTGAGAAGAAACGCATCCTGTGGCGTAGTCCAGGATGATCCCAGAGCTAATCCCCAAGACGGATCGTCACAATATATATAATACAATACAGGAATATGGGTGCACTACTGTGGTAGATGTATACAATGACATTGGCTATCCCTCAACACTGATGTTAAAATTGAGACATTCGCCAGTGTATCCTTATATGAAGGACACACCAGAGCCCGCACACCAACGCCAAGGTTTCTCAAAATGGCGCGGGACCTACGCTAATCCTACCTGTGCGTGATAAGCAAAACAGGGGCCAGTGGGCAATTACGGCAGCATTCAGTCGACTCACAACCTCCTCCCAGGTACCCTCCAGCGTGACTGAGCACACATGCAATGGGAGGAGGGAGGCAAGTTGCAAGCCCCACCTGAGTTGGCTAATATGGGTGCCTGGCCTCACAGGTGCTACCTTAATGCTGCCTTGAAGATATTCAAGGCGCATTCATTTTGGAGGGAAACAGACAATTATCAGACACCCCCGATCCCCCTGAAGGGATAGGAGTGAGGTGGCAGGGGTGCCACCCCTCTTATCACTGCTATTGGTCGGTCAGAAGTGACCGACCAATAGCAGATTGGGGGCGGGGGGGGGGGTTAAAGTTCGGTTCCCCCACTCTGCCCACCCACGAAAGTCTGGGCAGAACCGCGATGTGACCAGTGGTCACTTACCAGCGGCGATCGGTGGCAGCTGGCTGCGATGAGGTGCGGCTCCCTGGTGCTGAAAACTGAAGCTGGGGAGTTGCCTACACATTGCATCCTTGCCGAATACTCCTACCTGGTTATTTTACCTGCTGCTCTCCAGTATTTTATCATCCAGGTGCCTACACTAGGTCTGTTCTTTCGGTCACTTTAGATCCTGGAGGTGGCATCAGTAGGAGACAATATAGTGGCTGAATGGCACAGCCTGAAATTGGCTGAAGCATGAGAAGAGACCATATAGTTGCAGAATGAGACAGCCTGGAGGTGGCATCAGTATGAGGAGACCATATAGTGGCTGAATAACTGCCTGGAGTTTGTGGCAGCATGGGGAGAGCACATTGTGTCTGAATGGCACAGCCTGGAGTTGGCAGCAGATGAGGAGACCATAGGGCCTCACAATCTATAATAATAAAAGATTAATTTTGAAATTTCCATTGAAGATTTATGGTACCTAGTTCTACCATAAACAAACATAGGTAATGTCCTCGGCCCAGCAGCATCAATAAACCTTGTAGTTGCTGAATGACACAGACTGGAGCTGGCTGAAGCATTAGTAAACCATATATTGGATGAGTGGCAAAGCCTGGAGGTGGCTGAAGCATGAGAAGAGACCATAGTGGCTGAATGAGACAGTCTGGAGGTAGCAGCAGCAGCATCAGGAGTCCTGAAAGTGACCCGGTGACAGAGTGGTGCGGAGGGTGGCAATACCAGTACCCGGTGACGAAGGTGGGTAAGCAGCACCTTAAATTTGTCTGGCACTATCCATATTTGCGAAGAGATGGTGTGGCACCATGGTCAATATACTCTCACGCATCAGGCATTGGTGGTTTGAAATCCTGGCTGATCCATGCCTGATTCATCTTCACAAAGGTCAGTCTCTTAACATTTTTCATGGACAAATGAGTTCTCCTTTGGGTGACTATGGCTCCCGCCGCACTAAGCACCCACTCTGATGCTACACTACTGGCAAGGCAGGACAGCTTTTCCAGGGAAAATTCTGCTAGTGGCGGCCACAAATCAAGTTTGGCTGCCCAGAAGTCCAGCGGATCTTCAAGGTGTGTTGGCATGGGCATGTCAAGGTATGCCACCACCTGCTGGTTCAGGTCCTGATTCTGGTGTACCTGCTGCTGATGAGTTGCTTCACTATGCGGGTGAAGAAAGCTACTCATCAGCGACGGTAGACTCAGGCTGCTGCTGATGGAGCTGGTACTGATCCTGCCATCCCACCCCTCCACAGCAGCCATGGCAGTGGAAGGTGAGCGCAGGGGGCACCCCGATTCAGACCTGCGAGAGGATGACAATGGCGCCGATAAGCATTGGCCAACTGATTACATAGAATGCCTCTGTAGTAGGTCATTTTGTCTTGCCTCTCAGTGGGTGTGAAAAAGGCCCCTATTTTGTGGCAGTATCGAGGGTCCAATAAGGTGGAGATCCAGAAGTCATCCCGCTGCCGAATGGTGACAATTCGTCTGTCACTGCGCAAGCAAGAAAGCATGCATTGTGCCATTTGTGCAAGTGACTCGGAGGGACTCCCTGCCTCCATCTCCACTGCATACTGCCATGTTGTGTCTGGGTTCTCTGTCTAGACACACCGTGACAGTATGCAGCTAGCTCCTCTGGCTGCTCCTGCTCCTCCTCTCCTGTCAGATTGCTAGAAAAACTGCCCATTTGGCGAAACCTAAGCTGTGCTCCACTGTGCACCTCCCCCTCCTCTTCCTCCAGTTCAGCCCCCAAAGGGCTCATGTGGCCGTGAGATGTAGGTGCCACGTCTCCAGTGCCCTGACCAGCCATTGTTTCCAACAAGTGTTGTAGGAAATGAAGCAGTGGAATGACGTTGTCCATCCCGTAATCCTGGCGACTTACTAATAATGTGGCTTCCTCAAAGGGCCATAGCAAATGGTAGGGGTGTCACATATGAGCTGCCACTGGTTCACATTGTTCATAGGAGTACCCCTTTCCGCTTGGATCATCAAGAAATCAATGATGGCTTTTCTCTGTTCGTACAGTTGGTCCAACATATGGAGGGTGGAATTGCAACATGTGGCAACGTTACAAATCAGACTATGTTGTGAGATACCATTCTGACGCTGCAGCTCATTGCGGTATACGAGTGGCTGAAGTGCATGCAAGGTTTCCTTCCCATTGGTAGGATGTCTTGTAAATGGGGGGAACACTTCAGGAACTTCTTCACAACCAGATTGAACACTTGTGCCATGCAGGGCACATGGCTCAGCCTTCCCAGTCGCAGCTCATGCAAGATGTTCTTCCCGTTGTCAGTCACCATGGTTCCCATTTCCAGTTTTCGTGGAATAAGCCATGCTCCGATTTCTTTACGAATGACTTAGCAGTTCCTCCCCTGTGTGACTCTTTTCGCCAAGGCAAACCATGTGAAGAACAGCGTGACACCGCCGTGCCCTGCACACATGGTATTCTGAAGGGCCACTGAGACTTGTATGGGCAGTGAAGGCTGAGGACTCGGTGGAGGATGAGGAGGCGGAGTGGCACATTGTCACAGGACCAACGGCCTGAGAGCGTGGAGGAGGAAGCGGTGTGACCTGTCCAAGTTGGGGTTGTGGCTGTGCAGGAACCATATTCACACAGTGAGCCGTAAAAGGACATGTATTGTCCCTGACCATAGTTATAGCTCCAGACGTCGGAGCTGCCGTGCACATTGCTACACACAGACAGGCTCAAGGACTGCCCACTGTCACGATGCCGGCTGGCAGGTAGTGGACCCTCTGTGCCAGAGAGGGATTGGCGTGGACCGTGCTAGTGGACCGGTTCTAAGCCACTACTGGTTTTCACCAGAGCCCGCCGCAAAGCGGGATGGTCTTGCTGCGGCGGTAGTGACCAGGTCGTATCCACTAGCAACGGCTCACCTCTCTGGCTGCTGAAGATAGGCGCGGTACAAGGGAGTAGGCAGAAGCAAGGTCGGACGTAGCAGAAGGTCGGGGCAGGCAGCAAGGATCGTAGTCAGGGGCAACGGCAGAAGGTCTGGAAACACAGGCAAGGAACACACAAGGAACGCTTTCACTGGCACTAAGGCAACAAGATCCGGCAAGGGAGTGCAAGGGAAGTGAGGTAATATAGGGAAGTGCACAGGTGAAAACCCTAATTGGAACCACTGCGCCAATCAGCGGCGCAGTGGCCCTTTAAATCGCAGCGACCCGGCGCGCGCGCGCCCTAGGGAGCGGGGCCGCGCGCGCCGGGACAGAACAGACGGGGAGCGAGTCAGGTAGGGAAGCCGGGGTGCGCATCGCGAGCGGGCGCTACCCGCATCGCGAATCGCATCCCGGCTGGCAGCAGGATCGCAGCGCCCCGGGTCAGAGGACGTGACCGGAGCGCTGCAGCGGAGGGAGTGAAGCGAGCGCTCCGGGGAGGAGCGGGGACCCGGAGCGCTCGGCGTAACAGTACCCCCCCCCTTGGGTCTCCCCCTCTTCTTGGAGCCTGAGAACCTGAGGAGCAGACTTTTGTCAAGGATGTTGTCCTCAGGTTCCCAGGATCTCTCTTCAGGACCACAACCCTCCCAGTCAACTAAAAAAAAATTTTTCCCTCTGACCTTTTTGGCAGCCAAAATTTCCTTGACCGAGAAGACGTCCGAGGAGCCGGAAACAGGAGTGGGAGGAACAGATTTGGGAGAAAAACGGTTGAGGATGAGTGGTTTGAGAAGAGAGACGTGAAAGGCATTAGGGATACGAAGAGAAGGAGGAAGAAGAAGTTTATAAGAGACAGGATTAATTTGACACAAAATTTTGAAAGGACCAAGATAGCGTGGTCCCAACTTGTAGCTAGGGACACGGAAGCGGACATATTTAGCGGAGAGCCATACCTTGTCTCCAGGGGAAAAGACGGGGGGAGCTCTTCTCTTCTTATCCGCGAACCTCTTCATGCGTGAAGAAGCCTGTAAAAGAGAATTTTGGGTCTCTCTCCATATAATGGAAAGGTCACGAGAAATTTCATCCACAGCGGGCAGACCAGAGGGCAAGGGGGTAGGGAGGGGGGGAAGAGGGTGACGGCCGTACACCACGAAAAATGGGGATTTGGAGGAAGATTCAGAGACCCTGAAGTTATACGAAAATTCGGCCCATGGAAGGAGATCTGCCCAGTCATCCTGGCGGGAGGAAACAAAATGTCGCAAATAATCACCCAGGATCTGGTTAATTCTTTCTACTTGTCCATTGGACTGGGGATGATATGCAGAGGAAAAATTTAATTTAATCTTGAGTTGTTTACAGAGAGCCCTCCAGAATTTAGACACGAATTGGACCCCTCTATCCGAGACAATCTGCGTAGGCAACCCGTGAAGACGAAAAATGTGTACAAAAAATTGTTTAGCCAACTGAGGCGCAGAAGGAAGACCAGGAAGAGGGATGAAATGTGCCATTTTGGAGAATCGATCAACGACCACCCAAATAACGGTGTTGCCACGGGAAGGGGGTAAATCAGTAACAAAATCCATACCAATCAGAGACCAAGGCTGTTCGGGGACAGGCAGAGGATGAAGAAAACCAGCGGGCTTCTGGCGAGGAGTCTTATCCCGGGCGCAGATAGTGCAGGCTCGCACAAAGTCCCCAACATCCGTCTCCAGAGTCGGCCACCAATAGAAGCGGGAGATGAGTTGCACAGATTTCTTGATGCCCGCATGACCTGCGAGATGGGAGGAGTGACCCCATTTGAGGATTCCGAGGCGTTGGCGTGGAGAAACAAAGGTCTTTCCTGGGGGAGTCTGCCTGATGGAGGCAGGAGAAGTGGAGATCAGGCAGTCAGGTGGAATGATGTGTTGCGGAGGGAGATCAACTTCTGAGGCATCCGAGGAACGAGAGAGAGCATCGGCCCTAATGTTCTTATCGGCAGGACGAAAGTGAATCTCAAAATTAAATCGGGCAAAGAACAGAGACCACCGGGCCTGGCGAGGATTCAGCCGTTGGGCCGACTGGAGGTAGGAGAGGTTCTTGTGGTCGGTGTAGATAATAACAGGAAATCTTGATCCCTCCAGCAGATGCCTCCATTCCTCAAGTGCTAATTTAATGGCTAGAAGCTCTCGATCCCCGATGGAGTAGTTCCTCTCCGCTGGAGAGAAGGTCCTAGAGAAAAAACCACAAGTGACAGCATGCCCGGAAGGATTTTTTTGTAGAAGAACAGCTCCAGCTCCTACTGAGGAGGCATCAACCTCCAATAGGAAGGGTTTGGAAGGGTCAGGTCTGGAGAGCACGGGAGCCGAAGAAAAGGCAGACTTGAGTCGTTTAAAGGAGTCTTCTGCTTGAGGAGGCCAGGACTTGGGATCAGCATTTTTCTTGGTTAAAGCCACGATAGGAGCCACAATGGTAGAAAAATGTGGAATAAATTGCCTGTAATAATTGGCGAACCCCAAAAAGCGTTGGATAGCACGGAGTCCGGAGGGGCGTGGCCAATTTAAGACGGCAGAGAGTTTGTCTGGATCCATCTGTAGTCCCTGGCCAGAGACCAAATATCCTAGAAAAGGAAGAGATTGGCATTCAAACAGACATTTCTCAATTTTGGCATAGAGTTGGTTGTCACGAAGTCTCTGAAGAACCATACGGACATGCTGGCGGTGTTCTTCTAGATTGGCAGAAAAAATTAGGATATCGTCCAGATATACCACAACACAGGAGTATAATAGATCACGAAAAATTTCATTGACAAAGTCTTGGAAGACGGCAGGGGCATTACACAGTCCAAAGGGCATGACCAGATACTCAAAGTGTCCATCTCTGGTGTTAAATGCCGTTTTCCACTCGTCCCCCTCTCTGATGCGGATGAGGTTATAGGCGCCTCTTAAGTCCAATTTAGTGAAGATGTGGGCACCTTGGAGGCGATCAAAGAGTTCAGAGATGAGGGGTAAGGGGTAGCGGTTCTTAACCGTGATTTTATTAAGACCGCGGTAGTCAATGCAAGGACGTAGGGAGCCATCTTTTTTGGACACAAAGAAAAATCCGGCTCCGGCAGGAGAGGAGGATTTACGGATAAAGCCCTTTTTTAGATTCTCCTGGACGTATTCGGACATGGCAAGAGTCTCTGGGGCAGAGAGAGGATAAATTCTGCCCCGGGGTGGAGTAGTACCCGGGAGGAGGTCGATAGGGCAATCATAAGGCCTGTGAGGAGGTAGAGTCTCAGCTTGTTTTTTGCAGAAAACATCCGCGAAGTCCATATAGGCCTTAGGGAGACCGGTTACTGGAGGAACCACAGAGTTACGGCAAGGGTTACTGGGAACCGGTTTTTGACAGTTCTTGGAACAAGAGGACCCCCAACTCTTGATCTCCCCAGTGGACCAATCCAGGGTTGGGGAATGAAGTTGAAGCCAGGGAAGTCCAAGGAGAATCTCCGAGGTGCAATTGGGGAGGACCAAAAGTTCAATCCTCTCATGATGAGATCCGATGCTCATAAGAAGGGGCTCCGTGCGGAAACGTATGGTACAGTCCAATCTTTCATTATTTACACAATTGATGTAGAGGGGTCTGGCGAGACCGGTCACTGGGATGTTGAACCTGTTGACGAGAGAGGCCAAAATAAAATTTCCTGCAGATCCAGAGTCCAAGAAAGCCACTGTAGAGAAGGAGAAGGCAGAGGCAGACAACCGCACCGGCACAGTAAGACGTGGAGAAGCAGAGTAGACGTCAAGGACTGTCTCACCTTTGTGCGGAGTCAGCGTACGTCTTTCCAGGCGGGGAGGACGGATAGGACAATCCCTCAGGAAGTGTTCGGTACTAGCACAGTACAGGCAGAGGTTCTCCATACGGCGTCGTGTCCTCTCTTGGGGTGTCAGGCGAGACCGGTCGACCTGCATAGCCTCCACGGCGGGGGGCACAGGAACAGATTGCAGGGGACCAGAGGAGAGAGGAGCCGAGGAGACGAAACGCCTTGTGCGAACAGAGTCCATATCTTGGCGGAGTTCCTGACGCCTTTCAGAAAAACGCATGTCAATGCGAGTGGCTAGGTGAATAAGTTCATGTAGATTAGCAGGAATTTCTCGTGCGGCCAGAACATCTTTGATGTTGCTGGATAGGCCTTTTTTGAAGGTCGCGCAGAGGGCCTCATTATTCCAGGACAATTCTGAAGCAAGTGTACGGAATTGTACGGCGTACTCGCCAACGGAAGAATTACCCTGGACCAGGTTCAACAGGGCAGTCTCAGCAGAAGAGGCTCGGGCAGGTTCCTCAAAGACACTTCGGATTTCCGAGAAGAAGGAGTGTACAGAGGCAGTGACGGGGTCATTGCGGTCCCAGAGCGGTGTGGCCCATGACAGGGCTTTTCCGGACAGAAGACTGACTACGAAAGCCACCTTAGACCTTTCAGTGGGAAACAGGTCCGACATCATCTCCAGATGCAGGGAACATTGGGAGAGAAAGCCACGGCAAAACTTAGAGTCCCCATCAAATTTATCTGGCAAGGATAAGCGTATCCCAGGAGCGGCCACTCGCTGCGGAGGAGGTGCAGGAGCTGGCGGAGGAGATGACTGCTGAAGCTGTGGTAGCAACTGTTGTAGCATAACGGTCAGTTGAGACAGCTGTTGGCCTTGTTGCGCTATCTGTTGTGACTGCTGGGCGACCACCGTGGTGAGGTCAGCGACAACTGGCAGAGGAACTTCAGCGGGATCCATGGCCGGATCTACTGTCACGATGCCGGCTGGCAGGTAGTGGACCCTCTGTGCCAGAGAGGGATTGGCGTGGACCGTGCTAGTGGACCGGTTCTAAGCCACTACTGGTTTTCACCAGAGCCCGCCGCAAAGCGGGATGGTCTTGCTGCGGCGGTAGTGACCAGGTCGTATCCACTAGCAACGGCTCACCTCTCTGGCTGCTGAAGATAGGCGCGGTACAAGGGAGTAGGCAGAAGCAAGGTCGGACGTAGCAGAAGGTCGGGGCAGGCAGCAAGGATCGTAGTCAGGGGCAACGGCAGAAGGTCTGGAAACACAGGCAAGGAACACACAAGGAACGCTTTCACTGGCACTAAGGCAACAAGATCCGGCAAGGGAGTGCAAGGGAAGTGAGGTAATATAGGGAAGTGCACAGGTGAAAACCCTAATTGGAACCACTGCGCCAATCAGCGGCGCAGTGGCCCTTTAAATCGCAGCGACCCGGCGCGCGCGCGCCCTAGGGAGCGGGGCCGCGCGCGCCGGGACAGAACAGACGGGGAGCGAGTCAGGTAGGGAAGCCGGGGTGCGCATCGCGAGCGGGCGCTACCCGCATCGCGAATCGCATCCCGGCTGGCAGCAGGATCGCAGCGCCCCGGGTCAGAGGACGTGACCGGAGCGCTGCAGCGGAGGGAGTGAAGCGAGCGCTCCGGGGAGGAGCGGGGACCCGGAGCGCTCGGCGTAACACCCACCTTCTCTTCCACAAAATTGTGCAGGGCTGGTACTGCCTTCTTTGCAAAGAAATTATGGCTTGGCACTTCGGCTCGGCACAAGCCATCAGTTCCCTGAAAGGTGCAGAGTCCACCACTTGAAAAGAGAGGGACTGCAGCACCAGCAACTTGGACAGGAGCACATTCAGCTTCTGCACCATTGGGGGTGCATACTGTTATCGCTTGGACATGGCTTCGCCGATGGATTGTTGGCAGAATGTAAAAGTAGGAGGAGCAGGAGCATATGGAGCAAAAGAAGGAGAGTATGAAACACAGCTCCCTCTGGTTGTGGTGATGGAGCTGGGTGAAACCACTTTATGGTGGTGAAGCATATGTGGACGCAGGGCCTTGGTGCCAACATTAGGACACTGGCCACGCTTCTCCTTCTGCCAACATATCTTGCATGTGGCTATGTGAACCTCCTCCAGATGCTTGATTAAAAACTGCCACACTGCCGAGTAGCTGATTTTCCTACCAACAGTCCGCACTAATTGACTGCTACTGCCACCGTCTCCAGGAACCCCTGTTCCACTACCTCCCGGGAAGGTAGGCTGCTGCGAAGCAGGTGGTCTTCCCTGGACACGTTTGGCTTCAGAATTTCCACTTCTGCCACAATGCTGACTGCCAACCATGCTACCACCTTGCTGGCTCAGCTGCTGCCTCACGGGCAACCTGCAACTCTCTTCTCCTGATGATGATGAAGCCCATTCTGTACCCCGCTCCCAATTGCGATCGGCTTCATCATCATTATCAAGTGTCTGCACGTCACTGATGTCCTCCTCAGGTTCCTCAACAGTGTCTGCTTCAGGACCCTGAACCCTGGCAACACCGCCTCCCATGTCACTCTCCTCATCACTACTTGCCCGCCTAACGGAAGAAGCGTCTGATGTCTCCTCCACTTCTTGGCTGGGCAGTAGCTGTTGACTGTCCTCTATTAGATCATCCTCAGTAAATAGTGGAGCTGAACCCACAGCATAATATACTTCTGTAGGGGAGGGAACAGCATAGGACTGAGGCAATGGGAGGACAGGGACTGCTCCCGGGCTGAGGAGCAGCGACTGTTGACTGGAGGTGTCAGATGTCACTTGTAATGAAGTGGATGACCGTGCTAACCAATCAACAATGGCAGAGGGGTTGCTGGTCGAGACATGACCGCTAGCTGATAACGGGAGCTCAGGCTTCTCGCTGCTACTCCTGCTGCCACTCCCCCCTAGTCTGCTGCGACCTCTGCTTGAAGGATTTAGGCCTCTGCCACTCCTCTGTGCATGTCCTGGTACTTCTCTGCCTGACATACTTAGTGCCTATATGAGGGGAGTACAACATGCTTCACTACGCTTAAAACAGTATTTGTCTAGAACAGCAGCAGGTGTGTACTTTTGGCTGGCCTTTCACAGTATAAAGGCCCTTGACAGATTAACAGGTACAAAATAGTACACTACTTAGATGTAGGTATGTGGTATGCACTGACGAGGCAGAAAAATGCTCTACCGTACTCTTAAAAAAAAGTATGTGAGTACAACACCAGCTGGTGATTACTTTTGTCTGTCCTTTCACAGTATGTAGGCCCTTGACAGATTAACAGGTACAAAATAGTAGTGATGAGCGGAATAGGCCATATTCGAATTCGCGATATTTTGCGAATATATGGATGAATATTCATCATATATTCGCGAAATTCGCATATTCGTTACATTCGTTTTTATGCACATATGCGAAAATATATGCGCATACTCGCGCACTGGTTTTGATGAATCTCCCCCATAGAGGGAGATTTATCAAAACCTGTCCAGAGGGAAAGTTTCTGAGTTGCCCATAGCAACCAATCAGATAGCTTCTTTCATTTTTCAGAGGCCTTTTCAACAATGAAGGAAGCAATCTGATTGGTTGCTATGGGCAACTGCACAACTCTTCCTCTACACTGGTTTTCCGCATATGCGCATATTCGCGAATATTAAGTCCTCCCTTCTTTAATGGTATAGGGAACTGTGACTGGTGCATTAACTCCGTGATTTTTTGCCCATTGAGACCAATAGGCCCATTGTGGTCTATGGGGATCTTACACCATGTAAAACAGCAAGCTAAGCAGGACTGTCTCAGCAGCACAGTGGGATGGGAGACCACCACGGGTTTGAGTCCTGGGGTGGGACAGAGTGTTACAGTGCTGTGGTTTAAAGGAGAAGTTTCATGTAGATAAAGTATTGTGTTTTAACCCCTTAAGGACTCAGGACGTAAATGCGTCCTGGTGAGGTGGTACTTAACGCACCAGGACGTACATTTACGTCCTGTGCATAACCGCGGGCATCGGAGCGATGCCCGTGTCATGCACGGCTGATCCCGGCTGCTGATCGCAGCCAGGGACCCGCCGGCAATGGCCGACGCCCGCGATCTCGCGGGCGTCCGCCATTAACCCCTCAGGTGCCGGGATCAATACAGATCCCGGCATCTGCGGCAGTGCGCGATTTAAATGAACGATCGGATCGCCCGCAGCGCTCCTGCGGGGGTCCGATCATTCAGAACGCCGGACGGGGGTCCCCTCTCCTTCCTCCGTCCGGCTCCCGGCGTCTCCTGCTCTGGTCTGTGATCGAGCAGACCAGAGCAGAAGATGACCGATAATACTGATCTGTTCTATGTCCTATACATAGAACAGATCAGTATTAGCAATCATGGTATTGCTATGAATAGTCCCCTATGGGGACTATTCAAGTGTAAAAAAAAATGTAAAAAAATGCAAAAGTAAAAGTAAAAAAAAAAGTGAAAAATCCCCTCCCCCAATAAAAAAGTAAAACGTCTGTTTTTTCCTATTTTACCCCCAAAAAGCGTAAAAAACATTTTTTATAGACATATTTGGTATCGCCGCAATGTCCGAACTATTAAAATAAAATGTTAATGATCCCGTACGGTGAACGGCGTGAACGAAAAAAAAAAGTCCAAAATTCCTACTTTTTTAATACATTTTATAAAAAAAAATTATAAAAAATTTATTAAAAGTTTTTTATATGCAAATGTGGTATCAAAAAAAAGTACAGATCATGGCACAAAAAATGAGCCCCCATACTGCCGCTTATACGGAAAAATGAAAAAGTTAGAGGTCATCAAAATAAAGGGATTATAAACGTACTAATTTGGTTAAAAAGTTTGTGATTTTTTTTAAGCGCAACATTAATATAAAAGTATATAATAATGGGTATCATTTTAATCGTATTGACCCTCAGAATAAAGAACACGTCATTTTTACCATAAATTGTACGGCGTGAAAATGAAACCTTCCAAAATTAGCAAAATTGCGTTTTTCGTTTTAATTTCCCCACAAAAATAGTGTTTTTTGGTTGCGCCATACATTTTATGATATAATGAGTGATGTCATTACAAAGGACAACTGGTCGCGCAAAAAACAAGCCCTCATACTAGTCTGTGGATGAAAATATAAGAGTTATGATTTTTAGAAGGCGAGAAGGAAAAAATGAAAACGTAAAAATTAAATTGTCTGAGTCCTTAAGGCCAAAATGGGCTGAGTCCTTAAGCAAAAGTTATATCACTTTGTAAATCACTTACTTTACCCATCTTGTATGTAAAACCTGTTTTTCTAGCTTCTTTGTTCAGAGAGGAAGTTCAGCAGCTCCCTGTTCTGATGACTTGCGACCCCCCATTGAGCTGCATTATGCTGGGGGCCGTGATGTCACAATTTCCCATAGTTCTGTGTGCTGCCTGCAGCTCAGCCAGCTCTGTGCACGGCCAGGGCACCTCCCATGTGCAGCTTCAGCCAATCATAGTAGCCCCAGTGAGCTGAGCACGCGTCTTCATCTCCTCGGCAGGGAAGCACGATCTGACAGCCAGCTCAGTGTTTATAAGAGCAAGCACCATGTCCTGAGAAGAAGCAGAGGGGGAGAGGAGATCCTTGCTATCCCCTGCACTGATCACAATCTGACAGCAGGTCAGTCTGAAAGAACGATGTCCTGAGAATAGAAGCAGGGGAGGGGAAACACTGAGCCTGCTGTTAGGAAAGTGAACAGTGTCTAGGTCAGTGTATCCCAACCAGGGTGCCTTCAGCTGTTGCAAAACTAAAACTCCCAGGCATGCTGGGAGTTGTAGTTTCACAACAGATGGAGGCACCCTGGTTAGGAAGCACTGGTCTAGGCTGGGCTACTTCTGTGATGAACTTAAAGGCATTATGGGAGACAGGAAGTCAGGGACCTCCATGGACCAGGAAGTACCGATCTTTCAGAGGGGATTGCAGGAGAAGGGAGAGGGTGAGATACATGAGGAGCAGATTGTCAGAATGGTGAGCTGATGCACTTTCACATGATATAAAAAAAATGTTTTGACTTGGTCCATGATATTTCTTCTTTAACTTTACTTTCCTGGAAAAGCAGCTGAGTTGCCCATAACAACCAATCAGATCGCTTCTTTCATTTTTCACAAGGCCTCTGCAAAATGAAAGAAGCGATCTGATTGGTTGCTATGGGCAACTCAGAAACTTTTCCTCTGGACAGGTTTTGATTAATCTCCCTCTATGGGGGAGATTCATCAAAACCAGTGTAGAGGAAGAGTTGTGCAGTTGCCCATAGCAACCAATCAGATTGCTTCTTTCATTTTTGAAAGCAGCTTTTCCAGGAAAGTAAAGTTAAACCACATCCACTGTGCTGCCGAAACGTTCCTGCTTAGATTACTGTTTTACATGCTGTGAGATCCCCATAGACCACAATGAGCAAAAAAATCACAGACTTAATGCACCAGTCATAGTTCCCTAAACCATTAAATAAGGGAGGACTCAATATTCGCGAATATGCGCATATATTTTCGCATATGCGCATAAAATTTCGCATATGCGGAAAAAAACTAATATTCGTAATTACGTATAGTGCTATATTCGTCATATTTGCGAATTCGCGAATATGCGATATTCACATTTAAAATTCGAATTGCGAATACTCGCGAGCAACACTGCAAAATAGTACACTACTTAGATGTGCATATGCGGTATGCACTTATGAGGGCAGAAAAATGTGCTACAGTACCCTTAAAAAAACGTATTTTTGTAAAACACCAGCAGTACACAACAGTGCTGCAGCCAAAAAAGCTGCGTACTAATCACAAAATTGCATTCTATCAAAGACTATTAGTAATAGACTGCTGTGTATTATACCGTTTATAGACTAGTATAACCAGCAGATAATTTTTTTGTGGAACAAAGACACTGAATTGCGCTGAAAAATTCTTCCTGCCTCCTCTGCTAAGGTTTACGAAGTTGAGGCAGCTTGTTGAAATGTATGAGGCAACACACAGCTATCTGCCCCTCTCTGTAATACTATGCCGAAGAAAGTGACTGGGAGGTTAATGCCTGCAGCTGCAGTAAAAACAAAAAAAACAATGCCACGAGAACGCTGATGTGACTAGGAGGATGTTAAAGAGTACCTCTCTTCAAAAAAAAAAATGTTTTTTATTTTATAGTTTAATATCTATAGATTAATTTTCTAATTGGGTTCTATTAAAAAAATGTATACTTTTATGTGTTTTTTGTGTCTAAACTTTTGTCCACTAGAGGTCTCCCTAGGAGTCCCTTTTTTAGTGATTTCGGACTCACGCCGGCCTGGCAGCTGAGTCCGAAATCGCATACTCAGCGCAGCTCCCTTCCTGTCAATCAGACAGGCGAGAGCGAGCGCTGTGCGCGCATCCCTACAGGGCGCGCTCCTGATTCTGCCCGGCCAGCGGCGTCCTCAGGCTCCTCCCGCTGACAAGAGCGCAGCGCAGCAGGGCCAGTGTGAGGTGGATTTTTGCGTCCGCAGAGCAAGGGGAGAGAGGAGGTACATGCCCCCTCCTTCATCTCCCTGAGCTGAGGCTGCAGATCTTCACGGGGAGAAGTACACACTCCCTCCCTCATCTCCGCTCCCTGAGCTCCCCTCCCTGAGGTTGCAAATCTCCATGGAAAGACAGAGCAAGGGGTGAGAGGAGCACAGCTCCCGCATCTCCCCTCGGAGGACACAGGTCTAGAAGCCAGAGCAGCGCTCCTCATCTCCCCTCAGCTCTGTCTGTGTTTACTGTACACGGACTGGGGATTCATACACTGCAGGGGCTGGGAATAAATCTCTGGTTGGGGATGATTTGTATGTTAGGAGGAGGGGGGGGTCCCTACTGTGTGTGTATGGTGGGAGTTGTAGTCCCTGTTAGGTGTGTGTGTATTCTGGGAGTTGTAGTCCCTGTTAGGTGTATGTATATGCTGGGAGTTGTAGTCCCTGTTAGGTGTGTTTGTGTATTCTGGGAGTTGTAGTCCATGTTAGGTGTGTGTGTATGCTGGGAGTTGTAGTCCCTGTTAGGTGTGTGTGTATGCTGGGAGTTGTAGTCCCTGTTAGGTGTGTGTGTGTGTGTATGCTGGGAGTTGTAGTCCCTGTTAGGTGTGTGTGTGTGTGTATGCTGGGAGTGGTAGTCCCTGTTGTGTGTGTATGCTGGGAGTCCCTGTTAGGTGTGTGTTTATGTATGCTGGGAGTTGTAGTCTCTGTTAGGTGTGTGTGTATGCTGGAAGTTGTAGTATCTGTTAGGTGTGTGTGTGTATGTGTGTGTGTATGCTGGGAGTTGTAGTCCCTGTTAGGTGTGTGTATGCTGGGAGTTGCAGTCCCTGTTAGGTGTGTGTGTGTGTGTGTGTGTATGCTGGGAGTTGCAGTCCCTGTTAGGTGTGTGTGTATGCTGGGAGTTGTAGTCCCTGTTGAGTGTGTATGCTGGGAGTCCCTGTTAGGTGTGTGTTTATGTATGCTGGGAGTTGTAGTCCCTGTTAGGTATGTGTGTATGCTGGGAGTTATGGTCTCTGTTAGGTGTGTGTGTATGCTGGGAGTTGCAGTCCCTGTTAGGTGTGTGTGTGTATGCTGGGAGTTGTAGTCCCTGTTAGGTTTGTGTGTATGCTGGGAGTTGTAGTCCCTGTTAGGTGTGTGTGTGTGTGTGTATGCTGGGAGTTGTAGTCCCTGTTAGGTGTGTGTATGCTGGGAGTTGTAGTCCCTGTTAGGTGTGTGTGTGTGTATGCTGGGAGTTGAAGTCCCTGTTGTGTGTGTATGGTGTGAGTCCCTGTTAGGTGTTTGTTGATGTATGCTGGGAGTTGTAGTCTCTGTTAGGTGTGTGTATGCTGGGAGTTGCAGTCACTGTTAGGTGTGTGTGTGTGTGTTTATGCTGGGAGTTGCAGTCCCTGTTAGGTGTGTCTGTATGCTGGGAGTTGTAGTCCCTGTTGTGTGTATGCTGGGAATCCCTGTTAGGTGTGTGTTTATGTATGCTGGGATTTGTAGTCCCTGTTAGGTGGGTGTGTGTATGCTGGGAGTTGTAGTCCCTGTTAGGTGTGTGTGTGTATGCTGAGAGTTGTAGTCCCTGTTAGGTGTGTGTGTGTATGCTGGCAGTTGTAGTCCCTGTTAGGTGTGTGTGTGTGTGTATGCTGGGAGTTGTAGTCTCTGTTAGGTGTGTGTATGCTGGGAGTTGCAGTCCCTGTTAGGTGTGTGTGTATGCTGGGAGTTGTAGTCCCTGTTAGGTGTGTGTGTGTGTGTGTGTGTGTGTATGCTGGGAGTTGCAGTCCCTGTTAGGTGTGTGTGTGTATGCTGGGAGTTGTAGTCCCTGTTGTGTGTGTATGCTGGGAGTCCCTGTTAGGTGTGTGTTTATGTATGCTGGGAGTTGTAGTCCCTGTTAGGTGTGTGTTTGTGTGTGTGTGTGCTGAGAGTTGTAGTCCCTGTTAGGGGTGTGTGTGTATGCTGGGAGTTGTAGTCTCTGTTAGGTGTGTGTATATGCTTGGAGTTGCAGTCCCTGTTAGGTGTGTGTGTATGCTGGGAGTTGCAGTCCCTGTTAGGTGTGTGTGTGTGTGTGTGTGTATGCTGGGAGTTGTAGCATACACACACACCTAACAGGGACTACAACTCCCAGCATACACACACACACCTAACAGGGACTACAACTCCCAGCATACACACACCTAACAGGGACTACAGCTCCCAGCATACATACACACACGCAGTAGGGACCCCCCCCCCCGCTCCTCCTCCTCACATAGAAATCATCCCCAAGCAGAGATTTATTCCCAGTCCCTGCAGTGTATGAATCCCCAGTCGGTGTATAGTAAACACAGACAGAGCTGAGGGGAGATGAGCTCTGGCTGCTAGACCTGTGTCCTCCGAGGGGAGATGCGGGAGCTGTGCTCCTTTCACCCTCTGCTCTGTCTTTCCATGGAGATTTGCGTCCTCAGGGAGGGGAGCTCAGAGAGCGGAGATGAGGGAGGGGGCGTGTACTTCTCCCCGTGAAGATCTGCAGCCTCAGCTCAGGGAGATGAAGGAGGGGACGTGTACCTCCTCTCTCCCCTTGCTCTTCCCTCCCCCAGCTCTAGCTTCGGAAATCTTCGGAGAGCTGGGGGAGAAGCGGAGGCAAGGATTCACGGGGTCCTCTCTGTATGGCACATGCATAGCCAACAGAGAGGAGGAGGCTGGCGTACCTCCCCTGTACTCCACCTGTATGTTTGCTCCCGAAAGGGAGTGCAGCATACAGGAAGAAGGGCGGAAGCTGGCCCGGCCAGGCTTCTGATGACGTCACGCCCACTTCCTGCCCTCGTATACTGCTCAACACTGAGCTACCGAAGATGCTATTAAAAAGGTTTATACACAGGGTTTTAAACAAAAATAAATACAGGGATAGAGATAGTTAGAGTCAGGGACAGATGGGGAGGGGGATTAGGGAAAGTTTAGTTGATGATAGGTGCTCTTTAAACGCTGCTGGGCTGTGCTTTTCTCTGCTGTAACACACACACACACACACACACAGGCTCTGCATCCTATGATCCTTCTGCAGTGTATTGTAATGAAGTGAGGAGCCGGAATTATGGCTGCCGATTATATAGGACAGTCACAGGGGTGACTGGCTGCTAGACTTGTGCACTAGAAAAATTTTCGTTTAGTTTCCTTTCGTTTTGGAAAAAATTTTCGGTTCGGCAATGTTTTTGGTTTAGATTTTTCGGATACATTCGGTATTCGGGTACATTCGGTAAATCTTTTTATTCTTTTTTTGGACTAAAGCGATCCTAAAAAATTATGGAGATACCTTTTTTTATTAAAATTTCATAGGGTACCATAAAAAAATCATAATAAAAAAGATACAGTAGTGATGGAAAAAATTGTATCTAACGAAATTTATCTTTTTTATTATGAAATGTTTATTAATTTTTAAACATTACCAGGGTGGGCGAGGACCATTGTTACTGGCCCTCCCCAGCCTAAATAAGGCCAGCCTGTTACCGCCTAGGCCCAGGAGCGCCATTTTTGACGCTCCGGGCCTGTTGGTACTGGCTCTTCCCGGCACCCCTGTGGCGGTGGGTACGGGGGTAATAATTGAGGGTTAGCGCTAGCTGTTTTTGGGGCTAGCACTAAGCCCTGGCTTAGTAATGGATTCAGTCAATAAGACCAGCTTCCACTACTAACCCTGAAAATTCAATAAATAAAAAACACAACACATTGGAAAAATTATTTTATTTAAAAAAACCACTCCCCCACAGCCCTCGTTAACCATTTTATTAAAAGAAAAAAAAATCCGCCATAATCCATCGAATCCGCAGTAATCCTCTGCATACACGGAACTGAAACGAGAAGAAAAAAAACACAAAAAAATGGTTAGGACATTTTTGGTGCTGTCCGCTGGGGAGAGCACCCATGATGCAATGTCTACCCAAACAGGGAGCCACCAATTGGTGCTTAACTACAACTCCCAGCATGCCCAGACAGCCTTTGGATGTCTGGGCATGCTGGGAGTTGTAGTTTAGCAACAGCTGGAGTCTTCCTGTCTGGGTAGACACTGCCAGAAGGGTCTGTTCACATTATACAAAACGGACAATGTGAACAGAGCTTCAGATTAACTAGCCTTGTTCCCTTCTGTAGCTCCGCCCCCTAATGACGTCATCAATTGGGGGCGGTGCTACACGGACCTGCCCGGTACTCGAGGGAAGTAAGCGGACTTCGTCTTCTGTATACACTGTATACAGCTATCTATAGCTATCGACAGTGTAAATTAACTCTTCCCTTGCTGGGCTTCCGCATAGCGCACAGCTCAGCAAGGGGTTAAGTGAGCCAGCAATGTGTATACTGTATACACATTGCAGGCTCACTGTTAGTTCTCGCTGGGCAGTAGATATATGATGTATACCTACGGCTCAGCATTAGCTGTTCTCCCGGCTCTGTAGCCCTGAGAACAGCTGATCCCGACATTCACATCAGGAGGATCGCAGCGGGTGTCAGGAGGAGTGACATCCCTGGGATCTGTCCCTTACTGCAGGTACTAATACTTCCAACGTGGAGCACACTCTGCTCCATGCTGGGAGCTGTAGTACTTGCATTAATAGACATATCGCAGCGAGTGTAAATTCTGTCACCCACTGCAATCTGTCTATTAATGCAGGTACTATAGCTCCCAGCATGGAGCAGAGTGTACTCCATGTTGGGAATAGTAGTACTTGCTCTCCTATGGTCCCCTGCACGGCCGTATATATACACATATTCCTATTTCTCACAGAGAGCTGTAATTGGCTGGAACCATCTGGCCAATCACAGCTCTGCGGGAAATATGAATATGTGTATATATATATACGGCCGTGCAGAGGACATAGAAGAGCGGCCGCCGCATCTATACATTATACAAGAGGATCGCAAGGGACCCCGGCGATCTGTCAATTAGTACAGGTAACTACTACTCCCATCATTTAAGAGTGTGTTCCATGCTGGGAGTAGTAGTACTACCTAAAAAATGTTTAAAAAAAAGTGAAAAACACGCACACACTACATTTTTATTATTGTCGGCTACATTTTTAGTGCTTTACCCGCTCACATAAATTGATCCCTGTTTAAAAATTAATAAACATTTCATAATAAAAAAGATACATTTCGTTAGATACAATTTTTTCCATCACTACTGTATCTTTCTTATTATGATTTTTTTATGGTACCCTACGAAATTTTAATAATAAAGGTATCTCCATAATTTTTTAGGATCGCTAAAGTCCAAAAAAGAATAAAAAGATTTACCGAATGTACCCGAATACCGAATGTATCTGAAAAAAAATCAACTCGAATACCGAATGTATCCGAAAAATCTAACTGTATCTGTATCCTTTTTATTATCTTTGTTATTAGAATGAATTCTTTACGTTCGTTTACAGATAACGAGTGCATTAGTTATTTACCGCATGTATTCGGGAAATAACGAATGCATTCGTTATTTTGCTATTCGTATTATCGTGGCTATTCGGGAATGTTCAAAATCGGTCCGAATGCCCAAAAACGGTAACATTCGGTAAATTAGACATTCGTGCCGAACCAAATTGCACATGTCTACTGGCTTCTGATAGGCTGCATCCAGCATGTGATTCAGGGTTATCCCGCCTACTTCCCGCCTACTTCCCTGCATTCCTTGCCCAATGTACTGACATGTGGATCCGCCATTTTAGATGCCCTGAATCCTGCACTGCAGTAAATTGAGTTTAATGAAGCGATTTGCACGATAGAATCATGGCAATATTTGCATTGGCTTCAAATCAAATATTTCCTGAAATTCGTAACGAATTCGGGTTTGTCAGCTTCCATTCGCTCATCTCTATTGACCAACAGTGGTCAGGGAAAATATGAGCAGTGTCCATTGCACTGTGCAAAGAACCTCCTGGATGTCTCTCTGATGAGCTGTACATGGGTGAAAGTCTTCTTTGTATTTTTGCATTTTATTTTATAGTACTATTTCACTATGTGTTATCTAACTCTAATGCATATGTAAATGAAGCCCAACACAGCCTGGGAGACAATGTAGGAACGATTCCCACATCTTTCCATTATATATTGTTCAGCGTGTCAATAACAGAGAGGAATACATACAGTCATGGGCGTAATTGTTGGCACCCCTGAAATTTTTCAAGAAAATGAAGTATTTCTCACAGAAAAGGATTGCAGTAACACATGTTTTGCTATACACATGTTTTTTCCCTTTGTGTGTATTGGAACTAAACCAAAAAAGGGAAGAAAAAAAGCAAATTGGACATAATTTCACACCAAACTCCAAAAAATGGGCTGGACAAAATTATTGGCACCCTTTCAAAATGGAAAAATAAGATTGTTTTGATGTTCCTTTATACTCACCTGGGGCAAGTAACAGGTGTGGGCAATATAACAATCACACCTGAAAGCAGATGAAAAGGAGAGAAGTTCACTTAGTCTTTGCATTGTGTGTCTGTGTGTGCCACACTAAGCATGGACAACAGAAAGGGAAGAAGAGAACTGTCTGAGGACTTGAGAACCAAAATTGTGGAAAAATATCAACAATCTCAAGGTTACAAGTCCATCTCCAGAGATCTAGATTTGCGTTTCTCCGCAACATTATCAAGAATTTTGCAACCCATGGCACTGTAGCTAATCTCCCTGGACATGGAGGGAAGAGAAAAATTTATGAAAGGTGTCAACGCAGGATAGTCCGTATGGTGGATAAGCAGCCCCAAACAAGTTCCAAAGATATTCAAGCCATCCTGCAGGCTCAGGAAGCATCAGTGCCAGCGCAAACTATCTGTCAAGGACTCCACTGCTGACACAAAGACATAAAAAAGCAAGACTACATTTTGCCTTGAGTAAGCCAAAATCCTTTAACCCCTTAAGGACGCAGGACGTAAATGTACGTCCTGGTGCGGTGGTACTTAACGCACCAGGACGTACATTTACGTCCTGTGCATAACCGCGGGCATCGGAGCGATGCCCGTGTCATGCGCGGCTGATCCCGGCTGCTGATAGCAGCCAGGGACCCGCCGGCAATGGCCATTAACTCCGCCATTAACCCCTCAGGTGCCGGGATCAAGACAGATCCCGGCATCTGCGGCAGTGCGCGATTTAAATGAACGATCGGATCGCCCGCAGCGGTGCTGCGGGGATCCGATCATTCAGAACGCCGCACGGAGGTCCCCTCACCTTCCTCCTTCCGGCTCCCGGCGTCTTCTGCTCTGGTCTGTGATCGAGCATACCAGAACAGAAGATAGCCGATAACACTGATCTGTTCTATGTCCTATACATAAAAAAATGTAAAAAAATGTAAAAGTGAAAAATCCCCTCCCCCAATAAAAAAGTAAAACGTCAGTTTTTTCCTATTTTAGCCCCAAAAAGCGTAAAAAATAAATTTTATAGACATATTTGGGGTCGCCGCATGTGTTAATGTCCGAACTATTAAAATAAAATGTTAATGATCCCGTACGGTGAACGGCGTGAACGTAAAAAAAAAAAAGTCCAAAATTCCTACTTTTTTAATACATTTTATAAAAATTTTTTTATTAAAAATGTATTAAAAGTTTTTTATATGCAAATGGGGTATCAAAAAAAAGTACAGATCATGGCGCAAAAAATTAGCCCTCACACCGCCGCTTATACGGAAAAATAAAAAAGTTATAGGTCATCAAAATAAAGGGATTATAAACGTACTAATTTGGTTAAAAAGTTTGTGATTTTTTTTAAGCACAACAATAATATAAAAGTATATAATAATGGGTATCATTTTAATCGTATTGACCCTCAGAATTAAGAACACACGTAATTTTTACCATAAATTGTACAGCGTGAAAACGAAACCTTCCAAAATTAGCAAAATTGCGTTTTTCTTTTTAATTTTCCCACAAAAATAGTGTTTTTTGGTTGCGCCATACATTTTATGATACAATGAGTTATGTCATTACAAAGGACAACTGGTCTCGCAAAAAACAAGCCCTCATACTAGTCTGTGGATGAAAATATAAAAGAGTTATGATTTTTAGAAGGCGAGGAGGAAAAAATGAAAACGTAAAAATTGAATTGTCTGAGTCCTTAAGGCCAAAATGGGCTGAGTCCTTAAGGGGTTAAATGCAGAAGCAAAAGTTATATCACTTTGTAAATCACTTACTTTACCCATCTTGTATGTAAAACCTGTTTTTCTAGCTTCTTTGTTCAGAGAGGAAGTTCAGCAGCTCCCTGTTCTGATGACTTGCGTCCTTAAGGGGTTAAAGAAAACATCTTGTGGATAGATGAGACCAAGATAGAGCTTTTTGGTAAAGCACATAATTAAACTGTTTACATAAAAATAAATGAGGCCTACAAAGAAAAGAACACAGTACCTACAGTGAAATATGGTGGAGGGTCAATTATGTTTTGGGGTTGCTTTGCTTCCTCTGGCACTGGGTGCCTTGAATGTGTGCAAGGCATCATGAAATCTGAGGATTACCAATGGATTTTGGGTCGCACTGTACAGCTCAGTATCAGAAAGCTGGGTTTGCGTCCGAGATCTTGGGTCTTCCAGCAGGAAAATGACCCCAAACATACATCAAAAAGCATCCAGAAATGGATGGCAACAAAGCGCTGGAGGGTCCTGAAGTTGCCAGCAATGAGTCCAGATCTAAATCCCATTGAAGACCTGTGGAGAGATCTTAAAGTTGCTGTTGAGAAAAGGTGTCCTTCCAATAAGAGAGACCTGGAGCAGTTTGCAAAGGAAGAGTGGTCCAACATTCTGGCTGAGAGGTGTAAGAAGCTTATTGATGGTTATAGGAAGCGACTGATTTCAGTTATTTTTTTCCAAAGGGTGTGCAACCAAATATTAAGTGAAGGGTGCCAATAATTTTGTCCAGCCCATTTTTGGAGTTTGGTGTGACATTATGTCCAATTTGCTTTTTTTCCTCCCTTTTTTGTTTTAGTTCCAATACACACAAAGGGAATAAACACGTGTATAGCAAAACATGTGTTACTGCAAATCTTTTCTGTGAGAAATACTTTTTCTATTTTCTTGAAAAATGTCAGGGGTGCCAACATTTACAGCCATGGCAGTACTGCGTACGAGCAATTCACTAATATATTTAAAAAACAAAACAAAGACTCAAAGAAGAGTTAAGTCATATATACTCATTGGGTCGGGAATGGGTTAGGCAGACACGGCTGCAAAATGATGCCTACAACAATGTATTTTCTTGTAGAAATTATGTGAACAGACTGACCTTAAGGACTGAGCCCTTTTTCGCAATTATGACCACCATCACTTTACAAATTAATAACGCGAAAACGCTTTTACCGAATATTCTGATTCTGAGACTGTTTTTTCGTGACATATTCTACTTTATTTTGGTGGTAAATTTTCGGCGTTAATTGCATCCTTTTTTGGTGAAAAATCCCAAAATTGCATGAAAATTTTGAAAATTTTGCATTTTTCTAACTTTGAAGCTCTCTAATTGTAAGGAAAATGGATATTCCAAATAAATGTTATTTTTCTTCACAAACACAATATGTGCACTTTATGTTGGCATCATAAAATGGACATACTTTTGCTTTTTGAAAAAATTAGAGGGCTTCAAAGTAGAGCAGCAATTTTCAAAAATGTCATGAAAATTGCTAAATCTGAAGGGACAGATGTTACAGAACTATAACTCCCAGCATGCCTGGGCAGTCGAGGCATGCTGAGAGTTGTAGTTTGGCAACATCTGGAGGGCTACTGTTTGGGCACCACTGTAACAGTGGTCTCCAAACTGTGACCCTCCAGATGTTGCAAAACTACAACTCCCAGCATGCCCAGACAGCCTTTGGCTCTCTGGGCATGCTGGGAGTTGCAGTTTGTCCCCCCTAGTGGTTGCCACAGTAAAGATCGATTTACTTTCACTTTCAATTCCCCCCCCCCCCCCCCCCCCCACTGTCGATTCCCTACCTGATCAGGATCCTGCAGGCTCCAGCAAAGATCCCAGGTCCCCAGGCATCTTCTCCTGCAGGTACGGCCTCCATCTTCTTCCCAGAGCCCCTCGACATCTCCAGGGGCGGGCAGAACGGGGGGTTGCCATGGCAACCCCCTGTCCTGCGCTGCCATTGGTCAGAACTCCGTTCTGAGTAATGGCAGGGGATAGGAGTAGATCGCAGCTTTGCGATCTCACTCCAATCCTTTAGGCTGATCGGGGCTGTTGCTGACAACTCCTATCAGCCCTATTTTCCGGGTGATCGGGTCACCAGAGACCCGATCAGCCCAGAATTGGAGAAAATCGCATGTCTGAATTGACATGCGATTTTCTCCGATCGCCGACATGGGGGGGGGGGGGTCTCAGGACCCCCCTGGGCGATGTGCCAGGGTGCCTGCTGAATGATTTCAGCAGGCATCCGGCTCCGGTCCCCAACCGGCTAGCGGTGGGGACCGGATTTCCCACGGGCGTATGGATACGCCCTCGGTCCTTAAGGACTCGGAATGCAGGGCGTATCCATACGCCCTGTGTCCTGAAGAGGTTAAAACAGTCAATCCTCATCTCACTACCAGGAAGCTACAGATAATACATATATACTTTAGGCAAATAAAAGAAAACGGATCCCAATAGATCCATTAACCAATCACAATTCATATCCATGTAATACATACTTCATCATTATACAGTCAGGTCCATAAATATTGGGACATCAACACAATTCTAATATGTTTGGCTCTATACACCACCACAATGGATTTGAAATGAAATGAACAAGATATGCTATTAACTGCAGATTGTCAACTTTAATATGAGGGTATTTACATCCAAATCAGGTGAACGGTGTAAGAATTACAACAGTTTGCATCTTTGCCTCCCACTTGTTAAAGGACCAAAAGTAATGGGACAATTGGCTTCTCAGCTGTTCCATGGCTAGGTGTGTGTTCTTGCCTCATTATCCCAATTACAATGAGCAGATAAAAGGTCCAGAGTTCATTTCAAGTGTGCTATTTGCATTTGGAATCTGTTTCTGTCAACTCTCAAGATGAGATCCAAAGAGCTGTCACTATCAGTGAAGCAAGCCATCATTAGGCTGAAAAAACAAAACAAACCCATCAGAGAGATAGCCAAAACATTAGGTGTGGCCAAAACAACTGTTTGGAACATTCTTAAAAAGGAATGCACTGGTGAGCTCCACAACACCAAAAGACCTGGATGAGCAAGGAAAACAACTGTGGTGGATGATGTAAGAGTTTTTTCCCTGGTGAAGAAAACACCCTTCACAACAGTTGGCCAGATCAAGAACACTCTCCAGGAGGTAGGTGTATGTGTGTCAAAGTCAACAATCAAGAGAAGACTTCACCAGAGTGAATACAGAGGGTTCACCACAATATGTAAACCATTGGGGAGCCTCAAAAACAGGAAGGCCAGATTATAGTTTGACAAATTACATCTAAAAAAGCCTTCACAGTTCTAGAACAACATCCTATGGACAGATGAGACCAAGATGAACTTGTCCCAGAGTGATGGGAAGAGAAGATGAACTTGTCCCAGAGTGATGGGAAGAGAAGAGTATGGAAGGAAAGGAACATGATCCTAAGCATACCACCTCATCAGTGAAGCATGGTGGTGGTAGTGTCATGGTGTGGGCATGTATGGCTGCCAATGGAACTAGTTCTCTTGTATTTATTGATAATGTGACTGCTGACAAAAGCAGCAGGATGAATTCTGAAGTGTTTCGGGCAATATTATCTGCTCATATTCAGCAAAATGCTTCAGAACTCATTGGACAGCGCTTCACAGTGCAGATGGACAATGACCTAAAGCATGCTGCAAAAGCAACCAGAGTTTTTTAAGGGAAAGACATGGAATGTTATGCAATGGCCAAGTCAATCACCGGACCTGAATCTGGTTGAGCATGCATTTCACTTACTGGAGACAAAACTGAAGGGAAAATGCTGTACTTGACTGCAAATAATTTCCAACCAAGTATTAAAAAGTGAAAGTTTGATTTATGATTATTATTCTGTCCCATTACTTTAAGTGGGAGGCACATATGCAAACTGTTGTAATTCCTACATCGTTCACCTGATTTGGATGTAAATACCCTCAAATTAAAGCTGACAGTCTGTTTTGTTTCATTTCAAATCCATTGTGGTGGGGTATAGAGCCCAAAATGTTAGAATTGTGTCGATGTTCCAATATTTATTGACCTGACTGTACATATGACAGTTACCTGATCCGTGCAATTTCTGATTATTTTACTTAATCCATAATGCAACCCCCCCAACGCTTAAGCATATTTTATTACTGGATATATAATATGCTTAGGTGCTCATTGCAGGAGAGAACATCTTAGAGGATGGTAAGTGTCAAGTGACCCTGGTAGCATCTGGTAACAACTCACCCAATGCTCCTATAGGGATTTATCCACATTTGAGTGTAAAAGGTTTTATGCAAAAATAAAGTTTAGTAATTTTGTAAAAAAAAGAGTTTGGCAGCTTCTAATATACTTTATTATCTCCACCTTTTTCAAGAACTCTTCTTGCTGTTAGTGATTGGAAACTTTCTTGTTTATTGCATGAGACTTTTGAGTTACACAAAGCATCTACGTAACTAAGCTGGATAAAACTGTAACAAACTCTCAGCTGTGAGAAGTATTAGGTCAGGCCTCTGTTTACAATCAAGTGAATTGGGACATTTGGTTTTACATCCAGAGATCTTGAGAATGATAAAGAAGTAAAAAATGAGAGGGCTATACTTTACAACCATCTCTGCTCAGTCCTGTCTGATACTAGATTCTTATCTGCCCAGTTTTAGCTCCTTTGTTCCTCTTCAGCTATTTGTCATGCCAGTGGCTCTGCTGAGCTGCTGCATTAATCCGTTTGCTGTGCAGTAACTCTGTGCCAGTCTCTTGCATTATTTGTTTGTTACTGCTGTGCCGGTCTGTTGTGTCAATGGAAAGAAAGTAGAAAATTTGACTGTTCCTGGCTCTTGTTCTCTGGACAGTGAAAGACTAGGACATCTGTTATATTCCTTTAAAGCTGGTTTATTAAGCAGCTACCCAAGCAACGTGTTTCTGGTCTGTACAGGACCCTTCCTCAGGCAAAGTGTATACAACAAGACAGACACGTGGAGTTAAAATACATTCAATACGTATGTTCATTAGGATATTCTGAAACCTTGTACGCTGTTTCCACAAATAGCAAGCCGGAAGCAGAAGAACAGGTTCAAGTGGGACAGTAATTCTAAAATCAAATAAAAAAGAACCACTTTGTTTAATCCCAGTATGTGGGCAAGCGAAAGGTTTTGTGTATAGAACAAAAGCCTGCATACTCCGTATGTTACAACCTATCGGACGATATTGAGACAGGAACGGGAACCTGTACTGTAATGAAGGTGAGCTGTACGGATATGGACCCGACACTGTAGGATCGCTGAGTCCGTGGATAGGCACTATAGATGCCATAGCAGTATTCAAAGGGGGCAGACCTTATACCTGTTCAGTATGGGAATATTACTGGTCTGCTGTGTCAGGACAGAAGTGCATTATGCCAAGATGTAAACAGTTATTGCGTTGCATTGTGTTTTAACTGCCCTATGCCACGATAACACAAAGCCCACCCCTACTGATTCCAGATATTGTGCCAACAATTTTTTTCAGTGTTTCCTATGATGTGGTCAAAATGTCAACGCCTGACACCTTAATAGGCAGCACGATCTCCATTATCTGACACCACAGCAATCTGTGCCCATGGTCACCTCCTCTACAAAGTGCCATTTAGTTTTAGTAAACCATGTAATATATGCTTAGACCAAGTCCACCAGCGCCCTGGCAGTTTTCTTGGCTCATAGAGGGCAGTTCTATGAGTGATCTGGTCTTAGTATAACCATTTTTAACTTTCTTCTGAGAGTTATAGTTGGTCATCTCTGTTCTAAGGGGTTATACTCATCTCTGTATTCCTAGCTGATCCACCGCACATTAGATTAGTAGTGATGTTGCGAACATAAAATTTTTGGTTCACGAACGGCGAACGCGAACTTCCGCAAATGTTCACGAACCGGGCAAACCACCATTGACTTCAATGGGCAGGCAAATTTTAAAACCCAAAGGGACTCTTTCTGGCCACAATAGTGATATAAAAGTTGTTTCAAGGGGACTAACACCTGGACTGTGGCGTGCTGGAGGGGGATCCATGGCAAAACTCCCATGGAAAATTACATAGTTGATGCAGAGTCTGGTTTTAATCCATAAAGAGCATAAATCACCTAACATTCCTAAATTCTTTGGAATAATGTGCTTTAGCCCCCTTTAGGCAGCACATAGTTAGTTCCCCTCTTTAGGCAGCACATAGATTTTCCCATATTAGGCAGCACATAGTTAGAGCCCCCCTTTAAGCAGCACATAGGTATAGCCTCCCTTTAGGCAGCACATAGTTAGATCCCCCCTATAGGCAGTACATAGATTCCCCCTTTAGGCAGCACATAGTTTGAGCCCCCCTTTAGGCAGCACATAGTGGGATTTGAACCCAGGGGCACAGCGCTGCAAGGCAGCAGTGCTAAACTCTGAGCCACCATGCTACTCTTAGCATACATCTAATATGCACGGTTGCTAAAATGAACAGAGATGTCAGCAGAGAGTACCAGAAAAATTAGGCATGTACACATGGCTCAAAAAGTTGGTATTGTTGCAGCCGCCACCTTGGTTGCCACCTTACCCAGACGGAACGTGATTGGTTGGATTCTTCAAAAAAGAGTTGACGCCGATGCCTCTTGGAATTCCCCAAAGAGGAATTATACGTCTTTAACCTGATTGGTCGCCGCCCGGACCTGCCCAGCAGCGATTGGCTGAAAGATTTGAAAGACATCCTGCCGGCAAAGACTTGCAACCTGAACTCATACGTCCCCTCTCTGATTGGCTCACTCGACATCCCGAACAGCCAATCAGAGTTAAGCCTACCATCCCCATGCCCATGTTTGGATGACATCCCCTCACCGACTTTTTTCCTATGACAGCGTTCCTGATTGGTCGTCCCCATACCATCCAGCAGTGAGCGACCAATCAGCTTCAAGAGGCCAGTCTTCATTCAAAATCCACCACGGCAACCCTGCACAGCCTCACCAGGTTTACCCAATGCGCAGTGTTGGTGATATACCTGCCCTGACCATGCTTTGCAGACCAGGTATCAGTGGTCAGATGGACCCTTGCCCCAACACTGTGTGCCAGACATGCCATTACTTCCTGTTGCACAATCGAGTACCGGTTGGGGATTGCCTTTTGTGCAAAGAAATTTTGGCCGGGTACCTTCCACTGCAGTGTCTCAATAACTAAAAAAAAAATTTTAGCTATTTTTTTAATTTTTTTTTTTAAATACATTTTTTAAAAGCTGGCGGGCTATGAGTTCAGACAAGCCAGCTGTCAGACGCCGGGCTAGGGGGTGACCTTGTGACATTGGCATCTTACGCTCAAACATGTCCTTGACAGACGTAGACATAGAGTAGACCCTGTAGGCCTGAAACAAACACTTGCAGACAACTAACTGCTATTCAATCTATTACAGTCAAAATTGTATATCTTTTTTGTTAAATTTACACAACTGTCACACCACATATGATTTGCACTAGTGTGACAATGAGCCCAGCAGGCCCAAAAACTCCCAAGTATGAAGTGAACTGACTGATTTTATTTCACAGCCAAAAAAGGTATTTTTTTTTTCAAATTTACACTACGGTCACCCCAAAAATTATTTGCACTAGTGTGACAATGAGCCCAGCAGGCCCAAAAACTCCCAAGTGTGAAGTGAAGTGACTGATTTTATTTCACAGCCAAAAAAAGGATTTTTTTTTCAAATTTATACTATGGTCACACCACATATGATTTGCACTAGTGTGACAATGAGCCCAACAGGCCCAAAAACTCCCAAGTGTGAAGTGAATTGACTGATTTTATTTCACAGCCAAAAAAAGTATTTTTTTTTTTCAAATTTATACTATGGTCACACCACATATGATTTGCACTAGTGTGACAATGAGCCCAACAGGCCCAAAAACTCCCAAGTGTGAAGTGAATTGACTGATTTTATTTCACAGCCAAAAAAGGTTTTTTTTTTTTTTTTTAAATTTACACTATGGTCGGTCACCCCAAAGATGATTTGCACTGGTGTGACAATGAGCCCTAAGGGCCAAAAGACTCCCAAGTGTGAAGTGAAGTGACTGATTTTATTTCACAGCCAAAAAAAGGTATTTTTTTTTTATTTGCACAAGTGTCACACCAAATGTGTTTTGCACTAGGGTGCCACAATTAGCCCTGCAGGCAAAAAAAAACTCACAAATGTGACGTGAGCTGACTGGTTTTATTTCACAGCCCAAAAATGTTTTTTTTTTTTTTTTGAACTGTCACACCAAATGTTATTTGCACTAGTGAGAGAATGAGCAAAAAAGGTTGCCAGCAGAGTCCCCTTTTAAGCAAAGGTCCCCAACCAGGGTGCCTCCAGCAGTTGCAAGACACACGGACTGAACTAATAGCCCTTTTAATATTGTAGTTAGTTGCTTGAAGGAACTTAAGTTTTACACTGGAGTACCCCTTTTAACCAGCGATTCCCTCCCTACCAGGGTGCCTCCAGCTGTTGCAAGACACACAGACTGATATTTGAGCCCTAAAAAGGGCTTTTTTGGGTGCTGTCCTTAAAGCAGATGTTAGACTAGTGCTTTAGGAGTAAAGTGGACCCTGAATACACCACCTAGCAGCAACCTAGCTATCGCTTTCCCTATTACAGCAGGAGCAGCTTCTCTGTAAGGCTGCTGCTGCTGATTGGCTGTAATGTGTCTGCTGACTCTGACTCACAAGGTCAAAGTTTACCGCAATGTTAAAGTATAGGGGACGGATAGAACTTCACATATGTTCGCCCGACGATGCGAACGCGAACATGCTAAGTTCGCCGGGAACTGTTCGCCGGCGAACAATTCGCGACAACTCTATAGATTAGCAGAATGTGACATTTGTGAACATATTCTGTTCTTGGCAGCAGAATGATCAGATTTTTCACTGAGGCCAATGTCAGGCTCTTTACAATGCCGCCTCTACTGGGTCACTTGGACCGCCGTCCATGCCAACAATCAACAGCTGAGGGAATATTTTCTTTCATTCATTCATTCATCCTGGCTGGGGAAATGACTGTTCCTTAAGATTTACATCCTCCATGATGTCAATAGCAGAGGATAAGAGTTTTTACTTTAAGATTCCATACATTTATTCTGATGGCAGGTTTGGAGTCATGGATATATTTTTCCCCTGCTGTGGTGCAATTGGCATCTGCCTCGTTTGGCTCAAAAAATTGCAGTGGCATTTAAAAAAAATAAATAAATATATCAAACAAAGTACCCATTAAAGGGGTACTCCGGCGAGAAACTTCTTATCCCCTATCCAAAGGACCCCCGTGATCTCCGGGCCTGCTTGGAGCTTCCATGTTCATGACATCACACCACCTCCACTCATGTCTATGGCTGGGGGCGTGACGCTAGTACGTAGCCATCTAGCCTCCTCCTATAAAACATGAATGGAGGATGCGTGGTGGCTGTAGTCGCCAGTCATCCGGCACAGAGTGGAGTTCGTTCCATGCACAGATGACCAGGGTGCCGCATCGGAGATCTCAGGGGTCCCCAATGGCAGGACCCCTGCGATCAGATATCCTATGTCCTATTCTTTGGATAGGGGATAAGATGTTTTTCGCCAGAGTACCCCTTTAAAGTCAATGGGTAGCAAAATACACAGCAGCAACAAATACGCAGCTGCATCAAATACGCTACGGGGGACCGTACCCTTAGGGTACATTCACACGTACAGGATCTGCTGCATTCACACTTCTGAAATTCCACTTGCGGAAGTTTATGGGCTTTAATTTGAAGTGGAATTTCCACCATGAATAGACCCTAAGGCTAGGTTTCCACAGTTTTTTTAAATGTCTTCAGCTGCCTTTGGGGCCCAGAGAGAATGAAAGAGGGGGCCCTGTTCTGACTGCAATGTAAGCAAACAAGGGTGGGAGGACAAATCAGCACCAGGTCTGGCATTACGCAGCAGCACCATAAGGGGATCCGGGGCATTTCGGTGACTGCTTATCCCCTAGAATTGGTGAATCCTTACTATCTGTAAGAAATTTTTGACAGTGGTCTGTTAAATACCATATTTATCGGCTTATAACACGCACTTTTTAGGCTAAAATTTTTAGCCTAAAGTCTATGTGCGTGTTATACGCCGATACACCCCCAGGAAAGGCAGGGAGAGAGAGGCCGTCGCTGCCCGCTTCTCTCCCCCTGCCTTTCCTGGGGTCTAGAGCCCTGCTGTCGGCCCTTCTCTCCCCCTGGTTATCGGCGCCAGGGGGAGAGAAGGGGCAGCGGCACCCATTGCCGGCGCCGCTGCCCCGTTGCCTCCCCCCATCCCCGGTGGCATAATTACCTGGGTCGGGTCCGCGCTGCTGCAGGCCTCCGGCGTGCGTCCCCTGCGTCGTTGCTATGCACGGCGCGGCACACTGATGTCATGCGACGCGCCGTGCAGCGCATAGCAACGACGAAGGGGACGCACGCTGGAGGCCTGCAGCAGCGCGGACCCGACCCAGGTAATTATGCCACCGGGGATGGGGGGAGGCAATGGGGCAGTGGCGCCGGCAATGGGTGCCGCTGCCCCTTCTCTCCCCTTGGCTGTCGGCGCGGCTTCTCTCCCCCTGGCTATCGGCGCCGGTACCGATAGTCAGGGGGACAGAACGGGCAGCGGCGCCCATAGCCAGGGGGAGAGAAGCGGGCAGCGACGGCCTCTCTCCCCCTGCCTTTCCTGGGGGTGTATCGGGGTATACACGCGCACACACGCACCCTCATTTTACCATGGATATTTGGGTAAAAAACTTTTTTTACCCAAATATCCTTGGTAAAATGAGGGTGCGTGTTATAGGCCGGTGCGTGCTATACCCCGATAAATACGGTATATAACAAATCTGACAGTTCTAGGACTTTACAGAGACAATATTACATGTCTGTCTACAGATTCTTGAGGGGGATGAGAATCCTTTGTTTTGTTATATTCAAAACAACACAGGTGGTATCCCCCCTCCCCTGCCTTATGTCAAAAAGCCACAGGTCTCATTGTGCACATCGCCAGCGGTCAACGCCATCTGTATGAGTTTTGTTTTGTGTGGCAAATTCAGCCCTCATTAAAATTGATAGGTGCTATGGCAACTGCGAGTCAGGTGACCAGCTGGATATTAGCCAAGAAGGAAAGTAACCCATTTGTCACTGAATATTCACTACAATGAGAGGCAGATTAACCTCTGCCTGCCTATCACCTGGTGATCCATTCATTAAAGGGATTTACAACCTGATGGAATCAGATATGTTTGGGCATTCCAGTACACTCACACATAAACACTCTCTGACATTGATAGGACCTAGAGCAATGGTCATCATGGTCTTCCTGGTTCATGAAAATAACACCAGGACTACAGTGAAGACTGACATACAGGCAGACCAGTGGTGGGGAGAAAGGGGGTGTATGTGTGACGTGTGATAGTAAGGAAGCTGTGTGACAAACAGTATGGCTTCATATAAAAGGAATTGTCACCCAGCATTCCTATACCAAGTGTAGTCTGCTATACATGCTCTGCAGAGATGAAGCAGAGCTGTTGACATTCCTGTAATTGTAATGAGTTTCTATGGGGTGAAGAGTTTGTCAGCGCAGGAGGCTCAGCTGTGCATCAGCCACAAGCTAACTGCGAATTAGTGGAGGGTCAACGGTTCTCTAAATATCATTTCTTGGCCTGGTGACTGGACTTTTCACCTCCCCCAGAGCTGTGGCTGCTGTGCAGACACGTTAATAATAAACCATCCATTAAATAGGATGTTACCATTCGTCAGTATAAAATAGCTGACTCTGTAGAAGACATATCGCATATCATCAGGTTCATATCACAAATGTCCCCGTATGCTTGGGTATATGTACGCATCCTGTCAAAAAGGCATGACAATATACAGTTTCAAATACAGTCCTTTCATTTTTGTAAATATTTTATCTTTTCATATGACAACATTGAAGAAATGACACTGCTACAATGTACAAAGTAGTGAGTGCACAGCCTGTATAACAGGATTTAATGTTGTGTCCCCTCAAAATAACTCAACACACATTAGTGTCCTAACAGTGTGCTTCTAGCTGTTGCAAGACTACAACTCCCAAAATGTACGGAAAGCTGTTGGCTGTCTGGATATGCTAAGAGTAAGGCTAGGTTCAGACTATAGAATTTCTGCCTGCAAATCCGCTTTGAAATTACAGGCAGAAATTCTGCTTACTAAAATGTATATGCTAGTCAATGGATTTTCCGTTCACACTTCATAATTATCAAAGTAGAAAATTTCCTCCAGAAGAATGGTGGTGCTTATTCTTTAGGTGGATCTACTCGCGAAACACATTGCACTCAGAATCTCTAGATGGAAATTTTCCGTCTGGAGATTCCACACTGTGAACCTAGCCTAAAAGTTTTGCAACATCTGAAGTACACTGTTAAGGAAACACAGTTGGAAATGTCCAAATTGGGCCCAATTAGCAATTTTCCCTTATTACTGTCATGTGACTTACAAGTTCGTGGTACAAGGTCTCGGGTGTGAATGGGGAGCAAATGTCTTAAAGGGGTTATCCAGGAAAAAACTTTTTTTATATATATCAATTGGCTCCAGAAAGTTAAACAGATTTGTATATTACTTTGATTAAAAAATCTTAATCCTTTCAGTACTTATGAGCTTCTGAAGTTAAGGTTGCTCTTTTCTGTCTAAGTGCTCTCTGATGACACGTGTCTCGGGAACCACCCAGTTTAGAAGAGGTTTACTATGGGGATTTGCTTCTAAAGTGGGTGGTTCCCGAGACACGTGTCATCAGAGAGCACTTAGACAGAAAAGAACAACCTTAACTTCAGAAGCTCATAAGTACTGAAAGGATTAAGATTTTTTAATAGAAGTAATTTACAAATCTGTTTAACTTTCTGGAGCCAGTTGATATTAAGTTTATATAAAGTTTTTTTCCTGGATAACCCCTTTAAATTTGGTGTTATCACTCTCACACTCCAATACTGGTCACTTGAAGTTCAACTTGGTACCTCATGGCAAAGAACTCTCTGAGGATCGGGAAAAAGGATTGTTGCTCTACATAAAGATGGCTATAAGCAGATTGCCAAGACACTGAAACTGAGCAGCAGCATAGTGGGCAAGAACATACAGTGGTTTCACAGGACAGGCCTGGCCATGATCAACCAAAGAAGTTGAGTGGACATGCTCAGCATAATATCCGCTCATTTTACATGCATGTAAACATTTCTTTTTCCATTGAATTTCTGCACCAGATGTTTCCAGCACGTAAATTCTGCTATGTGCACAGCGCAGCAGAATCCCATTGAAATAAATGGGACTCTGCTGCTGCAGAATTGTGCACGGAAATTCTGGCATGTGAACACTGCCTTACAGTGTAGCAAACTATGAGAACAGGAGAAGGGTATTGTGACAGTTACTAGAGTCACCCTACCCCTTCTCTATTGTTGCCTGGCCTCCCAGAGTGACTATGGACTATGGAAGAGTGACAGAGCAGAACTCAGACTAGCTTCGGGGGCGGGCACAAGTTAAGACCGGAACTTTAATGGACTTTAGGACATCACAATTTCCACAGTTTGTGCCCCTCAGTGAATGTTGTCCAGTGACATAAAGCTCCTTGTTGTATATCTTATTAAAATACCTTTATTTGCTGTTTTCAGGATACCTCCTGCATGCAGTCCACCTTCTGCACATGGTCCACTTTCTGCACAAGGCACTAATTCTGCACAAGGCACTATATAGGGAGAGCTAATTACCTTTATTGGATTATCTGCCAAAGTTACTGTCACCTGTATTGTCTTTACTGCCCCTTCCCCCTGTGATGTCCTTCCTATAAATGGAGACACTGGTTCCTCAATAAAGAGAGAATGATTTTTATACCTGAAGACTGGTGTTGCCTGGTTCTTTGGGTACGAGCAGGGGAGATACCATGATCACTAAGGTCTGAAAAACTACCAGCACGTGGTAGAGATTTTGCGTAGTACGATTGCAGTCCTTTTCGTTCTCATTAGAACTGCAATTCTCAAGAGCATACCCCCTGAAGATCTTCTTTTGTAACTGCCTCGGAACAACGGAAGAAGGAGAAGATCTTGAAGACTCCATCGATTCATCCTTCGATGAAGCGAATCGGGGGGGGGGGGGGGGGGGGGAATTCCAGAACTTTGGTGAAGATGAAAGTGGCACAGAATCATCTTAGAGAAGCTCGGCGCCTCTGGAGATTTGCATAGCTCCTCCTACTGGGAATAGATTTGCATAGCCCCTCCCACACAGAAAAGAAGACTTTGCGAAGACTCTCCAAAAGAAGAAAAGAGCCTGCTGGAAGAAGCCCTGGCCTCAACCACCAAGTCGAACCAGAAGGAATCTGCAGAGCAAAGCCTGGAGGCCCAGCCCCAACCCCAGGCATCTTCAACCTCCACCGCAGCAAGGCAGAAGGGCAGCAGAACCCCCAATCAAGAAGCTCCAGCCCTGGAGCCTTGGATGAGGCAGACTGTTGCCCTGAAGCTCAAGCCAGTGGTTGGAAGGGTGCCGGACATGTCCCACAACGTGTTCTGCAAGAACAGCACAAAAAGAAAACAGAGAGGTAATGCACTCACCATCCACAGGCTTTATTTACAGGAATACAGGCATGTGTAATGGAGGCAGGGGCACAACGGGACAAATTGTTTCGCGCGGATAGCGCTTCTTTGAGCCGATTATACATCGGCTCGAAGAAGCGCTATCCACGCGAAACAATTTGTCCCATTGAGCCCCTGCCTCCATTACACATGCCTGTATTCCTGTGAATAAAGCCTGTGGATGGTGAGTGCATTACCTCTCTGTTTTCTTTTTGTGCTGAATTTGCAACTTACCCTGAGCTGCACCACCGAGATCCACATTCATGCCGTACCTGCACCGACATTAACCTGCATTCCTACAACACATCCTAGTTCTGCAGTGCCGGCTCCTCCATACTCCAGTTCTGTGTTCGGCAAGAAGATGCTTGTGGAACAGGGCTTCTCCTCAGTGAACACCCTCGGCATAGCAACTTTCATATCTGGGGTCTTTTACATTTCCTTTGCCACCATTAGCACCTGTAGAAGATACTGGGAGGCAGTGAAAGCGGCGAGTCCCGAATCCCTCTTCTCTCGCTTTGTGGGCAACTGCCCTATCCAAAGAGAGGAGAGGCGGATGACGGTCTGAATGTGGAAACCACCCACCCCTGGCAAGGACATCTCAATGTTCCTGAGGTGCTTCTGCACCGCGGTGAAGGAGCCCACTCACATCCTAAACTGCCTCAGATTCTGGACCTGCAAGTGGTCTGTGGTCGTCAGAATCAACAAGACGGATTTCAACATATGCCACCGACATTCTCCTTGGGCAACTCCACAGGACTTATTTTCTACCTGGACATGCTGCAGACTTGCAGGAGATGTGGCAAGAAGGACCACAAGAGTAAGAACTGTAAGGAAGATGCCTGCAGGTTTGCCGAGTGACAGGTCACACGACGAAGGATTGCCCGAAGAGCAAGACTTGCAACCTCTGCAGACTGGTGGCCCACAGCTACATGTACTGCCTCCAGAGGGAGTGAACATTGGCATCTGTGGCAGCGAAAGCACCGAAGCCAACCCCAGCTCCACAGCCAGTGGCACAAAAGGCCATACAAACCAAGGAGGGTAAGAAGGCCAAAGTCATCACCCCTGCCCCGTCCTAGCCCACCCCTGGCCCGGCCCTCCCCTGCCCCGTCCCGGCCCTCCCCTGTCCTAGCCCTTCCTTGCCCAGTCCACCCCTGCCTCAGCCTCTCCCGCCCCCACCAAGGAGATAGCCTTCCCACTCCTCCCCACCCTGTCTTCAGGGCCACTGTCTCCCGCCCCCTGCCCCACCCAGTCTTCTTTCTCTCCTGGCCCAGCAGCACCTAACCCCCTTCCAGCTGCTGGTGCCCGCTCTTTGGAGGATTTTCCTGTGCTTCCTCCCCCACGTACCCAGCAGAGGAAAAGGAAAGGAAGGGACAACGCATCAGCCAAGTCCTACAAGAGGAAGATCATTGAGGCCTGCGAGAACCACCAGCTTTCAGATGAAGAAGAGGAAATGGAGCAGGTCCAAGCACAATCTATGGAGGAATTGCTGCAGGACCCAGAGGTCAAGGAAATTCTAGATACACCTGCCAATCCGGTTTATGACGTGTTCTTGGAAGGGTGCTATGAGGAGCAGCAGGCGCTGACAGGCACTGGAGAAGAGGATCCACCCGACCGGAGTGGTAACTAGTATCTGAACTAACCTCTCTTTTTTTATTCTCATGGCTGATCTTAACATCTTTAGCATTAATGAGAGGAGCATTAGAGAGAGGTTTAGATTTCAGACTGTGCTTACTTTCTTAGACTCTCAGAGGTGTGATGTTTACATGCTGCAGGAATGTGCTTTGTCCTCTTCTAGGACTTACAACCATCTGGCCAGGCAGTGGTCTCACGGCCTTTCCTACTGGTTTGGTGGGGGGGGGGGGGACTGTAGGTCTGCAGTGGTGGCCATCCTGATCAAGGGAGGAAACTTTGCACTTGATTCTGTCCAGGAGCTCGTCTGTGGCAGACTTCTTGTCGAAGACTCTTCCTGGGCAGGTGAGCCCGTGCGGCTCATCAACTTGTATGCCTCCCCTGAGAAGAATGTCCAACTGGACATTCTTCAGACCCTGCGGGCTCAGCTTGCCACCACTAGGGCAATAGTGTTGGGTGATGACTTCAGCTGCCCCAATGAGGTGGACAGGCGCAGTTCTGGCACATCCGCCAACCTTGACATGATGTCCAAGCTGCTGATCAAGATGGTGACAGAGGCATCCTTGCAGGACATTGTTGAGTCCATCGGGAACAGCCCCTTAAACTACACATGGAGCCGCCCTGATGGCTCGCTCCGTTCTCGGATATACTTCATCTTCACTTCAAGAGCAGCTAGAAAGGTGTCGTACTCTATGGTCCCTGCTTTTTCTCTGACCACAGGGCCATTCGATTTCAAGGGACTCTGGGCCATGGAGTTCCACTTGGCCCAGGCTTCTGGAAGTTGAATTGTGCCCCGTTGGCGCAGAGGGAGGTCATGCAGGAACTTAGGGATGCGTACCTTGTATGGCTTAATGATAAATGTCTGTTTAACTGCATCAGCGATTGGTGGGAATATGTTAAAGTCGAGTTTCGTTGTTTCTTTCAGGCAAAAGGCAGACAACAGGCGTGTGAGAAGAAGAGGAGGCTGCAGCGCCAGTTGCGGTCACTGCAAGACCTGCTCCAGTGAGGCTGGGATGTCAGGCTGGAGCTGGAGGAGACCAAAAAGAGCTTGAAAATTCACTTTGAGGAGGAATCCAAGCAAATCGTCTTTCGTTCCAAGGTGGAGAACCTGAAGTGTAACTCCTTTTTGAGCAAGCTTCATGCTGGCCAACGACCCTGACTGAACTGCGAGATGAGACCGGACACATGAGGCGGGGCAAGGAGGAGGTGATAGGGGTCGTCTCGGACTTCACAGGAATCTCTATGCCCCAAAGTCATCCGACCCCGAAGCCACCGAGAGATTCCTGTCAGTTATCACTAACATTGTTGATCCCGCAGGTGCCGCGACTATGGACAATCCTTTGATGGTGGGGGAGCTGCTCTCTGCTGCTAAATCCTTTAAGCCTGGCAGGACCCTTGGCAGTGACTGTCTCCTGGCCGAGCTCTATGTAGCACTGGGGGACCTGGTCTGTCCGGAACCCATTGGAGGTGTACGAGGAGATGGTGGTGGGGGGCAGAATGCTTCCATTGTTGAGGGAAGGGATGATCACAATCTTGTATAAGTGGAAAGGGGAGAGATGTAACTTGAAAAAATGGCATCCCATCTCTCTCCTGAACATGGTCTACAAGATCCTCACCAAGGTGCTAGCTAACAGGCTGAAATCTGTCATCAGGCAGATCGTCCATCCGGACCAGACCTGCGGCAGGGCTTTGCGCAGGCTGGGTCTGGGGAACATGTTTTGCTCTTTTGTTAATGTCATGTATTTTGATATTTGTAGCACGGTGTTGGTGATAGGCTGAAAGACTGACCCCCTTCCCAATTCTTTCATGGGTCAGACAAGGCTGCCCTCTTTCACCTCTTTTTTTTTGTTTGTGTTATAGAGCTCTACGCTGAGTCTATCCGGTAGAATGAAGCAATCAGAGGGATCACAGCACCAGGACCAGATCGCTATGAGGTCAAGTGCTCTCTCTACATGGACGACGTGACAGTATTCTGCGCTGATCGGCGTTCGGAAACTGCACTTGTCCAGACCTGCGAGGACTTCGGCAAAGCTTCGGGGGCAAAAGTCAACTGTAGGAAATTGGAAGCTATGCTCTTCGGGGAATGGCACTTGGCTTCTTCTGCCCCCTTCCCCTTTACTGTTAAACCAGACTTCATCCAAATCTTGGGAGTCTGGTCCAGGAAGGAAGGAGAGCAGCAGAGAGTACTGTGGTCAGACAGAAAGGAAATAAGAAGAAAGAACTTCTTGTGGAGAATACAGGAGCTGATAAGTACTGTAATTATAAAAAAATTTTTTATTGAAGTAACTTACAAATCTGTTTAACTTTCTGGCACCAGTTGATTGAAAAAAAAAAATGTTTTCCAGTGGACTACCCCTTTAAGTGTTTATTTGACAGAATACTGTTTAATTTGCAGTAATGCAGCTGCAGTATAGGCACTCAAGTGCCCATCCTGTTTGATACTTTTGTACTTTTCTTAATATAAATTAGAATGTATTTTATCAACTCTAAGGCTGCGTTCACTCCTGAGTCGAAGGCACAATTGGTTGCCTCCATTGCAGGTTTCCTTCAAAATATTGGGCAAAATAGTACAGCATGCTGCACTATTTTGTCTGGCGAAATGCCATGTCGGAAGTGCGATGGACTGTTAGTCTGATGTGCAACAGATCTGCCAGCATGGATAAGCAGAGCAATGTGGAAGGAAGAATGCTGGCTTGAACCCAGCCTAAAATAGTCTGCCTCACCCTGTTTGACGTCTATATCTTTCCTAATAAAACTTGCAATTAACTTTACCACCTCAGAAGAATTTTTTTTAAAATATTTTTCAAAACTATCACAATCAATGAGTATTGGTGCATCGATTCAAAAAAAAAAATAATTTGCTCTTAAAAGGGAAACTGTTATCATGTTAGCCTTTACTAACCTGTTTGTATTGGGTAATTGTGATTGTGACACTTAGAGATGAGCAAATAAAAAAAAAATTTGATTCTGCCTCAAGAAAGCCTCAATAGGAGTGTAGAACACTTTGCCTTGTCCCAATATGCATACGGAGTGTGCTGTGTTAGTGAAATAATACTGTTATTCAGTATGACATGCAGATTACAGGCATCGCTATTAGAATCACTGCCGCAGAGCGTCTAAAGTGGCAGCAGGGAGACCATATGGCGTCAAAATTGAAGAGAATAAATAGATTTTTTATGTTTATTTTATTTAATGTGAATTTATCTACATTTTTGAGTACCCATTCTGGTGAGCATAGAGCTGGTGGTCTGGTGTGAGGCGAGCTACCACCTGTTCCAGCTCATGCCTCTCAGCCCCCCCCTGGCCCCACCCCCCCACTGTCTTACTCTTTGTGGAACTACAAAGGTTTCATTTAATCAGTTCATTGTTATCGCTCCAACCTGTTTCATTGGATTCTTGTGGTAATTCCACAGCTAATACATGACATCGACGACCATAGGGCCTCAGTCTTGAAAAGATTACATTGATTTTTTGAAATTTTAATTTAAGATTTTGACATTTTAATTTAATATTACACTCACAAGGGACCAGCTTCAGGTATTCCTTCAGGCCAATCTCCCTGGGGGGTCCCCTGTGCTGGTCTGGGACACCTTGAAGGCATATTTTAGGGGATGTTTGAGGTCTACTATTTCTTATATAAAAAAATCTACCACGAGGAGGGAGGAGGAGTTGGCCCCGAGCTGCACGGACCTGGAGGCTAGATATGTTACCGACCCATTCAAGGCTAATAAGACAGCTTGGCTGAGTGCAGGGAGACAATACATGCTATACCTTCATGAAAAGGCCAATAGGAAACTTTTCTTCACTCAAACAATTAAATTTTGAACTCAGGAACCAATCCAGTAAATTACTGGCCCACATGGTGCAGCAGAATTCTTTGGCCGCCCTGATTCTTAAACTTAAAGCCTCAGATGGTTCCTTATTGCTAGGTAGTGAGGAAATGGCTCTCCACTTGTCCTCATTTTACTCTGATCTTTATTCCTCACAGGTGCGTTATGATGATACCCAGCTGGCCTCCTACCTGGACAGCATAGCTTTCCCTTCATTGTCGGAGGAGGATAGGGACTCCTTGGACGATCCCTTTACTTTGCAGGAGCTCCAAGATGCCATTTCTGATATGACCAAGGGTAAGTCTCCCGGCCCGGATGGCCTCCCTTTGGAGATTTACCTGCAGTACTCAGAGATGCTTCTCCCTTCCCTACTGGCCATGTATAACAGAACTTTTGTGGACGGTGCTTTACCAGATTCCCTCTATTAGGCGACTATTGTAGTTCTACTGAAACCGGAAAAAGATCCATTGGAGTGCGGTTCTTATAGGCCAATCTCCTTATTGAATCTGGACTATAAAATACTTACCAAAATTTTAGCCAACAGACTAAATCCTTCCATACTTACCATTATACATCTAGATCAAACCGGCTTCATGCGGGGAAATCATCCTCGGATAATATCAAGCAAGTACAAAATGCTGTCGAGGTGGAGGGGGGGGGGTTTGCTTTGGGAGGAGATTGGGCCTTGGCGTCCTTAGACAAAGCCAAGGCATTTGATTCGGAGTGGGGTTACCTTTTGGAGGTCCTTCGTAGGTTTGGCTTTGGCCTGCATTCCGAGGGTGGTTTTCTCTTCTCTATAGGCATCCCCGGGCTCAGGTTCTTGTGAATGGGATTTGTTCTCTCCCGTTCGCTCTGGACTGAGGTACATGGCAGGGGTTGCCCCCTGTCCCCGCTCCTGTTTGCGGTGGAGCCCCTTGCCCTCCATATTCGGCAGGAGCCTGACTTCCGTGGTATGTCTATGGGAGGCAGGGAGGAACATATAGGCCTGTATGCGGACAACATGGTGTTGTTTCTTTCTAAACCCTCTGATACGTTACCTTATGTTATTTGTTTAATGGACCGCTTTGGTTATTTTTCATATCTATTCATTAACTGGTCCAAGTCGGCCATCATGCCGCTTCTACACCAGAACTGGCCCTCGGTCATATGTGGTCTCCCGGTGGTCACTGCCTTTAAGTGTCTGGGGGTATATATCGATAGGGACCCGAAAAAGGATCTCACCGCGTATATATTCTCTCCTTAATCCCCTATATCAAAACTAAATTTAGAATTTGGGCCACCCTGACATTATCTGTCACTGGCCGTATCAATTTTATTAAGCTCATTATTCTCCCCAAGTGTCTGTATGCACTTGAGCATGCCTCTGTTCCTGTACCTAAGTCCTTCTTTGACACTATCTACTCCCTTCTATCCCCTTTTATTTGGGGTCCTAATAGGCCTAAAATTAAGCTTACCACATTACATACAACGTCCTAAACTGGAGGTGGGACTCTTTCTTCCAGACTTCTTCCTCTATTATCTGTCAGGTCAATTGTGATATATCCGGTCCTGGGTGGTGGAGGAGGTGATGCCGTAGGCAAAGCATGCCCTGAACAGGTTTGTCCCTGATCTGACTCCGCGACTCCTTCTGGAGAACTCTACTTCAGGTGGCCGCGCATCCCTACCCTTCACAAGCTGATCATTAAGGTGTGGCATGCTGCTAAAATGGTGCATGGATATACTGATATACCCTCAGATACTCTGCTGTGGCACAACCCGAGCTTTACACATGTTGACGGCACCCTCAATCTGGTATTTTGGCAGAATTTGGGGATCTGTAGAACATGTCTACCGTGATAATGTGTTCCTTTGACCAGCTCCAATCTAGTTATGCTGTGCCCAAGCACTGCTTCTTTAAATATTTACAACTTTGTCATGCTCTCAATGCCCAATTCCCGGCGGGGGGCCCACCAATTTTGGCCTTTCCTCTGATTGGGGTTCTGAGATCCCAGGGTCCTAGGGGGATGGTGTCCATCCTATACATGCACCTTATTCAGGCCAAGGTTGCACATGCACCATTACCACCTTAACAGTACTGGCAGACATATATTTCTACCCTCACTGGGGAGGATTGGGAGGAGATTTTGTCTTCCCATATGCTGGTATCCACAGCTGCCAATAATAAGTTGATTCAATTAAATATAATTCATTATAGTTACATTACCCCCACTAGATTGTTTAGAATGGGTCGTTCTGACTCGGATGTGATACCCGTTGTGATACTGCTAGAGCTGATTTCTTGCATCTCATATGGGCCTGCCTCAGGTTTCGGCCTTTTGGTGGAAAGTCCTTCAAATTTTAGCCGCCCTTGTGCAACCCTCACCTCCACCCGATCTGCTGGTTTGCCTCTTCAGGGTGCTGAATGAAGAGGTATGGACTCATCATGCCCGCACTTTCCTGGGGGAAACTCTGTTCTTGGCCAGGATGGCGATTGCGCTCAAATGGATGGACCCACGCCCACCTACCTTATCCCAATGGAGGGCCTTAGTTAATGCGGTCATCCCCTTTTCTCATATGGTGTATAAGAATAGGAAATGCCAAGGTAAATTCATATCTGTCTGGGGTGCTTGGTGCTCATTGCCCCTTACTCAATGCACATATTCCATGGCCTATATTGTTAACTTTTCAATAAAACAAATAAAAAATAAAAATATTACACTTCCAAGTTTAATGTTCCGGGCATTTACTTTGAATAAATAGTGTGGTTACAAAAAAACAAATCTAAGAAGGAGTTACATGTACCATGGCGGCACAATGACAGAGCCTGGAGGTGGCATCAGTGTGAGGAGACCATATAGTGGCTGAATGACACAGCCTGGAGTTGGAGGCAGCATGAGGAGAACATATAGGGCCTCATTTACTAAGCTGAAACCGACCAGTTTTTGTCTGGTTGTTTTGGCACAGAGTGTCTGCGACATGTTTGCGCCAGTCTGCCCCAGTGTGCGCCTGGAAAATCCGACAAACCCGACATTGCACTGTGAAAAGTCGAAACGGGGCGTGGTATGTCACAAAGGGGCGTGGTCGGCTCAAAAGGGGCGTAGTTTCACAACCCGACTGATTTACTATTGAATTCACAGAAAATCCTGTGGATAAATTGCTGGAAATTTCCACCTAGAAAAAGCTGGTCAGAAAATGTTCCCAACTTTTCCCAATAGTAAATAAAGAGGAATCCTGCAAGTCTGAAACAACATTTCCCACTAGTAAAAACCCGACACTCTTAGTAAATGAGGCCAATAGTGACTGAATGACACAGCCTGGAGTTGGCGGCAGCATGAGGAGAACATATAGTGGCTAAATGACACAGCCTGGAGTTGGCGGAAGCATGAAGAGACCACATAGTGGCTGAATGACACGGCCTGGAGTTTGCGGCAGCATGAGGAGAACATATAGTGGCTGAATGACACAGAATGGAGTTGGTGGCGGCATGAGGAGACCACATAGTGGCTGAATGACACAGCCTGGAGTTGGCGGCATCAGCAGGAGACCACATAGTGGCTGAATGACACAGCCTGAAGTTGGCGGCAGCATGAGGTGACCATATAGTGGCTGAATGACACAGCGTGGATGTTGTGGCAGAATGAGGAGAACATATAGTGGCTGAATGACACAGCCTGGAGTTGGTGGCAGCATGAGGAGACCATATGGTCGCAGTATGAGACAGCTTGGAGCTGCCATCAGCATGAGGAGAACACATGGTGGCAGAATGAGACAGCCTGGAGGTGGCAGCAGCAGCATCAGGAGTCCTATAAGTGACCAGGTGACAGAGTGGTGTGGTGGGTGGCAGTGCGGTGGGTGGCAATACCAGTACCCAGTGACGAAAGTGGGTGAAAAAAGGAGAACTTGGCATCAGATGGGTTGCAGGATCAGAATAGTAGCTGAGGCAGGTAGGCAGAAGAAAACGGTTTCTTTTGTAAAATTGTTAGTGTGCACAAGTAATATTGAGGATATGCATTAGGTAAAACTTAATTTTTTATAATACTGCCCTTTTTAAGATGAATAACACTTTCCTTGAAAAGGTGGAAGGGAACAATGTATTGTCCATTGTAGCAGGTGGGGGTAAAAACTTCCCCTGTAAGGCCCTACTCTCGCCCTTTTAATTCCCTTCTTGGCAAGTGTTACTCACCCTAAAAAGGGCGGCCCCACACAGGAAACTCTCACCCTGGGAAATGGCAGTGTTTGTAGGGGGAAATAGGGAGAGGTTCCTGTGTGGGGCTGCACTTTTTAGGGCCTTACAGGGGAAGTTTATACCCCCACAAGTTACAATAGACCATACGTTGTACCCTTCCACCTTTTAGAGGTCTTTGAATCACATCAATACTTGGTGGTGTAGGTGGCACATGGTGTTTTTGTACACCTTTCCTTTTGTCTGATTTAAAAAAAATTTTTAGTACTTCTATTTTATCCTAAGAAAAGTTAAGTTTTAGCTAATGCATATTCTCAATACTTACTTGTGGTCTGATGGCGAGGTATGTCTGTAACTGGGGAGCAGCACCTTAAACAGGTTTTGCACTATCCATATTTGTGAAGTGTTGGTGTGCCACCATGGTCAATCTACTCTGATCAGGCATTGGTGGGTGGAAATCCTGGCTGATGCATGCCTGATTCATCTTTACAAAGTTCAGTCTCTCCACATTATTTGTGGACAGACGAGTTCTCCTTGGGGTTACTATGGCCTCCGCCGCACTAAACACCCGGTCTGATGGCACACTACTGGCCGGGCAGTACAGCTTTTCCAGGGCAAACTCTGCTAGTTGCGGCCACAAATCAAGTTTGGCTGCCCAGAAGTCCAGCGGGTCTTCAAGGTATGTTGGCATGGGCATGTCAAGGTATTCCACCACCTGCTGGTTCAGGTCTTGCTCCAGGTCTACCTGCTGCTGATGAGTTGCTTCACTATGCAGGTGAAGAAAGCTACTCATCAGCTACTCAGGCTGCTGTTGATGGAGCTGGTACTGCTCCTGCCACCCCACCCCTCCCCAGCAGCAATGGCAGTGGAAGGTGAGCGCAGAGGGTCCCCCCGAGGCAGACCTGTGAGAGGATGGACGATTGGCGCAGATAGGCATCGGCCAACTGACTACGTAGGATGTCTCTGTAGTAGGTCAGTTTGTCCTCCCTCTGTGGGTGTAAAAAAGGCCCCCATTTTGTGCCGGTAGCGAGGGTCCAATAAGGTGGGGAGTCAGAAGTCATCCCGCTGCAGAATGGGGATAATTCGGCAGTCACTACTCAAGCAAGTGTGCATGCATTGTGCCATTTGTGCAAGTGACTCAGAGGAACTCCCTGCCTCCATCTCCACTGCATACTGCCACGGTGTGTCTGGGTCCTCTGTCTTGCCTTCCTCACAACCCTCTAGCTGCTCCTGCTCCTCCTCTCCTGTCAGATGACTAGAAAAAACGCCCATCTCGCGAAACCTAATCTGTGCTCCACTGTTCCTCTCCCCCTCCTCCTCCAGTTCAGCCCCCACAGGCCTCATGTGGCCAATAGATGTAGGTGCCACTTCTCCAGTGCCCTGACCAGCCATTTTTTCCAACACGTGTTGTAGTAGATAAAGCAGTGGAATGACGTTTTTCATCTCATAATCCTGGCGACTGACTAATAATGTTCAAACTCCAGCAATGTAGAAAATGATCAGGGCAACTTACCATATGCGTATCTTCAATCCTTCTTTATTCAAGACAACATAAGGGATACAGACAGTGCAGGACACGAGTGGACAGTAGACTCAGGGGGATGTGAGACGGGGCTACAGTGCCATTTTGCAGTAAATGCTTCAACTGGCCCACAACGTCATCATGTTGGATACACACTTAAATACCCCTCCCCTTAGTTGGCATGGAAACCATACAAACAAAGGTAAGTGAAATAAAAATATGTTAAAACCAACTTAGCAGAGCAAAAAACATTATAATACATTATAACAGTACAGTCCACAAGTATATCCAGCTCACCCCTAACAGGTTTCCACTCACGCGCAACGGACTCAGCCCGGACTAGGCTGTCAGCATACAAGAAGAAGGAGAATGTCCAGCGCAGTAGAAGCTCAATTGCAGATAAAATTTATTCTGACACGGCAGTACAGGTAAAAGAACAGCAGTGACGCGTTTCGACCGCTTAAGCGATCTTAGTCATACTGGTATACGGTTCAGACTGTTGGATGTCCTATATAGGGGAGGTGCTCACACCCACAGGTGTTAATTATCCTATCTTAGTGAGGAGTACCTCCCCCAGCACAGGAAGTTCCATTACAAATAAGGAAGGTAAATAAACATAGTCCATTTACATACATCAAATTAAATTAAACATGGACAAACCCAAAGAAAAAAAGGGGAAAAACACCATGTGTAAATCCAATAAAATCTTTGTAATGTGCAACAAAGAAAAGAAAAGGAACAAACAGAAAAACATACAAGGGCTTATGAGGAAGTTTGGTTTGACGCACCATGTAATGCCTATGTAGGTACATTGATAGCAGAGATGCCAGGCCACATTAAGGACACTGGTCACCTCCTCTCCATCCTTGACCAGATGAATTGGCAGCGGGGCTGGACTTGGCTCACCGCCGATGTCACGTCTCTTTACTCAGTGATACCCCACGACCAGGCCTTGATTGCACTGTCGTGGTTTTTAGAGACATATTCGGGGTTCTCCGGTGGCCTGCGAGAATTTATCACTGAGGTGGTGGATTTTTTGCTCACACACAATTTTTTTATGTTTGATGGTGATTTCTTCCTGCAGACCACCGGAGCATCGATGGGGGCTAAGTTCTCCCCCTCTCTCGCCAACATTTACATGTGTTGGTGGGAGAGGGGGACACTCTTCTCTCCCCACAACCCCTTTACACCCCAGATCCAGTGGTATGGCCGCTACATCGACGACCTCTTGTTCATCTGGGGGTCCGATGTAGCGGCCATTGATACCTTTTCCAGGTATCTGAATGACAACACTGCCAACCTCAATTTTACTGTTAGCCTAGCTGCAGATGAGGTTACTTTTCTGGATTTAACTATTTGTGGATGCCCAGACACTGACAAAATTAAGACACGTTCTTTCCGCAAACCAAGCTCAGCCAACACCATCCTCCATGCTGCTTCCTGTCATCCCCCCCACGTTGCAAAAAATGTGCCTGTGGGGGAGATGATACGTGCACGTCGCAACTGCTCGCAGGATAGTGACTTTGAAGAGGAGGTGACAAAAATCAGTGATCGCTTATTACACAGAGGATACCAAAAGGGACTAATAAATCAGGCGGCTAACATAGCAAGGACTAAAAATAGATCAGATCTAATATTTGGGAAGAAGAGACATTTAAAAAAACAAGATGCGAGTCAACAACCAATCACATTTGTCACCCAATACAGTGCGGACTATGGGTCTATCAAACGAATTATAAATAAATATATGCCAATTATCATGGGTGATCCTACCTATAGATCCGCACTGCAAAAGGGATACAGATGTGTACCGAAGAGAGCACCAACAATAGGACAATTGGTGTCCCCTAGTCTCTTTAAAACAGGGACTATGAGACTACCCACATGGTTAAGCTATACTGGTTCTTACAAATGTGGTCACCAAAAATGTTTATGCTGCAGTATTATGTATCCATCTAAAGATTTTTGCTCCACCACTAGAAATGAGGTTCATACCATAAGACAATACATAAACTGCAACACAAGCTACGTTGTCTATCTGGTCACATGTCGAAAGTGCAATGTACAGTATGTAGGGTGCACTACTTGCCCCCTAAAGATAAGGATTCGAAAACATCTGTCTGATATCAAGCACTTTAATTCTAGACATGTGTCCATGATTAGCCAACATTGTGCGGACAAACACAATGGTAACACTGATACACTTATTCTCCAAGGCATAGATAGAGTAGCCATGCCAACGAGGGGAGGAAATCATAGGCAAAAACTTCTCGACAGGGAAGTTTACTGGATCATGTGTTTGGACAGTAGATACCCGAAAGGGTTAAATAAAAGACAAGATGTTATATTACACTATTGAGTATATTGAGTATATTACACTACTGAATATATCCAAACAATCATGTTTTTGCCCCCCATCTGGGAAAAAGTTTTTTTTCTTTACATTTGTTATTACCATTTGCCCTCATTTGAGTCATGATAGCCGCAAGATGTTGTTTTTTCGCACTGTGTAATTGCATATGACATATACTGTCGGAATAAAGAAAACAATAATATTTCAATATACCTACATAGGCATTACATGGTGCGTCAAACCAAACTTCCTCATAAGCCCTTGTATGTTTTTCTGTTTGTTCCTTTTCTTTTCTTTATTGCACATTACAAATATTTTATTGGATTTACACATGGTGTTTTTCCCCTTTTTTTCTTTGGGTTTGTCCATGTTTAATTTAATTTGATGTATGTAAATGGACTATGTTTATTTACCTTCCTTATTTGTAATGGAACTTCCTGTGCTGGGGGAGGTACTCCTCACTAAGATAGGATGATTAACACCTGTGGGTGTGAGCACCTCCCCTATATAGGACATCCAACAGTCTGAACCGTATACCAGTATGACTAAGATCGCTTAAGCGGTCGAAACGCGTCACTGCTGTTCTTTTACCTGTACTGCCGTGTCAGAATAAATTTTATCTGCAATTGAGCTTCTACTGCGCTGGACATTCTCCTTCTTCTAATACATTATAATGGTCACATTGCTTCCAAACGTAGAATCCATCTAGTTTCTTTCTTTATTTTCACGATTATAGGCATGTTCAACTCTCTCAAGGCCGGCAAACTGGAATCCCCATTTTTCACTGGAATGAACTTCATTTATATGTTGTATAAATCTCGGAAAAATTTTGCTTTTTCTGAGGTATGTAGATGACCTCTTTGTCATCTGGGACAGGTCAAAAGAGGAATTTTCTGCGTTTGTAGAATATTTAAATTAAGTTAATAGGGTTAATATGTTTTTTACCCAAGTATTTGGGGATCAACATTTAGAATTTTGGGATGTACAAGTTGATATAATTAATGAGATCAGAACTTCAGGTTTTAGAAAACCCATTGCTAACAATTCCGTATTACACTATTAATTGTCCCACCCTCCGCAAGTAAAAAACAGTATACCATAGCCAACTTGTCAGATTGAAACATACTAATAGAGATCCAGAGTCATTTCAAAAATAGGCTGATGCGGCAATATCAAATTTATGCTGGTTTCTGTACAGGATCCTTAATAAAGATCCTGTACAGCAACTGGCGTAAACGTTGCTGCTGTTTGGTCACATCACATGCTAGAAACTTTTAATATGGCCATTGTACATAATTTTTCAAGTAGAATCAGCTGAACCCATTTTTTTATGGCATTTTGAATTTTTTTCCGATTAATTGATTAAATAATCGGTAACTAAATCGATTATTAAAATAATCGTTAGCTGCAGCCCTAGTATGTTTCAGTCCTCCAGCAGTGTTGCGGTCCCCCCAGTGTTGTGGTCCCCCGGCAGTGTTGCAGTCCCCCCCAGTGTTGCGGTCCCCCCAGTTTTGTTGTCCCCCAGCAGTGTTGCAGGATGAAAAGGCAGCCCAGAGTGCTCCCCTGGACATCACTGCTTGCGAGAGCCGGACTAGCAGGGCAGGCATTGCGGGCAGACGTTTAGGGTACAGTAAACTCTCTGAAACTATAACTCCTAACATGTCCTGACAGCCTGTATATCTGTATATAGCATAAAACCAGAGAGGTAAGGGTTACAGATGAGACTTCTGTACTTGGCTGACTGCCAAGCTCCCTGAGACCAGTGACTCAGAGCAGAGAGAGGGAGGGGGAGGAGGGGGCGTGGTTATAACACTGAGGAGAAGAGGGACACTCCCCCTGCTTTTTGTGGACAAATTTTACTGTGAGCAGCATATAAAAGGGAATTCTAAGAGAAATAAAGGCTGTATACTCATAAAAATGTACATGATCATGTACATGATTAGGCTGAGGTACTGAGCAACATAGAACAGTTTTTCTTTTTTTGGTGATCTGACAGGTACGCCTTAAGTACTGAGTAACATATACCTTTTTTTATGGGATAGGACAGGTACTCTTTAAATACAGTTTTTTGTTGTATTGGAAGTTTTGTAATTTGAGCTTCTCAACTTTCATCAGCCGGCCACAGTAATGGGGTGTGCCACAGGGGAACCTGCTTCACTACCACCTACATGTAGCCTCTTACCTTTTACAACTGTGGGGTAATTCAAGGGACTACATTTGGGGTCCGAATAACCACTCCAGCCACTTGTGACATAACTGTGCTCTCTTCATTGCTGATGGAGTAACTACAAACACCAGCAGACCATCTAAACCTTAGGCCACCACATAATGGTTAGGGGTGTAGCTATAGGGGACCTGGGTGTTTGATGGGTGCCATAAGCCTTTCTGCCATTGAACATGTCATGTTTTATATGGCACATTTTACATTGGGTTCCAAGAGGTTTAAGTTACCTCTATACACATGGATATGGCTGCCCTATCATAGCAGAAGAAACAGGGTCCCCAGAAGCACTGAAACAGGTACAGAATATATTATAGTGTACAAGTGGTTAACTCTGATTCTGACACATCCTTAGATCTTTGATTATTACATTTATAAAATCTCCTTTATCTCAGCCTCTGTGCGGATCAGCAATGCATCCACCTTAGAATCTTAAATGAGGATGGAAACATATTAATCCTTCCATTCCCTTGCTTTGTTTCCGGTTTGCATTACTTTAGTACAATAAGACACGGTCAATATTCTTGACTGTATTAAAATGTCACTGGCATTTAAATGGCACTGGATGCGGCGCCACGCGTTTATATGAATTATTACACACCAGTGTTGATGGATATCATCCCCAGCAAGAAAATGTGATTCTAAGCTTAAATAAAGCCACAATGATTTACTGCAGCCAATAAAAGACAAAGTAATAGCAGAAGCGCAGCGTCATGACATTTCTATTATACTCTATCGGTGGCAGCTCAGCTCCTATATGGTAAACCAGTCAATGAACTGAAGACCTGGAGTGACATGGGCTGCTGAACTAGATGGCAACAAGGTCTGCTCTTGGCATATATCTAACCTAAAATAAAAAGAAAAAGTTAATTATATAAGAGCAGACTTTTCTGTGAACAATCTTGCATGTTTCTACAGTATATAGGTAAATGAGTACTAGCCACATGTCTAGTAGTTCTAGGGAGTCTGAGTGGGGTATAAATAGAAGAGCAAAAAGAGAAGGAGTGAAAATGGAGGGCAAGGATTGGAAAATGGACAGGTGGGCAAGTTTAGAGGGAGGTTGGGCAGTGTAATGGAGCCAGGGGGGGCTCCCTTACCTGGGCACAGACTTAATTTACAGCAAGCACCTTCTTGTCTTCTCTCTGTTGCTGTGATGATGGCCAGGTACTAGTGCACCAAGGTGAGAATGCCTAAGGGTGCGTTCACACTGTGGAATCTCCGCTTGCTGAATTCCGCGAGCGGCCACGGGGCACTGAGCCGTCACCATAGATGGCTATGCAGTGCTCGCGGAATCCGCGCAAAGAATGAACATGCTCTTTCTTTGCGCGGAACAATTTCAGCGGCGGAATTGTCCACCGCTGAAATTCTGCGGTGTGAACGGGTCTCGCGGAGACCCATTCACACTGATGTTAAGTTCACACCGCGGAGTTCCGCTCGTGAAATTCCGTGGGAATTCCGTAGTGTAAACGCACCCTAAGACAGAACTCATGTCTACTATGGCACAGAAGCCCATCATGCATGTGTGTGCATGTATTACTCATGGAGATCATCTTCATCTGTACCTGTTGAGCATGGAGAATGTCTTTGGGACACAGTCTCACCAGCAGACAATCCTGATGGACCAGCCACACCTGTGTTGTCTTATCAACAGGGGCATTCCTTGGTCATGTGAGCTTTAAGATTCAGCAAGTTCTCTAGATCAGTGCTGGGTTTTTCTGCTGGCACTATTGATATGCTGGATCAAATGGTGTTCCATTTCTATCATGTCATGAACATGATTGGCACATGCTGGTTACCACGTTGGCGGTACTGGAGTGGGGAATGTTAAATACAGTGCTAAAAGCAGTCAGGATTACAGACTTTTATTTATTTTATTTATTTATATAAACATTCCTTTACAATACTCTTCTTTTATAAATGCTCCCTTTGCTTTACACAGAAGTTCACTAAAAACCTAAAAATTCATTCAGCTTAACAGGGTATCTCAGTATTAGAAAAATATGGCTGCTTCCTTATAGCACCCCACCTGCTCATAGGTTGCTTGCGGTATTGCAGCTCAGTCCCACTGAAGTTAATGAGCATGAGGTGCCATACCACACCCAACCTGTGGATGGATGTGATCTTGTTTCTGGAAAGAAGTGCCCATGATTTTTTTTATCCGGATCAACCTCTTTTCTTTTCTAATCCTGAACTGAAATATCCCACTTCTGCTGATTCGAAGCTGAGATATGGAGCTATAATTATTTCTTTTCCTTGGTACATAGGGAGAGAGGGTCTTGCCTACAAGGACTTACAACTTACAGAGATATTTTTGCAGTTATTGTACTAGAGAGCTATCCAATTGGCCTATTGAGTTTGGCTTTGGTTGCAAACATAACCTCGCAGTATCTCAAAGCACTTGCCAACTGTCTGCCTGAACCAAATTTCAAGACCACTTATAAATGACTGCGCAAACTTCAGTCACTGCAGCTCAGTCTCTGTCCACTACAAAGTGGTAATACCTACTTCATCACCTCAGCTTCTTCTATGCAAGGTGACAGCCGCACCAAAACCACAGGGAGATGGAGCAACTAGAATGAAAACTAAAGCATCAAAAGTGACACCTCAGCTTCTTGGGACATACCTATAACTACAGCAGCCAAAACGTCAGAGTTATAGTCTTAGTAATGGTTTACATGAAAAGAAGCTATTGCGGATGCAAAGGTTGTAGTTGCACCTATTCTCTTTCACAATATATAGAGGCTATAAAATCTGTAATAGGTTTTCCCATGAAGGATCAATCAGGTGATTGATAAGGTGCCCTGAGCAACAAATAGTCTCTGTTCCCTGACTTATCTATGGAATAAATACAGCCATGAATATATTTACATAGCCTAAAATGAAGAGAAAAAACGCCTGGTACTACTCACTGAAAATTAGATGCAATGGGTAGAAGAACAGATAAGGTGGAAGCCGTGGATTAATTAAATTAGGTGGTGTTCAGCTCATAACAACAGTCCCAGGGCAACATCTCTGCAAAAAAAATAAAGCAGCACTCACCAATAGACTTCACACACAGGGGTGAACCTACACTCTCTTGATGTGTGTGTATACATATATATATATATATATATATATATACGGGATCAGTATTTTCCTCGGGGAGAGGACGCCACTCCTGACGTGAGACGGAGATTTAAGTCCGACCCCAGTTAAGAAGTCTCAGAACTGATTGGGATTTTATGCCAGGCCAGAACTCTCTCCAAAAGGAAAGAGAACCCATTTATTTTTCTTTTAAAGCCGAGGAACGTGCTCTCGATTCACCCAAAGTGCAAGAAAAAGTGCAAACGTGTTACACTAAAAAAAACGTGCACAAAGGATGCGGTCTATCGCAAGCCCTTCTCCGATAGGAGAGAGGCCCCCCCAACAAACCTTACCCTTCGCCTCCGGACCAAAAGGTACCTGCGAGGTTCCAGGTTCGATGTCCCTTTTCGCCTAAGCTACTAGGGGACCACAAATGCTCCCGGCATCCCCATTGGTATCTTCCCGCAGAGCCAAAGCAGGAGTACCCAGGGTGTTTGCAGGGAGGTGCAGAACCTAATGGCCACACACACCTCCCCTAGACCGCCAGGAGGAACACCCAGAAGGGCTACCGCATCCTGACAAATCCTGTGAACACACAACACGCAAAAAGTGACAAGGAAAGAAAACCCATCTGCAGACAGCTGTTCGGGGTACTTGCCCCTCATCAGTACAGAGCAGGGTTATCTGGCTTGGCTGGGTCAGAGGCCTCTGACTAGCTAAACGGGATCAGTATTTTCCTCGGGGAGAGGACGCCACTTCTGACGTGAGACGGAGATTTAAGTAGGCCATTTGAACTCGGCGGGCACCTGGGTAAAAAATATTCAAATGAGCTCACCACACCCCCTATACAGGTAGTGTGTCCTGCAACCAGCTCTGACTCCAGTTAAGAAGTCTCAGAACTGATTGGGATTTTATGCCAGGCCAGAACTCTCTCCAAGGTGGTGGCATGGGAGAGAACAATATATTCTAAAAGAGGACTAGCAGATACATTTATTTTGATTTGGAATAATTGGATTAGTAGAAGGTGATGTTGATTTTGTGTGACGGAGGAATAGGGGAACTGTTTCTTTTTTTTTATTATTATTATTTTTCTTTTGTGTGTGTGTATGGTTGTTTTTGAAAAATTTTCGGGCCATGTGGATATTTATGTTGGAAGCCCGTACAATATAATAATATTGATAAATTAATTAAGTACTGGTTTATGTTTGTTGAAATCTGAAAGATATGTTCTGTTTTGTCTTAAAGGAAAATACTTTGATATAAAAAAAAAATAAAAAAAAGAATATAACATGAAGGAAAAAATAAAATGGTGCCAGAGAGTTAAACAGATTTGTACATTACTTCTATTACAAAATCTTAATCCTTCCAGTACTTTTTAGGGGCTATATACTACAGAAGAAATGCGTTTCTTTTTGGATTTCTCTTATGTCATGACCACAGTGCTCTCCGCTGACCTCTGCTGTCCATTTTTGGAACTGTCCAGAGCAGGAAAAAATCCCCATAGCAAACATATGCTGCTCTGGACAGTTCCTAAAATGGACATCAGTGGTCAGCAGAGAGCACTGTGGTCATGACATCAGAGATATCCCCCCCAAAAAAGCATTTCCTCTGTAGTATACAGCCCATAAAATGTATTGGAAGGATTAAGATTTTTTAATAGAAGTAATTTACAAATCTGTTTAACTTTCTGGCACCAGTTGATTTAAAAAAAAAAAAAAAAAAAAACTGTTTTCCATGGGAGTACCCCTTTAAGTGTATTTTATTGTATATGTATTTTGCTTTATTTTGATCTCAGTGTCAGTTGAGTATTTATCTTATTGGTGTCTATCTGACGCTGCATTATGGTATAAGTGATGAATAGGCCCTTACTTTTGGTTATATAACATCAGACTTAACCTCTTCGGGACGCCGGGCGTATGCATACGCCCTGCGTCCCGAATCCTTAAGGACGTGGGGCGTATACATACGCCCATGGGAATTCCGGTCCCCACTGCTAGCCGGTTGGGGACGGGACCGGGATGCCTGCTGAAATCATTCAGCAGGCATCCCGGCACATCGCCCCCCCATGTCGGCGATCGCAGAAAATCATGCTGGTCTCTGGTGACCTGATCACCCGGAAAATAGGGATGATCGGAGCTGTCAGTGGCAGCCCCGATCATCCTGAGGGAAAGGAGCGAGGTCGCAATGCTGCAATCTCCTCCTATCCCCTGCCATTAGTCAGAAATGAGTTCTGACCAATGGCAGCGCAGGACAGTGGGTTGCCATGGCAACCCCCCATTTTGCCCACTCCTGGATTTCGGGCAGAACGTGGGGAAAAGATGTGTGGGGACCGCTGATCGTCGCTGGAGACTGCGGAGATCACGGCGCAGGAAGGGAAACGACGGTTGGGGGGGGGGAAGGAAGGGGGCAGTAAAGTGCTCTTTACTGCTGCCCTTCTGGTGGGTGCAAATCTACAACTCCCAGCATTCCCAGACAGCCAAAGGCTGTCTGGGTATGCTGGGAGTTGTAGTTTTGCAACATCTGGAGGGTCACAGTTTGGAGACCACTGTTACAGTGGTGCCCAAACGCTAGCCCTCCAGATGTTGCCAAACTACAACTCTCAGCATGCCTAGACTGCCCAGGCATGCTGGGAGTTGTAGTTCTGTAACATCTGTCCCTTCAGATTTTGCAATTTTTATGAAAATTGCTGCTCTGCTTTGAAGCCATTTTATTCAAAAAGTAAAAATATGTCCATTTTATGATGCCAACATAAAGTGGACATATTGTATTTGTGAATAAAAATAAAATTTATTTGGAATATCCATTTTCCTTACAAGCAGAGAGCTTTTCATAAAATTTTGGGATATTTCACCAAAAAAGGATGCAAGTGACGACGAAAATTTACCAACAAAATAAAGTAGAATATGTCATGAAAAAACTATCTCAGAATCAGAATATTTGGAAAAAGCGTTTTAGAGTTATTAATGCGTAAAGTGACGGTGGTCAGAGTTGCGAAAAAGGGCTCAGTCCTTAAGGTGAAAAAGGGCTGCGTCCTTAAGGGGTTAAGATACACATGGTCCCCATTTCCCCGCCATCATCCTGGCAGTAAGAAAACAGCTCAGAATTGTTTGAGGTTGGCCGCTAAAAGAAATGCTCTGTGCATGAAACAGCCAGTGCCAATGGCGCGCCTGCTGTATGCTCTTCTCCTCCCTGCCTTGCCGTGTGGAGTACCTACCATAAAGTAAGAAGTTTTTGAAGTCTATTGGTGAATGCCACTGTCCTTTTGCTTCTCTGGTGCTCTCTGGTATTGCATCGCATCAGGAAGGCATTGTCTTGCCTAAATGACATTAATGGGAGGGGGTTTCTGGCTCAGCTTTGGCTTCCGCAGTGCAAAGGAAAGACTAAATTAGACTTCTTGTCTGTAAAAACTGTAGAAATCACCAAAAAATCGATTTGTTTTGGGTGTCTCCGTTCGGCAATTTCTGATTGCACTCATTGGTTAAGCAGTTGCTCAGTACTAAAATTCCCAGAAAGCATTGCTTTCCTTCAGCCTGATATAGGCTGTAGGGGTCAATCAGAAGGGGTGACTCCATTTAGGAGGCAGAGCTAGAACTTAGCCACACTTCCTGAGACAGGAGATGATGATATATTGTCTTGGGAGAGAGGGAGGAGCCATGGAGCTGGAGATAATACTACACTGAAAATGAAAGTACACAACTTCCTGTCAGAGGTGAATCATGCAAAAGCATGTTTAAGCCAGTGTAATTTGTGATAACACTATATTATTGGGTTATATATCTCAGGGTGATAGTCTTATTTGAATGTAATTTTCTGAAACAGGAATGACCATTTATCATTCTGGCTCATGGCTTGTATTACATTTGTGGGGCATATGCCAAGAAGTTTCTAACGCTAAAATTTCAAAGTTTTTACACAAATTCCATCTTGACTTATAACGCACCACTTTTATGGGCCATAAAAATGTCTATTTGGCTTTGTAAATATGACACAAACATCCTTAGCCCCACCCATTTTGGAGTGAGAAGACGGAAATTGTCAAGTGCAGTACATTTTATTAAACTTTTTGGTGCAAACATCATAATAAATGTGTTGCCTATTCAATTTGCCACAATTGTGGTGCATGTTGTGCCAAAATTCCGGCGCAGCAGGTATAGTAAATGTGGACCAATGTGTCTTGGTTTTGAAAATATGGCGGTTACTTCAGGGTCAACTATAGTTTCTATTGAATAAGGGGGGAGATTTATCAAAATCTGTCCAGAGGAAAAGTTGTTGAGCTGCCCATAGAAACCAATCAGATCGCTTCTTTCATTTATCAGAGGCCTTTTCAAAAATGAAAGAAGTGATCTGATTGGTTTCTATGGGCAACTCAGCAACTTTTCCTCTGGACAGGTTTTGATAAATCTCCCACAAGGTGTTGAACAAATTACAGTCAACATCTCTCTGTAGCCCGAAGAGGCTGTTTATAGCCCTCCCATAACTTGAATACATAGTAAGACATTTCAATACACAGTAAATATGACAATTAGGGGCTGCAGCTCATTTTCTATCATCTAATGAGCCCCAGCAAGGTGGGGGTGAGTGACGGGTTATTATTTATAAAGCATACACACTATCTTCCCTCCATCCCCATATCATCTGCCGTGCTCATTGGTGCATTCTCTGATGCAGGTCTGGCAGTAAATGATTTAGTTAACGTGAGCGATGACTGGAGCAAGAATCCTGTGGCGAAAACTCCAAGAGATTCACAACCCACACCCGTCTGAAAGGCTCAGATATCTACCTTAATTGGCACAGACCCTGAATCATTAAGCTCATTGCAGTTGCCAGCTTGGCAGTCACAGCTCTGTGTTGTCACTGCTTGCCTCAAGTCTAGTCCTTTATGTACAGCAGCTTAGCAGTGTCCAGCAGGAGAATGACACCATTGTGCATTCTTATACTACATGACATTAGATTAATGTTATATCTTTATTTTTGCAGAGTTGTATTTGCCATTTAGGCACCTGTGGGCATGTGCCTAGAGCAACAGTATTGAGAGTGGCAACACTTCAGTGTGTTAAAAAATGACAAATACCTTTAATGTAGCTACTGTTGTCATGCTGTAGAGAAAAAAATCCCCCCTTTGGTTTAATCCACAGAACTGATGCAAAATTTACCTGTAGATCTGTAGCTCCAGCATGGTCTATATGTTGTGGATTTGTGATTGGTTTCATCACATTATGTGTATAGAGAAGAGATCATCCATGATGAATCCACAACAAAATCTGCATTATTATATGTTTTGCTGCTTATTTAACGGCTCCCTATGAATATAGTACAGCCTTCGACTGCAGATAGTAGTGGGAGAATTTACTAAGACTGGTATAAAATTCCTCTGTTCAGGGCTGGCGCTACCATAAGGCAACTAAGGCTGCTACATTAGGGCATTGATAGTAGGGGGCGGAAAAATGTGAATCCCCTGCCACTGGCAGCAAACAACCAACAACCTGTTATCCAGAGGTTGTTGGTTGTTTGATACTTTACTGTGGAGTGGCAGCAGTGAGACGATCTTATCACGCTGTGTACCATTGTTGTGCTGGGTACTGCACAACCTATTTGGTAAGTGCTTATTCACATGAATCATTTTAAGTTGAGCTTGCAGTTTTACACTATGGAGTGCTCCTTCTTGTCTTTTTAGCTGCCACTGGCAGGGCATTCGCATGACAGGCAGAACCCCCAAGAAGATAAAATGAGCAGTGATGCATACCATGTAGTAGTGTAGATGAGCAGGGAATATGAATCCCTGCTCCTTTACTGTACTTGTGCAGCACTTGGCTTACCTAGCACACTGAGTGCGATGAGATGACATCATCACATGCAACATGCAGGAAGCAGAGCGTCGCTGAAGAAGTCCTGCACCGGAAGAGGAGGTGTGGTACACTTATTTGCCCTTTTTTATATTGGTGTAATTGTCAATACTAGTCTGTGTACAGTGGTTTTATTGGTCTCTGTATGGGGATATTGGTCTATGTGTAATGGTTTTATCAGTGATACTGGATAGTGTAAAGTGGTTTTATTGGTGATACTGCTATGTATGGTGGATTTATTGGCGTTTTATTCATCATCAGTATTATGGTAGTATCTCACTATATATGGTGGTAATGGTATGGTGTTATTTGTTTGTCACTTGTAAAACGGTGATACTGGTCTCTGTACATTGGTTTTAATTTAATAACAGTATCATTGCATTACTCACTGCAGTAGAAATATGCCATCCTGGTGTGGTGTGCTTTCAACCCACACTACGTCAGTGATGGGGGGGGGGGGTTACCAAAATGCACCGGCCCTGTTTCTGATTCACTCGATTTATTAAGAGGTCTGAGCTAGCATAGGATTCAGTTACAAATTATGCTTGCTTTCTAGCGGAAACTGTAGTAAATCTGACTAACTGCCCTATTTCAGACTACTTTGCACTTGTTAAAGGCAGCATAAAGTTGGCATGCTGGCAGTCCCATGAAAAAGAGACACGACTACGAAGACATATCCACTGGGTTTTGTAAAGCATGCCCTCACAGCCCCAAGCTATAACTGCCACAGCGGTAATTTGATTCAAGAATAGAGACTTACATACACTGCTCAAAAAAATAAAGGGAACACTATGATAACACATCCTAGATCTGAACGAATGAACTAATCGTATGAAATACTTTCGTCTTTACATAGTTGAATGTGCTGACAACAAAATCACACAAAAATTATCAATGGGAATCAAATTTATCAACCCATGGAGGTCTGAATATGGCATCACACTCAAAATCAAAGTGGAAAACCACACTACAGGCTGATCCAACTTTGATGTAATGTCCTTAAAACAAGTCAAAATGAGGCTCAATAGTGTTTGTGTGAATCAGAACGACAGCTCTCCTCCCCCTCTCTGCACCTGTGCACGGGCCTGGTCAGCAGCGTCCCCGACCGTGTGTGTGCACGAAGAAAGAAAACGGTCCAGCACTGGTTTGCAGGTAAAAACAGCTTCTTCTTTATTGGGTCAAATCCGACAAGACAACATAGCCGACGCGTTTGGGACCTACACTTTGTCCTTAGTCATGGCATAAACACTCAGTAAAAAAGAGATACATTTATATAAAACATTATGGTCACATGGCCATTCATCAATTAGATGAGGGAAAACCTGGAAAACGTGACATGGATCCCAGAAAGAATCTAGGTAGTACATTTAATTATACATAGTCAGAAAAAAAGCAAGCAAGGGCAACATAACTTAAAAAAAAAAAAATAAATAAATAAATAAATAAAAAAAAAAAAAATATATATATATATATATATATATATATATATATATATAAATATAAAGGAGTGTGTGTGGCCTCCATGTGCCCATATGACATCCCTAAAATGCCTGGGCATGCTGCTGATGGTCTCCTGAGGGACCTGAACTAAAGCATCCGCCAATTCCTAGACAGTCTGTGGTGGGTCTGAGGATCTCATCTCGGTACCTAGTGGCAGTCAGGCTACCTCTAGCAAGCACATGGAGGGCTGTGCGGCACCCCAAAGAAATGCCACTCCACACCATTACTGACCCACCGCCAAACAGGTCATGCTGGAGGATGTTGCAGGCAGCAGAACATTCTCCACGGCATCTCCAGACTCTGTCATGTCTGTCTCATGTGCTCAGTGGGAATCTGCTTTCATCTGTGAAGAGCACAGGGTGCCAGTGGCGAATTTGCCAATCTTGGTGTTCTCTGGCAAATGCCAAATGTCCTGCACAGTGTTGGGCTGTAAGCACAACCCCCACCTGAGGACATTGGGCCCTCATACCCCCCTCATGGAGTCTCTTTTGGACCGTTTGAGTGGACACATGCACATTTGTGGCCTGCTGGAAATCATTTTGCAGTGCTCTGGCAGTGCTCCTCCTGCTCCTCCTTGCACAAAGGCAGAGCAGTCCTGCTGCGGGCTGTTGCCCTCCGACGGCCTCCTCCACGTCTCCTGATGTACTGGCCTGTCTCCTGGTAGCGCCTCCATGCTCTGGACACTATGCTGACAGACACAGCAAACCATCTTGCCACAGCTCGCATTGATGTGCCATCCTGGATGAGCTGCACTACCTGAGCCACTTGTGTGGGTTGTAGACTTGTCTCATGCTACCCCCAGAGTAAAAGCACCGCCAGCATTCAAAAGTGACCAAAACATCAGCCAGGAAGCATAGGAACTGAGAAGTGGTCTGTGGTCACCACCTGCAGAACCACTTTTTTATGGGGGTGTCTTGCTAATTGTCTATAATTTCCACCTGTTGTCTGTTCCATTTGCACAACAGCATGTGAAATTGATTGTCAATCAGTGTTGCTTCCTGAGTGGACAGTGTGATTTCACAGACTTGGAGTTACATTGTGTTGGAGTTACATTGTGTGCAGTGTATGAGCTGCTTCTATATTCCAGAGTAAGGCAGATGTTCACATCTATGTCACTGTTAAACATCAGGATAATTGCAAAAAGTTATTCCATCCAATACCCCTGTGTAGCTGCAGCAGCCCTTTTGGCTTATAGTGTCCCAAACGTAGTATACTAGTAAAAGGGAAGCCCATATCACCCAGCTGCAAAAAGTAAATCTGATTTCTATTGAACATAAGAGGATAGGGAGGGGATAAATTTTTATTCAGACGTTTAGGGAAGTTGAATGACAATCTTGTAAAATGCAATACTACTAGTCTAAAGAAATCCTGCACTCACCGCAAAGTAATGGACTTGACGCTCCTACTTGGACGACTCTGGTGGATCCAGTGTCAGAACATCCGTGGGCGCTCTGAACGGTGAGTGCAGGATGTCTGTTTCATCTATACTTCCTAGCACTGCCGCTGGTGAACTGAATGTTAGTGCCGGCACCCCTACCTTGTGAAGCGCGAGTCCATGTTTAATTGAATACTCATTTGGGAGAGTGGGTAGTGCAATCCTGAATACCTCTGTGGCCATGTAAATCTTGTAAAATGGTTGACAGAATCCATTATGACAAAAATGATCTTCACCTAGGTTAGACATTGTTAATGATCGAGAAGAATTTTTGCAAATGAACAGATAGTGGTGACTCAGCGTTTTCCATTTCGAGAGGTGTTTGATTTCCAGGGGAGTTGCCCCCAGGTCTTATTCCTCAGGTTTAGTCTCTATGGTGCAGGTGTTTGCCCGTCATTCATTTATCACATCTGTGGCTTTGTGTTGTCTCATTTACATACATTTCGGTCTGCATATTTATCTGGCTGCTTTCTGTGCTGACAATTACCTCTGTTGTTCCCAGAATCATATGAGCCCACTGCATTGTATAACACCTCCAGTTTTACTCACACATGTGAGATCCAAACAATGTAGTAAATGAGAAGGATTAGGAAATGTCAATTATGGATGAAAGCTTTGAAGTGAGGCGATTGGTTGAGGAGCGTGGATAAAAAACTTGTCATTTCTTTATTGCAAATGGATAATTTATCATTGAATACTTACAATCTGTGATAAAAGTTAAAGGGGTACGCCGGTGGAATTATTTTTTTTTTTAATGAACTGGTGCCAGAAAGTTAAACAGATTTGTAAATTACTTATATTTAACCTGTTGGGATCCACAGGCGTATGGGTACGCCCTTGCGGACTGGTAGTTAAGGACCAAGGGCGTACCTGTATGCCCGTGGGAATTTCAAACTCCCCGCCACTAGCCGGACGGGGATAGGACCAGGATACCTGCTGAAATCATTCACCAGGCATCCTTTGCCTCTCCCCCCCCCCCCCCATGGCGGCGTTCACAGCAAATCAATCGGCGATTTGCGGTGACTCCAGGCTAATCGGGTCTTTGATGACCTGATAGCCCAGAAAATAAGGATGATCGGAGCTTTCTGAGACAGCCCCAATCATCCTGAAGGATAGGAATGAGATGGCAGGGGTGCCACCTACTCCTATCCCCTGATATTGGCCGATCAGGACTGACCGGTGAATTGCAGGGGAGGGGGTGAATGTTGGTGTGGGTGGATGTCGAGGCAGAGCGGGGGAAAGATGGCGGCGATGATGCGGGGGCCGTGGATGCGTAAGTTTGCTATGGGGATTTTCTCCTGCTCTAGACAGTTCCTGATATGGGCATCAGGTGTCAGCAGAGAGCACTGTGGACAAGACAAAATAGAAATTCAAAAAGAAAAGAGTTTCCTCTGTAGCACACAGCTGCTAATAAGTACTGGAAGGGTAAAGATTTTTTTAAAGAAGTAATTTACAAATCTCTTTAACTTTCTGGCACCAGTTGATTTAAAAGAAAAAAATGTTTACCACCGGAGTACCCCTTTAACTCTTTATTATATCTCTTTATTAACCCCTTAAGGACACAGCCAATTGGGCCTTAGGACTTTTACTTTTTTGTTTTTTCCTCCTCGCCTTCAAAAAAATTATAATTTTTATATTTTCATCCACAGACTAGTATGAGGGCTTGTTTTTTGTGCGACCAGTTGTCAGTTTTAATGCCATCACTCACTTAACCATAAAATGTATGGCGCAACCAAAAAAATACTATTTATGCGGGGAGATTAAAAAGAAAACAGCAATTTTGCAAATTTTGGAAGGTTTTGTTATCACACCGTACAATTTATGGTAAAAATGACATGAGTTCTTTATTCTTTGGGTCAATACGATTAAAATGATACCCATGATAACATACTATGAGGGCTCATTTTATGTGCCGTGATCTGTACTTTTTATTGATACCATATTTTGCTTATATAAAACTTTTAATACTTTTTTTTAATAAATTTTTTTTAAATAAAATGTTATGGAAAAAAAAGCAGCTATTTTGGAATTATAATTTTTTTTTATATTCGCGCCGTTCAGCGTACGGTATCATTAAAGGGGTAGTCCAGTGGTGAAAAACGTATCCCCTATCCTAAGGCGTCCGACACGCCCCCTCAATACATCTCTATGGCAGAGCCGGAGATTGCCGAAGGCAGCGCTTCGGCTCTGCCATAGAGTTGTATTGAGGGGGCGTGTCGGCTGCCGCCTCGTGCGGAGGTCGACACGCCCCCTTCCCGCGGGCTGTCGGGGCTCCATACAGGAGATCGCAGGGGGCCCCAGCGGTCGGACCCCCCGCGATCTGCAACTTATCCCCTATCCTTAGGATAGGGGATAAGTTGCTCCCCACTGAGTCACCACTGGACTACTCCTTTAACATTTTATTTTAATAGTTGGGATATTTACACACGCGGCGATACCAAATATGTATATCATTTTTTTTACACTGTTTGGGGGTGAAATGGGACAATTTACATTTTTATTGGGGGAGGGTTTTTTTATTACTTTTTTTTTACACTTTAATAGTCCCCATAGGGGACTATTTATAGCAATCATTTGATTTCTAATACTGTTCAGTGCTATGCCTAGGACATAGCACTGATCAGTGTTATCGGTCATCTTCTGCTCGTTGAAGGCAGCGGAGGCCCGTGGAAGGCAGCGGAGGCAGGTGAAGGGACCTCCGGCTGCCATGCTAGATGATCGGATCACCGCGGGCAGCGCTGTGGGCGATCCAATAATCCATTTTAGTGTCCGCGATGCTGCAGATGCCGTGATCTGTATTGATCACGGCATCTGAGGGGTTAATGGCGGACATCCTCGCGATCGCGGATGTCTGCCATTACGGGCGGGTCCCTGGCTGCTCTCAGCAGCCGGGACCTGCCGCCCATGACTGGTTATGCATAGGACGTAAATGTACGTCCTGGTGCATTAAGTACCAGCTCACCAGGACATACAGAATGTCCTGCGTCGTTAAGGGGTTAATAATACACCATTTCCAAAACTTTTTACTTATTGTAGCAGTATTCTGGGCCATAGTAGGCAGTATTGTTTTATTCTTGTACATACAGTATGGTGCAGCATTGGGGTATGTTCACAAGCTAAGGATTTGTTAAAGATTTTGCCCTCCCTATTGAAATTAATTGTCAAAATCTGCAGTATGATATTTTCTTGTATATAGGGACAGTATTATAGTAGTTATTTTCTTGTCCAAAGTGGGCAGTATCATAGAGGTTATATCATACATAGTGGCAGTGTTATAGTAGTTATATTTTTGTACTGATAGGAGGCAGTATTATAGCAGTTAAATTCATGTATATGTGGTAGCTTGGGGGGTGTAGGGTATGGGGAGTATAGCTGTGCGGGTATCAAAGGGTGCTTGTTAACCCTTGCTATTCCTGACGCCAGGGTGAGGGCTCCTCAATAAAGCATTTCCTACCGCTGCCCTTCCCAGGAACGATAGGGAGGTAGATGATAATGGGTTTGAGGTAGTGAGTAATAATGGCTTGTCCACAACCGGAAAGCTTCTGTAAACAACGTTAACTTTACTGAAGATTTTCTGTACACTTCATTAACGTAACAGTCTCTTATCAATACAACAGCTTCCTTTTGGAGATTGACAATGGTTGGGACTTTAGCTTTAAAAGTCTGTTGCGCTGTTCCACTTAATTGGACGCAGCTCCCTTATATGGGCAGGGGCTGGACTAACGCTAATTGATCCAAACGGATGTCAATCACCTTTAAAGAGATTCCTGGCTAACATGTGGCAAAAGGACCTCCTAAGGTCCTGCACCATACCATAGAGGTTACTAGCATAGTCACATGACCGAAGGTCCTGCGACGCCGAACAAGGTAAGTACTATACATTTCTATACAATATAGCTATAATTATTAATATATACATTTATGAACATTAAAGTTAGACTTAAGGAGAGGTGACTAGGCGCTGTCCCACCTGAGGAACCCTACCTGAACGTAGTTACTCTGACTTTGGGGACCTCTACACTAGGTACTGGATGCAATACGGTACCGGGACACCACATATATATGGGCAATATTATTGTAGTTATATTATTGTATATAGGAGACATTTTTTATTGAAAAAAACCAACATAAATACAAGTTAGATTGATAGATAATAATTCCAACAATACAAAACAGAAATCACAGGCACTGTATGCAAGTGTACCTACTAAAACCAAGGGGGCAGCTGGCAATTGCGATAAATGCATGTGGACAAAACCATGCACACACTTGATGACCAATCGCTACATGATGTTGCAGTGACATTGTGCAGATATTGGCAACCCTGTCTCACCCCTACCTTAACCTAAAAAAGTGTGACCCTGACAATCAGTGATCAAAGGAAAGCTCTATGTCTTATTTTTATATAAAAAACTAGCTGAGTACCCGGCGTCGCCCGGTTTTTCCTTCTTAATCCTTGTTGGGGAGGAAAATAAACAAAGGAGGAAGCTTTTAACTTCATATCCCGTCCTCATATATTGTTGTCCTATCCCTACCTCCTATCCCCTCATCATATCCCGACCTTCTATCCCGACCTCCTTTCCCGTCCTCATATCTCGACATCCTTTCCCGTCCTCCTTTCCCGTCCTCCTATCTAGACCTCCTTTCCCGTCCTCCTTTCCCATCCTCCTATCCCGTCCTCCTATCCCGTCCTCCTATCCCGTCCTTCTATCCCCTCCATCTATCCCATCCATCTTTCCCGTCCTCCTTTCCCGTCCTCCTATCCCGTCCTCCTATCCCGTCCTCCTATCCCGTCCACCTATCCCGTCCTCCTTTCCCATCCTCCTATCTCGTCCTCCTTTCCCATCCTCATATCTCGTCCTCCTTTCCCGTCCTCCTTTTCCGTCCTCCTATTCCATCCTCCTATCCAGTCCATCTATCCCGTCCTCCTATCCCGTCCTCTTATCCCGTCCTCCTATCCCGACCTCCTATCTCGACCTCCTATTCCATCCTCCTATCTCGACCTCCTATCCCGACCTCCTATCCTGTCCTCCTATCCCGTCCTCCTAACCTGACCTCCTATCTCGACCTCCTATCCCAACCTCCTATCCAGACCTCCTATCCCGTCCTCATATCCCGTCCTCCTATCCCGAACTCATATCCCAACCTCCTATCTCGACCTCCTATCCCGACTTCCCATGCTGACCTCCTATCCCGACCCGTAATATGTGTACCAGGTATTGAAATAGCTCCAGCCGTACGGAAATTATGTGGGAACATACATTTCCCATTGATTTGCATGGGACTTAAAACAAAAACCCTGTCCCTCACAAATGGGGGTAGTTAAGGGTTGAGTTAACTATCCTATATTTTAAGTGAACATATAAGTAACATGTGACCAAGTATTATCGAAATATCTCCAGCCGTTAGGAAGTTATGCAGTAACATATATTTCCCATTGACTTGCATGGGACTTACAACATAAGCTCCGCCCCTGGCAAATGGGGGTGAGTAAGGGTTAAATTACCTATCCTATGTTTGTTGTTGACATATGAGTAACATGTGTGCCAAGTTTCATGTTAATATCTTTAGCCGTTTGAGAGTTTTTGTGGAACATACACACATAAATACATACATACACACATACACACACGTTGAGTTTTATATATATATAGATACCAGCAATGCAATGGGTGGTTATTTATCCAATGGCTGTTACTAGCGCCAGTCTGGGATGCATTTAACTATAAGCGTGTCTTACAGATGCACCTATAGCTTAATGCGTTGCTTGGCTGATTGACAAAGCAAAGAGCCATTTAACTCCTTGCCCTGTTAATCACTCTTGTTGCCACCCACAATATGCAGGCAGCCATAAGAGGCCAAACGAGGACATGCTACATGGAAGCCCTGTGAGTATTTATTTATGATTTTTTTGCTGAAAGTAGGGGTCTCCACTACAACTACCTAAAGGGGGTCACTAAAGGGGGCAGCTATTATTACCTAAAGGGGGTCACTAAAGGAGGCTGCTATTACTACCTAATGGGTGATATTAAAGGGGATTACTATTATTACCTAAAGGGGGTTACTACAGGGTGCTGCTATTGCTACCTAAAGAAGGTTACTAAAGGGGGCTACTATTACTACCTAAACAGGGCTTCTATTACTACATTAAGGGGGTCACTAAAGGTGGCTGCTATTACTACCTAAAGGGGTTCACTTAGAAAGTCTAGAGCCGCCTCTGCACCTCATTATTGTCCCCCCAATACTGTGCCAAGCTGGCACATTGTGAGTCAGGGAAAGTGGGTGAGGTGACAGCATATGTTTACTGTTTGTGGTTCAGTTTCTAGCACAAAGATGCCAGATGCCATAGGCTGCATCAAGGCATGCTATGACCTGAAACTACAACTCCCAGCATGTTGCATCATAACCTATACTACTACAGTGGTCCCTCAACATACCATGGTAATCCGTTCCAAATGAACCATCGTTTGTTGAAACCATTGTATGTTGAGGGATCCGTGCAATGGAAAGAATACAGTGGTCCCTCAACATACAATGGTAATTAGTTCCAAACGACCCATCGTTTGTCGAATCCATCGTATGTTGAGGGATCCGTGCAATGTAAAGCATAGGAAGCTGTACTCACCCGTCCCCGTCGCTCCGGACCAGGTCCTCACCGCACCCGATGCTGTCCCAGGGGCTCCCGATGCTGTCCCGCTGCTCCGGTGTTTTTTTCGTGATCCTCCGGCTTCTTCCGCATCTTCTGCAGGGTCCGGGCCTCGCTTTCTGGTGACGTTATTACGCTGCTGCGCCGGCGCGGCGTGCGTAGTGACGTAATAACGACACCGGAAAGCGAGGCCCGGACCCTGGAGAAGATGCGCAAGACACCGGAGGATCGCAAAGTGGACCCGGAGCAGCGGGAATAGGTAAGCAAACCTGCCAGGGATACTTAAACTGCTATCCGACAGCAGCTTAAGCATTTTGCGCTGTCGGCTAGCAGTTAATGCGATGGCCCCGAAATATAAAAGCATCGTATGTCGATGCTGACATCGACATGCGATGGCCTCTGAGAGGCCATCGTATGTCGATTTTATCATATGTCGGGGCCATCGTAGGTCGGGGGGTTACAGTATGTAGTTATACTCACCTGTCTCCGCCGCTCCGGACCGTCACCGCTCGTCACCGCTGCCCTGGATGTCCCCTCCATCGCTGTCGCCGCGTTCCAGGGGTGTCCCCAACGCTCCGGACGTCTCTGCTTCCCCGGAATCCTCGCTCTCTGTCGCCGCCATCACGTCAATCTGAACGCCGCTCCTATTGGATGACGGGACGGCATGCGCGGTGACGTGATGACGATGGAGAGTGCCGGCAATGCAGGGGATCCCGAAGAGAACTCTCCAGAGCCCCGAGGACAAGTAGGAGACCATGACCGGACCACACGGGGCACCGTACACGGCTATCCAGCGGCAGCTGAAGCAGTCTGCGCTGCCGGATAGCCGTTTATGCGATGGCCCGACATACAAAAGCATCGTATGTTGATGCTGCCTTCAACATGCGATGGCCTCTGAGAGGCCATCGCATGTTGAAATTATCGTATGTCGGGGCCATCGTAGCTCGGGGGGGGGGGGGGTCACTGTATATAGTGCATGCTGGAAGTTGTAGTTTTGGTTTGGGGCAGCTGCAGAGCCATAGGCTGTATCAGGGCATGCTGGGAGTTGTAGTTGGTAACTAACTACTGCTGCCAAATTTAATAAAAAGTGACCAAAAAGTCACATCAAAGCAAAAATGGCACCGTTAGAAATTACAGATCGCTGTGCAGAAAATGAGCCCTATAGCCCTGTATACGGAGAAATAAAAAAGTTATAGGGGTCAGAAGAGGACAAAATTTTCCCTTCATATGAATTGTGTCTTAGATCACTTCCTGTGATGTCACGCATATTTATATTTAATTATAAAAATTGGCAAGGCCGGTATTTTTTTGCAAGAAACATGGCAACCCTACAGTCCGCATTTACATGACCTGGTTCACCACACAGATTGCACTTAAAGGGGTACTCTGTCCCTAGACATCTGATCCCCTATCCAAAGGATAGAGGATAAGATGTCTGACCACAGGGGGACGGCAGCTGGGACCCCCCATTTATGTTCAGAACATCGTGGTCGTGATGTCACGCCCGCTCCGCTCTATTCATGTCACCACCATGGCCGCCTGAATGCTGGAGTGCTGAGCAGGAGGTCGCGGGGGTCCCAGTGCCCAGACCCCTGTCATCAGACATCTTATCCCCTATCCTTTGGATAGAGGATAAGATGTCTAGGGGTGGAGTACCCTTTAACCATTGTGCATGCACTTGCCAAATGACCAGCTTTACAACTTCTAAAAAGCTTCCTTGGCTGACCAGAATAGAAACAAACAGCCATTTCTCTAACAGTGAAGAAGAGTAGATGTTGTGTAATGTTACCATGTTAACAAAGCTTAACCAGAACCTTTGACCTTCCAATCCAGATCTCATCACTGCCTCTGTTTCAGACACATAGTTACATAGTTAAATAGTTAGTATGGTTGAAAAAAGACATACGTCCATCAAGTCCAACAAGGGAATTGAAGGGAAGGGTGTAAGTGGATAAGGGAAAGGGATGTAGTTTTATAATTCTGCATAAGCATTAATGTTATTTTGTTCCAGGAATGTATCTAACCCTGTTTTAAAGCTGTTTATTGTTCCTGCTGTGACCAGTTCCTGAGGTAGACTGTTCCATAAATTCACAGTCCTCACGGTAAAGAAGGCGCGTCGCCCCTTTAGACTAAACCTTTTCTTCTCCAGACGGAAGGAGTGCCCCCTCGTCCTTTGGGGGGGTTTAACCTGGAACAGTTTTTCTCCATATTTTTTGTATGGGCCATTTATATACTTATATACGTTTATCATATCCCCCCTTAAACGTCTCTTCTCAAGACTAAACAATTGTAACTCCTCCTCATAGCTAAGATGATCCATGCCCCATATTAGTTTAGTCGCACGTCTCTGCACCCTTTCCAACTCCGCAGTGTCCCTTCTATGAACAGGCGACCAAAACTGAACAGCATATTTCAGGTGAGGCCGTACCAATGCTTTATAAAGGGGGAGTATTATGTCCCAGTCCCTCGAGTCCATGCCTCTTTTTATACATGACAATATCCTGCTGGCTTTGTAAGCAGCAGCCTGACATTGCATGCTATTCTGTAGTCTGTGATCTACAAGTACACCCAGATCCTTCTCTACCAGTGACTCTGCCAGTTTAATCCCCCCTAAGACATACGACGCATGCAGGTTATTAGTACCCAGATACATAACTTTACATTTATCCACATTGAACCTCATTTGCCAAGTGGATGCCCAGACACTTAGTCTATCCAAGTCATCCTGTAACTTATGCACATCCTCTATAGACTGTACCGTGCTACAAAGCTTGGTGTCATCTGCAATGATAGAAACAGAGCTGTTAATGCCATCCTCTATATAATTGATAAATAAATTAAACAACAGCTGGCCCAGTACAGAACCTTGGAGTACACCACTAATAACCGGGGACCAATCAGAGTACGAATCATTGACCACCACTCTCTGGGTACGATCCATGAGCCAGTGTTCAATCCAGTTACAAACTAAAGTTTCCAAGCCCAAGGACCTTAACTTACCTGTCAGACGTCTGTGAGGGACAGTATCAAACGCTTTGGCAAAATCCAGAAACACTATATCCACAGCCATTCTTCTGTCAAGGCTTCTACTCACCTCTTCATAAAAGCAAATTAGATTGGTTTGACAACTTCTATCCTTAGTAAACCCATACTGGCTATCACTTATAATACAATTATCCCCTATGTATTCCTGTATGTAATCCCTTATAAGTCCTTCAAACAATTTACCCACAATGCACGTTAGACTTACCGGTCTATAATTGCCTGGCGAAGACCTAGAGCCCTTCTTGAAGATTGGTACCACATTCGCCTTGCGCCAGTCCCTTTGCACAATACCAGACACCAGAGAATCTCTAAATATCATGAACAAGGGTACAGATATTACTGAACTTACCTCTCTAAGAACTCTTGGGTGTAGTCCATCCGGCCCTGGAGATTTGCTTACATTTACTTTACTTAACTTACCTTGTACCATCTCTACATTAAGCCAGTTCAATACATTATATGATGTGTTACCAGCACTGACCTGGCCAATGTCAGCTCCTTTTTCCATAGTGTATACAAAACTAAAGAACCCATTCAGTAGCTTCGCCTTCTCTTGATCGCCCGTGACAACCTCCCCATTATCATTATTAAGGGGTCCTACATGCTCTGTCCTTGTTTTTTTTTGTATTTATATATCTAAAAAAATATTTAGGATTAGTTTTGCTTTCTTTGGCCACCTGTCTCTCATTTTGAATTTTTGCTGTTTTTACATTTTTACAGATTTTATTAAGCTCCTTGTACTGTTTAACCCCTTAAGGACTGAGCCCTTTTTCACCTTAAGGACTCAGCCATTTTTTGCAATTCTGACCACTCTCACTTTAAACATTAATAACTCTGGAATGCTTTTACTTATCATTCTGATTCCGAGATTGTATTTTTGTGACATATTCTACTTTAACTTAGTGGTAAAATTTTATGGTAACTTGCATCCTTTCTTGGTGAAAAATCCCCAAATTTGATGAAAAAATTGAAAATTTTGCATTTTTCTAACTTTGAAGCTCTCTGCTTGTAAGGAAAATGGATATTCAAAATAAAAAAAATTTTGATTCACATATACAATATGTCTACTTTATATTGACATCATAAAATTTATGAATTTTTACTTTTGGAAGACACCAGAGGGCTTCAAAGTTCAGCAGCAATTTTCAAATTTTTCACAAAATTTTCAAACTCGATATTTTTCAGGGACCAGTTCAGATTTGAAGAGGATTTGAAGGGTCTTCATATTAGAAATACCCCACAATTGACCCCATTATAAAAACTGCACCCCCCAAAGTATTCAAAATGACATTCAGTCAGTGTTTTAACCCTTTAGGTGTTTCACAGGAATAGCAGCAAAGTGAAGGAGAAAATTCAAAATCTTCATTTTTTACACTCACATGTTCTTGTAGACCCAATTTTAGAATTTTTGCATGTTGTAAAAGGAGAAAATTTTTACTTGTTTTTGTAGCCCAATTTTTCTCGAGTAAGCACATACCTCATATGTCTATGTTAATTGTTCGGCGGGCGCAGTAGAGGGCTCAGAAGGGAAGGAGCGACAAGGGGATTTTGGAGAGAACATTTTTCTGAAATGGTTTATGGGGGGCATGTCACCTTTAGGAAGCCCCTAGGGTGTCAAAACAGCAATAAAAAACACATGGCATACCATTTTGGAAACTAGACCCCTTGAGGAACGTAACAAGGAATTAAGTGAGCCTTAATACCCCACAGGTGTTTCATGACTTTTGCAAATGTAAAAAAAAAAAAAAAAAAATTATCTAAAATGCTTGGTTTCCCCAAAATGTAACATTTTTACAAAGGGTCAAAGCACAACTAACCCCCCAAAATTTGAAGCCCAATTTATCCCAATTCAGAAAACACCCCATATGGGGGTGAAAAGTGCTCTGCTGGCGCACTACAGGTCTCAGAAGGGAAGTAGTCACATTTGGCTTTTTGGAAGCAAATTTTGCTCTGGAGGCATGCTGCATTTGGAAGCCCCTATGGTGCCAGGACAGCAAAAAAAAACCCACATGGCATACCATTTTGGAAACTAGACCCCTTGGGGAATGTAACAAGGGGTAAAGTGAACCTTAATACCCCACAAGGGTTTCACGACTTTTGCATATGTAAAAAAAAAAAAAATAATGTTTACCTAAAATGCTTGGTTTCCCCAAAATTTCACATTTTTACAAAGGGTTAAAGCCGAAAATACCCCCCAAAATTTGAAGCCCAATTTCTCCCGATTCAGAAAACACCCCATATGGGGTGAACAGTGCTCTGATGGCGCACTACAGGTCCCAGAAGAGGAGTAGTCACATTTGGCTTTTTGGAAGCAAATTTTGCTCTGGGGGCATGCCGCATTTAGGAAGCCCCTATGGTGCCAGGACAGCAAAAAAAAAAACACATAGCATACCATTTTGGAAACTAGACCCCTTGGGGAATGTAACAAGGGGTAAAGTGAACCTTAATACCCCACAGGGGTTTCACGACTTTTGCATATGTAAAAAAAAAAAAATTTTTACCTAAAATGTTTGGTTTCCCCAAATTTTTACATTTTTACAAAGGGTTAAAGCAGAAAATATCCGCCAAAATTTTAAGCCCAATTTCTCCCGATTCAGAAAACACCCCATATGGGGGTGAAAAGTGCTCTGCTGGCGCACTACAGGTCTCAGAAGAGGAGTAGTCACATTTGGCTTTTTGGAAGCAAATTTTGCTCTGGGGGCATGCCGCATTTAGGAAGCCCCTATGGTGCCAGGACAACAAAAAAAACACATGGCATACCATTTTGGAAACTAGACCCCTTGGGGAATGTAACAAGGGGTAAAGTGAACCTTAATACCCCACAGGGTTTTCACGACTTTTGCATATGTAAAAAAAAATAAAAAATTTTACCTAAAATGCTTGGTTTCCCCAAAATTTCACATTTTTACAAAGGGTTAAAGCAGAAAATACCCGCCAAAATTTGAAGCCCAATTTCTCCCGATTCAGAAAACACCCCATATGGGGGTGAAAAGTGCTCTGCTGGCGCACTACAGGTCTCAGAAGAGGAGTAGTCACATTTGGCTTTTTGGAAGCAAATTTTGCTCTGGGGGCATGCCGCATTTAGGAAGCCCCTATGGTGCCAGGACAGCAAAAAAAAAAAAACACATGGCATACCATTTTGGAAACTAGACCCCTTGGGGAATGTAACAAGGGGTAAAGTGAACCTTAATACCCCACAGGGGTTTCACGACTTTTGCATATGTAAAAAAAAATAAAAAATTTTTTACCTAAAATGCTTGGTTTCCCCAAATTTTTACATTTTTACAAAGGGTTAAAGCAGAAAATACCCCCCAAAATTTGAAGCCCAATTTCTCCCGATTCAGAAAACACCCCATATGGGGGTGAAAAGTGCTCTGCTGGCGCACTACAGGTCTCAGAAGAGGAGTAGTCACATTTGGCTTTTTGGAAGCAAATTTTGCTCTGGGGGCATGCCGCATTTAGGAAGCCCCTATGGTGCCAGGACAGCAAAAAAAAAACACATGGCATACCATTTTGGAAACTAGACCCCTTGGGGAATGTAACAAGGGGTAAAGTGAACCTTAATACCCCACAGGGGTTTCACGACTTTTGCATATGTAAAAAAATAATTTTTACTTAAAATGCTTGGTTTCCCCAATTTTTAACATTTTTACAAAGGGTTAAAGCAGAAAATACCCCCCAAAATTTGAAGCCCAATTTCTCCCGATTCAGAAAACACCCCATATGGGGGTGAAAAGTGCTCTGCTGGCGCACTACAGGTCTCAGAAGAGAAGTAGTCACAATTGGCTTTTTGGAAGAAAATTTTGCTCTGGGGGCATGCTGCATTTAGGAAGCCCCTATGGTGCCAGGACAGCAAAAAAAAAAAAAAAACATGGCATACCATTTTGGAAACTAGACCCCTTGGGGAACGTAACAGTGTTACAGTGAGTACTTACACCTCACAGTTTTTTTGAACAATGGGCTGTAAAAGTGAAAAAATTTATTTTTTTGCACTATATTGATAGTGTTAGCCCAAATATTTCATTTTCACATTGGGTAATAGGGCAAAAGGCCCCCAAAATTTTTAGAACAACTTTGTCTGAGAAAAAAAAAAACCCTATATGTGGATGTAAATTGCTCTGTGGACGCACTACAATGCTCAGAATAGAAGGAGGGAAATTTTGTTGAAATCGAAGTCGGGGGTCATGTGCATTTATAATGCCCCCAACAGAAAAAAAAAACACATGTGACACAATTTTAGAAACTACACCCCTCAATGAACGTAACAAGGGGTACAGTGGAAAATAACACCTCACAGGTTTTTTGAAAAATGGGCCATAAATTGAAAAATAAGATGTTTTTACACTAAAATGCTGGGGTTACCCAATTTTGAACATTTTCACATGGGGTAATATGAGGAATTGGGTTACAAATTTTGGAGGGCTTTTTCCCCTGACTATGAAAATACATCCACATATGGGGTAACGTGCTGGACGGGCGCACAACAAGGCTCAGAAGTCATAGAGGTCACTTTGTATTTGTGACCTATGGCATATCAGTAGCTGACGGTTACATACATTCCGAGGAAAATACAAAAATGAAACACCCAAATGTGACACCATTACAGAAAGTACCCACCCTGAGGAATGGGTATAGGGGTAAAGAGGACATTTTTAATGCACAGGTGTTTCCTAAATTTATTTTCCAGGAATGGATGAAGGGTAGCTTTTGAAAATTGCTAGGAACAACTAACATGTGACTCCGAATTGTCACCTGGAAATACGACAGAGCTCAGCGAGAACTCTTCGCATTTGAGGCAGATGTTTGTTACGGACCTAACAGTTACATACATTCAGAGGAAAATACACGTAAGGAACACCCACATGTGAGAATACTATAAACAGTACACCCCCTAGGGAAGGTGTATAGGGTGAAGTGGAGATTTGGAACAGACGGGTGTTCCCTTCATTTATTTTCCAGGAATGGATGAAGTGTACTATGGGGGGAAGAAAATTGCAATTTTAGTACTGATATGCCAATTATTTTCCCAGAATGATGACCCAGAGTACAGCCAAAAGTAAAAATGATGCCCGCCCCAAACCCTATACTCTGAATCATCATTCTGGGAAGGGGATGTGTGGGGCCGTCCCTATTCTGTTACCTCAAATGCGCATCCCGCTCAGGTGGAGAGAGAGAGCGTTGCGCATTTGAGGCAACTGCAAACCTCCAATGCTGTTGACTCTGTGACCCATGACCCATTTTTTAGGGGGAAGAAAAAAAAAATATTGGAGTATTGGGAAAAAGGTTTTTTTGGGGGGGGGGGCGGGGGGGATAGGGTATTTTGGTATAAAATTTGAAAGTCAATGTACCCTGGACTGGTACATTGGAGCCGAATTCTGGGGAATGAAAATTAGGGCAAAGGATGGAAAATTTAGTACTCCATGGAAGTGTGATACTCCCTGAAGCAGTCTATGCAGAGGCCTGGATTATCTGGGCAAGTATCACATTGAATGGTGGTGTCCCTCCATCTCCCCTTCCTGTAACACACTATGCATTTCTTCTGGGTTCGTCTCGACCTTCTAGTGTTGGGGATCACACCAGGAAAGTGTTGGCCCGGGACGATCCGGGGACCTAAAGTTCCAGAGGTGCTCTGACCCGCTCCTTGGCGGTCACCAAAGATGAGGGCCTTTAGAACTACCTCTTGGAACTCCAGGTATGTCCCTGTGTTGCCAGCGTTCTGGTACAGTATAAAAGAGTTGTACATGGCAACCTGTACCATGTAGACCGCAACCTTTTTATACCATACACGTGTTTTCCGCATGGCATTATATGGCTTGAGGACTTGATCAGAAAGATCAACTCCCCCCATATACTGATTGTAGTCCAGAATACAATCAGGCTTGAGGACCGGTCCCGCGGTACCTCGCACAGGGACAGGGGTGGTGCCATTCCCATGAATTGTGGTGAGCATAAGGACATCCCTCTTGTCCTTATACCGGACCAACAACAGGTTCTCATGGGAAAAGGCACGGGACTCACCCCGGGGGATAGGAGCATGTAGGGGATGGGGCGGAAGGCCTCTTTGATTCTTCCGGACTGTCCCACAAGCGACCGTGGATCTGGCGGCGAGGGATGTGAAGAGAGGGATACTAGTATAAAAGTTATCCACATAAAGGTGGTAACCTTTATCTAGCAATGGGTGCAAAAGGCCCCAAACGATTTTCCCGCTAACACCCAGAGTGGGGGGACATTCTGGGGGTTCTAAACGGGAATCTCGTCCCTCATACACCATAAACTTGCAAGTGTACCCGAAGGTACTCTCGCAAAGTTTATACATCTTCACGCCATACCGCTCACTTGGTCGGGATGTATTGCCGGAAGCTGAGTCTCCCCTTGAAGCTGATGAGCGACTCATCAATAGAGACCTCCCGCCCCGGGACATAGGCCTCCCAAAATCTGGCCCCGAAGTGATTGATGACCGGCCTGATTTTATACAGGCGGTCATACGCAGGATCAGTTCGGAGGGGACATGCCGCATTATCAGCATAATGCAAACATCTCCGAATGGCCTCGAACCGGGGACGTGTCATGGCCATACTGTAGAGGGGTGTCTGGTAAAAGACGTCCCCACTCCAATATTGCCTGACACAGGGTTTTTTAACTATACCCATATGCAGCGCGAGGCCCCAAAAGGTCCTCATTTCGGCTGCATCGACTGGAGTCCAGCCGCCGGGTCTAGCTAAAAATGAGCCCGGGTTAGCGGCGACGAACTGTTGGGCATACAGATTTGTCTGTGTAACCATCAAATTAACAAAGTCGTCACTGAAAAAATGACCGAAAAAGTCCTTTTCAGTGAACCCGACAATGTTAATTTTGATTCCTGAGTCGCCAACAAACTCAGGAATCACGGGCTCGTGGTCCGCTGGCTCAGCCCAGTCAAGTTTTCTGGTACGAGGTACCAGTGACCTTGGCAGGGGGGCTTCACTAGTATGAGCGCCAGGGGGACTCATACTAGCATGGGGCACAGGGTCAAGGGCAGAGGAGGTTTGCGGCACCGCACGGCGGCGTCTCCGCCGCCTTGGTGGCTCATCATCTGAACTAGATGATGAGGAGGACGATGAAATAAGGAAGGTGGGGTCTTCATCGTCCTCTGAGCGGCTCTCGGTGTTGGAGGCAATTAGGTCATATGCCTCCTCTAATGTGGATACGGGGGGGGGGGGAACTTTATTGGTGTATGTGCTGCGTGTGGTGTGGTGCGATATTACCTCCCTAACCCTCCCTAGCCTAACCTAACTAAACTAAACTAACCCGCCCTAACAGAAAGAAAAAAAATATAAAAAAGCCCTGCGCCAAAAAAAAGCGTTTATCTAATCAGTGGTGTACGCACTGATTAGCGCTTGTGGCAGCAGGGGGCGCAGAAGTCAGTGGGGGGTCCGGCCACTCAGCCCAGAACAGTGGCTGGTGGCTTGTACACAGACCCCCACACAAAAAAAACGAAAAATAAAATAAAACGCTTAACCCCGAAAAAATGCACCCGCCTGAACCCCCAAAAAACGCTGATCAGTGATAAATCACTGACAGCGGTGGTACAGGCTGCACACACAGGTACGGTCCGTCCACACAGTACAAGCCTGCTACTGGTGGCACGGAACACCTATGGGTGCAAAAAAAGAACGCGGTAACCGAAAAAAGTGCCTTTACCACCAAAAAAACGCTGATCAGTGATAAATCACTGACAGCGGTGAGGCACGCCGCACACACAGGTAAGGTCCGGCCACACAGTACACGCCTGCTACTGGGGGCACGGACCGCCTATGGGTGCAAAAACACGCTAGAAAACCTGAAAAAAAGCGCCGGCACCAAAAAAAAAACGCTGATCAGTACTACGGGACTGATCAGCGGCGGGTGGGCTTTAACAAACGGTGGCGGACCGCTCTTTTATAACTAAGAGGGTCCGCACACACGCTTAGGAAAAAAAAAAAAGAAAAAAAGATCTGCGCCCAAAAAAAACGCTGGCGGCAGACCGCAGCGACCCAGCAGGGCTGGGGTCACGCAGCTAAAGGTGCTACGGACCCACGGACACCCACTGAGGTACGCTGGAAAAAATAAAAAAGACTTTTTTTTTTTAACCCTAACCTGTCCCTATCTAATCTAAAGCTATCCCTGGGGATTTCTGTGCCAAGGGGCCACAGAAAGGGGGCAAGGGGCACTTTTTTTTTACTGAGGGGATGGTGGGCAGCACGGGGCTCCGTCCTGCACACCAGATCTCTCTGAAATGGCGGGCAGAACGGAGTAACATGCTCCTAGCCCACCAGATCCCCTCCCATTACATTGTGATTGGTATGGCCACTTTGGCCACCCAATCACAGCTGTACTGAGGGGGGTGGCCACAATGCCAGCCCCCAGTACAGCATGGATGGTGATTGGTGGTGTATACTACACCACCAGTCACCATCTATATCCAGGTCACAGGGTCACACGTGACCCTGATGACCTGGAACCGCTGCAGAACGCCGGTTAGTAGTTACCGGCGTCCTGCAGTGATCGCCGGTATAGGAGGTCCTCCGGACCTCCTCCGGCACACTGCCGGGATGTCTGCTGATAGAAATCAGCAGACATCCGGATCCGATCCCCGCCCGGCGAGCGGCGGGGAACGGAATCGCAACGCATCGCTCGTCTGAATTGGCGAGCGATGCGCTGCGATCGCCGACATGGGGGGTCATCATGACCCCCCTAGGCGATATGCCGGGATGCCTGCTGAACGATTTCAGCAGGCATCCGGCTCCGGCGCCCCTCCGGCTAGCGGCGGGGGGCCGGGATATGACAGGACGTACTCAAACGTCCTGAGTCCTTAAGGACTCGGAAAAGGGGCCGTTTGAGTACGTCCTGCGTCCTTAAGGGGTTAAATGTTATAGCTGACCCATCAGATTTGAATTTTTTGAAGGCTATTTTTTTGTTGTTTATTACTCTTTTAACATCATTTGTCAGCCATGTAGGATTTAGTTTTAATCGTTTATATTTGTTCCCCTTTGGTATATATTTAGCTGTATAGTTATTTAGAGTTGATTTAAAGATGTCCCATTTACCTTCTGTATCAGTATTTGACAACACCTCCCCCCAGTCTATGTCCTGTAGTGCAGCTCTCAGCCCAGGGAAATTTGCCTTTTTAAAGTTATATGTTTTTGCTTTCCCCGTCTGTCTTTGTTTTCTACATTTTAAGTCAAAAGTAACTATATTGTGGTCGCTATTACCAAGGTTTTCCCGCACAGTTACATTACCAACCAGCTCTGCGTTGTTGGAAATGATCAGATCCAACAAGGCATCACTTCTTGTTGGGTCCTCCACAAACTGGCCCATAAAATTATCCTGCAATAAATTTAGGAATTTTCTCCCCTTTGTAGTTTTAGCCAGCCCCCGGCCCCAATCTATATCTGGATAGTTAAAATCTCCCATTATTACCACTGTACCTGCCCGGGCGGCCCTCTCTATTTGTTTATACAGCCGACCTTCTAACTCTTCAGTGATATTAGGGGGTCTGTAGATTACACCAAATATTATTTTTTCAGTATTTCCCTCCTTTTGTAATTCTACCCACAGTGATTCCACCTCCTCAGAATCATCACACACTATGGCATCGTTCACACTGGCTTTCATACCACTTCTTACATACAGACAGACTCCACCACCTTTTCTGTTCATTCTATCCTTGCGAAACAATGTAAACCCCTGCAGATTAACAGCCCAGTCATGCGAGGAGTCCAGCCATGTCTCAGTGACCCCAACTATATCAATATGTTCCTCCAGTATCAAGGCCTCAAGCTCCCCCATTTTATTTGCTAGGCTTCTGGCATTTGTGAACATACACTTTACATTTCCATTAAGTTTTACACATATAGTCTCACTAATGGGATTTTCAGAGTTATTGGGGTTAATGTTATTATTTGAGTTATAAGGGCTAATTGTACTATTTAAGTTATTGGGGCTCATGGGATTTTTTGAGTTATTGGGTCTAATGTTATTATTTAAGTTATTGGGGCTAATGGAATTTTTTGCGTTATTGCGTCTAACGTTGTTATTTAAGTTATTGGGGCTAACGGTATTTTTTGAGTTAATGGGGCTTATTGTAGTTATTGAGTTATTGGGGCTAATGGAATTTTTTGTATTATTGGGATTACAATTTTTCGGGCTACATTTATTTTTACAGCTGGTTTGTAACCCATGAATCTCCTTATCCACTGCTCTTAAACTCCCCCCACAGGACTCCTCTCCACCCACCATTATGTCCTGACCCCTCTCTAACCTATCCATCCCACTGTCTGCTTTCTTTGCTTTATTATCCTCCCCCCACTCACCTAGTTTAAATACTCAGCCACCCCTTCCAGGATTCTCTCCCCCAGCACAGCAGACCCCCTTCCATGTCATAACACCTGTGGATTCTAATACACTGCTCAAAAAAATAAAAGGAACACTTAAACAACACAATGTAACTCCAAGTCAATCACACTTCTGTGAAATCACACTGTCCACTCAGGAAGCAGCACTGATTGACAATCAATTTCACATTCTGTTGTGCAAATGGAACAGACAACAGGTGGAAATGATAGGAAATTAGCAAAACACCCCAATAAAGGAGTGGTTCTGCAGGTGGTGACCACAGGCCACTTCTCAGTTCCTATGCTTCCTGGCTGATGTTTTGGTAACTTTTGAATGCTGGCGGTGCTTTCACTCTAGTGGTAGCATGAGTCGGAGTCTACAACCCACACAAGTGGCTCAGGTAGTGCAGCTCATCCAGGTTGGCACATCAATACGAGCTGTGGCAAGAAGGTTTGCTGTGTCTGTCAGCGTAGTGTCCAGAGCATGGAGGGGCTACCAGGAGACCAGTACATCTGGAGACGTGGAGGAGGCTGTAGGAGGGCAACAACCGAGCAGCAGGACCACTACCTCTGCCTTTGTGCAAGGAGGAGCACTGCCAGAGCCCTGCACAATGACCTCCAGCAGGCAACAAATGTGCATATGTCAACTCAAACGGTCCAAAACAGACTCCATGAGGGTGGTATGAGGGCCAGACGTCCACAGGTGGGGGTTGTGCTTACAGCCCAACACCATGCAGGACGTTTGGCATTTGCCAGAGAACACCAAGATTGGCAAATTCGCCACTGGCGCCCTGTGCTCTTCACAGATGAAAGCAGGTTCACACTGAGAACATTTGACAGAGTCTGAAGATGCCATGGAGAACGTTATGCTGCCAGCAACATCCTCCAGCATGACCGGTTTGGCATTGGGTCAGTAATGGTGTGGGGTGGCATTTCTTTGGGGAGCCGCACAGCACATGTCCTTGCCTGAGGTAGCCTGACTGCCATTAGGTGCCGAGATAAGATCTTCAGACCCCTTGAGAGACCATATGCTGGTGCGGTTGGCCCTGGGTTCCTCCTAATGCAAGACAATGCTAAACCTCATGTGGCTGGAGTGTGTCAGCAGTTCCTGCAAGAGGAAGGCATTGATGCTATGGACTGGCCCACCCATTCCCCAGACCTGAATCCGATTGAGCACATCTGGGACATCATGTCTCGCTCCATCCACTAATGCCAGGTTGCACCACAGACTGTCCAGGACTTGGATGATGCTTTAGTTCAGGCCTGGGAGGACATCCCTCAGGAGACCATCTGCAACCTCATCAGGAGCATGCCCAGGTGTTGTAGGGAGGTCATAAGGGCACGTGGAGGCCACACACACTGCTGAGCCTCATTTTAACTTGTTTTAAGGACATTTCATCAAAGTTGGATCAGCCTGTAGTGTGGTTTTCCACTTTGATTTTGAGTGTGTCTCCATATCCAGACCTCCATGGGTTGATAAATTTGATTTCCACTGATAATTTTTGTGTGATTTTGTTGTCAGCACATTCAACTGTGTAAAGACGAAAGTATTTCATACGATTAGTTCATTCATTCATTCATTCAGATCTAGGATATGTTACCTGGTCCTGGGATTATATATTTCATACGATTAATTCATTCATTCGTTCGTTCAGATCTAGGATTATAGACCTGGTCCTGTCCCTGTCTAAAGTCCCCTCAGCCAGAGTCCCTCCATTTCCATAGGGCTCTCCTGCAGGGCTTACCCCTGGTCGCCTCATATAAATTGTGTTGATGTATTATTTAGTGTATAAGAAATATAAATGTATAGGACCTTTTCCTGGGTCATGTGATGTACAGTTGTGATGTATAATTATTTAAGGATCTTACTGGGTCATGTGATGAACCCAGAGTTCACTGGGTTCAGGACTTACAGGTTTGCTGACCAATGAGCTTAGTTAATCCCCCTGTTATATAAAGGGCTGTAGCCTGTAAATTCACTCTCTTGTTCCTGCACTCTCTTGGTTCCGGACTATCAAGCAAGCACAATCCAAAAATCAGCATAACTTCATTCAATTCATGTAAACCAAAGCCTGAAAGAACCAGCAGCCACTAAAACCGTGAGTTATCAAGCTCAACCTATCAAATCCTACCAGCTAAAATCTTATAATTAGTAGCACAGTGGCCTGCTTAAAGCTCATCATTTCAAGTCCCAGCAAAACCTGTGAGGAACCTGCATCCCGGTTCTTTCTGAAAGACTGCCTAATTGTAAAGACTGTTGCATACCAGTTAAAGTAATGTTTTCCGGTTACTTAATAAAATCTGCTGTGGACATTCCGTTTATTATCCCTGCCGTTTGTGGGCCGGTTGGCAGTAGGAACATTTCTATTAAGCAAACCGCACCCTGGCGTCATGAAAACTAAGGGTTAATACCACCAGACCCTTCATTCACCATTGCAACACCCCAGACACTACATTAGTGTTCCCTTTATTTTTTTGAGCAGTGTAGTTAGGGCCCATGCACACTACAGATATTCCACTTGCGGAAGAATCTTATTGCTCTAAATAGGATTTTGCTGTTCAATGCCCACTACGGAAGTTCTGTAGCAGACCTTCCGGCGCTGATCAGGATTCTGTGCAAAATTATCCTAATTTTGGGCAGCGTAGATCCGCTGACAGAATTAAGCAAGGCAAATTCTGGCTGAATAGTGTGCATGGGCCCCTCATAGTCCCAGTATGCCGCTAAATATTGTATAAATCCAATCTATGACTCTTGTTCAGGGAGTGATCATTGATGCACTCATATGAAAGCATAACAATAAGAATCTGATATTAGAACATTATGGAAATGTGTGAATTTAGGTAGAAAACAGACATGGTGCACATCTACAATCTTGCACAATGATCTAATTGCTTCTCAGCATAATTTCAAAAACTAACAGGTTGTTAGTATATACGTTTTGATCAAAAAGTACAAAGCCCACTCACCACGTCAAGGCCACCTATTTAGAGTGGGTCCCTAACGTCCCTAGCATAAAATGGCGTAGCACCGGGCGGCGACCACCACCGCCGCGACACCAGTGCCCACAGGGGGAACGACCCACTGGCAGAGCGGCCCCAATGCCACTCAAACCAGTCCATGGGTCGCACCTCCCCGCAGACACGGCGCCACAGCAGCAACGGACGCCGCACAGCACCACACCAGTGTGAACAGGATGTTACAGCACACTTACCATTACTTGTACTTTTTGATAAAAAATGTATACTAGCAACCTGTTAGTTTTTGATAGTATGCTGAGAAGCAATTAGATCATTATACAAGATTGTAGATGTGCGACCATGTTTCTTCTACCTGAATTCACATTGTGTTTTCTATCCCCTCCTTTTTTTTTTGTTTGAACATGTGTCTGCACTCTTCCCCACCCCCTCAGCCCAACCCTATATAAGTAGTAGTTAGCTACACAAGGGCCATTTCTTTCCTGGCAGCCTCCCAGTCTGACTGGGAGAGCATGGTAAGTGTGCTGTTACACCTTGTTCACACTGGTGTGGTGCTGTGCGGCGTCCATTGCCGCCTTGGCGCCTTGTCTGTGGGGGGGGGGGGGTCGTGCGGCCCATAGACTTGTTTGAGTGGCATTGGGGCCGCTCTGCCAGTGGGTCATTCCCCCCCGTGGGCACTGGTGCTGCGGCGGTGGTGGTCGCCGCCCGGTGCTACGCCATTTTATGCTAGGGATGTTAGGGACCCACTCTAAATAGGTGGCCTTGACGTGGCGAGTGGGCTTGTACTTTTTGATCAAAAATGTATACTAACAACCTGTTAGTTTTTGATATTATGCTGAGAAGCAATTAGATCATTATACAAGATTGTAGATGTGCAACCATACCTGTTTTTTCTACCTGAATTCACATTATGGAAATGTGGTTTTAGCTTCTCTTGTGATCTCTTGGGGGTTTCAATAATGCAATGCAATGAGTGTAAGGGGTGGGGGGGGGGGGGGGAATGTTCTACTGAAACAATTCTATTTCCTCTAATAATTGTCTTTGCTCTTCAGGTCATATTCTCACAGTGTACACACTTTCAGGCTTAATTTGCTTGTGGCGTTGATTTTTATTCTCGTGACCTCACATCTTGGCTTTCTAAAGATGAGTAAACACGGAGACCCTTGAGCGGTTTCCTTGCAAGTTCTATTTCTAAGACATGTTCCTTGTGAAGTCTCTTTCCTCACCCTGATAATATTGCTCTATTTTTTTCAGTTCATGCTGGAGAGAACTTTTATGCCCAAGACAGGGCCCCTTTACCAATAGATGCAATTGGTGCAACTGCGCTGGGCCCAGGGCTGTATTAGCCATCAGGCACCCATGGGCAGGGCTGTTTTAGCCATTAGGCACCCATGTGCCTAGGCCAGCTGTGTTAAGGGGGCAGCTTAAGTAAATAGAAAATGTAAATCTTTTTGACGTAGCTGCTGCTGCCATGTTGGAGAAAAAAAATATTTCCCCCCTTTGGTTTAATCCACATGGGTCAGAACAGCTGCAACATTTACCTGCAGATTTGCTGCTGTAGCTTTCCAATTGTGTTGTATATTTGTGAATAATTTAATCACTTTCTTTGTATAGGGGTGAGATCCATGGTAAAAATGCAACAAAATCTGTATGTAATAAATACATTTTTGCTGCATATTTGGGACAGATCTGCATGTAAAAATGCTGACACACATGGAGTCACCCTAGTGGGGGGTATTCAATTCCGGTGCCATGGGCATCATGATCTGTAAATATGGCCCTGACCAGGCCACTGATTGTGGGGCTCAGTGACAACTGCAGTGCAGCCTGAGTGAGTTAAATCAGGCTTGTGGCCTACTGAAGGCCGAAAGTGCCCATCAGAATGACCATGGAGCAGCAAGATGACGGCATTAATGACAAGTTAAGGTTAGTACTTTTTTTTCCTGCACGGAGTATTAGGGTGGGAGGAGTGGTCTGCTATACACCTAATTGAGGGGCTACATACCGAATGAATGGGGCTACCTACCTAAAGGAGAAGTTATCTACCTAATAGATGGAGCTACCTAAAGGAGGGGCTGTCTAGCTAATAAAGGTGATGCCTAAAGGAAGGGATATCTGCCTAAAGGCTACCTATGTAATGAATTAACTGAAAAGACAAAAAGAGAGAGGAGCGCGATCCTAGTGTATTACCATAGTATAAATGAGCAAGGGTTGCAAATAAGTTATGCTCACCGGAGTTGGTTATGCTCTGAGCATAACATCTAGAGCAGTATATCACTGAGCGGGTCAGCAGCCTTGGAGCATCCGATCCTCCAAAAGGATCAGAAAGCAGAAATGGATTATAGTAGTTAAAGAAAAAATTCTCCAAACGTGGCGCTTCTCCCATTAAAGATTTTCTTTATTTCAATATCAAAGGTATAAAGGATGGTGATGGCACTTTCAACGCATTTCTAGCTCGTACCGAGCTCTTTATCAAGATGTGCATACCTTATGCACCTTATGCACATCTTGATAAAGAGCTCGGTACGAGCTAGAAACGCGTTGAAAGTGCCATCACCATCCTTTATACCTTTGATGTTGAAATAAAGAAAATCTTTTATGAGAGAAGCGCCACATTTGGAGAATTTTTTCTTTAACTACTATAATCCACCTATGTAATGAAGGTGGTATCTACCTAATGGAGAAGAATCTGCCTCTCTCTTTAGTGAAGGCAATATCTGCCTAGTGGTTGGAGTCAACCTAATTAGGGGGAGGGGATTCTCCTATTTATTGTAGGAGAAGGTATTGCAAAGGGGGCAATATTAAGGTAGAAGTATGACCTGCAAAACGAAATAGCTTAATTGAAGATCACTGGACAAAGGTAAAACCAACCATATCAACAGACGCGTTTCGAGTGCACACGCTCTTCTTCGGTTATGTCAACGGTGCTGGATCATCGCTTGTTTGTTCTGCATTGGAATGTTCTGTCGGGCATAGATCTGAGCACTCCTACGCGGTGGTGAGCTGGAGTACTTTTGTTTGTTGTTTGCAGAAGTATTACCTACCTAATGGGGGAAATTCTGTTGCAAAGAGATCAATTATGAGGGCTTTGCTTACCTGTCTACTCAATGAGGGAGGAGGGGTCTACAGGTACGCCCCCTAATCCTTAAGTACCAGGATGCAAGGGCGTACCCATAAGCCATCCGTCCTTTAGAGGTTACGTGTTGACAAGTGTGCCAGCATCTGTTTCATAGATCAGTGAATGGAGCCAATATTGCCACAATTATTCAATATCACTCACCTGTGATTTTTTGTGCATTGTGGACACACTATAAAATACAGTTGGCACGTGTTCACCAATATCATTATCTATAGATTGTCAGTGTAATTCTGTCACTTTAACTTCATCTGGTCTTTTTGTTAATAAAAACTAATGAAACTTCAGTTTTTTTTCACGAGGGCAGTTTATAAAATGGAATCTGGTTCCTATTTGTTAAAGGGGTACTCCAGTGGAAAACAACTTTTTTTTAAATCAACTGGTGTCAGAAAGTTAAAACAATTTGTAAATTACTTCTATTTAAAAATCTTAATCCTTCCAGTACTTATCAGCTGCTGTTTGCTACAGAGGAGGTTGTATTTCTTTCAGGAATTATTTTCTGTCTGACCACAGTGCTTTCTGCTGACACATCTGTCCATGTCAGGAACTGTCCAAAGTACAAGCAAATCCTCATAGCAAACCTCTACTGCTCTGGACAGTTCCTGATACTGACAGATGTGTCAGCAGAGAGCACTGTGGTCAGACAGAAAAGAACTCCAGAAAGAAATACAACTTCCCGTGGAGTATACAGCAGCTGTTAAGATTTTTAAATAGAAGTAATTTACAAATCTGTTTAACTTTGTGGCACCAGTTGATTAAAAAAAATTGTTTTCCACTAGAGTACCCTTTTAAAAGACAACTTTGTTTTTGCAGCAGTGGTGATGGAGTACAGGAACCCCATTACCTTATATATGACTGAATACGGAGATATCTTCTTACCTTTGTTGGACATTCTTCAGGAATTCTGTCCCCTTTAAGGAAGCTGCTGATCCTGTAAGTGAACGATCCATTTAAGCACAGCATTGAGAATTCATAAATAATTAGGATTTTCCAGTGCGAGCATTAGAAAGCACTTAAGACTACAAACCCCCGGTGCAGAAAGAAAGATATATTCTCCTAAACATCTTTCCTGTCAGTGCTTGAAGAGAAGACATTGGCGACATCCAGCCATGACTGCCCCAAATTCCATGTGACACAACAAGAATTCAGACAAGGTTATATAGTAAAGGTAATGCATCACTACCTGGAAGGGTAAAAAGGACCTGTCACTTCTCCTTAATTGACATTTAAAGGTGTACTCCAGTGCTTAGACATCTTATCCCCTATCCAAAGGATAGGGGATAAGATGCCTGATCGAGGGAGATTTTGCACGCGGCACCCCCCCTCAATGCAAGCTCCGCCCCTCAATGCAAGCCTACAGGAGGGGGCGTGATAGCTGTCACGCCCCCTCCCGTAGGCTTGCATTGAGGGGCGGAGCATGACATCACACGGGGGCGGGGGCGTGACGTCACACGCCGCCCGCCCTGTAGACGCCGGTAATCAGTCCCGGAGCGAACATGCTCCGGGGACTGATTACAAACAGAGTGCCACATGCAAGATCCCGGGGGTCCCCAGCGGTCTAAGCACCCCCCTAAGATTTACCCCCTGTTGTCTGCAAAGACAGATTGTGAGGTCTGCAGCCCACCCCCTTTATTAATAGCAATGTTGTGCACTAACTGCATTATTAAGCAAGAGAAGAATCTTACTTTAAAGGTAGAGTTCACACAGAATAGTCCTCCCTTCAGAAAACTATGCCACAAGGTATGTGTTAGAAACTAGATGGTAGCCTCAGATTTCTGCAATATATTTTTCTATTTTTTTTACCATGTATTCAATGGTGCTAATCCACAGCCTGGTTTTCTAATGTTTTCTGTGCAGAATGCAAGTGGAATAAGTGATGTGTAATATACACAACACCAAAAAAAAGTACGAAAAAGTACCGTATGTGTTGCAATTCACAGTGTGTCATACATTGCCACTGAAAACAACATAATAATTCTTGCACCAGGGCCCCCTTATCAAATTGGCACATGCCCAGGGCCCGCTTGGCATGCAGCTGCAGACAAAATACAAATTCCCTGCCACTGGCAGAAAGATATTATTTTTTAAACCTTGGGGGGGGGGGGGGGGCATTCGGGTCAATCACCAAATCACACTGACCTGCCGGCCACTGCAACACGTAAAGTTTACACCTAAGGGGCTGAAGGAGGAGAGCAGGATATGACATGATGTCATATCCTGCCACACCTATAGCTATACTACTGCTGCATGCCTGGTGTGCACCAGCCAAGCCCCGACCAAAAGGTATAAACAAATATTTTTTTATTAAAAATAGTTACTGCATTATGTAAAATATAACTCTATTAAACTTTTGGTGAAGCTTTTGTGGTAGCCCTTGGGGGGTGTATGGTAGTGGGGATGTTGTATCGGTATATGAGGGGTTCATGTTAACCCTATAGTTCGTGACGCCAGGCTGAGGGCTAGTATGCTGAGGTAATTCTCCGGCCTATCGCCGCCCTTCCCAGTAAGGATAGGTGCATGAAATGACTGAAGGTCCACAAGGAGATTGAACTTGAACTTGAACAACTTTACTTAAGTGCTTACGGTACATCCAAGGCACAGTAACAGTCTAATATAACAGTCCTTATATTGCTCAGTGACTGACAGTTGTTGCGGACCTTGAGGTATTTAGAAAGTCTCTGAATTTAGGGTAGATATTGCAGATCCATCCGGATTTAGGGGTTAGATTAGGTTTATTTTAATGTATGTACTAAAGAAACTTGAGGTAGTACATTTAAGTTAGTTATCTAGGGTACTATGTGTACAAGTACTATTTTAAGGGGAATCCTCCCTACTATTCTTGTTGAGACAGGTGCTAGCGATGGGCGACAGCAATAATACTACCCTCAGAGGAGCCAAGGTGTCCCCTGTTGAGTTACCTACTAAACACCTTTAACATTTTATACATTTATATGTACAAGAATTAGTTATCTTTTTAGTGTTGAGTGTACACGTGCAGTACATCGATATTTTCTGTGTACAACTCTAACTTACTTTTTATGTACATAGCCATTAGACTATTTTCCTATGTACAACCTTGACTTACTACTTATGTACACAGACACGAGGATACCTTCCTGTGTACAGAACCATATACATATTTACTATACATTTTTCAACTCTCCAACATGTTTCAGGTGCATTCACCCGATAAGTGCAACATTTAGCATAAGAGTTCTTATGAAGCTGCTGGTATATACATAAAGCAAACGTGTAAGGATCAGCAGTCCACCTACAATAGGAGTTCATAGGAAGGGAAAGGTAAACACGGCCTTAACCACAACTCAGCCGTGTACAGTCCTTAATGAATCTCCTACAGGCCAGGAGTCTCTTGACTTAATAGTCAGGCACAAGCTTAATGGTTACGTTGCTGAACTTTGAACTGGAACAACTTAGCACAGTCCTGCTAGGCACAATTCTTGAACTTGGTTGCTGTAAGACAAAATGGTTAGACAGAAAAAACAATATGACATTACTTTAGAGTCTCTTTATAAGATGTTTTTCTTTACTCTTGTAGTGCCTCTCTTGGTTCCTCTATATCTGCCAACATCAGGGGCAGGGTTGGATTTGACATAGCTTTGCCACACCACATTGGTGAGGATGGAGTTGTGGATGGCAGCTTGAGAAGGGGTCATAGGCTTACTAGCCGGGATCAAAGTGGGGCAATAGGGCTTGAGCACCATCTCCAAATTAGGAGCAACCCTTGACCCTTTCGTTGGTACCTCAGGAACTGGTAAACTCTCACTGCTCCGAGAGGGCCTAGGTACATCTCTGGGTACCCCAGGGTTAGACAAACTCTCACTGCTCCGAGAGGGTCTAGGTACCTACTTGGGTGGCTGCAACTTTGGCCTGTTTTCTTCACCCTGTGCAGAACTTGACTCTCGATGGTATGAAGAAGATGAAGAACTTGACTCTTTGCTGTACATAGAAGACGATGAACTTGACTCTTTGGGCTCCTCCTCCTTGGGTACGCTGGTGGAGGCTTTAGGAGCAGACCTTTTCGGCCTCAAGTTGAAGGGATCGGACTCCCAATCCGTTGACCAGAAATATTTGAAGGGAAGCTGTGTTGGGGCTGTTGGTCTTGTGACCTCTGCAGCCCATTCTCCACGAAGGCTCTGGACGGGGGTGTACTCCACAATTTCACCCACCTCCAAGGTGGAGAACTTCTTATGCAGATATGGTCTTTGCACTGCTCGCCGGTTTACGAGGATGGTCTGCCCAGTGTGGCAGTCAAGGAGTGTCCCATAACCTCTGACCTTGTCGAACTTGGCCACAGTTGCTCTTCTTCTTTCTAATGGCTCCTCCCCTTCTCGGGGGTGATCCCATTTACGGATGTACAATGCATCCATTTTTTTGGTATTTTCTTGATACTGCACTTTTTCTTCATAAGGCAAATGTACGTGCTTTGGAGCATGGAGTTCTTTGTGTCGGGCCTTTAACTTTTCCATCAATTCGGCCAGCTCGGCTTCTTGACGGGCCCTTTCCCTTTCTGCAGTTGGGATTGGTGGGAGGGGTTTCCCAGTTAACGGTTGAAGTACTGTGCATGTACTCGATCAGCTCCGGCTCATCTCCGAACACCCATTGCGGCAATTTTTGTGAGCACGGTTGTGCACTTGGCAAGCTTGATCGAGGAATGACTTCAGGGCTGGAGGAGGAAGAATTGACCACCTCTGGCTGGGTACTCACAGTAGACTCCTCCAACGGGATCTCGGCCCACGAGCCCCAGGTTCTGTGGTGAGGGGACAGTCTCACCAGTGATGCACCTCCAGGTGTCCCTGCACGGTTTGCTGGAGGTGTCTCTGGCCAATCGTCGTCATCATCAGGCAGTGGGGGAAGATTGCAGGCCCCCTCTTCGTCTAATGACAACCGCTGCAGACGGTCAGCAAGCTCTTGAAAAAGTTGGGCTGCGACTGCCACAACTTTCCGTGTTTCCGGCGCCCTTTTGCCAACTTGACCACCTGGAACACTGCTCTCCGCCATGTCTGTACTCTCCGGCTCTCTCTGCAGACTGAAGAGGTTGCTCTGCGTGGCGTCTTTTATAGTGGGCTTCTCCAAAATGGCGCTGGGCAGGAAGGACGCTACCGGTGCAGCCCCGACTTCCGGTCCCTCCAGAAACGACTCCTGCATCTCTGAGTTCCCTTTCGGCTGGGATACAGCAATTTGGCGTCCCCGCCCAGGGGCGGGGCGTGGCGCAGCGCGGGCTTTCTTCGCGCGCTTTTCCGGCAGCAGTTCGGCTCCTCCTGTGCCGACCGGACCAGAGGATCACAGCATGAACTCATTGCTCAGTTTACACATTTCAACTGTAGACAAATCTTCGCCTCCCCCCTTACTTTTCTCTTGGCCCCCTTGTATGGTGCCCCACAAGCACCGTTCTTGTACACAGCAACACGCTTTGCAACACATGAATAAAGTTCGCTTTCTGGGGGGGAGTACACTTTCACTAGTGGCAATAGTAGGCACACACCCGAATCCTGTTCGTGCAATGCCAAAAAGGCTTTGTGGTAGCCCTTGGGGGGTGTACGGTAGTGGGGATGTGGTATCGGTATATGAGGGGTTAATGTTAACCCTATAGTTCGTGACACCAGGCTGAGGGCTAGTATGCTGAGGTAATTCTCCGGCCTATCGCCGCCCTTCCCAGTAACAATAGGTGCATGAAATGACTGAAGGTCCACAAGGAGATTGAACTTGAACAACTTTACTTAAGTGCTTACGGTACATCCAAGGCACAGTAACAGTCTAATATAACAGTCCTTATATTGCTCAGTGACTGACAGTTGTTGCGGACCTTGAGGTATTTAGAAAGTCTCTGAATTTAGGGTAGATATTGCAGATCTGTCCGGATTTAGGGGTTAGATTAGGTCCGGTGATGCTGCAGAGTGTCTGGGGATTGATACACTCTCGATTTAGCATTGATCAGCCGTTGCCGCAAGGCTCAGGCCTAACTCACTGCGAGAATAGCTGCGCAGATCCTTCTCGGTTGACAGCCCAGGAACAAGAGAGATGTTTTCTGCTTGGCTGCGCAGGAACGAGAGAGAACAATGGCCGCCGCTCCCTTATATGGGCAGGGGCGGGGTGAATCTGATTGGTCCGAATACCTGCCATTCACTCGTTCACAGAATGATGGGATTGCATGCGTCACAGGGACCTCCACAGGTCCTCAAGCAGAAATACCATAGAGTTTACCTAGTCACGTGACCCGCAGGTCCTGGTACGCTAGGGCAGGTAATTAACTATTTATTTACAATTATATAACTATATTTACATAAACCTTGCATAAGTTACTGGTTTACTAGATGGAATAGAGGTGACATGAGGTAGACTATACAACATGGAGCCCTACGTCCATACACATAAAGGGACCGCATAGGATGCGGTATCGGGACACCACACTTTTATCAAACTTTTGGTCTTTTTCTATATCACCTTTATATATTAGTATCAAAAAAGAAAATTTCAATGCAATGAATGTTACAAATGAGGTCTCGGTCCCTGTCAGAAACTCTGCCAAAAAGGTGTTATCATGAATCTGGAATGTGATGAAGTTATGATGAACTTATTTTTTAAAAGATAAAAAAAAAAAAAAGACCAACATAATAATTTCAGCATATTAAAGTAACTTTCATGGTAATGACATATTTAATCTTTCTTGTATGTCAGGTGACGCATTTACATATACAATACAGTATATAACTGCAGAATAATTTATCATATACAGTATTCTTTTTGTGACCTATTTTATGGAGGGGGCACTATCATATTTACCAGAGCCTTGAATCAGCCCTGGTATATAAACGCAGTGGTAATGAGACTTAATGCTCTGCTTTCTGACACCACAGAAGTGTATGCAGCCTTGCTCCTCCTCCTCCTGTCATTTGCATAATGCCAAGGCTGGGTTTATGTGTAGTATTTTGGTCAGCATTTTTATCAAAGCCAGGAGTAGACACAGAGAAAAACCTATGTAAAGGAGGGATGTATATATGATATATATACAGAAACCAGTCCTCAAGAGCACTGAGGGTAGGAATGAGGAAAAGAAAGAAAAGTTTAGGATCCAATAAAAGTATATTTATTATAATAAAAATACAACCGATCGCCCTGCAGGGCCCTTGCAAAAGCGAAAGGTGTATGTGATATTTAGGTAAATAAATGTAGCACTAATCAAACGATTATAAAAATATATATGTCCACTATAACAAGTTGTGTTGGTATAAATAGATATATGATTCACAGTTCGTCACAACCAACAATATTATAGAAAAGTAGTAGCAATAAATTCCAATGGTACTGAAATTATATCAGAATCTCCAGTAGCATAAATCGTGCCGTTTGTGACTGTATTGCGATGCGCAGTTGTATCAATAAATCCAGAAGTAAAGTTTGTAACCTTGTTGCAGTTTTGAGATAGTTATAACATAACTGTATCAGCGGTGTTTGTAAAGGTAATGTTCGTAACGGAACGGTGCACAGCACCACTCACCCTCCTCGGCAGATCTCGGATGCAGGCTTGGTACGGCAGTATCTTAAAGTAGCGATGTCTGTCTGTACTTGCGGTGCCTTGTTGAGGTGCAGTCTGGGTGAGTGGCTCTCCGGTGGGCTAAGAAGTTCCCGGGTTGGCACGGAATGGCGTCCGGCCTCGTGGGGTAATGTCCGGGAGTTCCGCCGCCCGGGGCTGTGATGGAAGGTTACAGGAAGCAGGTGCAAATCTGAATAGGGCGCTAGTAGTTCGCGCGTCACAGTGGTCCCAATGATAGGGGCATCCAGCAGTTGCAAATTAAAAATAGTGGATATAGTCTATTTTCAAGTGATGTACACTTGATAGAGTAGTGCTTGATCACGGGTCAGGTCACGGGACATTTTTGATACAGAGAAAAACCTACCAAAGTATTTAGCAAAACAAGGGTTAAAATGATGTTCCAATTATCAAATAAAATACTAGGTGTGAACGCAGTGGGGTAACAATAAATTTGGGGGCCCCCCTGCGAGACCTACTGAGAAGGCCCCTGAGGTCCTCCCTCACTAGGTATGCCACACCCACACCAATATACCCCACCCATACCAAATTACTCCGCCCATTCTGATATACACTGGCCATAGGCATTTTCTTTGGATGTATGAAGAGCATCTGTAAGTAATACTAACATTTGTTTTTTAGATATAACTGTAGTGTACAAGATATAGAAAGGAGGTATGGAATAGTGCACAGTGTTAGGGACTTTCAAGTCCATGGGTGCCAGTCCTCAAGCTTGACCAAGGTTATGTAACAAATAGAAAGAAGATGGAAGACGGCACTCCAATGATGTGGTGTCCAAAAATCGTGAAGTTTTATTGGCCCATCAATATACAAGGTGATGCTTGAGAAAGACCTTATTGTCAGGTCAAGACGTTGGATCACCTTGTATATTGATGGGCCAATAACACTTCACATTTTTTTTTTACACTACATCATTGGAGTGCAATCTTCTATCTTCTTTCTACTGTAGTGTGCAATATATACGGCGGCCCCTTGAGAAAGTGGGACAACGAAATGGCATTGGGGCGCAGAGATAATCATTACTATGGGTAAGCACATTTGCACTTATTGATATTTCATCTTCGCACATGCTTGTGTGGTGCCGGGGTGTTGCAACGATGTAGCAGGGTCTGGTGGTATTAACCCCTGATTAGTCGTGACGCCAGGATGTGGTTGTTTTCTGTATATGGCCCTGCCGACAACCAACCCAGAAATGGCAGGCAATAAAGGAATGTCCACAGAGGGAATTGTGCGTTAACTGGAACTTTTACTTAAACTTCCTATGAAACAGTCTTTACAATTATGCAGTTTCTCCAGAGGCAACCAGGATGCAGGATACTTCACAGGCTTGCGGGGACTTGTAGTATTGAGATTTATGCAGGCCACTGTGCTACTAATTGTATACCTGAGTTGAGTAGTAGTCACTAGAATTGTAGATAGAGCTTGATAACTCACGTTTTGAAGTGGCTGCAGGTTCTTTAGGCTTTGGCCTAGATGAGATGAATTTAGATAGTACAGGTATTGTGCTTGGCTGAAATCCAGGAGATAAGAGAGAGAGTTTAGAGACTACAGCCCCTTATATACTAGGGAGGCTGGACTAAAGCCCATTGGTTGCAAAGCCTGTAGGTCCTGTACCCAGGGAACTCTGGGTACATCACATGACGGTAGATCACATGACCCAGGAAGGTCCTATACATTTGTACAACTTTATATACAAAGAACAATATGTACAATACATTTACAATGCATTTATAGAAGATGAGCAAGGGGTGAGCCCTGCAAGAGAGCCCTATGGACTGCAGGGACTCTTCCTGAAGGAACTTAGGAAGGGTACAGGACCATGTCCTGTCCTGGGACACCACATTTGACCATTAGTACTTTGCAAACAGTGTGCTGGGAATGTGAGGGTGTATGCTGTGCACCCAGCACACTTAGTCTGAGCACTGCATTAGGAGGTAATTTAGGACAAACATGTCTCATGTAGCTCAGAAACCAGAGTATACAATTGTGTTTATGGTTGTCATAAGTGCAATATTGGGGAAGTGCAATATTATATATATTTATTTATTTATATTTGTTTTTATTTGTCTCAATAAAGATTCATAAATTTTTATTTAGTGGCTTGTATGAACTTTGTTGTAGTTTTGTGGTAAATATGTACGGGGAGTTTTATCAAAACCTGTGTAGAGGAAGAGTGGTGTAGTTGCCCATAGCAACCGATCAGATTGATTCTTTCCATTTTAAATAGGCCTCTGAAAAAGTCAAAGAAGCGATCTGATTGGTTGAAATGGGCAACTGCCCCAATTTTCCCGGCTCCATGTTCAGCAGCACCGCACCTACTCTTTCCCCATCATTTTGTTGGGGGACCAGGGAAAATTGTCTGGACATATGGGGGGTCAGAGCTGCAGCATCCGCATCCCAGGGCATGTGCACCCTAGGCAAAAGCTAATTTTGCTACCCCCCTGGACTGCACCCTTTGGCACACCCCATCTTACTACTGGGGACTGCACCCTTTGGAACACCCCACCTTACTACTGGGGTGACACACTGTAACATACCCCTTCTCATGTAATCTCCTTACTACTGGGGTGAAACACTGTAACAAACCTCCTCCTCATGTAATCTCCTTACTACTGTGGTGACACACTATAACAAACCCCTCCTCATGTAATCTTCTTACTACTGGTGTGACACACTGTAAGGATACGTTCAGATGAGTGGATCCACCGTGTATTTTAAGCCGCTGCTGTGTCATGCAGTCAATGTATCACAATGGATTGACCCCACTATGTAAGTAGGCCCGGGGTTGCCTCTTCTTCTACTCTGCTAGCTGTCCCTGATTCCCTACAATGTAAAAATGCCGTTAGTTTTTTCTCATAATTCTCAACATTTTGTCTGCCAAATTTATAAAGTAATTGGAGACCCTCTGCCATTGCAAGTTATAAGTGGGTAAGGTGTGCGCGCCACTCCCCGGCAGGCCAGCAGATCCGACCTTTTCTCTGCATAGACTTATGAGGTTGGATTTGATTCACAAGGCATGCTGCTGTGCACTTCTCCTTTCTTTAATTTGCTATCATATCAGGTCTAAGGAGTAAGACTTGCTGCGATCTCAAATTTTCACATATGTGGATAACATATCAAAAGGTGTTTCAAATGACAGTACCTCTTTAAGCTAACATGAAACCAAATATAGTAGTACTGTGCAATTAATGTCTCCAGAATAGCACAAATAGTAGAGAATCATATCCATTTTAGAGAAGGAAAATTGTACTGTGCATAGAATCAACTGATTGTGGTAATTACATCACCTAAGTGAAGCCTTTGAAGAGCACACTATGCGGGCTATAGTAATAAATGAAGCCTATCATGTAAATATATCATTATATTAACCACAGGGCCCCTGGTTACACAGAAGTGCTACTGAGTGCTGTGTCCAGATATTCACTAAAGAACAACTCACAATATTATCATCAGCATCACATATGACGTGAGGCCAGGATGACACATTAAAAGAGATGAAGGGAATGAACAGAACCACCCTGAAAGTGAGAATAACGTGTAATTAATTGTAGAATTCCCACGAGCTCCAAATGTCGATACAGATTTGCAGTTACTAAAATAAGAAGCCTCCGGCTCCCAACAGCATTACCTGCTCTCAACATCAGATTATTCATGCTGCTACAGTTAACTCTGTAGAAAACTGCTGGCAGTGAACATATGTAGCACCCCACCACCCATAGTAAATAATAAGATTATTATCAACAAGTTCAAGGCAAAAAATGTATTTACTGTTTGGGTGTGGAGGGGGGATAATTTCTTCTAATCACACAGGTCAATAAATTTAAAATGGGAACTCATACACCATGAGAACCATCTGCAGCAAGTTTGTTCTTGACTGTTCCCCAAGTACCCCAGCCCCCTTTTTAAGGTGATGGTTGGCGGTTTTCATTCAACAGTTACAGACATGGGGGGGGGGGGGTTGGGTTATTTATTAATGTCTGCGCAAACTGTCAGAAGCCTGTGAATATTTGTGTAACACTCGCGTTTCTGAAGACAGGACTCCGGTGTATGTGGATCCGCTGGACCTGTGTGGCAGATGACTTGGACCGTACCAGGGAGCGGAGTCTAAGGTGCAGAGCCCGCCGCAAAGCAGGATGGGCTTGCAGCTGCAGGCGACACCCAGGTCGCAACCTCTGGCATGGCTTGACCACACAGGCGGCTGAGGAGATGCGAGGCACAGGAGGAATGAGGCAACTCGTAGTCAGAATAGCAGTAGGTCAGGGCAGGCGGCACAATAGCGTAGTCTGGACGTAGCAGGAGTTCAGTAGGCAGGCGGCTGAGGAGCAAGGTCAAGTCACAAGAGCAGGAGATCTGGTACACGGCAAGGCAATACAAAGGAACGCTTTCTCTAGGGCACAAGGCAACAAAGATCCGGTAGAGAACTGAGGAGGGTGGAGGAATTTATAAACAAGCCACAGGTGGTTACAATAATGAGCATACTGGCTCTTTAAATCTTAAAGCTCCAGTACGCGCACGCCCTAAGGCACGGGGACACGAGTGCCGGAGCAGAGAGGTGAAGGCAGAGGCAGGAGAAACACCTGGAGAGTGACGGACTGGGGCTCGCATGCGGGCGCATCCCGCGATGCGAGTCCCAGCCCCGTTGGCAGCAGAAGGTAAGGGGACCATGCGCTCACGGCCAGGGTGTGAGGCCGGAGCGCATAGTGTAACAGCAGGCTTCTGTTTTACACAAAAATTTTGCAATGTGACAGTCTGTACCGCATATAACAGGTACAATTATGTGATTAACTTGGCTGTTGTGGACACAGAGATTTTCTGCAACCATTTTGCGGGTTTGAAAGCTCCAGTTTGTGTTCACTGCCAATCCATTGCTCACACCACCACCGAATGGTGAAGCTCAGTTAACAATGCATTAGAGGATGTGCTTCCTGGTACGTCCACATCCACCTCACAAGCTAGAAATCTGAAGACTTCGGGCCAGGTTGATAAGTTGGGTAGACCAATTTAATATCTGGGTAAGTCGAAGATCTATAATAAATATAATTACATATGCAATTACAATCAATGCAGGTTGTTACACGTATATGTGCCGCCTGCTTCAGCGCTATTCCTAGGTCGGCTTCCCCGCAGAAAACCAAGCAAGCATGACTAGCAGTGGTGGATGTGGGGTATCTGGTACCCAGATCGTACTTTTGTCAATTTTTTGGCCAACGGGGTTTTGTCAGGCTTCCATACTGATTTTGTCACGTTGCCTTCACTTATCTATGAATGTGATAACTTGAGGTCAGCTATGAGGAACCCTGACATAGTCTATTCTCTCATTCAATCGGAGATCAACAAGGGTTTTGTCATTGAACCCTTTGACAAATCTCCATTTGATGTTTGGCGTGTTAGTCCTGTAGGGTTAGTTACAGGCAAATTCAGCAATAAACATCGCTTAATCTACCATTTGTCCGCCCCTTATTTGGCTACAACACCCAGTATGAATTTGCTCATTCCCGCAGAAGAGTTCGCACTGAAGTATGCTTCAATCGATGAGGCCATAGCAGTGATACTAAGTATGTGTGGTAGAGCCTGGTTGTCTAAAATTGATATTTCAGATACGTTTCAACTTCTCCCCATCATGCCTGATCTTTGGAAGGGGCATGGGATTAGGTGGCGTGACAAATACTACTTCGCTGTTAAGCAGCTCATGACTGTTCAACGAACTTGCGTTAGCTTTACATGGGATCTTAGAGAACAGGTTCGAGTGCTCCCACGTGATCCATTACTTGGGTGATTTCCTTTTGATTGAATCCGGTCAGTCTAGGCCTAGAGATCTCGGCACATCTTTGGCTGTGTTTAAACAGTTAGCAGTCCCGGTGTCCGATAAAAAGGTAAAAGGACTATGCAAGGCATTAACTTTTCTGGGTATTGTCCTTGACACTCAAGCAATGGAGGCCAGACTTCCCACTGATAAACTGCATCGCATTAGACACACATGTCATAATCTGGTTGTTTCTTCTCGAGTCCCTTAAGTGAAGCTCCAGTCTGTCCTTGGAATGTTGAACTTTGCCATGCGGGTTATACCACAGGGGAGGATCTTCATTTCCAGGCTATTGGAGTTAATGTCTTCAGTCCTGGGGCAGAATGACATTGTTAAATGGGCACTGTCATCAACATTTTTTTTTTTGATATGTTGTAGTACATATGTACTACAACATATCTCTAATATATTTATTTATTATTTTTATTTTTTTATTAAAACCTTTTAATTTATGATTGAAAACTAGCCACAAGGGGTCTCCCTCCTAGTGGCCGGCTGCAGGCTGGCGTGACGGTCCGAATTCATTCAGCCTGCGCTCGCTCCCTGCCTGTCAATCAGACAGGCGGGAGCGAGCGCATTGGCTCCCTGGCCACTGGCCGGGAGGCCACTCCACCCGCACATGTCGCCGCTGCTGCTGCCTCAGCAGCACGTCACTGCTGCTGCAGGATTCTGCGACATGTAAGTATGTTTAGGGGAGATATGCTTAGGGGGATCAAGGTTTTAACACGGGGGTTGGGGGAGAGCGGGGTTTGGGGTTTTAACACGGGGGGGGGGGGGGTAGTGCGGCACCGTGCGGAGCCGCGCCCATGGCCCTGACTTATTGTTTTCAACACAGGGTGCCTCCAGCTGTTTCACTACTATAACTCCCAACAGGCACGCTGTGTAGATGAACTAAGGGCGGAAGTCAGCCCCCCCCAGCAGGCATCAGTGACGTTGTGCCTGCTGGGGAAGTCTGCCTGGTAGTGAGCACACTACCAGGCAAACAAAAAAGCATTTTTAATATAGTGGAAAAAAAAAAATGAAAAGCAGGGAGGGGGTTAGGTATAGATGGGCAATAGGCAGGGACAGAAAAAAAAGGATGGTGGGAGCTACACTTTAAGTTAGATCACCTCGCCATTGCAGATTTAGTCATGTGGGGCAGATTTTTGTCCAATGGAATGGGTGTCATTTTTTTGTCCCAGGGGTGGATAATGCTTCACCCATGATTTTTTCAGATTCCTCATCTACGATAGGTTTTGCTGCCATTTGGGGTAGCCACTGGGTTGCTAGGGCCTGACCTCCTGAAGTCTCTAGTCTCGCAGACTTTGACAGGAACTCTGCTTTATTCGAACTCTACCCCATAGTGGTTGCTGCTAGTGTGTGGGTAACAAGTGGTCCAGGAAAACGATGTTCTTTGTGTCTGATAATTACGCTACAGTAAACATAATGTTGAAGGGTAGGTTGTCCTCTTCACTCATTATGTCATTACTCAGGAAATTGGTCTGGCTGTCGTTATGTTTCAATTTTCATTTTACCAGTGCACACATTGAAGGTGTTAGAAAGACGGCTGCAGATGCCTTATCCAGACTCAACTTTTTGCTCTTATTTCAGATGTTTCCCGAAGCAGATCCCATGGGGTGCCCAATTCCGCCATTTCAAGAGTTAGTTATGGACTAAATGGTTAGATCTCCATTGCCAAACAGCTCATTGACAGTTCCCTTTCACCGAATACACAGAGAGTTTACTGTACTGCCTGGAATACGTTTTCTACATTTTGTCATATTCACCCTCACGCAGAGCATTACACCATCACATTCCTATTAGCATTCATTGAGTTTTGCCACTCCAACCTACACCTCGCCTACAACACTATTAAGGTCTATTTATCCGGTGTCCAACATTTCATCACCCTTTCGTACCCCGACAGAGCTTTTCTATTTTCTTCTCCTGCCATCAGGGCGGCATTGAGGGGGGTATCTAGGAGTTAAGTCCAGAGGCCCCCTTCACGGCAGCCATTACCGGGAGAGTTGTTTAGGAAATTAGCAGATGTCCTTGACCAGTCTCCATTTGGTTATGGCAATAGCTTGACATTGCTTTATTCCTTGGTTTTTTATGTTTTTTTTTAAGGCCTGGGGAATTCACGTGCATTTCTAGTAAATCAGTATTTTTAAGGTTGGACCAACTCTGTTGGGATAAGGATCATTATGTATTCAAATTAAATTCCACAAAGATGTCACTACCCGGTCAGCAGGTATTTGTTAGGTATTTCGCCACCTCGCACAAGTGGTGTCCGATTGCAGTATGCCATGCTCTAATGTCTTTCCATTCTAATGTCAGTGGTGATACTCAATTACTCTTTATCAATGGAGCTGCATTAACTACAACCACATTTATCAGACATTTACGGGTTCTGATTAAATCCCTAGGTCATGACCCCTCTGTCATTTTGGGTGATTCACTTCGGATAGGCCTCTCGTCATGGCGTTCCGGCTCACATTATCAGGAAGCTAGGACGTTGGAAGTCAGATGCTTATATGCAATATGTTCCAAATCCCAGATCCGAGATGAAAGATGCATTTTGGTCACTTGTTATGTAACTTGTTGAAATAAATAATCTGTACTGATATCTGAGTTTTTGCCCTCTTATTTTGCTAAGGTATACCCGTATGAGGCAGTATATGGCACAAATCTAACTGCCTAGTTTAATAGAGTGGTTTGTCAGGTTAAGTGTTAGTTAGGTTAGGCTTGCTATTCATTAAAGCACCAAGCACAAGTGTTAAGGCTAAATACTTAACCTGTATTTGTGGGAGGGGCTGCTGGGCCTTTAACCCCTTAAGGACCGAGCCCTTTTTCACCTTAAGGACCGGAGCGTTTTTTGCACATCTGACCACTGTCACTTTAAACATTAATAACTCTGGAATGGTTTTAGTTATCATTCTGATTCCGAGATAGTTTTTTCGTGACATATTCTACTTTAACTTAGTGGTAAAATTTTATGGTAACTTGCATCCTTTCTTGGTGAAAAATCATCAAATTTGATGAAAAAAATGAAAATTTTGCATTTTTCTAACTTTGAAGCTCCCTGCTTCTAAGGAAAATGGATATTCAAAATATTTTTTTTTTGGGTTCACATATACAATATGTCTACTTCATGTTTGCATCATAAAATTTATGAGTTTTTACTTTTGGAAGACACCAGACGGCTTCAAAGTTCAGCAGCAATTTTGAAATTTTTCACAAAATTTTCAAACTCGCTATTTTTCATGGACCAGTTCATGTTTGAAGTGGATTTGAAGGGCCTTCATATTAGAAATGCCCCATAAAAGACCCCATTATAAAAACTACACCCCCTAAAGTATTCAAAATGACATTCAGTAAGTGTATTAACCCTTTAGGTGTTTCACAGGAATAGCAGCAAAGTGAAGGAGAAAATTCAAAATCTTCATTTTTTACACTCGCATGTTCTTGTAGACCCAATTTTTGAATTTTTGCAAGGGGTAAAAAGGAGAAAATTTTTACTTGTATTTGAAACCCAATTTCTCTCGAGTAAGCACATACCTCATATGTCTATGTTAATTGTTCAGCGGGCGCAGTAGAGGGCTCAGAAGGGAAGGAGCGTCAAATGGTTTTTGGGGGGCATGTCACCTTTAGGAAGCCCCTATGGTGCCAGAACAGCAAAAAAACACACATGGCATACCATTTTGGAAACTAGACTCCTCAGGGAACGTAACAAGGGGTAAAGTGAACCTTAATACCCCACAGGTGTTTCACGACTTTTGCATATGTAAAAAAAATAATAATTATTTTTTTACCTAAAATGCTTGGTTTCCCAAAAATTTTACATTTTTAAAATGTGTAATAGCAGAAAATACCCCCCAAAATTTGAAACCCAATTTCTCCCGATTCAGAAAACACCCCATATGGGGGTGAAAATTGCTCTGCTGGCGCGCTACAGGTCTCAGAAGAGAAGGAGTCACATTTGGCTCTTTGAAAGCAAATTTTGCTCTGGGGGCATGCCGCATTTAGGAAGCCCCTATGGTGCCAGAACAGCAAAAAAAAAAACACATGGCATACCATTTTGGAAACTAGACCCCCTCGGGGAAAGTAACAAGGGGTAATGTGAACCTTAATACCCTACAGGTGTTTCACGACTTTTGCATATGTGAACTTTTTTTTTTTTTTTACCTAAAATGCTTGGTTTCCCAAAATGTTTACATTTTTAAAAAGGGTAATAGCAGAAAACACCCCCCAAAATTTGAAGCCCAATTTCTCCCGATTCAGAAAACACCCCATATGGGGGTGAAAAGTGCTCTGCTGGCGCACTACAGGTCTCAGAAGAGAAGGAGTCACATTTGGCTTTTTGAAAGCAAATTTTGCTCTGGGGGCATGCCGCATTTAGGAAGCCCCTATGGTGCCAGGACAGCAAAAAAAATAACACATAGCATACCATTTTGGAAACTAGACCCCTCGGGGAACGTAACAAGGGGTTAAGTGAACCTTTATACCCCACAGGTGTTTCATGACTTTTGTATATGTAAAAAAAAAATTTTTTTTTACCTAAAATGCTTGTTTTCCCAAAAATTTAACATTTTTAAAAAGGGTAATAGCAGAAAATACCCCACAAAATTTGAAGCCCAATTTCTCCCGAGTACGACGATACCCCATATGTGGCCCAAAACTGTTGCCTTGAAATACGACAGGGCTCCAAAGTGAGAGTGCCATGCGCATTTGAGGCCTTAATTAGGGATTGCATAGGGGTGGACATAGGGGTATTCTACGCCAGTGATTCCCAAACAGGGGGCCTCCAGCTGTTGTAAAACTCCCAGCATGCCTGGACAGTCAGTGGCTATCTGGCAATACTGGGAGTAGTTGTTTTGCAACAGCTGGAGGCTCCGTTCTGGAAACAGTGGCGTACCAGACGTTTTTCATTTTTATTGGGGAGGGGAAGGGGGCTGTGTAGGGGTATGTGTATATGTAATGTTTTTTACTTTTTATTTTATTTTGTGGTAGTGTAGTGTAGTGTTTTTAGGGTACAGTCACACGGGCGGGGGTTCACAGTAGTTTCTCGCTAGCAGTTTGAGCTGCGGCAGAAAATTTGACGCAGCTCAAACTTGCAGCCGGATACTTACTGTAATCCTCCGCCCATGTGAGTGTACCCTGTACGTTCACATTGGGGGGGGAACATCCAGCTGTTGCAAAACTACAACTCCCAGCATGTACGGTCTATCAGTGCATGCTGGGAGTTGTAGTTTTGCAACCGCTGGAGGCTCCGTTTTGGAAACAGTGGCGTACCAGACGTTTTTCATTTTTATTGGGGAGGGGAGGGGGGCTGTGTAGGGGTATGTGTATATGTAGTGTTTTTTACTTTTTATTTTATTTTGTGGTAGTGTAGTGTAGTGTTTTTAGGGTACAGTCGCATGGGCGGGGGTTCACAGTAGTTTCTCGCTGGCAGTTTGAGCTGCGACAGAAATTTTGCCGCACCTCAAACTTGCAGCCGGATACTTACTGTAATCCTCCGCCCATGTGAGTGTACCCTGTACGTTCACATTGGGGGGGGGGGAAACATCCAGCTGTTGCAAAACTACAACTCCCAGCATATACGGTCTATCAGTGCATGCTGGGAGTTGTAGTTTTGCAACAGCTGGAGACACACAGGTTGTGAAAAACCGAGTTTGGTAACAAACTCAGTGTTTTGCAACCAATGTGCCTTCAGCTGTTGCAAAAGCTACAACCCCCAGCATGTACGGACAGCGGAAGGGCATGCTGGGTCTTGTAGTTATGCAACAGCTGGAGGCATACTACATTGGCTGGGGATGCTGGGGATTGTAGTTATGCAACAGCTGGAGACACACTGGTTTACTACTTAACTCAGTGTGCCTTCAGCTGTTGCAAAACTACAACTCTCAGCAGTCACCGACAGCCAACGGGCATGCTGGGAGTTGTAGTTATACAACCACCAGATGCACCACTACAACTCCCAGCATGCACTTTAGCTGATTGTGCAAGCTGGGAGTTGTAGTTACACAACAGCTGAAGGTACACTTTTACATAGAAAGAATGTGCCTCCAGCTGTTGCAAAACTACAAGTCCCAGCATGCCCATAAGGGCATGCTGGGAGTTGTGGTGGTCTGCCTCCTGCTGTTGCATAACTACAGCTCCCAGCATGCCCTTGTTGCATGCTGGGAGCTGTTGCTAAGCAACAGCAGGAGGCTGTCACTCACCTCCAACGATCCTCGCCGCACAGGTCAGTCCCTCGTCGTCTCCGCCGCTGCCGCTGCTCCTGGGGCCCCGATCCCAACAGGGACGCCGGGGATGGGGGTCCCCAGCACCCGGGGTGCACGTCCCGCACCCGCTCATGTCCCCCGGAAGAGGGGCGGAGCGGGTTGCGGGAGTGACACCCGCAGCAGGCGCCCTGATTGGTCGGCCGGTAATCCGGCCGACGAATCAGGGCAATCGTGAGGTGGCACCAGTGCCACCTCACTCCTGCAGACTCTGGCTGTTCGGGGCCGTCTCTGACGGCCCCGATCAGCCAGTAATTCCGGGTCATCGGGTCACTGGAGACCCGATTGACCCGGAATCCGCCGCAGATCGCTGGACTGAATTGTCCAGCGATCTGCGGCAATCGCCGACATGGGGGGACATAATGACCCCCCTGGGCGATATGCCGGGATGCCTGCTGAACGATTTCAGCAGGCATCCGGCTCCGGCTCCCCTCCGGCTAGCGGTGGGGGCCGGAAATGCTCAGGGCGTATCCATACGCCCTCGGTCCTTAAGGACTTGGAAAAGGGGGCGTATGGATACGCCCTATGTCCTTAAGGGGTTAAGAACCTGCGGCGGTTGCTTGGATCTCGCACTGCGGGTTCTTTGCGACCCACCCTGCCCTCCCCCTTTTTCGGTCGTCTATTTATTCAATTATATCCTCTTTAAGGCATGCCCTCTTATTTTGCTAAGGTATACCCGTACGTGGCAGTATATGGCACAAATCTAACTGCCTAGTTTAATAAAGTGGTTTGTCAGGTTCAGTGTTAGGTTAGGCTCATTAAACACCGAGCACAAATATATATATATATATATATATATATATATATATATATATATATATATAGCAAGTAGAAAATACGGCAGCACTCCAAAAAGTAAGGTGAATGGTTGCTTTATTATCACCAAAGTGTATAGCGACATTTCGGCCAACTCACGTGGCCATCATCAAGCATTGTAAATCACAAAGTGAGCAGTTTAAATAATGTGAACATAGTGACATCCCATCCTGTGGGTGTTTCTTTCATTAACATAAGTAAACAAATAGACTTGCCATCTTTCATACTGGAAACAGGACCATAGGGGACTATATAGTATGGGCAAACCTGGTACATCTTCCCAGTGGGCTATTTTGTGCCTGACTCCCTCTAAAATGTCCCTGAGCATGCAGGGACATCTTCTGGAGTATATTAATCCCCATGTTTACTCTCCACACCAGAGAGCCAGACATCCTGGGGAATGCCAAAGCCCTTAATATGGTAATGCACACAGTATGGCAGTATAACGCCCCATCCTTGTTATCCATGCATGCCAATGTGCATGCCAATGGATGAGTGCATGCCAATGGATGAGCGCCAACCTAATCCCAGCATAGTGTGCAAAAGTAGTAAAAAAGGAATTGTGAAAAACATAAATAAATTAAATTCTTTAGGGATCTGGACGAAGTGTATTGGTTCAGACCGTGGACAGGGATCTTATCCAGTTCCCAACTCCAATCTAGAGGCAAACAAAAAAAAGGAAAATTATTAAAATAAGTAAAAAAAATTCCATGGCATAACACAGACCAGTTATAGAATTGTCCTCTACAGTTTTAAGCATTACATATATCATGTGTAATTTTAAAATCAACATTTACATTTTTTGGTTTGAGGCTCTCGAGTTTAAAGATCCAGCTAAGTTCTTTCTTCTTGAGTATGCTGGTGCGGTCCCCTCCTCGTTTGGGTAGGGGTACATGATCCACCACCATAAACTTCAGATCCCTTTCGCTGTGGCCCATTTCGGCAAAGTGTTTTGGAACTGGGTAGTCTTGTTTTTTCTTTCTTATTGTATAGCGGTGATGGTTAATCCGCGTTTTTAGATCGTTGTCTCTCCCACATATAATTTGGGACATGGACACCAAAGCACATAAATTACGTGATCACTTGTGCATTAACCTTACTTTTTGGAGTGCTGCCGTATTTTCTACTTGCTGTATCGTGAGGGACCCATGACCGGGGTCTAACTACAGCTTGCACCCACCTACAAACTGATAAGTGCTGCTCCATTTGTTGCTTTGTATATATATACGCACACACACAGTGAGGCAAAAGAATATTTAGTCAGCCACCAATTGTGCAAGTTCTCCCACTTTAAAAGATGAGAGAGGCCTGTAATTTTCATAACAGGTAAACCTTAACTATGAGACACATAATGAGAAAAAAAAATCCACATTGTCTGATTTTTAAAGAATTTATTTGCAAATGATGGTGGAAAATAAGTATTTGGTCAATAACAAAAGTTCATCTCAATACTTTGTTATATACCCTTTGTTGGCAATGACAGAGGTCAAACGTTTTCTGTAAGTCTTCGTGTTTTCACACACTGTTGCTGGTATTTTGGCCCATTCCTTCATGCAGATCTCCACTAGAGCAGTGATGTTTTTTTGGGCTGTCGCTGGGCAACACAGACTTTCAACTCCCTCCAAAGATTTTCTATGGGGTTGAGATCAGGAGACTGACTAGGCCCCTCCAGGACCTTGAAATGCTTCTTGCGAAGCCACACCTTTATTGCCCAGGCAGTGTGTTTGGGATCATTATCATGCTGAAAGACCCAGACACGTTTCATCTTCAATGCCCTTGGTCATGGAAGGAGGTTTTCACTCAAAATCTCACGATACATGGCCCCATTCATTCTTTCCTTTACATAGATCAGTCGTCCTGGTCCCTTAGCAGATAAACAGCCCTAAAGCATGATGTTTCCACCCAAATGCTTCACAGTAGGCAGGGCCACCATCAGGGGGGTACAACCGATACCCCTGTAAGGAGCCCGGACCCCCAGGGGGCCGGCCAGTTATGGCATATTTTTTTTTTTAAGTCAGTGAGTGACTGTCACTCACTGACCGCTGGGGCCAACACATTATACACTGACTGACTGACTGTCCGCTGTACAGTCAGTCAATCAGTCAGATTGTTGTCAGGCTGCAGCTGTGCAGCACGTACCTCCGGGGACGGCGGCCGCTGTCACTTTAAAACAGCAGCAGTGGTCGCTGGGAGGTAAGTACGCTGCGCTACATCACGTGACCAGTGGAGTCCAGAGAGGAGGCTGGCGGCAGGGAGCAGCGGTTTGGATGGAAGAGCCTGCCCGGAGGAAGACGGCGGCACGGAGGTGAACATTAGCTAATGTAGAAAAAAAAATGAAGAAATAAATATATGGTGGGGGAGGGGGTTGTAGGACATGTGGACTGCAGTGTGGCAGGGACGACGATGACGACGACTGGAGCCTGCAGTCTGGGTTAGGGAGGTGGGCTGGGGCCTGCAGTCTGGGTTAGGGAGGGGGGGCTGGGACCTGCACTCTGGGTTAGGGAGGGGGGGCTGGGGCCTGTAGTCTGGGTTAGGGAGGGGTGGCTGGGGCCTGCCGTCTGGGTTAGGGAGGGGTGGCTGGGGCCTGCCGTCTGGGTTAGGGAGGGGGGGGGCTTCTGGGGCCTGCAGTCTGGGTTAGGGAGGGGGGGGGGCTGGGGCCTGCAGTCTGGGTTAGGGGGGGGCTGGGGCCTGCAGTCTGGGTTAGGGAGGGGGAGTCTGGGGCCTGCAGTCTGGGTTAGGAGGGGGCCCCGGGGCCTGCAGTCTGGGTTAGGGAGGGGGGGGCTGGGGCCTGCAGTCTGCGCTGGGGAGGGGGTGGCTGGGGCCTGCAGTCTGGGTTAGGGAGGGGGGGGCTGGGGCCTGCAGTCTGGGTTAGAGAGGGGGGGGCTGGGGCCTGCAGTCTGGGTTAGGGAGGGGGGGGCTGGGGCCTGCAGTCTGGGTTAGGGAGGGGGGGTGCTGGGGCCTGCAGTCTGCGTTAGGGAGGGGGGGTGCTGGGGCCTGCAGTCTGGGTTAGGGGGGAGCTTGGGCCTGCTGTCTGGGTTGGGGGGGGGGGCTGGGGCCTGCAGTATGGGTTGAGGGGGGGGGCTGGGGCCTGCAGTCTGGGTTGGGGGAGGGAGCTGAGGCCTACAACTTTATGGGGGAAACAATTAGCATAGAGGGGCCTATAACAACTATATTGGGGACCACCATGTTCAAGTTGCCCCCACATAGTTTTTGTAGGGCTTTTTTTTTTGTTAATAGTTGCCCCCATATAGTTGTAGGCCCCTTTGGCTACACCCCTACAGTGCAGCCAAAGGGGCCTACAACTATAGTTTTTGTAGGCCCCTACAACAATTATGTGGGGGCAACTTGAACATGGGGGCCTACCAAAATTATATGGGGCCCCCATAAAGTTTGAGTAGGACCCTCTTTTAATAGTTGCCCCCAGGGGGGCCCGGAGCCCTATGGCTGCACCCTGCCAGTTACTCCCATGCTAGGAACTATGGTGGCATTGTCCCTGCAGTGGGCTAACCAGACCCTTCACCTACGGGCCCATCGCACCCCTTTCGATTGGGCCCGCAAGTGAAGGGCCCGGTCGCAAGCAGTGGCAATGGTAGTGGTCATGGTGTGGTGTAATTATGTGTCCCTTGTATAGTGGTGTTATTAGGGATACTGGTCTGTGTAGAGTGGTTTTATTTTCTTACAGTTTGGTGGTATTATTTAGTCACTGCCAGAGTGATATGTTGTCCTGAAGTGGAGGCATCTCATGGGACTTTTTGATCACATTTTATAAATGTTTTTTCTCATATATGAAGTGCCTATAAATCAGCAATTTTGGACTGGTATTTTTTTTTTTTTATTACATTTATGCCTTTCACTGTGCCGTTCAATTATCATTATATTTTAATAGTTAGGACATTTCTGCATGGGGCAATACTAAATATGTTTATTTTTATTTACATTATTTTATTTAAAAATATAGAAAAAGGGAGGGGGTGATTCACACTTTTATAGTGAAAGGGCCTAATTTACATTTATAAAATTATTTTTAGAACATTTGATTCATAGTTTTTTAGTTTCCATAGAAGACTATAACATGGAATCTTGCAATACACTCATAGATATGAGATAAATAGCTAGATAGATAGATAATAAACGAAAGGCAACCGCACTCCCATAAGATGCAAAAAAGGTTAGGTCTTTATTCACACAAGCGTGAAGGTGGCGACGTTTCGACTAGCTCACCTAGCCATTATCAAGCCAGATAGATAGATAGATATGAGATAGAGAGATAGATCAGTATTTCCCAACCAGGGTGCCCCTAGCTGTTGCAAATATACAAATCCCAGCATGCCAGACAGCCAGATTTGTTTCTCTTCATAAAGATGGCCTAGGCTTTAAGAAGATTGCCAAGACCCCGAAACTGAGCTGCAGCATGGTGGGCAAGGCCATACAGCAGTTTTACAGGACAGGTCTCACTAAGAACAGGTCTCGCCTTGTTTGACCAAGGAAGTTGAGTGCACATGCTCAGCGTTATATCTAGGAATAGTCTTTGGGAAATATGAGTGCTACCAGCATTTCTGCAGAGGTTGAATGGGTGGGGTGGTTAGCTTGTCAGTGTTCAGAATCTACTCTGCACACTTTATCAAAAGGTCTGTTTGGCTATCGTCCCAGAAGGAAGCTTCTTCTACAGATGAGGCACAAGAAAGCCTGCAAACAGTTTGCTTAAGACAAGCAGATTAAGAACATTGCATTCTGGAACCCTGCCCTGTAGTCTGATGAAACAAAGGTAGAGTTATTTGGTTCAGATGGTGTCAAGCCTGTGTGGCGGCAAACAGGTGAGGAGTAAAAAGACAAGTGTGCTTAGAGTCATTCATGGTGGTGGTACTGTCATGATCTGGGCCTACATAAGTGCTGCTGACACTGGGGAGCTACAGTTTATTGAGGGAAATATTGAGGGAATGCCAGCATGTACGGTAACATACTAAAAAAGAGCATGATCCTTTCCCTTGGGAGACTGGGCTGTATTCCAACACAATTACCACCCCAAACACATGTCCAAGACGACCACTTAGTGCTGGGCGGTATGACCAAAAATGTGTTTCACTGTATTTTTCAAACTTATGGCGGTTCCACGGTATTTGACGGTATTTTTTTGTTTCACTCATTTCCTCCTAACCTCCCCGCCCCTCAAATGAATTATCAACCGCAGTGTGCTGGGGAACTAATCATATACGGCCCACAGGCGCTGCTCTGCTAACCCCCCCACCAATTGAACTATCAGCCACAGTTCTGTCCCCAGATCGGGGGACTAATCCTGTTACCTGCAGGCGCTGCTCTCCTTCTCCTTCTGTGAGCCGCGGCATTGGAAATTAATGAATTGTGAGCCGCGGGCGCAGGATAGAGAACGGAAAATGTCACTCCCCCTACAAGCGCTGAAAGCCAGTGGGCCCACTGGCTTTCTGCGCTTGCAGGGGGAGGTGACGGCTTCCGTACTCTGAACGGAAGTCCTGCACTCAGAACTCATTCATTTCCAGTGACATGGCTCACAGGAGGAGAAGGAGAGCAGTGCCTGCTGGTAACATGATTAGTTCCCCGATGTGGGGACAGCGCTGCGGCTGATCATTCATTCGAGGGGGGGGGAGGGGCTCAACCGATAGGGAAAAATTCATATCGTACAGAAAAAACACACCGGTATTCGGTATGAACCGGTATACCGCCCAGCACTACGACCACTGCCTTGCTAAATAAGCTGAGGGTAAAAGTGATGGACTGGCCAAGAATGTCTCCAGACCTAAAGACCTATTGAGCATCTGTGGAACATCCTCAAAGTGAAAGGTGAAGGAGCACATTGTCTCTAACATCCTATGATGTTGTCATGGAGGAGTGGAAGAGGACTCTCATAGAAACCTGTGAAGCTCTGGTGAACTCCATGCACAAGAGGCTTAAAGTGGTACTCCGGTGGAAAACTTTTTTTTTTTTTTTTAAATGAACTGTTGTCAGAAAGTTAAACAGATTTGTAAACTGCATCTATTAAAAAATCTTAATCCTTTGTAGCAGCTGATTGCTACAGAGGAAAATCTTTATTTTTATTTTTTTGTGTTGTCCACAGTGCTCGCTGCTGACACCTGATGCCCATATCAGGAACTGTCCAGAGCAGGAGAAAATCCCCATAGCAAGCCTATGCTACTCTGGACAGTTCAGTGTCAGGTGTCAGCAGAAAGCACTGTGGACAACACAAAAAAGAAATACAAAAAGTAAAGAATTTCCTCTGTGGCATACAGCTGCTAAAAAGTACTAAAAGGATTAAGAGTTTTTAATAGAAGTAATTTACAAATCTTCTTAATCCAAGGAGAATTAAGACAAACCGGCACTCACCATTCTTCTCTTTAAAATTCCTTTTTTATTGCAAAATACTCACAACATATGGGTGGGAGAGGGATCGACGTGGGGGGTACACAAACGGGCGACAGATTCTGTTTCACTCGGCTAGCGAGCTTCCTCCGGCCATGAAAGTCAGGAACGTGTGCTGGTTCTTATACAGGTGAGAGGTGGACCCAGAATTAATCTGGACCACCTACCTGCTCTGACGTGATTAGTGTGAACTCTTTGGCTCAAACCATTGGCTGTAAGTCGCCATTTTATATACACGTCCGAAGAACTCAGAACAAACATACAAATACTAAGTATAAACAGGGTATTTAAAAACACGGTGCATAATCCACTTTCTCATTTAACCCTAACGAGCCTGCTGCGGCAGTATGTATAATCCAAAAGGTTTCCCGTTGTAATAAATATTTGTCTAGATTTATTCCGGGTCTGGGTCTTACTCTTTCTATTCCTGAAAATTTTAACAGGTCTGTCTTTCCCCTGTGGGCTTCAATTACATGGGCGATCAGGCGCGGGGCTCCTTTCAAGGTGCGGAATGAGTACATATGTTCTCTGATTCGCGCATTCAGTTGCCTGATCGTCTTCCCTATGTAATAAAATCCACAGGGGCAGAAGATCACATATACCACATATTTAGTACGGCACGTGATAAACTCTGTGACAGTATGTGTTATAGATCCCATGCGCATCGTTTTTAATTCGGCATTGAACTTGCAGAAATTACAAGACTTACAAGCAAAATTCCCTTTTGGGGCGGATTTTTCAAGCCATGTCATTTTATTGGAGTCTACCTCTCTTTTTTTTTTTTATTCAAAAATTGTTTTATTTTGAAGTATTTCAGAGATCAACATAAAATCTACAATGACAATGTATACAAGCATAGAAGCATTAATACAAAATAAACACTAGGGAACAACAGTAGGCGGAGCCTATCTAATAGGAACTCCACATAGAGTGATGAAACACTCTGAATATTAGAACAAGAGAGGAATGTAGCCCTAGGGAACATGGGCTATGGCACAGTTATTCAGAGAAAAAACAATAAGCAGGTAACAATCTTTCAAGTGACCTCGTCACTAAATCTGAGAGGACAGTGAGGACTAGGTAGCCAAACTCCCCATTGTTTCCGGTACTTGGGGATGGTGTTGTGTGCAAATGCGAACGCTCTCTCGTAGGCACAGGTGAGATTGACCGAATTAATAACCTCACACAGGTGGGGTACTTGGTGTGACTTCCACTGTCTAGTAAGTAGTAGTTTAGTGGACATGAATAGTTGAGCAAGGGGCATCCTCACATCAGGGGAAAACATATCTAGGTCAATCAGTAAGAGAGCCGTTTCAGGTTTCAGGGGGTGTTTGATCTGTGTCAGTCTGTGGGCCAGCAGCTGTATCCCCTTCCATAAGTGTGCAATTTTAGGACAGCTCCACAATAAGTGGATAAGACTCCCTACCTCACCACAGTCTCTCCAACACAGATTAGAACAAGTCGGGTTCATCAGGTATATTCTGGAGGGGGTAAAGTACCATCTGTAAATGGTCTTAGCGACCGCCTCTTGGTGGTTAGTGGCTCTAAATAGGGTACGCATGTAGTTGAAGGTGCTTGTCCATTGGTCAGTGGTGAATTCCCGGCCGATGTCTTTTTCCCATTTGCTCATATAGTGTTGTTTAGTTATGTTCTTTTTGTCATGTAACAGGTTGTAAAAAAAGGTGATACCTCTGTCTGTATGTGAGTCGCTGTTCAAGTATCTATGACAGCTAGTAGGCATTTTGTGTTCAGTTGCAAAACTAACTGTTACTAAGCTCCTAATTTGTAGAGATTTGTGGAATTCTTTGTGCGGCAGATGGTACGTGTCTCTTAAATAAGAAAAATTGACGTCGCCCACAGGACTGAGTAGGTCTTTGGCTGAATAAATGCCATGTGTTCCCCACAGTTTAAGGTCTAAGTCAGGGATGAGGAATTCTATATAGTCTAGGGGCAGGTCAGAGAGTGAACACGTGGAGTCCAGGGAGAATGTCTTAAGGGCATATTTGCACGCTCTGTCAGTAGACGTAAGTGCTGTGATATGCGATTTAGGTGGACTGAGGTTCCTTGTAAGTAGCAGTATGCAGGATTTTAGAGAACAGGGATAGGAATAGGTAGTCTCCATGTTAATCCACAATTTGTCTGGGTGAAGGGACCACCAGTGTTGTGCTTGGTCAAGTAAGCTTGCAATATAATAGTCTTCCATTTGGGGGAGACCAAGGCCTCCGCCCAATCTGTGTGCAGTCATTATATGTTTAGGGACTCTGGGTTTTCTGGAGGCCCACACAAATTGGGACACTTGTCTCTGCAGGGAGCGAAAGTATGACTGTGGGATAGTTATGGGAATGGTGCGAAAAAGATACAGTATCTTCGGAAGAAGCATCATCTTAAATGCAGCTATACGCCCGAACCAAGATGGAATGGTTTTAGAGTATGCTGTCATGGAAGTGGAAAGTAAGCTAGACATAGGTAAGAAGTTGGACTTGAATAGATGGGAAGTGGGGTTGGTAAGTTGTATACCTAGATAGGAGACATCGTGATCCTGCCAGTCTAAAGGGAATCTGGATTGGAGGGAAAGAAGCACATTGTTAGGTAGGTGGAAGGGTAGGAGCTGGGATTTAGAGGTATTCAATTTGTAGTAGGAGATAGAACTGAATTTGGCTATCACATCAAACAGGTTGGGTAGGGACGTTTCTACTTCAGTCAGGGACAGCAGGACATCGTCAGCAAATAAAGCTAATTTGTGTTCGTGGGAGCCTACTTGGATGCCTTTAATGCCTGGGTGCATTCGGATAGCTTGAGCTAAGGGTTCGATGGAGAGATTAAAAAGAAGGGGGGAGAAAGGGCAGCCCTGTCTCGTACCGTTCGACAGGGTGAACTGGTCAGATAATACACCATTGGTAAAGACACGAGCAGCAGGGTTGGAGTAAAGAGCCCTGATCGCCCCAATAATAGGTCCAGAGAAGCCAAATGCCTCAAGGGCTGAGAACGCGTACTGCCAGTTCACCCTGTCGAAGGCTTTTTCTGCGTCTAAGGTAAGGAATGCTGTGGGGAGTTTAAGGTGTTCCGAGTGTTGTAGCAAGGAGATTACCTTCCTGGTATTGTCAGGAGCCTGTCTTCCATAGGTAAACCCCACCTGATCTTTATGAAGTAGTTGGGGCATGAAAGGGCCAAGGCGAGTGGAGAGTATTTTGGCATATATTTTAACGTCGCTATTTAGTAAGGATATGGGGCGAAAGTGGGCCGTATTGTCAGTCGATTTCCCAGGTTTGGGAATAGTGGTGATCAATGCCGATAACATTTCTTGTGGGAAGCTACCTGACTCCATGGCCCCCCCGAACACCCTCAGTAAGTGAGGCACTAATATAGTGCTAAATTTAGAGTAGTATTCATTAGGCAGACCATCTGGGCCTGGCGCTTTGTTGCTCGGGAGCGAAGAAATCGCATCTAGGATCTCCTGAGACGTGATCGGTCGGTTCAAGGAGTCTAGGGCTGTGTCTGAGAGTTTTGGTAGGTTTAAAGAGGTGAGGAAAGCAGAGATTTGAGGAGCTATAGGTTGGGGAGCAGCGGGGTCTCTATTGAGGTTGTACAGGGCATCATAATAGTCCCGAAAGGCATTTGCAATAGCTCTAGGTGTCAATTCCGTTTTACCAGTAAACGGGTGGACCATATGTGGGATCTTTTGTTTAATGTAGGCCGGTTTTAATTTTTTCGCCAGTAAGGCACTAGTTTTGTTATCTTGAGAGTAATATTTTAATCTAGTTTTTTTTAAAGCTCTTCTCACATCGATAAAGCAGCAGCCTGCGCAGTTGTACCCTTTCTCTCATCAATTCTGAGGCCGTCTCCGGTGAGGGTCTGCATTTTTGGATGGCTTCCAACGTGGCGATTCGTGCTAGTGCTTCATCAGTGTGCAGAGTACGCTGTTTTTTAAGATACGCCCCTAATTGTATGAATTTACCTCTTATGACCGCTTTGTGGGCAAGCCAAACTGTGGGGGCCGTCACTTCTGGCGTGCAGTTTTGTTGGAAGTAATCAGATAGAGTGTTAGCGAAGGTTTGCGAGTGGTCAGAGTGGGCAATAATGTGTGTGTTTGCTCGCCATACAAAATCGCTGTGTGTCGGCATTTTGTCTGAAATAGTCATGAGAACAGGAGCGTGGTCGCTCCAAGTGATTTCCCCAATAGCTGTGGATTCAATTCTATCTATAAGCGATCTGCTGGTAAGTATCATGTCGATTCTGGAATATGTGTGGTATCTGGGGGAAAAGTAGGAGTAGTCGCGTTCTGATGCGTGGTGCAGTCTCCACATATCGAAGAGATCAAGGTCTCTCAGAGTATCCGTTAGTGAGGGCCTTCGTCTGATCGTTGGATGAGAGGTATCAAGGTTGTGGTCAGAGATTGTGTTAAAATCGCCACATATCAGTAGGTTCCCCTGTTTGTGTTTGTTGATCACTTTCCATACTTTCCTAAAAAATCTAAGCTGGTGGGAGTTGGGAGCGTATAGGTTAGCAATCGTATAAGCAATCCCATCAATGGAGCAGAGTAATATTAGGTATCTACTATTGGGGTCAACAATCTGTTCTGTGATGTGAAAATCTACATTGTCCCTTACTGCAATCATGACGCCCCTCTTTTTGGACCGATATGTGGAGTAGAGTACATGTGGGAAACACCTATGGCGAATGGATGGGGTGTTAGTAGCTGAGAGGTGGGTCTCCTGTATACAGGCCACCGTCGCATGTCTGCGTTCTAGTTCCCTCCATAGGAGTTGTCTTTTAAATGGGCTATTTAGGCCATTGACGTTGAGCGAAACAATGTTGATGCCCATATTGGAGTACCGGGCAGTGGAGGGGTCAGGGAGGGTTGTGGCAAGGTATGTTCAGAGTGCCGTAGGACCCCGGCCGGGAGCACCCAGTACCCGTGCAGGGGTGTCGCGCCACACCAGAATGTAGTGAAATGAGGATAGGAATCTGCGCTAAATGCTATGCCACCACACACACTCCACTCCAGACGAGGAGATGCGGATTATGAGGGGGATTAAAAACCTGACTGGTGTCTCCTGACACCTAGACAGGGATGTCACACAACACCTTAGTGGTTAAACAGGACATGTAAATGTTGCTCAAAGTAGGGCGTATCTATGAGCTAGATATATTGCGCTAAGAAGGATTGCTGGAGGAGAGCTTAAAAACCTGACTGGCGTCTGTGACACCTAGACAGGGATGTCACACTGCAACAGATACTGTCCGGATACACAACCGAATAGACACTATAATAAATGTAAAGCTAGAAAGGAAAGAGAAAGAAGTAGGGAAAAGACGTAACACAGTTCGCACCAGGTGGTACGTTACACACAGTTCTACCAAGTATCTGGAGTCTGCTTACAACAGGGCACACCAATGGGTTAGATAAGATGTGCTAGTAAAGGTTACTGTAGTGTCAGTAAAAAACCTGACTGGTGTCTTCTGACACCTAGACAGGGATGTCACACTGCGACAGAGACTGTCTAAGTAGAAATTGGAAACAAAAATCACAACAGGTGAGAAACTAGGGGGTTGAGAAGGAGAGAAAGAGAAAACATGCAATAAAGCTTGAACCAGGCGGTATGTTACATTCAGTAATACCAGCGCTAAGGGAAGCGTGGAGATATTCAATAAACACATACAAAGGTCTGCATTGCACCTTCAGTTAACCAGGGCTAGTAGCATCAATAGGTCTGGGCAGGTCAGAGTCTCTAGCTGGCGGGTCATCGGGAGGCGTGGAACGCTCACATGGATCTTCATCTGCGAGGAGGCCCCAGGCGTGAAGAGCGTCCATTCCCTCATCCACTGAGGAGAAGACAAAGGTCCGGCCTTGACGTTGTAGTAGTATTTTAGTCGGGTATCCCCACCTGTAGGGCATATCAAGGTCACGGAGAAGTCCAGTCAGCTGACTAAAATCTCTTCTGGCCTGTAAAGTGGCGGCCGACAAGTCCGCATACATTTTAAGTCCATCATATGGGGCTGGGAGCTGGGGATGCTTCCTAGAAAACTGGAGCAGTTTATCTTTGGTCTGGAAGAATGTAAAACGTGCCAAAACGTCTCTGGGGACCTCCTCCGGTAATGAGCGAGGCTTCTGCACCCTGTGAGCTCTGTCAATGCTGTAGAAGTAGGTTTCCATGTTAGGCAATAGGGTATGGGCTAGTTCCTGAATATAATGCATGAGCTGGGATGGCGCTATATCCTCAGGGATGCCCCTAAATTTCACATTATTGCGCCTATTTCTGTCTTCGGCATCCACTATTTTTGATTGTAAGGCCGCCACTTTGTCTTTCAAGTCATCATGTGAATCAGCCAACTTATTATGCGCTGCCGCAAAGTTAGTCAGGCTAGTTTCAGTGTGGGCCATTTTGCAGTCCAGCTGGTGGATAGATGCCTGGACAGGTCTAAGCAGTTGGCTAAAGTCTTTGTGCAGGGTGCTGCGGAATGCCAGCAGCATATCCTTCAGGGTAGTGTCCGAAACCAGTGTCCGAGTCCGAGGTGGGGTAAGCGTTAAATAAGTCCGGTTCCGGCAGTGGAAGGGTGTCATCTGGGTTAGAGGGGACTAACAAGCCCTCCGGGGCCTGAAGCCTGGGGCGTTGCTTGAGTGGGCTGATTTGAGGGGACACAGAGGGTACATCCATATCCACTGGGCCTGGCAGGGCTCCGGCGGGGGCCGCGGGCTCTCTCGGAGCCGAGCTACGGGAGTCGTTAGGAGTGGACTCACCATATCGGCGGCGGGAAGACATCCCCAGGTCCCCTCCATGAGTCGGTAGGTCATAGTGCAACCTGCGAGGCTGTCCCTCTTCACTAGAGCCAATTCCGGAAGGGTTCCATGCAGCGCCGCCTCTCTGCGAGTTGGTTCTTTTAGAGGCTTCGCGCGTGTGAGGCTCCTGCACTGTGCGCTCCTCGGCGCCATCTTTGGTCTCGGACATCTTCTTGGAGCCGACCTGAAAAAACTGCTGCATCGGTTTGTAGCGCCCCGTTTTGGAGTTGCGTTTTCTGCCAAAGGTAGCCATTGTCGTCAGCTAGGTCCCCGTAGAGCTGGTTATTCGCTAGCGGCAGTAAAAGCTGTAGATTCAGTGGTGCATAGCAGGAGCTCTTCCTCTACGCGGCCATTCCGTTCAGCGGCCAGACCACGCCCCCTACCTCTCTTTTTTTCAGGGCGTCTCCGGTTTCCTCGTAGCGACTTCTTTTAGATCGGGGTCACTTTCTAACAAAAGCCAATTTTTTCTTATTGCTCTTTCTATCATTGGATTATTAGGGGAGTTCTGAAATGTGAAAGTAAAACGTTTATTTTCTACTGTAAAACCTTTTTTCTTTTTATTCTTCAATAGCGCCTCTCTTTGGATTCTACTCGCTTTTTCTCGTCCTTCTCTAACTAATTGTACTGGATACTGTCTCTCTATAAGTCTCTTCTGCAGTGTATCTGCCTGTTTTTCAAAAGTGGTCTCCAATGCGTTATTTCTTCTAAGGTGTATGAACTGGCCATACGGAACACCCTTCTTCACAGAGCGGGGATGGGAACTTGCATAGGGAAGAAGGGTGTTCCTAGCAATCTCTTTTCTGTAGCCTTCGCTAACAATTTTGTTATGATCCACAATAAGTTTCACATCTAAGAATTCGATAGAGGACCTGCCATAGTGACAAGTGAATGATAAATTCACTTTGTTAACTTCGTTCAAGTAAGTGACAAAATCAGTGAACTGACTCTCTGTGCCTGCCCATGCTATTAAGACATCATCTACATATCTTGCATAGAACTTAACTAGACCTATAAACGGGTTGGTAGATGAGTATACGTGATGACTCTCAAACTCAGCTAGGAACAGATTGGCATACGTGCAGGACACCGGGGTCCCCATCTGGGTCCCGGTGTCCTGCCTATACCACTGCTCCCCAAACTTAAATGTGCTGTTTTTTTTAACACAAAGTCAAGGGCCTCTGTCACAAAATCTACGAAATGTGTCGTTTTATTAGAGCGAGTGAGACTCACTCGGACAGCCTGTACACCCGTATCATGCGGGATACGGGTGTACAGGCTGACTACATCAATAGAACACAGCTTCCAATTTTCCTCCCAGGTAAGTTCATTCATCATTTGCAGTAAATGTAAAGTATCCCTAATATATGCTGGTATACATTGGAACATAGGGGACAGTAGCCACTCCAAATAGTGAGACAAATGTTCAGTGACAGAGCCCACCCCCGAGACGATAGGTCGTCCAGGGGGTGGGATCTGTCCCTTATGAACTTTAGGTAAGTAATACCATGTTGCTGGACGTGGAGCTTCCGGGATGAGACGTTAGGCATTCTTTTTTTAGAAATAACACCTTTACTGACTGAGGTATGGAGAAAAGTAACTAAATTAGTTAAATCTTTTTGGTTGGGTCAGTATTAAGGGGTGTATAAGTGGATCTGTCACCTAATTGCCTTTCGGCTTCTGACAAGTACATTTTTTTCTACATATAAACCACACTCTCACCTTTATCAACCCTTACCACTACTATGTCTTCTCTCTTCCTAAGTCTAGTCAGAGCCTCAGATTCACTAGAGGATAAATTGGAAGGTGACTGATGGTACAAAATTGATTTAACATCATTAAAAACTTCAAATTGAAATGAATCTAAAATACTCCCCGGGAATATGGGAGGATTAAATTTCGATTTCTTTCCCTTAGAGAATCGCACTTCTTTATTTATAGGTACCCCGAGCAGGTCGCCAAACTCGTTGGCTAGCATATCTATGCATTCAGACTCCATTAGTGTGCACTCTTTAGGAAAGAAGCCGAGACAGGAAACCTCTACCGGGGTATCGGCATCACATATCATCTGCTCATGTACATTTTTATTTAGAAAAAACTTAAATAGATTAATGTCCCTAAGCGAACTGGCCAAGTCTATTTCAAAAGAGACTGGATCAAATTGTTCCTTAAGTCCGAAACTCAGTCCCTTTGATAGCAGACTGTCTGTTGCAGGGTCAATAGCTTCAGTGGTTAGATTTATCACGTTGGATGCGACCTTGACAACCGCACCAGGAGATACTATTGAATGAGAGTCTTTCTTTTCTTTGGATCTTTTTGATCTCTTGGTTCGACCTCTCCGGATTGGTTTCTTTCTAAAGGGACAGACCCTTGTGCTGTATCTGGAACTTGAATAGACTTCTTTTTGGCTGCATTCACATTGGCCGCGTCTTCAGTGCGTTTAGTTTGAAATTGTTTAGATGGACGTCGAGAGTAGGCGGATTTATTTTTGAAGGGTGGACCAGGTGTTTTTGATGCCACTGAAATTCTTTCTCATTATCGTAATCCGACTTATCCCGGAGAAATGTTTCTCTTTTTTTATTTTTCACTTCATCTTGTAAAGACACTAGCTTGGTATTCAGTCTAGTGTAAAAGACTTTCTTCTTTTCATCTAATGATCTTTTATTATATTCATTCTTGGTTTTAATGAGGTCCTCATTCACTTTATCATGTTCAATGCGGTTCCTTGTGAGCACGATGTGCAGCAACTTCATTGAGTGCTCATGGTGCGCTTGTTTCCAGATATTAACAAAAACTTGATCGTCACTGAACTGTGCCGGGGCTTTGGATGCTCTTAAGCCTCGTGGAGAACGTTCACACTGAATGTATGTATGATATAATTTACAAATCTGTTCAACTTTATGGCACCAGTTCATTTAAAAAAAAAAAAAAGTTTTCCACCGGAGTACCCCTTTAAAGTGGGGCTGGTAAAGGTTTGCTGCCGAGGTTTATTATTGGCTGTGTGTTGAGTTATTTTAAGGGGACACAACATTTTACACAGGTATACAGTCTGTGTACTACTTTACATTGTATCAGAGTGTCATTGCATGAGGGACAGACTCACACATGTGAGATACTATACACTCCAATCTTACGCTTAGTATGTGTGAATCTTAACTAAAGTCCCAACATTTTGTTCACGAGAATCCCTGGATGAACATTGTTTTTCTTTTTTTTTTCTCATCTCACAGACAATTAGTATTAAAGGGGTACTCCGGTGCAAAACTTTTTTTTTTTAATCAACTGGTGCCAGAAAGTTAAACAGATTTGTAAATTACTTCTATTAAAAATCTTAATCCTTCCAGTACTTATTAGCATCTGAATACTACAGAGGAGATTCTTTTCTTTTTGAAACACAGAGCTCTCTGCTGACATCACGACCACAGTGCTCTCTGCTGACACCTCTGTCCATTTAAAGAACTGTCCAGAGTAGGGGAAAATCCCCATAGAAAACATATGCTGCTCTGGACAGTTCCTAAAATGGACAGAGATGTCAGCAGAGAGCACTGTGGTCATGATGTCAGCAGAGAGCACTGTGTTCCAAAAAGAAAATTATTTCCTGTGTAGTATTCAGCAGCTAATACGTACTGGAAGGATTAAGATTTTTTAATAGAAGTAATTTACAAATCTGTTTAACTTTCTGGCACCAGTTGATAAAAAAAAAAAAAAAAAAAGGATTTCCACCAGAGTACAAAAGTTTTCCACCAGGCCAATACACCACCTAAAGTGAAACAAGTGATGTAAACATTACATTTAAATACAATTTAACCCAGAATCAGTTTCTGGTAGCCATCAGGCTTGGCAGTGATTAGGGGCAGTCTGCCAGGCATGGAGACAAGCTGCATTGATATACTGTCAGAACTTGACCTACTTCCTGGCACTGGCACATCTGACCTTGTTTCACAGGAATCAGGGACATTAGTTTATGAAAAAAGTCACCAGCAGCCACATAGTGTGATTAGAGATCGAGAAAAGACTTTGTATTGTGCTGCAATCAATGTGTTCAGATAACAGGGGCCAGGCTGTCCCTGGGAGAAATCTGTGGAGCTACAGCCACACTCCAGCAAGTAAAGCATGCATAGCAATGTCCGCTGTGTAATCTACCTGCAGGGACAGCATGAAAATGAGGTGAAAGCCGTACAGGTGGGTGCTGCTGCCGAGATCCCGGGTGCCCCCAGCAGCGGGACCCCAGCGATCTGACATCTTATCCCCTATCCTTTGGATAGGGGATAAGATGTCTAGTGGTGCGGAGTACCCCTTTAAGGAGCTAATGTCTATGAAGTGCAGGAGCTGCACTCACTTCATAGAACAAGAGTGACGACTGCTTTCAGCAGCCGTGCACTTACAATGAATGGCTGACATCAGCATGATTGCTGATCAATGCCAATCACAGCATCTGTAGGGAAAATTACAGTTTTGACCCCTGCATCGTGATTGCGGGGTTCCAATGGGTTAAAATGGTGCAAGGAGGTCTCTTACCTTCCTCTTTGCCACAGGATCATCAGTCTTCTTTAACAATCTGCTTTAGGCAGACTGTACATGCAGATTACCAATAGTACTGACAGGGCCAGATTAAGACTGCCTGGAAGACGGAGCACTTCATTATGATGGGGCCCCCCCACGTCCCTGATGCCGTGCAGAGGAGCCGCAGGAGACGTCACTCGTCACAGCCCACATGACCCAACGCAGGCACCTGAGCATGCCGAGCACGGCCAGGTAAGGAAATATGAAATATAGAAAAAGCAGGAGGAGTCTGGGGAGGGCCCACAGGAGCCGCCGCTGGTCACTGTTTTAAAGTGGCCGCGGCCGGGCTATCGCGGGCCCCCATCCGCAACTCAGCAGCCTGCAGGGATGTCCCGAACGTGACGGGGCCCCCTGCGGGCATGGGGCCCGGAGCAGGTGCTCCATGAGCACCAATGATGATCCGGCCCTAAGTACTGATCAGTACTATGTTATTACATAGTACTGCATAGTACAGCAATCGAAAGATTGCATAAAATAGTCCCTATGGGAACTTAAAAAGTGTTTCATGAATTATTACAATATAATAAAGCCTCTCCACTGATAAAAAAAAATAATAATAATTCAATCCCTTTACCCATTTTAGAAAAAATAAATAAAAAAAAAGTCAAACTTATTTGACAAAATAAGCATGACCGGCCGCTATAATTTTTAAATGTTTTTTTTTTAAAGTAATACAATAATAGAAAATCTATATAAATATGGGTATATTTGTGATTACACTGGCCCACAGAATAAATATAAAATGTCAGTTTTACTGAAAAAGTGCGCTGTGCAAAAATGGAACCTCCCAAAATTTGCTAAATTGCATTTTTTGTTTTTGCCGTACATTTTATGGTAAAATAAAATGTGTTAATGAAAAAATTTAATAAATTGAGCAAATAACCAGACCTTATATGGCTTTGTGGATGGAAAAATTTAAGATTCATGTCTCTTAGAGAGTGAGGAGGAAGAAAACAAAATGAAAATTGTCTGCATCCTAAAAACAGGTTGTATCCATAAGTGACATAAGGGGTTAAAGGGCTACTCCCGAAGTAAAAAATGTTTTTTAAATCAACTGGTGCCAGAAAGTTAAACAGATTAGTAAATTACTTCTATTAAAAAATCTTAATCCTTCAAGTACTTTTTAGGGGCTATATACTACAGAGGAAATGCTTATGTTTTTAGATTTCTCTGATGTCATGACCACAGTGCTCTCTGTGGACCTCTGCTGTCCATTCTAGGAACTGTCCAGAGCAGGAGAAAATCCCCATAGCAAACATATGTTGCTCTGGACAGTTCCTAAAATGGACAGCAGAGGTCAGCAGAGAGCACTGTGGTCATGACATCAGAGAAATCTAAAAAGATAAGCTTTTCCTTTGTAGTATACAGCCCCTAAAAATTACTGTAAGGATTAAGATTTTTTAATAGAAGCAATTTACAAATCTGTTTAACTTTCTGGCACCAGTTGATAAAAAAAAATAAAAAAAAATTCCATGGCAGTACCCCTTTAAGTCGCCCTCTCAAAAAAAGGTCCTCTTGTTTTCTGCAGTAATTATGATTAAATCTAGCTGCTGCTGTCATCACATAAGACAATTGCTCGTGACACAGCATGGAGACAACACAGGCTGGATGTCGCCACGCTGCTTAGGATGTGGCAACACGGACTGGCAGGAGTTAATATTAAATGAAGAAAGAATAGGACAAGGAGAGCTGGCTGTAGGTTGGCTTAATGGGCAAAGGAGGTCTAATTAGCTGGACAGTTATAGGTGCAGCAAGGAGGAAGAGGTGGAGCTGGCAGGGGTTAAATGAAGGTTACTGGTTTCCGGCCAGCCTCTTTCCAGAGTCACCGGCTGGGATAGCAACAGCTTCCCGCCCTCCCTCCCCTTATTGTGTCGTTTTGTTATTGTCTAAATAAAAAATAAAAAAAGATTGGGTAATGCTACTTGGATATTTGCATGGGTTTTGGGTTCTCTCGTACATTGAGAAGGTGTGTGGTGGTGGTGGTGGTGGTTAATGATGTCGCGAACATAAAATTTTCGGACCGCGAACTTCCGCAAATGTTCGCGAACCGGGCGAACCGCCATTGACTTCAATGGGCAGGCGAATTTTAAAACCCACAGGGACTCTTTCTGGCCACAATAGTGATTTAAAAGTTGTTTCAAGGGGACTAACACCTGGACTGTGGCGTGCCAGAGTGGGATCCATGGCAAAACTCCCATGGAAAATTACATAGTTGATGCAGAATCTGGTTTTAATCCATAAAGGGCATAAATCACCTAACATTCCTAAATGGTTTGGAATAACGTGTTTTAGCCCCCTTTAGGCAGCACATAGAGCCCCTCTTTAGGCATCACATAGTTAGATCCCCCCTTTAGGCATCACATAGATTCCCACATGTTAGGCAGCACATAGTTAGAGCCCCCCTTTAGGCAGCTCATAGTTAGAGGCCTCTGGTGCTGCATTTTTTATGAGGCAGCACATATTTAGATCCCCCCTTTAGGCAGCACATAGATTCCCCCATATTAGGCAGCACATAGTAAGAGCCCCCCTTTAGGAAGCACATAGGGGGATTTGAACCCAAGGCCCCAGCGCTGCAAGGCAGCAGTGCTAACTTCTTAGCCACCATGCTACCCTTACCATACATCTCATATGCACGGTTGCTAAAATGGACAGAGATGTCAGCAGAGAGTACAAGAAAATTAGGCCTGTACACATGGCTCAAAAATTTAGTGTTGTTGCAGCCGCAGCTGTAGCAGCGCTCAGAAAAATTGCGGCAGCATAAAAAGTGCAGCACCAGAGGCCAGAAAAATTAGGCATGTACACATGGCTGAAAAATAAGAACAAGCGCAGATCCAAGAGTCCAGAAGACTCTATAATGCAGGAAGGAGAAACAGACAAAGAAATTATTTTCTAAAGAAAATTTTTCCTCAAATAAATAGTAAATAGAGTTCATCCCGCTCTGTATTTTATTTTTGAAAATTTAAGTTTAAAAATCACACGCAACAAGCGTTCCTTGGTGTAATGGTTAGTACTCTGGAAAATTCAAGTTTAAATTATCAGAAAGTCCAGAAGACTCTATGATGCAGGACGGTGAAAATCACAGAGAAATCCTTTTCCAAATAAAATTTTTCATCAAATCAAGATGAAAGCAGCGGCCAGAAAAATTGCAGCAGCAGAAAAAGTGCAGCACCAGAGGCCAGAAAAATTAGGCATGTACACATGGCTGAAATATAAGAACAAGCGCATATCCAAAAGTCCAGAAGACTGGATGATGCAGGACGGTGAAAATCACAGAGAAATCCTTTTCAAAATAAAATTTTTCATCAAATCAAGATGAAAGCAGCGGGCAGAAAAAGTGCAGCACCGGAGGCCAGAAAAATTAGGCATGTACACATGCCTGAAATATGAGAACAAGCACATATCCAAGAGTCCAGAAGACTCTATGATGCAGGACGGTGAAAATCACAGAGAAATCCTTTTCAAAATAAAATTTTTCATCAAATCAAGATGAAAGCAGCGGCCAGAAAAATTGCAGTAGCAGAAAAAGTGCAGCACCAGAGGCCAGAAAAACTAGGCATGTACACATGGCTGAAATATAAGAATAAGCGCATATCTAAGAGTCCAGAAGACTCTATAATGCAGGACGGAGAAGCAGACAAAGAAATTATTTTCTAAATAACATTTTTCATCGAATAAAGAAACAGAGTTCTTCCCTCTCTGTATTTGCGAAAATCACACACAACAAGTGTTCCTTTGTGTAATGGTTAGTACTCTTGAAAATTCAAGTTTAAATTATCATAAATTCCAGAAGACTCTATAATGCAGGACGGTGGTGCGGTGTGACTCTCCGCTTTGAGGCAAGTCAACCCCAAGATGGCGTGACACTGCCGTATCCGGGATGTGGAATAGCACCTGGGGAGCTGGGGGGGTGCCGGTGATGTGGAGCAAGACGCAGCAGTGGAAGAGGACTCGGCCGAGGAGGTTATGGAAGAGGATTGAGTAGGAGGAGTAGAGGAGCTCCTGCTTCACCATGATACTTCAGCTAAGCTCTGCCCCCAACATGTGATGGTGACATCATCACAGGTCCTACATCTCCAGCATCTAGCAGTCCGGGACAGGGGAGGAGAAGAGTCCGGCACAGGACTCGAAACTAATTGTTGTGAAATAAACCTCTTTCATCTTAATAAGCCTTTTGCCTGGACATGCCATTTATATCAAGAGAGGAAGCACCCTGGATCAAGTCCTCATTTTTGTGTGTTCCATGCCATGGTCCACACACATTGAAACGTACTACAAGCACTGAGTGACCATATCACCCAGAGAGGACCCCGGAGCTGCTGACCTCACATCTACCAAGCGATACTACACGCCTGTATAGGTGTTGTGCCCTCAGCACAACGACTTCTGGTAAGCTCATAGATTTTTTCCTTGGGGGCTTACCTGTATAAACAATATACACTAGGAGCGCACCTCTTTTTTCTTTTCTCTTACATAACTTATTTTATTTAACAGCCAATATAGGTATTTTTTTTTATTTGCACAACTATCACACCTAATGTGATTTGCACTAGGGTGACACAATTTGCCCTGCAGGCAAAAAAACTGGCAACTGTGACGTGAACTGACAGTTACAACTTATTTTATTTAACAGCCAAAAAAGGTTTGTTTTTTTTAATTTGCACAACTGTCACACCTAATGGGATTTGCACTAGGGTGACACAATTTGCCCTGCAGGCAAAAAAAAATGGCAACTGTGACGTGAACTGACAGTGACGACTGATTTTATTTAACAGCCAAAAAAGGTTTTCTTTTTTAATTTGCACAACTGTCACACCTAATGTGATTTGCACTAGAGTGACACAATTTGCCCTACAGGCAAGTAAAATGGCAACTGTGACATAAACTGACAGTGACGGCTGATTTTATTTAACAGCCAAAAAAGGTTTTTTTTTTTTTATTTGCACAACTGTCACACCTAATGTGATTTGCACTAGTGTGACAATGAGCAAAAAAGCTTGCCAGCGGAGTTCCCCTTTTAAGCAGAGGTCCCCAATCAGGGTGCCTCCAGCTGTTGCAAAACACACGGACTGATATATTTCAGCCCTTTGAATACTGTAGTAGTTAGTTGCTTTAAAGAAAAAAAGCTTGCCAGCAGAGTTCCCCTTTTATGCAGGGGTCCCCAACCAGGGTGCTTCCAGCTGTTGCAAAACACACAGACTGATATATTTCAGCCCTTTGAATGCTGTAGTAGTTAGTTGCTTGAAGGAACTTAAGTTTTATACTGGAGTACCCCTTTTAACCAGTGTTTCCCTCCCAACCAGGGTGCCTCCAGCTGTTGCAAGACACACGGACTTATATCTTTCAGCCCTTTGAATACTGTAGTAGTTAGTTGCTTGAAGGAACTTAAGTTTGATTCTGGAGTACCCCTTTTAACCAGCGGTTCCCTCCCAACCAGGACTGATATCTTTCAGCACTAAAAAGGGCTTTTTTTGGTGCTGTCCTTAAAGCAGATGATACACTAGTGCTTTAGAAGTAAACTGGACCCTGAATACACCACCTAGCAGCAACCTAGCTATCGCTTTCCCTATACAGCAGGAGCAGCTTCTCTGACCCTCCACTTCCTAAGCCTGCAGCATGCTGAATGAGGCTAAAATGGCGTCCGTGCAAGAGGTAGGAGGGTCTAGAAGGGAGGAACTGCTGCTGATTGGCTGTAATGTGTCTGCTGACTCTCATTCACAGGGTCAAAGTTTACTGCAATGTTAAAGTATAGGGGGCGGATCGAACTTCACATATGTTCGCCCGGCGATGCGATCATGCTAAATTCGCCGGGAACTGTTCGCCGGCGAACAATTCGCGACATCTCTAGTGGTGGTCTTTTGTGAACGATTATGTGCACTTGTGTGCCTCTACTGACGTTGTTCTCTTTAGGATTAGTCACAGTGTGGCAGAGGAGAAATGGATATGAGGATTTCCTGGAGAGTAGAGTGTCTTGCCCGTCGAAGAGGGCGACCGGCAGACCGCTCACCTCCGAAAGTGTTAAGAATGTCAAGAGTTTTAAAAGTCAAAACGGTTGGACTCAAATGGTTATTTGAGATGATTTACCAAAATAAACGCTGTGTCTGACCCCCAGTTGTCCAGCAAAGGTTCATTGTTGTCAGTGTCTTTATTCTATCAGACAGCTAAATAACATAAAGAGAAATAGCAGAAGTACGGGCAGTCAGTGCTTGCTAGTCAGTACAAACATCTTAGAGGAACATCTCCAAACACAATCATCTGACTGCCAACTTTATTCCTGGATGACTCATCATCCATAGTCTGCATCCTGAATGCACTCACTTTATTTCTATAAAAGCCTCTTCCACTCAAACAAAGTAAACTACCCCATAATAATATCACTAATACAATGAGACGTTCTCGTTCCGAGCCACCAAATGACTTACTGCAACAAGTGCATATAGAAGACCATATAGTGTCCTACAAAAAGCATCTAAACAAGAAGTTACTCTAGCATGTTCTAGTACATCACTATAGTAGATAAATAATTTATAACAACTGTACATAAATAATGATATACCAGTCAATGCCCAGGTAATACAAGCTTGAAGCATATCTCTATATTCAAGAACATGTTTAATTTATACCAGCTTTACTTATATAATTATATGCCAAAGATGTCCAGGTTATGCCACCACGATCCGTATCACTATGTAAAAATAAATGTGTAACTTATCACAGCTGTACATATAAAAGGATGTGCCATGTATTCAGCAGCTTAGACTTTTCCCATTTGTTATAGTCATCCTGCAGTATGTATAGGGTATTACAGCATCCTGCACCTTTATCTGTTATCAGTAATTTCCTCTTAGCCGCACCTGCTGTTTCGTGTTTACTATGCAGTTTTACCAGCCTATATTGGGAGAATGAATGGGGGACACTGAGCTTTTGTTTGTCGGTAATGGAGAGGGAAGGGGCGATTAAGATAGTGTGCACCCTGTGGGAATATAAGGAAGGCCAGTCAGTCTCTCTCTGCTGATCTGGATATTTTTTCCCTTGGACGGCAGCTCATGGCATGTTTAGGAGTGTCTGTGAATACCGCGCCATTGTGTAACTAGTCACCCCTCTCCCTGCACATAGCTGATAACAGGCACCACAGAAATCAGGAGAGCATCTCACTATAGAGATAACAGCCACACATCTCTGAGTGGGCAGACACAAAGATCCAACAACATATAAATGCTGCAGAAATGGTGTACCTAAGGCTATCCTCTGTGCAGGGGCGTAGATAGAAGCTCATGGGACCCGATGCAAAAGATCAAATAAATAAAAATGACCACGTGAGTGGGAGGAAGCCGGGAAAAACAATAGGGGTTCACATCAAATACAGAAAAAAGCTTTCCATAAATAGAACAAAAAATAGAAACTTTGATGGCACTCACCTATAAAAACATCTTTATTGCATCATATAAAAAGATGCTGGCTCACAGCTGGATGAGAACAAAAACCGCAGCAGCCGTGGCTGCTGCTGTTTTTGTTCTCATCCAGCTGTGAGTCAGCATCTTTTAAAGGGGTACTCCCGTGGAAAACATTTTTTTTAATCAACTGGTGCCAGAAAGTTAAAGGGTACCTTTCATCAAAAAAACTTTTGATATATTATAGATTAATGTATGCAGAATAACCTTCCATTAGCATGTTATTAAAAAATATGCTTCTTTCTATGTAATTTTCCACTTTGAAAAAATGACCACTAGGGGTCTCCCTACCAGTCTTTTTTTATAGATTTGAGACTCATGCTGGAGTTTTAAATCTCAGACTGCAGCCGGGACACAGACAAACTTCCTGGCAGGGAGCAGTGCTGAGTTTGTCTGTGTCCCGGCTGCAGCCTGAGATTTAGGACTCCAGCATGAGTCTGAAATCTATAAAAAAGGACTCGTAGGGAGACCCCTAGTGGTAACTTTTTCAAAGTGGAAAATTAAATAGAAAGAAGCATATTTTTTAATAACATGCTATTGGAAAGGTATTCTGCATACATTAATCTATAATGTATCAAAAGTTTTTTTTGATGAAAGGTACCCTTTAAACAGATTTGTAAATCACTTCTATTGAAAAATCTTAATCCTTCCAGTACTTTTTAGGGGCTGTATACTAAAGAGAAATCCAAAAAAGAAATGCATTTCCTCTGATGTCATGACCACAGTGCTCTCTGCTGACCCCTGTTGTCCATTTTAGGAACTGTCCAGAGCAGCATATGTTTGCTATGGGGATTTTCCTCTGCTATGGACAGTTCCTAAAATGGACAGCAGAGGTCAGCAGAGAGCACTGTGGTCATGACATCAGAGGAAATGCATTTCTTTTTTTGGATTTCTCTTTAGTATACAGCCCCTAAAAAGTACTGGAAGGATTAAGATTTTTTTTTAATAGAAGTGATTTACAAATCTGTTTAACTTTCTGGCACCAGTTGATATATATATAAAAGTTTTCCACAGGTGTACCCCTTTAATATGAAGCAATAAAAGAGAGTTTTTTTTGTAGATGAGTGCCATCAAAGTATCTATTTTTGGTTCAACTTAAAGATTAACATTTATTAACTCTTTTGAGGGAGAATGCAAAATATACTGCCATTCTGCTATTCATTTTTGATTTTTAGCTCACAGTCAATAGGGAAATATGATCAGGGCTGTTTTGTGTTTTTTAAATAGCAGCATCCCCTGAGTATGGTGTTTTTTCATGAAATTGTGGCACTTTAGAAAAAAAAAACTGCAGCAATAATGCAATGTGTATATAATGGCCAAAATAAGCACCACACAGAAGTTTTGTACAATCCCTGCCTATAACAGGCAGTCTCTTAGTCTGTCAGCCATAGCAGGTCAGGTAGCATTCACAGCACATTTTGTGGCTCCAGGGCACAGATCCAGCTGAATTAAAACTGCAGCAGACCACAATTTTCAGTCAAGTCAAAAAGTTGGATATGGTCAGAAAATGACCAGACCTGAGTCCCTAGCGGACTATGTTGGGGTCAATGGATTGAATGGGGTCTGGCACAGATCTCCTGCAGGATCCGTGCACCGAAAATAAAACATGGTGTGAATGCACTCTTACATAACTACCAGACATTGTCCACGGTAAAGAGCTGCTGCCTTCAGTCACATCTATGTATGTAATGTATGGGGAGCTTCTCAGGACTGGAGATGAGGGAGATAAAGTTGTGATCTTGGGGGCAGACATTCTTATAGGCTTCCTATTAGTACATTCTTACATAAATTCCAATTTTGCTTTTGCATAGCCTGTGATGGCTGATCATGGAGAAAAATAGACTGTACTGCATTGAAGTGGAGATATATTTAGGGTTACATCGGTGATGTCACCATCAGCAGTATATGTTCTGACCCTACATGCACATGTATGGGTGATGGGCACTAGTACAAAGTGCTTCCTTAGCACCTTCCTTTCACCTTTCTTTACACCAGCACCTGTGGGAATCTTCCAGCACTCAGCAGGGTCTGGAAGAACACCCTGCCCCTGGCTGCAGCAAGACTGGGCTCCGTGATGCTCACTGCCGACATCTCCCCGAGTTTAGCCCGGGATGCTAGGAGCACTTGGTGATCTGCAGGACTGCTGTGTGCGGCGGTGGCGGCTACTGATCTTGTGGTGCTCTACTTCCTCATGCCCACAGCCAGGATCGTTCCCACTCTATGTAACTTGCTGTGATCGCTTCTCCCTGCCATTTCCCCCCTCATCCGCTTTTTTTGCACCTGCGCCTATCCCCCTATGCTTTGGCGGTCAGCAAGTATGAAGCAATTTTAGTGCCTGGATTTTGTCAAGCACTGATGTACAGGATAGGTGATAAATATACAGGGTGGGCCATTTATATGGATACACCTTAATAAAATGGGAATGGTTGGGGATATTAACTTCCTGTTAGTGGCACATTAATATATGTGAGGGGGGAAACTTTTCAAGATGGGTGGTGACTATGGCGGCCATTTTGAAGTCAGCCATTTTGAATCCAACTTTTGTTTTTTCAATAGGAAAAGGGTCATGTGACACCTCAAACTTATTGGGAATTTCACAAGAAAAACAATGATGTGCTTGGTTTTAACGTAACTTTATTCTTTCATGAGTTATTTACAAGTTTCTGACCACTTATAAAATGTGTTCAATGTGCTGCCCATTGTGTTGGATTGTCAATGCATCAAATACCAAAACCCCAGGGCACAAAGCCCGGGGCACAAGATCCCTTTAGGGACAACCCTTATAAAATGTAACTTTTATTATATATCATTATTAAAATTGTATGTACCATGTGACAATGATTAAAACTTAAATGTCACAGAACCAGTTGTGCATATAAGTAGGGATAAACCCCAAGTGATTAGTTTGTGGGGAACTGCAGTTTCCCCTTTATCTGGTAACTGTGGCAGAGATTAAAATCACAGAATTTGCCCCCCTCTACTAGTTTCGGTGCCTCAGCACCGTCCTCAGGAGGATATCTGGGCAAAAATGTTAGGATGGTAACATGGTAGGATTCTTGGGCCTGGTGACAGCTGCTGCCCATTCCCTTCGCAGGCTCTGCACCGAGGTGTATTCCACAATTTCCCTGCTCTTTAGAGAATGCTTTTCTGGGGGGAGATAGTTCCTCTGTACAGCCCTCCTGTTTACTAGAAGGATGCCCCCGTGGTGACAGTCCATGAGGGTGCCAAATCCCCGCAGGATACCCCTGTGGTGACAGTCCATGAGGGTGCCAAATCCCCGCGCTCGGTCACACTTGACTACGGTGGCGTGTTGGTGCTCCAGGGGTGGCTCACCCTCTCGGGGTTTCTATAGTCTGTGGATGTACAGGGCCTTTAGTTGTTTAGTGTCCATTTGTTGCTGCTGCCTCACTTGAAATGGCAACTGCTTAGGCCCATATCTTTGTAGCCTTTGGGCCCTCAGTTCCTCCACGATGGCGGCCACTTCTGCATCTCTTTTAGCCCTTTCAGACTGGACCGGAGGAACTGGAGGAAGGGGCTTCCCTGGCAAGGGAAGTAGATGCTCCCAAATGTATTGGATCAATTCCAGCTCGTCGCCGAACATCCACTTAGGGAGCAGTGGTGACCGGGGACGTGTTAGGGGTTGTTGGGCCTTGGGTGCTGACTCAGGTCTGGAGGTAGAGAAAGCGGCCTCAGCTGGGGTACTCACATCAGACTCCCCTGTCGGCCCAGGAACCCTAGCTGCGATGATTGGGAGACAGCCTCACAGCGATGGCCCTCTCGATGCTTCCGGTGCACCCTCCACTGGGATTGCAGCCCACTCTCCGTCTTCCTCGGGCAGAGGCACCTTCAGGCAGGCGTCGTCGGCCCCTAAGGACAGTCAGTGCAGGCGTACCGACAGCTCTTGGAACATCTTCGCCGCGGCCGTAGCAATCAGCCGATCCTCCGGCTTCATCTTGGGACTCGTAGATCGCTGGGACTCCGCCATCTTACTGCTCACTGCCAGCACTTCCTGTAGACTGTAGAGGTCGGGCTCCGCTTCTCTTTTTACATTGGTCTCCAACAAGATGGCCACCGGAAGGACGTCATCAGCAGGGCCTGGGACCGGAAGTGACTCTGCAGCGCATCTTCTTCATCCGCCCCCCTGGCAACTAGGGGTGGACCTTTCAAGTTCCACTTTGGGCTAGACACTACGACATGATCTCCACACCTGGAGGTGGGACACTGGCTCTGGCGGGAACCTTTGGCGCACTTCTCAACCATCACGCCCCCTCCCATAGACTTGCATTGAGGGGGCGGGGCGTGATGTCACACGGGGGCAGAGTCGTGATGTCACGATCTTCTGTCCCCGTGGTTGGGAGCCCAGAACCTCCAGCAGTTCCGGAAGCAGATGCGGTGGGTGCTGAATGCTATATTGCGGGCCCACTCCCATGAAAGGTATGACAGCAGGATCTCTCTTCACCTCTGGCTAAAGTCAGACTAAACTAGCTGGATCCTTCCCTGTCTCAGAGGACTAGGGTGGAGTCTGGAATGACTTGCCCTGATTGGCTGAGGACTGATATTGTGGCTACTCACCAGTTCTTATAGTGGAAAACAATAAACTTTTAGTTAAAGGCACAGTAGCAAGAAATGCTTAAAAAACCCTATAATAGACCTTTTTATCTCAGAACATACTAAAACTCAAATCAGGATTAGAGACAGGCACTTTGTGGGTAAAAACATCCCCAAACAGAGTTCAGGTAGTGAAGGTGTTCTTCTTCTGGGACACCACACCTGCCTACTTTGGGGGGAGGGGGGTTACCTGCTATTACCGTTTGGGGGACTATAGATGACAAGATTGTATAGAGGTGGGATGCGTGCTGTTTTTCTGGCACATTCTGCAGAAAATAGTCATGGCTGGAAGAGGGTTTGGAAAAGAAAAGGGGTAAAAAATACATCACCTGTAAATCACTGCTGGTACCTACTGCTTTGGTTTGGTCACTATATTGGGGGGATTGGCAATTCAGAATTTTGCCCCATCCTTGATTTATTTTTAAATATACAATATAATGATTGTATTGATTGTTCCTTTCTGTACATACCAATAAGTCATCATCCTATTCCTCCATTACTCTGTGTTGTACACATTGAACTTTCTCTGGAGTTTGCCAGCTGCTGGTTTGGATGGTTATTGAGCAGCAGGACGGAGAGCAGCAACGCAGCAGTATATCAGCTATGAGCGATGGTGAATGTTGGAATTTTTTGACTATTGTTTCAATAAAACTGAGAACAATTCCTTATAAAATCAATGTTCTGCTGGGAAATGGAGGCTTTCTGTGTGACTGCAGGCCGCCATCAGATGTGCCATTGCGCGCAGGATTAACTGACTGGTGGATAATAGCTGGCATTTTTAGAATGGTTGCTGCCTCTTACATTTAACACAATAGATTCCCCTTGGTGCAACAGATTGCGGCATTAAAGGGACACTATACCTGTAAACACTCAAATTGAGAACTCCGTCCATTTACAGCATCTAAAGCTACACAAAACAGTAATCTTTTGTATTACTTATATTCTGCTGACCCTGAGACTCGGGAGGTTTTCTCCTCTAACCACAGCCAAAGCTAAAGAAAGAAATCTACTGATTTACTGATGTCGCAGAGAAATTTATTATAGGAGCTAAACTGCTGTTTATTTCCCAGGTCCACCTGTAGGATTTAGCAAAAAGATGCAATGAAAAATAAATCTGCAAAAATTTGATTTATTACCATTTGTAGAAACATGTGTATTGAGCATTCCTCTTTTCAAGATCTTTGCTTGCAGACAGTGAATAGAAATATTGTTGTTTTTTTTTTAGTTGAAAGTTATCCTATTCACATGGCTTTGTTGCAGCTTAACAGTGTTGCCTATTCTTTAAAGGGGTATTCCTGCGCTAAGACATCTTATCCCCTAACTAAATGATAGGGGATAAGATGTTTTAGCGCTGGAGTACCCCTTTAACCCCTTAAGGACCACAGGTTTTTCCGTTTTTACACTTTCGTTTTTTCCTCCTCACCTTTTAAAAATCCAAACCCTTTCAATTTTGCACCTAAAAATCCATATGATGGCTTATTTTTTGCGCCACCACTTCTACTTTGCAGTGACATCAGTCATTTTACCCAAAAATCTACGGCAAAACGGAAAAAAAAAATGTGCGACGAAATTGAAGAAAAAACACCATTTTGTTACTTTTGGGGGCTTCAGTTTTTACGCAGTCAATTTTTTGCTAAAAATTACACCTTATTTTTATTCTATAGGTCCATACAATTAAAATGATACCCTACTTATATAGGTTTGATTTTGTCACACATCTGGAAAAAATCATAACTACATGCAGGAAAATATTTATATGTTTAAAATTGTCATCTTCTGACCCCTATAACTTTTTTATTTTACCACATATGGGGAGGTATGAGGGCTCCTTTTGAATCTGAAGTTTTTAGCAGTACCATTTTTGTATTGATCAGAATTTTTGATCACTTTTTATTAATTTTTTCATGATATAAAAAGTGACCAAAAATACACTATTTTGGATTTTTTTGCACGTATGTCATTGACCGTGCGGTTTAATTAATTATATATTTTTATAGTTCGGACATTTACGCACATGGTGATACCACATATGTTTATATTTATTTTTATTTACATGGGTTTTTTTTTATGGGAAAAGGGGGGTGATTTGGACTTTAATTGGGGAAAGGGTTAAATCACATTTATTAACTTTTTTTTTACACTTTTTTTTTTTTTGCAGCTTCCATAGGGGCTATAACACTGCACACACTGATCTTTTACACTGATCACTGCAAAGCCATAGCTTTGCATTGATCGGTGTTATCGGTAGTTGATTGCTCAGGCCTGCATCTCAGGCTTGGAGCAATCAATCGCCGAACGGATGCGCCGGAGGAAGGTAAGAGGACCTCCGCTCACGTCCTAGCTGATCGGGACACTGTATTTTCACTGCTGTGGTCTCGATCAGCCCCACTGGGCAGCCGGGAACCTTTTACTTTTGTTTTAGATGCGGCATTCAACTTTGAACACTGTGTCTAAAGGGTTAATAGCATGTGGCACCGCAATCGCTGCCGCGCGCTATTAGCACCTGGTCCCAGCTTCAGTTACATGCAGTGTGGGAGCCGGCCAAGAACGTTAGGGGTTAAAGGGGTATGCCAGTGAAAAAGTTTTTTTTTTTTCTTTCATATCAACTGGCTCCAAAAAGTTAAACAGATTTGTAAATAACTTCTATAAAAAAATCTTAATCCTTCCAGTACTTATCAGCTGCTGAAGTTGAGTTGTTCTTTTCTGTCTGACAACAGTGCTCTTTGCTGACACCCTCTGTCTGTCTCAGGAACTGTTCAGAGCAGGAGAGGTTTGCTATGGGGATCTGCTCCTACTCTGGACAGTTCCTGAGACAGACAGAGGTGTCAGCAGAGAGCACTGTCAGACAGAAAAGAACAACTCAATTTCAACAGCTGATAAGTGCTGGAAGGATGAAGATTTTTTAATAGAAGTAATTTACAAATTTGTTTAACTTTCTGGAGCCAGTTGATATGAAAATAATTGTTTTTCATTGGAATACCCCTAAAAGCTGGGCCAAGAAGCAGCTCAATATGTACTGTGGTTCCTGATTCCAGCAAGGACATATATACATAGGTTTATGTTACACTATGAATGTTACCATTTACTTACAGGCCAAGATCTTGAAAAAGGTCAAAACTGAAACAAAATCTATTAGATTTGCTTAATTTGTCAGTATAGACGAGAGATGAACAAGTTGGAGACACTGATCATCGATGGGCTGCCAGTAGAATCACTAGTGCAAATACCTTCAGAGTCAGGAAATATACGGGCAACTGCCAAACATATTCTAATCCTAGTGCATCTGTGGAGAACATTCTGCTCATAGAAATATAGCTGGGCTCTGGCCTGATCAGGATTCTTTGCAGCTTTTGATCTGTATCATCAGTATAAGCTGCAGGGCCGACATTGTGGTAGTGCAGTCTTTAAAATCTGTTGTGCTCCAAGAAGGCAGATACTAAAAGCTTTTCCAGTGCAGCCGCGGCTGTTGGTTTATATAAGAGCAGCAAGTCATCCGGGCCATGTTTGTCTCCGGGAGACATCTCCATTTACACTTCAGAGAGAATTCCCTTCGTCTCTTACATCATGGTGGTCTACAGGGCTCAGAATGGGGTCTGATCTCTCTGTTTCTTCTGCACTCCCCCACACTTTTTGTGCGTAGGAGACAAGGCCCCCAGGGTTTATACTTACATTTAGCAAAGATTTATTTTAACACAATGGCGGCTACCAGCCACTGGGAATCCTCTCGGATTTTTAATAATTTGTAATTATTTCTTTGAACGTCCAAAAGAAGAGAAGAAAAAGAAGAAGGATGATGACTGGAATTATAATGCTGAGATATTTACATTGTCTGGGGGCTAATGAAAACTATAAAGAGCACATTCTCAGTAAATTAAAGCCCTTAGATGTTTCTTCTGTCAAGTAACAAAATTCTGATATGTTTAAGAGAAAACTGGGTGACAATCAACATGGCTGCCATTACAAGATATAAATACATTATATTTTTACCCTTGTCCCATTGGCTGCTATTACAGCCCCCACAGCTGCCCTAAATGTGTTAACTCTTTCTAGTTCCCAATGCACCCCTCTGTGAGCTGCAGAGAAGACCATTTTAGTTATATATTGCCCCTGAAAAATGAGAATGAGGAGAACGTCCAATCAATTTAGAGACTTTTTACTGGGGATATTGTAAACTAGAGGGTGTGGACTACTTTGAAAAGAAATGGTTAAAGTGTCCCTGTCATTTAAAAAAAAACTTTTGACATTGTGGTATCCCGGTACCGGATTGCATCCGTTACCTTGTGGTGAGGTCCCCAAAGTCAGAGTCCCTAGTTACCGGTGGGGTCCTCATCTATAGTTAGCCCCTTGTCACCCCTCAAATAGTTAAAACTATTCAAATTCTAAGTGTATATATGTATATAATGTTTACTTACGTTGTTGTAGTGTCGCAGGACCTGCGGGTCACGTGAAGCGTTCTGAAACTCTATGGTTTTATGGTTCAAGGACCTTTGGAGGAAGTCAGGTGATCACCCACCATGCATTGTAACGGTGAGTGACAGCTGACTCGGACCAATCCAAAACCGCCCTGCCCATATAAGGGAGCGGCGGCCATTAATCGCTCTTTTCCTCGTGGGCTGCTGATGGAGGAGGATCTGCGCAGCTGTCGTCAGCAGTGACTAGGCCCAAGCCTTGCGGAAACGGCCATCTTACAAAACTGTGAGTTATCTCAATCCCTCTTAAGTCTGCAAGATCACCGGACCTAAACAGACCCCTAAATCCGGACGGATTTCTGCATCAATCCTAATTCCAATAACCTCTTGGATAAGCTAATGGTCCGCGGCATCTGTAAATCACTGCCGTACTACATAGAGACTGTATTGCTAAGACTGTTGCTGTTAATTGGATCTACCGCAAGTACCTCAGTAAGGTTTATACAAGTTCATATCTATTGTGGACCTTCATTCATTTAAGCACCTATCATTTCTGGGAAGGGTGGCGATATGCCGAAGATTTACCTCAGCGTATTAACCCTCACCCTGGCGTCACGAGTGCCAGGGGTTAAATTAACCCCTCATCTACAGAAGCAACACCCCAACTACACTACACCCCCAAAGCCCTACCAAAAAGCGGCTTACCTTCCCCTGAATAATGCTTGTTAACCGGGGGCACCAGAGCAGTTCTTCCCACTCCAGCTAAACATATCTGTCCCATGTTTTCCTCCATTGCTCCTCTTTTCTCATACACAAAGGGAGCAAGAAGCCATCAGCAGCTCTCATCCAAAAGCTGTGTAGTCTTCTGTGACAGGCAGGGACGATTTTAGACTAAGTGTGGCCCTGGGCAAAAATTTTAAATGGGGCCCCCAGATTGCCTGACCAAAGATCACTATGTTGCGCCCCCTGAATTGTGCGGCATCTCAGCTAATTTGAGTATATGAGATTGCACTGCAAACCCCAAATGGATGTGACTACAACATGAGAAACGTAATAATTCCATCTAGGATGAATTTGTGGCTGTGGTAAATTGACCCTATTTAGTATAAATCATCTCAGCTCCCCCCTCTGCAAGAACGAAGTGCACGGACAGCTGTGGAGCAACAGCAACTTGTAAGGACACATGTAGAGAAATCCAGTGCAAATTAGTTCTTGCTCTTTAGGTGGTTAATGAAATGCTTAAAACAGCATCATAGAATGTATGGTCACAGGAAATCACAGGGTCACAGGAAACCATGCATTCTATGATGCAGTTTTAAGCATTTAATTATCCACCTAAAGAGCAAGAATTGATTTGAACTGGGTTTCTCTGTGCGCATCCTTCCTGCATGATCTGCGGACTTAAACCCCAGCCACTTTACCATCAGGTCTAGCGTCTCAGCTGCCAAGTCTTTGAGTGCATTCATAAAAGAAGCCTTCCATGCCCAGTAATTTTCGGGGCTGTCATCAAACTTGAGGAAGGCTGCATTAACCATTTCTTCATCACCAGCAGCCAACTGCCAAAGGCGGAAAAGCCACCTAGATCCTACTATAGGACTTCAGTGATGGCCCACAAGACAATGGTTCCCTCTGAGGACCCAGAAGGTCCAATCAGCTACAAGATAAAAACCTTTGAAGGCCCTGACAGACTTTTCCCACTTCATAAAAAGACCCATCCTCTAAACAAGTGCAAAGGGTTCAAAAGTAAACCTATCAAGGAAAAGTTAGCTTTTCTTAGACAAAACGGCTTTTCTTAGACAAAACACATCACAGCTTTACACCCTAATACTTTGCATCAACCACTAGAGGTCACTGAAACCCCAAAAGATGAGGGCAGGGAGCAAAAAGATAAATCAGCTACCCCAGTAATGTCCAACTGTACTGAAATCTGTGGTGACAGTACAAATCCACGTTCGTGTTCCAAGATCTGCCTAGCAACAGTGTACCCCACAGGGAAAAAGAGAATGCAGTTAAGATGTACGTGGTTCTGGATGAACAAAGTAACAGGTCACTGGAAAGGTCAGACTTTTTCGATGCCTTCAACATTACATTGAGTGCAGTTCCATACACCCTAAAGACGTGCAGGAGTGATAGAAACTTCAGGGAGAAGAGCTACTGACTTTACTATTGAGTCTCTTGACAAGAGAGTCCAACTCTCACTTCCCACTTTGATAGAGTGTGATATGATAACAGACGATAAAGCAGAGATCCCTTCACCAGAAGTGGCCCTTCATCATCCTCATCTCAATTCAATATCTCACATTATTCCAGCTGTCCAGATGGATGCCTCTATTCTTTTACTTCTTGGAAGAGACATTCTACAAGTACATAAGGTACGCCAACAAATTAATTGACACTTTAATGCCCCCTATGCTCAAAGACTTGACCTAGGGTGGGTTACAATAGGAGAAGTTTGTCTGGGAGCAGCACATCGACCTGACAGTGTCAACACTTCAAAGGCATCTGTGCTAACAAACGGGTGTACATCCCTTCTCAGTCCATGCCAGAACAACTTCATTGTTAAAGAAACCCTAAAACCATACTGTGACTCTCCTTCTTGTTATAATAGAGACATTAGTAGTGGCATGAAGACTGACGCTTTAGGAAACTCAGTGTTCCAAAGGACAAAAGATGATGACAAACAAGCAATGTCTATAGATGATCGAGCCTTTCTCCATATCATGGATAAAGAGATTTTCAAGATAAAAACAACAATTGGGAAGCCCCTTTACCTTTTCGCACACCCAGGTATTATTTACCTGGTAACAGAGAGCAAGCCATGAAGCGCTTGAACACACTACGTAAAACTTTGCAAAGAAAACCTGAAGTGAAAAAAGACTTTACAGAATTCATCAAAAGGATGCTGGACAAAAATCATGCTGAAGTAGCACCATCTCTGGATAAAGGTAAAGAACACTGGTATCTGCCAATGTTTGGTGTTTGCCATCCACACAAGCCGGATCAAATAAGAGTTGTATTCGATTCCAGTGCCCAACATGAAGGTTTGGCTTGGAGCAACATTGCATCTAAAATGAGCCTAGCTACACCTATTAATCTCTCCCAAGCACCTCCCATGTGAGATGAGTGAGGAGTGTTTGTCTTGAAGAGCCTTTGTCTTGAAGATAGTCTTGAAGTTCTGCATCATTTGAGCATATCTGCAACTCCTTGCATGTTCCTACAAGGTTAGTGCCTCTATCAGAGTGAAGCAACTTGGCCGGACCACAAACAGAAAAGTATCTTCTTAGTTAATTGATGAAACTGGATGCTGACATGGACTCAATCAATTCTATATGTACTGCTCTTATAGAAAGACGTGAAAAGAAGAGCCCAGCGTTTACTGTCAGCGATACCTCCTCTAGTTCGGCGTGTTACAACTTCCCAGAGACCAAACACATCAACACCCGCACTAGTGAATGGAGGTTCAGGATTGACTCTATCTTTTGGTAACTCCAGCTTTTTGCTTTCCAATCTCCCTCTGAGCTTACGGCATATGAAACATTTGTGAATGATTGCAGACCCTTAACGTTTTCCACCGAGGATCCAGAAACCTGCAGCTCTGATTGCACCTTCAGTAATATGGCGCCCTTGGTGTCATTTGCTGCATTGCTTACCTTCAAGTAAGGAACTGCACCTGTTGCTATAACAGATGCAATTGAAAAGATGTACAGCTCTTTTTTGCAGGCTTGGGACAATGAAACAGGAACATAACACCTGGCTATTTGTAAACATTGTAAGGCTTGTCAAGACTCTGTCCAGTGGACCCACTCATGGAGTCTTTCTTGTGGAAGTAAGGCATCACACTCACTTTCTCCATTTGACAGTTCACGAACTAAGGCCTTACCTTTTATGGTGACTGGTGCCACAAACCTGAGAGGATCATAGAGACTGTTAAAGAGGTACTACCGTGGAAAACTTTTTTTTTTTTTTTTAATCAACTGGTGCCAGAAAGTTAAACAGATTTGTAAATTACTTCTATTAAAAAATCTTAATTCTTCCAGTACTTTTTAGGGGCTGTATACTACAGAGGAAATGTTTATCTTTTTGGATTTCTCTGATGTCACGACCACGGTGCTCTCTGCTGACCTCTGCTGTTCATTTTAGGAACTGTCCAGAGCAGCATATGTTTGCTATGGGGATTTTCTCCTGCTCTGGACAGTTCCTAAAATGAACAGATGAGATCAGCAGAGAGCACCGTGGTCGTGACATAAGAGAAATCCAAAAAAGATAAACATTTCCTCTGTAGTATATAGCCCCTAATAAGCACTGGAAGAATGGTCCTCTCTCACTAGAAAACAATAAAACATCTGTTGCACATCACCTGTGAAGGCAATAGGCTCTTTCCTGAAGCCTAAGAGGAAACCCAGAAGTGTGTTGTTTAGATCTGGGCCACTCAGCAGTACATCATTTAATGAAACGCCTATTCGTTTGACTCATGAGACTTTGAGTACCTTTATGGCAGAAGTTATGGCCATCATTAACTCAAGACCTTTGGTGCCAATATCTACAGATCCAGATAATCCAATAGTTCTTACCCCTGCTATGCTCATGACCCAAAAGGTAGACTCTTTATCGGCCCCCTGTGGAGACTTTAGTACAACAGAACTCCATGTAAAGCAATGGAAACAAGTCCAATGCCCAGCTGATACGTTTTGGAAGAGATGGAGGAGAGATTACCTGTTTACCTTACAAAGTTGCAAGAAATGGGCCAACACTAGTCCCAATATCAAGGTAGGAAACATTGTGCTATTGAAAGATATTCAAGAAAGAAGAAACAACTGGCCTATGGGAATTGTCACAAATATGTTGACAAGTAAAGATGGTAATGTCAGAAAGGTTTAAGTTAAAGTGACAAAACAAGGGACTGTTAAAGTATATGCTAGACCAGTTTCAGATGTCGTTGTTCTCCTTTGAGTATGCATTTCTATTATGTTGCCGGCACAATACATAACATAGAGCTTGTCACTAACAGCTTTCAAAGGTTTTGCCATGAGTTCAATTCCATTCTGTGGATTACAATTGGGGTTGGAGATAGTTTGGCCTAGTGCAGCTTCTCCGATCCGAAGATGGGTTTATGAGCAAAACTATTTCTTCATGTGGACTACCAGCTTGAAGTGCCACAGCCAAGAGACACTGATTTTGTGGACTCATGTTATAGTTTATGTTACCAGTTCTGGTCAGGAATGTATTTTGTTATTAATGTGTTTTTCCCTGTACAGTAGATATGTATAGGTAGTGATATAATGTATTATATCAGGTAGGGAGTGTGCTGCCTTTTCAGGTTAAATGAATTATAATTACTGTGAGAAGGTGAAAGGCATGGTGGTTGATGGGCGATATGTGTCACCAAAGTTCCTGGCCTTGGTGAAGTAAGAGGCGGTATTTATTCAGTGTCTGTGCTGCGATGCCGACTGACACTGTGGCCGTAGTACGGCTGGAAGGAGAATCCGGGACTGGGAATGGTCAAGTGTAGGATGGGGGCCGTTCCCCACAATCCAGGCCATCTTTTGTTGGCCTTAAAGCTATGCTGCCTCACCAGCTGGGATTTGCTAGTTGCAGCTCACACTGCCATAGAGAGCTGAGAGTGGAGTTCGTCCCAGAGAGCTTGGAAACTGGTGAGCACACTGCCTGCAGGCCTGGAAAAGACTTGCTTGATGCCGCATGGCATGAACTCAGGTGTGGACAAACACCTAAGGAACACAGGTGGACTTTCTGTTACTTTTTCCTTTGTTCAGCATTTAAGAATGTTTGCTGTGTGCCAATTGTTAATAGAACACTGAACTTTGATTTGAAAACCCTGTTTCTGTGCCTCTATACTGCAACCTCACCTGTACACAAGAGCGAGTCCTCACATTACCTATAGGTTGTGTAGTATACCACTGCCATCTAGTGGCAGAAGTTTGTAGCAGCTTTAACTCTAGTTATGTAAATTTCCCAGGCAGGAAATGACCTTTGTTCTAGGAAGTTCTTCAGCCATTTTAGATTGCTATTCTCTGTGAAAGCAGCTTGTCTGTACCTTTCCCATGAGGTTTGGGACATCATCACCTTTAAGTGCCTTTCTGTTGTGTCATTTGTCATTTATGCTAGACTAATGATTCCATGTGTACTGATATGTTGTTATTGTATTGTATTGCAGTTTCACAAACTAAAATAAAGTCTGATTCCTTTGGTAGACAATACAAGCATGGGCTTCTGTTTACTGTAGTCTCTAACAAATACTTAGCTGTCCGTTTAGAATCACAGATAGTCAGTGTTTTGAGAGTGGAATACCCCCTTTGTGCCCCTTACTGTGTAATAATGCCCACCTTCGTGCTCCTTACTGCAGATCATGATGCAATAAATGCGCCCTCACACAGCCCTGTATACGAAAAAATTAAAAAATTATACAGGTCAGAATAGGGCAATTTTGAACAAACTTATTTTGTTAAAAAGTCTGAGTTTTTTAAAAACAGTGCAATAATAGAAAAGCATGTAACATTGGGATAATTTAAATCAAAATGAACCACAGAATAAAGTGAATCTGTCAGTTTTACTGTAAAATGTACAGCGTAAAAACTAAAATCCTCCAAAAAATAAAGAGTTATGACAAAAATTTTTATTAGCTGTGTCCTTAAGGGGTTAAAATCTTAAATCACCCCCCACACTATCTATTACTGGATTCACACTGATTCCACAGCGATATATGTGCTGTAATAGAATATTTTACCCCCCCCCCCTCCATAACTCCCCCTATTACCTTCTCCTTCCTTTACCCATTGCACAGAGCTCATACACAGCACAGACTAACTATGTATATGCCAAGAACTGGGATGACATCATCAGGAATTCTAGCATATAGGATTCATCACAGGTCCTAGCAGGTACATAGTTAGTCTGTGTGTGATGTCTATGGGCTCTCTGCAGTTCAGAAAGCTTTATGGCTAAAATAACACTACTGTATTTTGTCGTGATTTGCCCCAAATCATGGCAAAAACGCTAACATTTTGCGCAAAATACAGTAATGTTAGTATAGGCCTAAAGCTTTTCCAGGGGGCCCCCTTTTGGATGGGGGCCCTGGGCAACTTCCCAGCTTGCCCCCCCTAACAACGGCCCTGGTGACAGGAAGCAGTAACTGTCCTGCTGGGAGGAGTCACATATAACTGCTTCCAGTTACTAGGGTAAAGGGTTTCAGCTGCAACGAAGATCCTAGTGCTGGCTTGGAAAGTTTACTGTGAGATGGCAGTAAACTGCAAAACCCATTCAAGTTTTTGGAGTCGCTGTCATTGCTTTCTTAAGAATTCTATGCAGTTTCAGGCTATATCCTATAACAGGAAAAAAAAATAGTTTCAAATTTTTTACCTGCACCCAAAGTCCACATGCTGCGACTTGTAGTTCCCTTGAGTCACAGCTGGTGCTATAGAATATCCTATATTTTTATACAGGTGCACACAGTCTGCTTTTATATACCGTGATGCAATGTTATGACGTTATAGGATATAGCCTGAAACTGCATAGAATCCTGAAGAAAGCCAATGTGTATACGTATCTTACGTCTCGCAGTTTTCTGCCATGTCGCAGTAAACTTCATCACACCGGCCCTTATATGTTCCACTTCCATTCCTGTGCTCAGTACAAGGTAGATGTCGGCTCCTATTCATCTGTGACAAATAGGAGAATGTCTATCTGTCTTATTTCTGTCATCTATGCAATGTCCATGGGAGCGCATGAGATACCCGAGTAGAGTGCTTGTGTATCTCCAGCTCTCCCATAGGGGATACAGTTTAAAGCAGCTCGGCAAATTGCTGTGGACAGCTTTCATACACAACATTAATGCTGCAGTTGCATTAAGAAGATCACTGCGGGGGACCGGAGAAGAACACCGGAGCCACTGCGGGAGCACTGGAGGTGAAGTAAATGTTTGTATATATATATATATATATATATATATATATATATATATATATATCACACAATGGCAAGAATTAGAACAAAAAAACTCCCGCCAGAGTCCTCTTTTAACCTGTTATTTGCTAAATGGTAGCATCAAGTAAATATAGCCTGGCTTACTGCAAAAATGTAACTACATGGGTTTCATTGGCAAAGTCTATAATAGCCAGTGTCCACACTTCCTGCACTAGGGGGAGATTTATTAATATGTGTCTGTGTGCAGCCTTCACAGACTTATTTAATTTTGCTTTTTTTTTTTGCTTCTGTGTGTCAAATTTATCAAAATGGCGCAAGACTTTAATAAATTTTGCACAACTTAAAAATCACCCCTGAACTTGCTGTATTATGTCATTTTCTAAGGCAAGTAGCATTTAAAATATCTCGTTCACTGCATAGTCAAGAATGAAGCAGTGAATCTCACAGTCACTTTTGCTAAAGTTGTATATTTTGAAATTGTGCAATATTTTTTTTACTCTGCCTAGGTTTTCCACAGCTATTCAGACTGACATTGACATTGCAGAATAGTCTACAGTGCCTTGGAAGGACCCTAGCAACCAGAATCTCAAGTTAAAGTTTACAATTCCATCCGGTGAAAGCACCACAAGTCTCAGTAAGGCAACAGGGCTCGCAAGGGGTATGCTGAACGCTCACACCAAGGCCAGCTGTCTGTGTGTTACCATCTACAAGCTCAGAAAAGACAGTTATCCTTAACCTGACGTTGGTGTCTTTATTCACTCATCGTGTCTGGCCCAGGAGAAGCTGCCTCCAACTTTGGACCGTGTATAGTATAATGGTGTCCTGGCGTCACAACGCGAACATGTACTCTGACTAGCACCCCCTGGCTGCCACAGTGATAAGTTGATTCTTTCACCCCAAAGCATCTCTAGCAGCAAGGGGCACTACTTCATCTGGCGTACTTTTGAGAGTTTTATTGTGGTGTTTGGCTTGGAACAATAAGAGAAGGGGTTGGAAAATGAGGACTGCATAGTGTCTATAAGTTAAAAACTGAAATGTAATATTAGGGTACGTTCACACGAGCAGACCCACAGCGTATTTTACGCTGCAGATCCACTGCTGAAGGACCCCTGCATGGTGGCTTTACATGTGCCTGCTCGCAGCAGCAATACCCCGCTACGAGCATACAAACTGCATGCGCGAGTCGCAGCTTGCATGCGCAGTATACTCACATATGATGGCAGCTCTCGGCCTAGCTCATGGACCAGGGGGAGTGGCCGCGATGTGTGCATGCGCGGCAACTCGCACATTGCAGTGTATCTGCTCGTAGTGGCGTATTTTGCCCTCCGAGCAGGCACATGTAAAGCCACCATGCAGCGGTCCTGCTCGTGTGAACGTACCCTAAGGGCACGTTCTCACTTGGCGTATACGCAGCGTATTTCACGCTGCGCAAAATCTGCAAAAGCAGCATGAAATACGCTGCATATCCCTTGCTCACCATTCACACAGGGCTTTCCGGTGGCAGCCCTATGTGTGTAGTGAGTTTTGGAGGTGGAGCCGTGCATCACAGTCACACCGACACCCGGCCCCACCTCCAAAACTCACTGCACACATAGGGCTGCCGCCGGAAAGCCCTGTGTGAATGGTGAGCAAGGGATATGCAGCGTATTTCCTGCTGCTTCTGCAGATTTGCGCAGGGTAAAATACGCTGTGTATACGCCAAGTGGGAACATGACCTAAAAGTAGATTTCTGTATAAGCTTCATGTAAATCTCTCTTGAAAAGCCTCTTCCTAGCGCTGTCCATTGCATCGCAAACCTGAAATTTTTACCTAAACCAAGAATGTGGTAAAGTTGTTTGAAAGTTGGGGCCTTTTTAAGACTTAAAGGGGTACTCCCCTGGAAAACATATTTTTTTTAAATCAACTGGTGCCAGAAAGTTAAAAAGATTTGTAAAATCTTAATCCTTCCAGTACTTAGCTGCTGTATGCTCGACAGGAAGTTCTTTTCTTTTTGAATTTTCTTTCTGTCTGACCACAGTGCTCTCTGCTGACACCTCTGTCCATTTTAGGAACTGTCCGGAGAAGGAGAGGTTTGCTATGGGGATTTGCTCCTACTATGGACAGTTCCTAAAATGGTCAGAGGTGTCAGCAGAGAGCACTGTGGTCAGACAGAAAGGAAATTCAAAAAGAAAAGAACATCCTGTGGAGCATACAGCAGCTGATAAGTACTGGAAGGATTAAGATTTTTAAATAGAAGTAATTTACAAATCTGTTTAACTTTCTGGCACCAGTTGATTTAAAAAACATTTTTTTTTTCCAGTGGAGTAACCCTTTAAGGAGCCAATAAAATGAGCTAGTTACATGGCTAGCAGCTGAAATAGTTTCTAGCCAACTTACTGTCATAACTATTTATTCTCCACAGACAGCGAGTGTTGGAACTGAGATCACATTTCTCCATGCAGTCTCCTCCTGGACTGTAGATTAGAGCTGACACCTAAGTGATGGGCAGCTCACTCTCCCATGTGGACAGAAAGCCTCTAGTTTTCTGTATGGAGGGAAAGTGTAAACCCCTGGGTTTGACATTCACCTGTCCTCGGAGCTTCCCCTTTGGGACACCCCCCTTTGCAGTCAGCGACAGGTGCTGTGCTGCTTATTTTCAACCCTCTGTTCTGCTGTCACCCGGCGAACAAGACCTAAAGGACCGAAAAAAGTCAGTGCAAACAGCAAGGAGGCAGTAAAATTCCTTGAAACCAGCATTAGCACAGAACATTATTAGGGAGATTTATCAATATGTGTGTGTGTGTGTGTGTGTGTGTGTGTGTGTGTGTGCAGCCACTTCACAGCCTTTTTTTTTTTTTGCCTTTTTTTTTTTGCTGTGTTTTGTGTGGGGTTCTGTGTGCCAAATTTATCAAAATGGTGCACAGACTCAAAATGGTGCAATCACCTCAGAACTTGCTGTAAGATTCTCTAAGGCTAAGTTTCCACTTTTCTGGCAGTTTTTGGATATCTGCCACTGCAGTTTTTGAGCCAAAGCCAGAAGTGTATTCAAAAGGAATAGGCCATATAAAGGAAGGACTTACACTTCTCCTCCCCTATGGATCCACTTCTGACTTTGGCTCAAAAACTACAGTGGCAGTATTCCAAAAATTGCCAGAAAAAAAACCAAGTGGAAACTTAGCCTTAGCCATGGCAGTATAAATTAGCATTTGTTTGTTTTTTAAACATTTGCGCAATATTTTTGCACCATTTAAAAAAAAAAAGATGCAGTTAATAAATTGCATCTACTGTAAAATCCTAGAATGAAACACTGCATTTCATTGTTGGCGGCATTTCACAGTCACTTTTGCCAAAGTTCTACTTTGAACTTGTGCATAATTATTGAGCAAAAACTGTGCTGCACCCTTTCGACCATGCCTGCTGCCTGTGCCAACTAGAGCTGCTTGTGAAAAGTCTATGGTCTGTACTCAAACTATGGTTGGGTAAATCTGTATGGATGAGCAGTCTGCATTTTGGTGGTGGTCTGTGGTAAGGGAATTAAGGATGAGGATTCTGTCTTCAGGGCAACCATCAGGACAGTACTGCCATCATGTTAAGAGACAGGAAGATGTAGAGAGAAGCAAGTGGGCCCCTCTCTCCTGGGCCCCGCCACCTCCTGCTGTGTAGATAAAGCTGAGATCAATACTGATTACAGCATTTGAAGTGTTAATGGTGGACATCAGCAGGTCCAATCACTGGGCTGATAGCAGCCGGGACCCACAGTCTAAAAAGCTAATGCAGCTCCGGCTCTCTCTTCATAGACGGAAAACCGGATGCAACATGTACATACGTTGCTGTAGGCCAGTTACCAGGGCACAGTGACTTACATGTATATGGTGTGTCCTGTAGGGTCAAATGTGAATGCAGGTGCAGTGACTCAAGTAATACAAACTGGCCTGCAATTTTAACCCCCTAAGGACCAAGCTCATTGTCACCTTAAGGACCAGAGCATTTTTTTTGCAAATCTGACCACTCTCACTTAAAGCATTAATAACTCTGAAATGCTTTTACTTTTCATTCTGATTCCGAGATAGTTTTTTCGTGATATATTCTACTTTTTACATAGTGGTAAATTTTCAGCATTACTAGCATCCTTTCTTGGCGAAAAATCCCCAAATTTTATGAAAAATTAGAAAATTTTGCATTTTTTTTTTACTTTGACACTCTCTGCTTATAAGGAAATTAGACATATCAAATAAATTATATATTGATTCACATATACAATATGTCTACCTTATATTTTCATCATAAAGTTGGCATGTTTTTACTTTTGGAAGACATCAGAGGGCTTCAAAGGTCAGCAGCAATTTTCCAATTTTTCACAAAATTTTCAAAATTTGAATTTTTCAGGGACCAGTTCAGTTTTGAAGTGGATTTGAGGGGTCTTCATATTATAAATACCCCATAAATGACCCCATTAGAAAAACTGAATGACATTCAGGAAGTGTGTTAACCCTTTAGGTGTTTCACAGGAATAGCAGCAAGGTGAAGGAGAAAATTCCAAATCTTCATTTCTTACACTCGCATGTTCTTGTAGACCCAGTTTTTTTAAATTTTACAAGGGGTAAAAGGAGAAAAATCTCCCCAAAATTTCTAACCCAATTTCTCTCATGTAAGGAATGCCTCATATGTGGATGTAAAGTGCTCTGTGGGTGCACTACAAGGCTCAGAAGGGAAGGAGCGACAAATTGGATTTTGAAGAGTGAGTTTTTCTGAAATAGTTTTTGGCATGTCACATTTAGGAAGCCCCTATGGTGCCAGAACAGCAAAAAAACAACATGGCATACTATTTTGGAAACTTCACCCCTCAAGGAACGTAACAAGGGGTACAGTGAGCCTTAACACCCCACAAGTGTTTGACGACTTTTCGTTAAAGTCGGATGTGTAAATGAATTTTTTTTCACTAAAATGCTGGTTTTCCCAAAAATTTTACATTTTGCAAGGGGTAATAGGAGAAAATGCCCCCCAAAACTTGTAACCCCATCTCTTCTGAGTATGGAAATACCCTATGTGTGGATGTCAAGTGCACTGCTGGCGCACTACAAGCTTCACCCTCTGCCCTCCCTCCCCATTCCCAGTCCTGCTGTACTGCCTGCCTTTGAGGAAACCCTCCATTCACTCCCGGTCTCCTCGTCCCAGGTAAAGCAGTTGTCGGACAAAAAAAGGGGGAGACCTAAGGGGGGGGTACTGTTACGCCGAGCGCTCCAGGTCCCTGCTCCTCCCCGGAGCGCTCACGGCGTCTCTCTCCCTGCAGCGCCCCGGTCAGACCCGCTGACCAAGAGCGCTGCACTGACATTGGCGGCGGGGATGCGATTCGCATAGCGGGACGCGCCCGCTCGCGAATCGCATCCCAGGTCACTTACCCGTCCCGGTCCCCGGCTGTCATCTGCTGGCGCACGCGGCTCCGCTCTCTAGGGCGCGCGCGCGCCAAGCTCTCTGAGACTTAAAGGGCCAGTGCACCAATGATTGGTGCCTGGCCCAATTAGCTTAATTAGCTTCCACCTGTTCCCTGGCTATATCACATCACTTCCCCTGCACTCCCTGGCCGGATCTTGTTGCCTTGTGCCAGTGAAAGCGTTTAGTGTTGTCAAAGCCTGTGTTACCTGATCTCCTGCTATCCATATTGACTACGAACCTTGCCGCCTGCCCCGACCTTCTGCTACATCTGACCTTGCCTCTGCCTAGTCCTTCTGTCCCACGCCTTCTCAGCAGTCAGCGAGGTTGAGCCGTTGCTAGTGGATACGACCTGGTTGCTACTGCCGCAGCAAGACCATCCCGCTTTGCGGCGGGCTCTGGTGAACACCAGTAGCCTCTTAGAACCGGTCCACCTGCACGGTCCACGCCAATCCCTCGCTGACACAGTGGATCCACAACCTGTAAGCCGAATCGTGACACCTGTGCTAGCATTTCTCCTGCGGTGTTGCTATCAGTGTGTGAAGAGTGGGAGAAGAGGGTTGCATTGACAATCCAACACAATGGGCAGCACATTGAACACATTTTATAAGTGGTCAGAAACTTGTAAATAACTCATGAAAGAATAAAGTTACGTTAAAACCAAGCACATCTCTGTTTTTCTTGTGAAATTCCCAATAAGTTTGATGTGTCACATGACCCTCTTCCTATTGAAAAAACAAAAGTTGGATTCAAAAATGTCCGACTTCAAAATGGCCGCCATGGTCACCACCCATCTTGAAAAGTTTCCCCCCTCACATATACTAATGTGCCATAAACAGGAAGTTAATATCACCAACCATTCCCATTTTATTAAGGTGTATCCATATAAATGGCCCACCCTGTACAATTGCGGGCGAACGGCCGGTCGGATCTGGGCAAGGTATTGGAATCAGGGTCTCCCGCACTATCCATCAGTACCTGTGGATAGTGCGGGAGAAAATATCTGACAGTTTTCCTTTAAATCCTTCAATGCATCTGTTTGAAAACTGTTTGAAAAAAATTTATAAAAAAAATTTCAACAGGAAGGCCAAATGTGATGTAAGAATACATTAACCATGACATAATGCACATTGGGCCTCATTTACTAAGACTGGAGAGGTTTTTTTTGGAGTGTTTTTTTGCTTTTCCTCCATTATTTTTCTCACCTTATTTACTATTGTGTCGCAAGTGTCGGGTATTTTCTTTCGCACAGGATATTATTTGGTCGCACAAAATAGGCGAGTAAAACCTGGGACTTGGGGACCCTATTAAGAAGAGAGGACGTTTGTAGAAAATGACTATGTTCAAAGCAATAACAATCAAAATATCCATCACTTGTCAAAATAAATTTTAAAGTTTACAAAAATAGCACACGTAAAGAAAGGCTGACTAAAAGGAACATCATTAAAAACCCTCAGTTTTTATGAACTTTCCGACTACTGCCGGCAGTCGGGTTTTCCTTTTTGACAATATCACACTTTTTCCGAGTCTCACATTATACTCCGAGAGTTTTTTCTATTTTACTCGGGAACACGCCCCATTTTGTTGAAAACACGCCCATTTGGTGTGTTTTACTAAACCCCCAAGAAAGATTTCAAGATTGAGTAAATTTTTTGTTGCTTTTTTTTGCATTTTAGAATTATTTTCACTTTTTTTCAGACCTTTTTTTCCTATGCTATTTTTGAAACAAAACAGGCAAAAAAAAATGACAGGGCATTTTTTGTTTGACTCAAAAATAAACAAAAATGTACTGTTTGTGAATATAGCATATGAGTGCAGTTACTATATGACAATCTGGAGTCTGTTTACTAAATACAATTCTAGCAAACCACCAGCTGTGAGAAGTAGGGGGCTATGAAGAGTAATTTTGTCCTTTGATGTAAACAAGAATTGTCTTCATAAGGACAAAATTCACTCAATAGAGAAACAAAAAAACACATGGGGGGCTTTATGTATGAGTATAATCAGGCAAAAAAAAAAGTAGACAAGTAGTATCCTTGTTGGGTTGTGCTGGTGGGCACAACAGTGTTACACGCTTCCATTTAAATGTCAGTAAGATCACAGTCTTGCTCTTCTTTAATGCAGTTTTGCAGCTGCGGACTATACAAAAACAAAGTCTATACAGTGACCCCCCGACCTACGATAATTTCAACATGTGATGGCCTCTCGGAGGCCATCACATGTTGAAGGCAACATCAACATACGATGCTTTTGTATGTCAGGGCCATCGCATAAACGGCTATCCGGCAGCGCAGACTGCTTCAGCTGCTGCCGGATAGCCGTTTACGGTGCCCCGGGTGGTCCGGTGATGGTCTCTTACCTGTCCTTGGGGCTCCGGAGCGTCCTCTTCGAGATCCCCTCCATCGCCAGCGCTCTCCATCGCCGTCATCACGTCGCCGTGCACGCCGTCCCGTCATCCAATAGGAGCGGCGTGCGTAGTGAAGTGATGGCGAGGATCGCGCTGAAGCAGAGACGTTGGGGGCACCCCGGTGACGCGGCGACAGTGATGGAGGGCGACATCCAGGGTAGCAGTGACGAGCGGTGACGGTCCGGAGCAGCGGGGACAGGTGAGTATAACTTCCAATTCTTTCCATTGCACGGATCCCTCAACATACGATGGTTTCAACAAATGATTGTTCATTTGGAACGGATTACCATCGTATGTTGAGGGACCACTGTATAAAAAATCCACGTATATCTGCAACATTTTTGCATCGAAATTTGCAACACTGGATTTTGACATCCCCATGAATCCAAAGGTCAATGTTTATATGGAGATTCTGCAGAGTTTTTTCACTTTTATAGTGTACCTATCATTAACCCCTTAAGGACAGGGGTTTTTTCCGTTTTTGCATTTTCGTTTTTGCTCCTTGCCTTTAAAAAATCATAACTCTTTCAATTTTGCACCTAAAAATCCATATGATGGCTTATTTTTTGCGCCACCAATTCTACTTTGTAATGACGTCAGTCATTTTGCCCAAAAATCTACGGTGAAACGGAAAATAAAATCATTGTGTGACAAAATAAATAAAAAAACGCCGTTTTGTAATGTTTGGGGGCTTCCGTTTCTACGTAGTACATTTTTCGGTAAAAATGACACCTTATTTTTATTCTGTAGGTCCATACGATTAAAATGATACCCTACTTATATTGGTTTGATTTTGTCGGACTTCTGGAAAAAATCATAACTACATGCAGGAAAATTAATACGTTTAAAATTGTCATCTTCTGACCCCTATAACTTTTTTATTTTTCCGTGTATGGGGCGGTATGAGGGCTCATTTTTTGCGCCGTGATCTGAAGTTTTTAACGGTACCATTTTTGCATTGATAGGACTTATTGATCTTGATAGGACTTAAATGATATAAAAAGTGACCAAAAATGCACTATTTTGGACTTTGGAATTTTTTTGCGCGCACGCCATTGACTGAGCGGTTTAATTAATGATATATTTTTATAATTCGGACATTTCCGCACGCGGTGATACCATATATGTTTATTATTATTTTTATTTACACTGTGTTTTTTTTTTTATTGGAAAAGGGGGGTGATTCAAACTATTAATAGGGGAGGAGTTAAATGATCTTTATTCACTTTTTTTTTTTCACTTTTTTTTTGCAGTGTTATAGCTCCCATAGGGACCTATAACACTGCACACACTGATCTTCTATGCTGATCACTGGTTTCTCATAAGAAACCAGTGATCAACAATTCTGCCGCATGACTGCTCATGCCTGGATCTCAGGCACTGAGCAGTCATTCAGCGATCGGACAGCAAGGAGGCATGTAGGGGCCCTCCCGCTGTCCTGTCAGCTGTTCGGGATGCCGCGATTAGCCGCGGCTATCCCCAACAGCCCGACTGAGCTAGCCGGCAACTTTCACTTTCACTTTTAGCCGCGCGGCTCAGCTCTGAGCGTGCGGCTAAAGGGTTAATAGCGCGCGGCGCCGCGATCGGCGCTACGCGCTATTAGAGGCGGGTCCCGGCTTCACTATGACGCCGGGCCCGCCGTGATATGACGCGTTATATCGGGAGAGCAGGACCAAGGACGTACCGGTACGTCCTTGGTCCTTAAGGGGTTAAAGGGGTACTCCAGTGGAAAACTATATTATTTTTTTAAAATCAATCGGGGCCCCAAAGTTAAATAGATTTGTATATTACTTCTATTTAAAAATCTTAATCCTTCCAGAACTTATCAGCTGCTATATGCTACAGAGGAAGTTGTATTTCTTTCTGGAGTTACTTTCTGTCTTACCACAGTGCTCTCTGCTGACACCTCTGTCCATATCAGGAACTGTCCAGAACAGGAAAGGTTTGCTATGAGAATTTGCTTGTACTCTGGACAGTTCCTGACATGGGTGGAGGTGTCAGCAGAGAGCACTGTGGTCAGACAGAAAATAAATTAAAAAAGAAAAGAACATCCTGTGGAGCATACAGCACCTTTTAAGTACTGGAAGGAGTATGATTTTTAAATAGAAGTAATTTACAACTCTTACACAGTCTGATAGAGAGTAGCTCGGCACCACTAACTTGTATCCTGAAAATGGAAAACCCATAGACAACTGGTAAATCCCCTCGCAACTACTGGAGGTACTTCGTTGGTGCTACCACGCTTAAAGAGATAGAATCTCAAATATCCACAGAAGAGAAAGAAAGCAGAGCACTCACCAGCGTCCTCTCTTGAAAGCAGCTTTTATTTCAGTGTTCCGTTAACAACCATCAGGTCTCAGGTACACATCGGGGGATACAGACAGGGGAGTGAGACGCAGGGGTATCCTCTAGGTGACGGGCCGTTGCGCGCCGAAGCGCTTCTCCAGACCAGTTTTTGTTAACGGCAGGTACACTTTAAGAAATCTCATCCACATTGCTTGTACTGTGAATGCTGCATATTTCCACAGTGCAGTTTTCTGAAAACTATAGTGGTTTTCCATGATCTTGCAAAAACCAAAGGGGAAGCATACTGTACCGTGTGAATACACTCCAAGTTAGTTATTCCGATATAAGGTTCTGTTCACATTAACGTTTGAACACTGTCTGATCCACGTGCCAGGAAAGATCCCAACTCATACATCGCACATATCCATAGAGCTCCATTGAGATAGATCCTTTTGGCATATGCCAGGCCAGGATGTACACAATTCAGTACAAAGGCATTAGTTAAAGTAAAAAAATAAAAATAAAAAAATGAACGTATACTGCATGTTATACATATTGTAATTCAACCCTATAGGTGACATATATTCTTGTCTACTTTTACAGTGGTATACATTGAGAAATACATCCCATGTCCTTGCCTGATGGAAGACTTTGACTGAAAAGAACATGTGGAGCATACAGCAACTGATTAGTACTGGAACAATTAAGATTTTTTAAAGAAGTGATTTACCAATCTGTTTAACGTTCTGGCACCAGTTGATATGAAAAAAATTGTTTTCCACTGGAGTACCCCTTTAAGACTGAAGGCAGCAGACTGCGAATCACATAAAAGGTGAAAACTATTTTCTATACTACAGAATTAAAAATAGAATAAAACAAATATAACATCAACAGATGAAGAATAAAAGCATCTCCATGGTGCCGGGCTCCCTGATGATTTCCCCTAATGAATGACTGAAATAAAATTAGGTTGCAAGATAATTTCAATAAAACCTGTAGAATGTCAACGTAATCAAATCCACAGCTTAATTATGCGGGGCATGCAAATTATGCAGCGCATAATTAATAAGCTGGTGGAGTGGTTTAATAAAAGCGTGCAGTGTTTGTTTGCCATCCATCAGAGGGTGCTGCGGGCTGTGCCCAGGGCATATTGATGAATGTGTTAAAGGAAGTCACAGTCACAGAGAGATTAACCTTCCCCCCACCCTTTCCTAAAGTACGGCACCATCCTCTGGTGATTTATGGGCAGGGACTAGAAGTGACATTTTAGAATTACATAAAGAAATATCACACGGAGCATCAATGGGGAGAAAACGGGAAACAAGTCAAGGTAAATTATCTCACAAATATTGGAATTTATCACTGCATTATGGCACCAAACATGAGAAGTGAAAAGTTACGAATATTCACTAGTGTGGCAGTGGGGGGTGTGGTGCAGGGCAGAAGTTGTTACGCTAGGGGCAGATGGCATTAACCCCTTGTATTCGTGAGGCTAGGCACAGGGCCAATAAAGATTACAATGCCAAGTTACAGACAACGGTAGCTTTACTGAGGGTAGACAGTTGGTAAAGTCTATACAGTTCAGCAGGGCCCAAGGAGGTGACCAGTGATGCAGAGACCGTAAGGGCTTGCTGGGACTTGTAGTAGAACTGGACACTTGAATGCAGACCATGCTGACTTGACAGATGAGAGGAACTGACTTGACTCATAGAGCTGTGACTTTATCTTACTTGAATTGATGGTGGCTGCAGGACTTGACTCTGAGGACTCCAACACTCTGGACACACACACACTAGGCACGACTGCACTGGACCCCAGCAGGAAGCAAAATCAGAGGTCAAAGAGAGAGAAGCTAGCTCAACCCAGGGCTTATATGGTGGAGACTAGCAGGGAGCCTATAGGTCACTCTTGGGATCACCTGGTCACTGGTGCCTCCTGGGTAACAATCATATGACATATCACATGGTACAACTCTTTACATGGTAAAACAAATTTACAATGGGGAAACAAGTGCAGGGGGCCTTGGGGACACTGAAGGAGGCTGCCTGACAGGACAGCAGGAGCACAGGGTAACACCTCCCATTCTGGGCCACCACACTAGATTAAAGGAAAATTATCCTATGAGTGAGTAGGGGTATTACACTGAGCCCCAGCAGTCTAATACAAACAGCTTTTGGCCCTCAAAAGCTGATCTCATTGGGAACAGAAGACTCTGGGAAGGGGAATGCTGTTTAAAGGGGTACTCCGGTGGAAAACTATTTATTTAATTTTTTTCAAATCAACTGGTGCCAGAAAGTTAAACAGATTTGTAAATTACTTATATTTAAAAATCTTAATCCTTCCAGTACTTATCAGCTGCTGTTTGCTCTACAGGCCAGAGATCACAGGGTTTTCAGCGGTTGCACTGTCATTGTCAGGCTATCACCGGCCGAGGCAGGACATCGCTGAGACCAGCAATATGCTGAGCGAAGAATGGCTCACCGTCCCCAGGAAGCAGGAAGAAGATCAGCACCGGAGGAATGGGACACTGATATCGCCGCAACAGGGGAATGTCGGAAGGTGAAAGTTTTTTTTTTTGCCTGGGCACAGAGGAAAATTAATAATTTTCAGTACAGTTCTCCTTTAAGTGTGGTCATAGTCTAGGCTATTTCCCAGCTAAATAAAAATTACTAATATTACTCAAAGATGAAAGTAAATGGTGTAACACAGAATAATCCTATTTATCTATTAATCCTAATTTCTATTGTATTAGTGAACATAATTAAGGGCTGCATTCTAAAATAGTGACCAGTGGATTTGTAATGTCCCAGTACAGGACATGGTCCTGCACTATACTTAGACCCTGTCAGATTGAGTCCCTCAGTGTCCTGGGGGCTCTCCTGCAGTTTCTCCCCTGCTGTTATTATAAGTGTCATATACAGTGACCCCCCAACCTACGATGGCCCCAACATATGATCAAATCGACATACGATGGCCTCTCAGAGGCCATTGCATGTCGATGTCCGCATCGAAATACGATGTTTTTTATGTCGGGGCCATCGCATTAAGTGCTATCCGGCAGCGCAAAATGCTTAAGCTGCTGCCAGATAGCAGCTTAATGTTCCCCGTGTGGTGCGGTATTACTTACCCCTTCACGATGCTCCGGGGTGCCCTCCGGGTCCAGCGCTGGTCTTCCGGTGTCTTCTCGGCCCTCTCCGATGACGTCAATACGCTGCTGCGCACGTCATCCAATAGGAATGGCGTGCGCAGCGGCATAATGACGTCGCTACGCAGGCCCAGAAAGGCCTTGCGGAATACAGCGGAGGACTGGAGAAGACAGCAGAGGACCGGAGAAGACAGCAGAGGACCGGAGAAGACAGCGGAGGACCGGAGATGACCAGGAGAGCCCAGCGGAGGCCCGGGGTCACCATCGGGAGCGGCGGGGACACCATCGCGAGCGGCGGGGACAGGTGAGTACAGCTTCCTATACTTTACATTGCACGAATGCCTCAACATACGATGGATTCAACAAACGATGGCTCGTTTGGAACGAATTACCATCGTAATTCTGAATTGTCAAAGGGTTATAGTCAGTGTATTAATGTATAGCTAGTCTAAAGGACCTGTGGAATGTCACATGTTATGTTATATTGTCACATCATGTTACCCAGAGAGCCCCAGCTTAACCTATGACCCGCAGCTTGACCAATGAGCTTTGGCTCAGCCCCCCCTCTATATAAGGGGGCGGCCATTACAATTTTCTCAAACTCTTAGCACTTGTGCTCTTTACTGAGACCAGCAAACACCAGATACCTCAGTGCTAGTGACCAGTACCTGGAAGGCTGCAAAGCTACAGTCATTCCAGTAAGTCTTTGTCTGCTGTCACTACCCATAGTCAAGTCCAGTCTAAAGTCAAGCCTCAAGATAATTATCTAAAGTCCATTATAAGTCTAATTGGTCCCAACAAGCTGCAAGGTCCTTCTGTGTTCCTCGACACCTCTCTGGGATTCTGGCCTAGCTGTGAAGATAATAACACCTGTCTTAACTCAGTAAAGCCTCCATTAAACCATAACTTGGTTGTGGACCCTCCTTTCACTGCCTAGCCATTGGAAAAGCGGAGATACCGTTCGTATGGTTCCAACACCCAAAAAACACGAACATTAGGGGTTAATAACACCTTGCCCCGGGGGTTAATACCATCTTGCCCCTCCACCTACACCACTACACCCCGTGGTCCTGCCATACACCATGGGTCACCACAGATCGATTACAAGCAAATGAACACACAACAATTACACCATCATCTGACTTCACAGAATAAATCACTCTGACACTGACACTTAGACAGGAGAGAAGAATGTGATGTTCTTTTTGTTTTGATAGAATGTATCAATATAAGCAGGAAGGCATTGATTGCATGTAGAAGGGCACGCCAGTTATAATGGAGATTTTGTTGCTTTACTTAAAGGATGCCTCCGGTGTTTCTTTTTTTTTTTAAACAAATGATCGTGAAGCGCAATTTTTTTTAAATTACATTTATTTTTAATTTTGTGCCTAAGTGCCTGAACACAGAGGCCCTGATTTATTAAGAGTGCAGTGTTTATTCTGGAGTGATTTCAATATCACTCGTTTTTTTTTTTTTTTCAGGCTTATTTACTATTTTGTCGCACATGTCGGTTATTTTTCTGTTGCACGTTTTTTTGTTTCGCACTAGTCAATTGTGTATCACAAACTCCGAGCTAAAGAAATTAGTTGAGTGAGTAAAAATGGTTTAGACTTGTTTGTTTAAAAATGTTTCCATGAATCAAAAGTATTCATGTGTTATAATTTTTCAAACATTACAAAAATTCTCCTTGTTTATCAGCTTGGGTGTTAAATTGATTTAAACCTAATATTGCAAATGTGTTAAAAAGAAAAAAATATATAAAAGCATTCAATACTTTATTCATAAAAGTGTTGAACTGTACAAAATATTTTCAGGTTATAAAACAAGTTACTTTCACAAAAAACACAATGGCAAACAGTCCCTTGTTAGAAATCACTCCATTTTTGGAATTTCACTCGGCCTCTTGGCAAACTCACACTCTTTCTCGAGTGATTTTGGAAGTACTCCAAGTATTTTTAGTTTTTTGTCGGTAAAACGCCCATTTTTGCATAAAATACGCCCATTTCAGAGTAAAATAAAACACTCCGAGTGTTTTCTAAAGTGTCGGTTGTGCGACTAAAATTTGGTCGCATAAATAGTCGCACCGACGTTGCGACTAAAATTTAGGCGCAATTACCGAGAAAAAGAGTCTGTTGGACTTTAGTAAATGAGGGCCAGAGTCATTCTCCCCACTCCCTGTCATATATGACTATGCAGTAGGAATCAAAGCTTCCTGCTCTATATCCACAGAACCCATGTCCAGCGTGAGACCAAGCGTAATGTGATTTTGGGGTACTGAGTCTCCAGCTGGAGACGGGTGCTGTGGAATCAGAGCGGGAAGTAATGCATTTTTACTAAGATTTTTGCAATCGTGTTAAACATGCTGTACTGACTGTGAACATTTGTTTAATTAGACCTTATCACAAGGGTTTTTTAAGGTAAGTTATGATGATCTTGTTGCAGATTTTTTGTGTTTTTTTTTTGCTGTAGAATATGTAAAAAGGAAAATAAAAAACAAATGTGTTTAAAGGAAAGCTGTGGGGGCATCCAAACAATCAACCAGGCTGAAAATAGATGAAATGATTTATGTTTGAAAAACTTTTATTGACATTTATGGGAGTTATGGAAAGATGATAGCTTGTTGTGTTACACTGTGTATGTAACTCCCTAAAAAAAAGTCAACAGGACATCCACAAGTAGGGGTGTGAATCGGCAAGAATTTGGCGATACAATACGTATCGCGATACACGTATGACCATACGATATAACGCGACATATCCCAATTCTGTTTACGGGACGATATATCGCCCCGTAAACAAATGTCTTTTACACTATTATTTAAAACTTTTTTTTTTATACACTTTATTAGACTTTTAGGAGGAATCATTAGATTCCTCAGACAGATGCATAGAGTTCTATTGAACTCCAATGATCTGCGATCCATTGATAGAGCCTAGTAGAGCCAGGCTCTGTGGGGGGCGATTCACCCGCTAGCCCACCAGGGTGCATTCACAGATCCCTTTAGATGCCGCTGTCATCTTTAACAGCGGCAATCTAAAGGGTTAATAGCCAGCCACGGCGATCGCCGCATGCTGGCTATTAGTAGCGGCCCCCGGCTGCTGAGAACAGCCGAGGGCTGCAGAGAACGGAGTGGGCAGGAGTCGGGAGCTCGCTCCATACACCCAGAGTGCTGCTGAGCGTGTCAGGTTCGGCCCTGCTTGCACGAGCCGAAAAAATTCACCTGCCCGGCGCCCGGAACAGCATGTCCCGGGCGTCAGGAGATACAAATTCCACATCCCTAAAAGGATCGATTCAAAAATATTTTGGATCGATTCAGTATACCCAAATGAAAAATCGCGATAATCGCGCAACTCGATTTTTTCTTACATCCCTATCCACAAGTACATCCTGTTCCAAATTATTATGCAAATTATATTTTTCTCGTTTACCTAAATAATTGATGTAAATAATAGTCAGCATACTTCTTATGTTATCAACTATTAAAAGTAAAATTCACATTTTATTGAACAAACCTCCTAATGAAAACAGAATTATTTTAAACATAAAAAACTTACACTGCACTGTTCCAAATTATTATGCACAGTAAGTTTCAAAACACTTTATAGGTTGTAAACAACAGAAAAATTGTCATTTGTTGTGTTTGCAGCATATTTACTGAAATCAAAAGCTATTTCAATCAAACTTTTAACAACATTTTTACTTTTTAAACATTTTTAACAGGTCACGTTAAATTTTAACATAGGACCCCTTATATGATAGCAGCTTCACAAGTCTTGTATCCATTAAACTTGTGAGTTTTTGGACAGTTTCTGCTTGAATTTGTTTGCAAGAAGTCAGAATAGTCTCCCAGAGCTGCTGTTTGGCTGTAAACTGCCTCCCACCCTCAGATATTTTGCTTGAGGATGCTCCAAAGGCTCTCAATAGGATTGAGGTCAGGGGAGGATGGAGGCCGCACCATGACTTTCTTTCCATTTATTCCCATAGCAGCCATTGAAGCAGAGGTATTGTTTGCAGCATGAGATGGTGCATTTTCATGCATTAAGATGATTTTATTATGGAAAGCATAGTTCTTCCTTCTGTACCAGGGAAGAAAGTGGTCAGTCAGAAATGTCACATACTATGCAGAGGTCAACGTTACACCTTCGGGGACCCTAAAGGGGCTGACCAGCTCTCTTCCCATGATTCCGGCCCAAAACATGACTCCACAGGGTGGCTGTCCACCAACCATCCACTACTCCATCCATCTGGACCATCCAGGGTTGCACGGCACTCATCAGTGAACAGGACTGTTTGAAAATTAGTATGTATTTTTCTGCCCAATGCAGCCATGCTTGTGAGCATTGGCTAGTGGTGGCCAAATAGAAGGTTTATGCACAGTTGCAAGACTCTGGAGGACTCTACACCTTGCTGTCCGTGGAACTCCAGAGGCACCAGCAGCTTCAAATATATGTTTTCTGCTATGTAATGGTATTTTAGCAGATGCTCTCTTGATCTGATGCATGGATTTGGCTGAAATCTTCCTAAATATGCCTTTATCTGCATGAACCCGTCTGTGCTCTGAATCAGCCACAAATCTCTTTATAGTGCGATGATCATACTTAAGTTTTCGTGAAATATCTAATGTTTTCATACCTCGTCCAAGGCATTGAACTATTTCACTCTTTTCTGCAGCAGAGAGATAATTTTTCTTCCCCATATTGCTTGAAAATAGTGCTCTGCTTAGTAATGGGGAACACACACCATTAGTAGTTTTTCCTTAAATTGGGCTCACCTGGCAATATTATTATCACAGGTGTCCGAGATTGTTTTCACTGATCAAAAGAGCCCTGACACACAATGCCATCCATGAGTTAAATTTAAAATCAAAATATTAAATCTTTGTGACACTTAAATAGAATTTGCATGATATTTTGGAACAGGGTGTATTTGTGTTTGTGTCCCTTCTGCATGTATCTTTGTGTCCTTACTTACCTTTTCTCTTGCCATGAGATATCCTGAGATAACCACTGACCAGCTTTGACAAAAGGCTTTGTGAGTAATGAACATTTTTTTGTTCAAAGCTGATCTCATTGTGCCTTTCATGTCAGGGTATCCTATGCCAAGAGAAAAGATAATGAAGGACACATATGTATGATATATATTCAGCCTTTTCAGCTATTTGTTTTGCCCAGACAGCCAGCTTCCTCATCCTCACTCGTCATGGGAAGCATGCAGACTTGGTGCCTAGGGCACCACAAGCTATAAATACAGCTTTGCTGTCTAGCACATACTGCACGGTGAAATCGGCCTGTATACTGCACCAAGCAGCACATCTCTATGATCAGGAATTGGAAGTTTACAGGTTATTTAAAACTAATGGAACTGGTGACATGTATCTGACAGGAGGACAATATGTGTTTTCTAGGCTCCTGATTCTGATGATGAATGGCAGATAATCTGCATCATATATAGGAGAGCTGCATAAATACGATTTTCTCAGTTCTCAGTTTCTGTGGTTTGCAGTTAATCTGTTATCAGTCTTTGCTCGTGATTTGCGTGGGGCTATTATCTACAGAGAAATTATCAGCACAATACAGTGTTTTACAAGGATTTCTAACTTCGCATCTTATACATTGTAACATTCACTAAATACTTTTATCTTCTCCTAGATCATCATGCACGTTGAATATTTAAACATGGAGTTCCCCACAGCTCTTAGGGAAATCTCAGCTAATAATTTGTCCTATAAGGCTATGTTCACATGGTAGAATGTCTGCACAGAAAATTACACTACTGAAATTCCTCAGACAGCGGAGTGCCGGCAGAACAGGGGTTCTCAACCAGGAGTACGCCAAGGTTTCACTGACAAATACCGACCATGCATTGGCCAGCATTTGTCAGCGCAGAGCAGGGATTGGACACTGCAGTCACCGCGGCAGCTCACTATATTGTACCTTTACGTGAGCTGCAGTGGCTGCCGGGCCTGACATGTGACGTCCCTGACGTTGTGCAGAGGTGCCGACACAGCGCAGAATGATGTCACTCATCAGTGCGGCCCTCCGACTCCCACCGAGCGAGATAGACACAGGCCTGGTAAGCATAAACTAAGTGTAACATCGCAGTATGGGAGGGTGTTATTGTATGTATCTCATATATTGGCCCAGGGGGATCGGAGGGGGGAATAATGGCCACAAGGGGATTAAGATGGAGGAGGGGGAGGGGGGATAATAGGTAATAGCAAAAGGGGATAAAGATGGAGGGGGGGTAATGGCAAAAGGGGATCAGAGGAAGGGGGAATAATGGCACAAGGGGATTAATATAGGGGGGTTATCATTATCCTCCCCCCTCCATCTTAATCCACTTGTGCCATTATTCTCCCCTCCCTCTGATTCCCTTTTGCCATTATTTGATTATGGCAAAAGGGGATAATGACACAAGGGGATTAAGTATCGCATTAGTATCGCATTAGAAAAGTAAGCACACGCCATTACAAAATTAAAGGGGTATTCCAGGCAAAACATTTTTTTATATATATCAACTGGCTCTGGAAAGTTAAACAGATTTATAAATTATTTCTATTAAAAAATCTGACGTGAGTCATCAGAGAGCAGTTAAACAGAAAACAACAACTCAACTTCAGAAGCTAATAACTATTGGAAGGATTAAGATCTTTTAATAGAAGTAATTTACAAATCTGTTTAACTTTCCGGAGCCAGTTGATATTTAAAAAAAAAGTTTTGGCCTGGAATACCCCTTTAAGTACTTTTATGATTTATTTGGTCCGCGGGTACCCCTCGCGTGTAAGTTCTGCGCGAACTTACACGCAAGGGGTACCCACAGACATACTTTCACTCTTTGGGGGTACAGTCGTGAAAAGGTTAAGAACCACTGTCAGAGATGGCAATGGATTTCTGTTCAGACTTCACAAAAAGAATGGACATGATTATTCTTTCTGCGGACGCTGGAATCTGAATTTTCCATGTGAACAGTGCAGCAGAATCCCATCTAAATCAATGGGATTCTTCTTTGGAATGTTCATCCGGAATTCCGAACACAGAAATTCCATTGTGTGGACATAGCCTAAGCAATTCTTTGCCCAATGTTCTCCCGAACCTATACTGCCCCAAACTGTTTGAAAAACTATATTTTTTCCACATTCGGCTGAAAAAACAATCATAATCAATTACCCTTAGAAGACTACAGGATGTGAAAAATGCTTAAAGGGGTATTCCAGGAATTTTTTTTATTTGACTATGCTACAGGGGCTGTAAAGTTAGTGTAGTTCATAATATAATGTCTGTACCTGTGTGTGATGGATTTCTCACAATTCTTATGTGATTTCCACCCCAATATTTATTTTTAACAGCATACAAAATGACTGTTGTCTCAGATTTTTCCCAGGTTGCAATGCGGCCGACACCTGATCTAACTAGTCAGCTGATGACAGGGAGCCTGTCTGCTTCAATGGGTGGAGAGATCAATCTGCAACTAATGCAACAGCTGTAGGCACCCTGATTGAAAACCACAGGTCTTTTGAATGGATGCAGCTCATTTATGTTTCAATGGGTGGGGTGGCTGATGTGTGGGAGGGAGGAAAAGGGACTTGTGGGATTTGTAGTAAAAAAAAAGAAAAGTCAAACAAGAAATACCAGTTCACAAAAAGTTAGCCACAGTGTTATGGTACCGTATATACTCGAGTATAAGCCGACCCGAGTATAAACCGAGACCCCTAATTTCAACCCAAAATCCCAGGAAAAGTTATTGACTCGAGTATAAGCCTAGGGTGGGAAATACATCATCCCCTCCTGTCATCATCCAGACCCCCGTCATTAACATCCTCATCATCATCACCGCCTGTCATCATCCAGACCCTCATCATCATCACCTGTCATCATCCCCTTGTCATCATCCCACACATCCCCCCTTCATCATCCCCCTGTCATCATCCCCACCCCCCTTCATCATCCCCTTGTCATCATCCCCACCCCCCTTCATCATCCCCTTGTAATCATCCCACACCCCCCCTTCATCATCCCCTTGTCATCATCCCCACCCCCCTTCATCATCCCACACCCCCCCCCTTCATCATCCTCTTGTCATCATCCGCCCTCAGTGGTCTTCAACCTGCGGACCTCCAGAGGTTTCAAAACTACAACTCCCAGCAAGCCCGGGCAGCCATCGGCTGGGAGTTGTAGTTTTGAAACCTCCGGAGGTCCGCAGGTTGAAGACCACTGCGGCCTTCGACATCATCCAGCCCCCTCTCACCCCCCTTTAGTTCTGTACAGTACTCACCTCCGCTCGGCGCTGGTCCGGTGCTGCAGGACTGTCCGGAGAGGAGGTGGTCCGGTGGGATAGTGGTTCCGGGCTGCTATCTTCACTGGGGGCGCCTCTTCTCCGCGCTGCGGGCCCGGAATAGAGGCGTTGCCTTGACAATGACGCAGAAGTTCGTTGGCAATGAACGTACCTCTGCGTCGTTGTCAAGGCAACGTGACTATTCTGGGGCCGGGCCCGAAGCGCTTAGAAGAGGCCTCCCCGGTGAAGATAGCAGCCCGGAACCACTATCCCACCGGACCACCTCCTCTCCGGACAGTCCTGCAGCACCGGACCAGCGCCGAGCGGAGGTGAGTACTGTACAGAACTAAAGGGGGGGTGAGAGGGGGCTGGATGATGTCGAAGGCCGCAGTGGTCTTCAACCTGCGGACCTCCGGAGGTTTCAAAACTACAACTCCCAGCAAGCCCGGACAGCCGATGGCTGCCAGGGCTTGCTGGGAGTTGTAGTTTTGAAACCTCTGGAGGTCCGCAGGTTGAAGACCACTGCGGGTGGAGAGTTCACTCGAGTATAAGCCGAGGGGGGTGTTTTCAGCACGAAAAATCGTGCTGAAAAACTCGGCTTATACTCGAGTATATACGGTAATCTAACAACATAGCCATTTAGCCCGAAGACAAGCGCAGATCCTTCCTAAGCATGTATATTACTTTCTGGCAGGTACGTATTAAAATCACCTTATGGTGGATAACCCCTTTAAAAAACATGTGTTTGTGGTGTATGGGATTTTGGGGGGCTTTTGTTTCTCACATTCTTCAAAAGATTGTTTTGAACCACGTGAAAGAATCAAGAATCACATGATTTGTAATGTGAAAACTTTACCGGGCTAAAAAAATTACTATGTTCATGTTGAGTTTATGCTGTATGTCACTTGTTTCTAATAAAAGCATGCTGACCTACACTATGGTGAACTACATGATCCTGTTTGGGCCACTGAATTGAATAGTGCCCGCTGCTTTCTATTATAGTGGGATGCCAATAGATACCTCTAAGGCCATGTTCACACATCAGAAGATTCCACACGGAGATTCCGCTGCAGTAAAATACCACAGCATACAGCGGAATTTCCGTGCTGGATGTTTCCGGCACGAAAATTAAGTTTCCGGTGTCCACAGAAAGAATGAACACGTTCATTGTTTCTGTGGACTCGGCATGGAATGCATAGCCGTCTATGAGACGGCGCATTCCTGAACGGTCCTAGCGGCGGCATGTTTATACCGGTGCCCACAGTTTGCAGAATGATCGCACAGAGGTTTTCCGTGCGGACATTCCAGCGTGGGAACATAGCCTGCTAAAATGCATTATTAACCTAGCCTTATTTTTCTCTTTCATGCTGGATCCACTTTTGGCTTTGGCTCAGAAACTGCAATGCAGATCCTGTACATCATGTGAATCTGCCCTCAAGGTACTAACTTTTTACTCTAGGGCTCCACCAAAACTTTATTCTTAGTGGTATGGAATACTGTATCCTGTATACTGTATCCTGTCCACCATGTCAGGCAGATGTTGCCTTCAGTGTCCATCTTGGGCCCACTACTCAGGTCTCAATGTTGTTATGCAATTGTTGTTATTGTGTAATTTTATATGTTACTGTTTCTTTAAGTCTGTTAGCAGAAAAGGTGCAAAGTGGATCTGGTCTGCCCCAATGGGAATCCTTCAAATTGACTAGTATATAGTGTAGGGGGGGGGGGGGGGGGAAGCTGCCCAGTGTACAGCTAGCAGAGATCCTGTTCAGCTGAACTCCTGAGGTACAGTGTGGAGAAGTCAGAGAAAAGTGTGAGGTGATATGCGGAGGCCTAAAGCTAATCAGAAGTCTAATCCGGCAGCCACACATATCCTAAGGAATGTCTCCTACTCTCAGATGAACGTTAAAGCCTAGCGGTAAGCACTAAACTCTGGGGAAGAAAAGCAATAGTCTTCAGTCAGTCTGCAGTACCAAAGTCAATGTGGGTTGCCATTCAGCCCAAGTCAGTCAGTCAGGAATATTCCGCAATGTATACCTCCAATGTAGCTAGCCGCTGGGTGCAATGCAAAACAAGTATGCTGTACCATATACATTTGTTTGCAAATTTCCCTGGGCTGAGATCTGCACTACAGGACATAGACTGGGGGGAGGTGTTCTCAAATACTGATACAGAAGGTAAATGGGACATCTTTAAATCAACTCTAAATAACTATACAGCTAAATATATACCAAAGGGGAACAAATATAAACAATTAAAACTAAATCCTACATGGCTGACAAATTATGTTAAAAGAGCAATAAACAACAAAAAAAATAGCCTTCAAAAAATTCTAATCTGATAGGTCAGCTATAACATTTAAACAGTACAAAGAGCTTAATAAAATCTGTAAAAATGTAATAAAAACAGCAAAAATTCAAAATTAGAGACATGTGGCCAAAGAAAGCAAAACTAATCGTAAATATTTTTTTAGATACATAAATGCAAAAAACCCAAGGACAGAGCATGTAGGACCCCTTAAAGGGGTAGTCCAGTGGTGAAAAACGTATCCCCTATCCTAAGGATAGGGGATAAGTTTGGGATCGCGGGGGGTCCGACCGCTGGGGCCCCCTGCGATCTCTCTGTACGGGGCCCCGGCTCTCCACCCAGATAGCGGGTGTCAACCCCCGCAGGAGGCGGCGGCCGACACGCCCCCTCAATACATCTCTATGGCAGAGCCGGAGATTGCTGAAGGCAGCGCTTCGGCTCTGCCATAGAGTTGTATTGAGGGGGCGTGTCGGCCGCCGCCTCGTGCGGAGGTCGGCACGCCCCCTTCCCGTGGGCTGTCGGGGCTCCGTACAGGAGATCGCAGGGGGCCCCAGCGGTCGGACCCCCCGCGATCTGCAACTTATCCCCTATCCTTAGGAAAGGGGATAAGTTGTTCACCACTGAGTCACCACTGGATATCTCCTTTAATAATGATAATGGGGAGGTTGTCACGGGCGATCAAGAGAAGGCGGAGCTACTGAATGGGTTCTTTAGTTCTGTATATACTATGGAAGAAGGAGCTGACATTGGCCAGGTCAGTGCTGGTGACACATCATGTAATGTACTGAACTGGCTTAATGTAGAGATGGTACAAGGTAAGTTAGGTAAAGTAAATGTAAGCAAATCTCCAAGGTCGGATGGACTACACCCAAGAGTTCTTAGAGAGGTAAGTTCAGTAATATCTGTACCCTTGTTCATGATATTTAGAGATTCTCTGGTGTCTGGTATTGTGCCAAGGGACTGGCGCAAGGCTAATGTGGTACCAATCTTCAAGAAGGGCTCTAGGTCTTCGCCAGGCAATTATAGACCGGTAAGTCTAACGTGCATTGTGGGTAAATTGTTTGAAGGACTTATAAGGGATTACATACAGGAATACAAAGGGGATAATAGTATTATAAGTGATAACCAACATGGGTTTACTAAGGATAGAAGTTGTCAAACCAATCTAATTTGCTTTTATGAAGAGGTGAGTAGAAGCCTTGACAGAGGAATGGCTGTGGATATAGTGTTTCTGGATTTTGCCAAAGCGTTTGATACTGTCCCTCACAGACGTCTGACAGGTAAGTTAAGGTCTTTGGGCTTGGAAACTTTAGTTTGTAACTGGATTGAACACTGGCTCATGGATCGTAACTCAATGATTCGTACTCTGATTGGTCCCCGGTAATTAGTGGTGTACCCCAAGGTTCAGTACTGGGCCCGCTGTTGTTTAATTTATTTATCCATGATATAGAGTATGGCATTAACAGCTCTGTTTCTATCTTTGCAGATGACACCAAGTTTTGTAGCACGGTACAGTCTATAGAGGATGTGCATAAGTTACAAGATTACTTGGATAGTGTCTGGGCATCCACTTGGCAAATGAGGTTCAATGTGGATAAATGTAAAGTTATGCATCTGGGTACTAATAACATGCATGCGTCGTATGTCTTAGGGGGGATTAAACTGTCAGAGTCACTGGTAGAGAAGGATCTGGGTGTACTTGTAGATCACAGACTACAGAATAGCATGCAATGTCAGGCTGCTGCTTCCAAAGCCGGCAGGATATTGTCATGTATCAAATGAGGCATGGACTCAAGGGACAGGGACATAATACTCCCCCTTTATAAAGCATTGGTACGGCCTCACCTGGAATATGCTGTTCAGTTTTGGTCGCCTGTTCATAAAAGGGACACTGCGGAGTTGGAAAGGGTGCAGAGACGCGCGACTAAACTAATATGGGACATGGAACATCTTAGCTATGAGGAGCGATTAAAGGAGTTACAATTGTTTAGTCTTGAGAAGAGACGTTTAAGGGGGGATATGATAAACGTATATAAGTATATAAATGGCCCATACAAAAAATATGGAGAAAAACTGTTCCAGGTTAAACCCCCCCAAAGGACGAGGGGGCACTCCCTCCGTCTGGAGAAGAAAAGGTTTAGTCTAGAGGGGCGACACGCCTTCTTTACCGTGAGGACTGTGAATTTATGGAACGGTCTACCTCAGGAACTGGTCACAGCAGGAACAATTAACAGCTTTAAAACAGGGTTAGATACATTCCTGAAACAAAATAAAATTAATGCTTATGCAGAATTATAAAACTACATACCTTTCCCTTATCCCCTTACACCCTTCTCTTCAATTCCCTGGTTGGACTTGATGGACGTATGTCTTTTTTCAACCATACTAACTATGTAACTATGTAACTATGTATAGGAAAGCTCAGACTGCTGTGCTTTTCCATATAGTTAAAGGGGTATTCCAGGCCAAAACTTTTTTTTATATATCAACTGGCTCTGAAAAGTTAAACAGATTTGTAAATTACTTCTATTAAAAAATCTTAATCCTTCCAATAGTTATTAGCTTCTGAAGTTGAGTTGTTGTTTTCTGTCTAACTGCTCTCTGATGACTCACGTCCCGGGAGCTGTGCAATTTCTATGGGGATATTCTCCCATCATGCACAGCTCCCGGGACGTGACATCATCATATATATATAAAAAAAAGGTTTTGCCTGGAATACCCCTTTAACAGAAAAAAAAAATGAATGTGTCAGTCCATGCCACCCAATGGAGTCCAAAAGGACACCCTTGGGTCTTATATTGGAAGCATGTTAAAGTCAACTGATCCATACATATCTATGGGGAAGATTTATAAAACCCAATGTAGAGGAAGAGGGGGTGCAGTTGCCCATAGCAACCAATTGCTTTACTTATTTCTTTTTTCAGAGGGCCTTTAAAAATGAAAGAGGCAATCTGATTGGTTTCTATGGAAAACTGCAACACTTGTCCTCTACACGGGTTTTGATAAATCCCCCCATACATTCTTCTCCTGGACTGTTATTTCCCAGGTCATGGTCTCTCCTCTATTACTATACTTTGGGTAAATCAAATGAATACATTTATAAATGAATTTATTATTTAAAGGATACTGGAAAAAAAAATTTTAATCAACTATTGACAGAAAGTTAAACAAATTTGTAAATTACTTTTATTAAAAAATCTTAATCCTTCTAGTACTTTTTGCCTGACCACAGTGCTCTCTGCTGACACCTCTGTCCATTTTAGGAACTGTCCAGAGTAGGAGCAAATCCCCAATAGAAAACCTATCCTGCTCTGGACAGTTCCTAAAATGGACAGAGGTGTCAGCAGAGAGCACTGTGGTCAAGCAGAAAGGAAATTCAAAAAGAAAAGAACTTCCTGTGGATCATAACAGCAGCTGATAAGTACTGGAATGATTAATATTTTTTAATAGAAGTAATTTACAAATATGTGTAACTTTCTGTCACCAGTTGATTTAAAAATTGTTTTTCCAGTTGAGTACCTCTTTAAAGGGGTACTTCAGTGGAAAACTTTTTTTTTTTATATCAAATAACTGGTTTCACACTGTTTACATGCAAGGCTGTATTTCTCACTATGCACTGGGGGGCATTGGGGAGAACATCAGGTTACATGTACATTTCGCCATTGTGAGCACAGGCTAGCGGGCTTCAGTCCCCAACTCTCAATGATCTCTGTCCATCTTCCCATGATGACCCCAAATCCGGACCGTGGCCACCAGCCATCTATACCGCCTGCCAGCTCTCCCCTCATTCATTTGTATTGGTGTGTTTAAGACACCAAAACAAATGAATAGCCAGGGCCTGGATCGAGGAAATACTTTGTTCCCTGCCACTTCTTTTGTGATGTAGGCAGAGCGATTAGTGCTGCCTGCATCATCTACTTTGGACAGGCATACCTGGAAGAGGCCAGAGCAGCTGAGCAGCACCAGGACCTGTAACTGGGAGTCTGTCAGGTGAATAGTTGTGTTCCCCCATCTGTGACTCTCCAGTTGTTGTAATTTGCAACAGCTTGAGAGTCACAGGACAATATTTCTTGCACAGTTTATGTGGGAGCATAGTTCATGTGGGTTCACAGTGGAGTTCATGTGGGGCATAGTTCATGTGGGTTCACAGTTGAGTTCATGTGGGGGCAAAGTTCATGTGGGTACACAGTGGAGTTCATGTGGGGCATAGGTCATGTGGGTTCACAGTGGAGTTCATGTGGGAGCATAGTTCATGTGGGAGCACAGTGGCAACGTACATGTGGGAGCATAGTGGCAACATATATGTGGGAGCACAGTGGCATAGTTCAAGTGGAGGCACAGTGGCACAGATCATGTGGGGATACAGTGGCAAAGTTCATGTGGGAGCAGAGTTCATATGAGGGCACAGTCTATGTGGAGGCGCAGTCTGTGTGGGGGTACAGTGGCAAAGCTCATGTGGGGGCATAGTTAAAGGAATAGTCCAGGATTTGAAAACTTATCCCCTATCCTAAGGGATAAGTTTCAGATCACAGGGAGTCCGACCGCTTGGACCCCCGTGATCTCCCTTGGGGGGCCCCGGCAGTCCATGGGAAGGGGGAGTGTCAACCACCACACAAAGCGGTGACTGACTAGCCACTTCAATACAACTCTGTGTGAGAGCCGGAGCGTTGTCTTCAGCAATCTCCGGTTCTGCCATAGTGCTGTTGTAATGTCCGTTTATTTGTTTTTGTATTTTTCTGTTTAGGTGTGTATTTACACACTAGTTTGTTCATGGCAGTTTGCTATGCTACCTGGATAGGGAATAGTTAATGCTCTGAACTAATGAGAACTCGTGTGGATTTATTTAGCCAGAGTTCACCTGCATTCTGGTGCTGGTTATTTTATTTAGTTTAATGGCACTATGTCTGTTTGTGCTATATTCTGACTATGTATGCTTGAGCATTTACCTTGTATTTATCTTGTCATTTTATCTGGGTTTTTAGCCATGGTTATATAGCATGCTCCTTGTATTTTAATCTGTGTTACATTAGTTGGTTTTAGGATTATGTTTGTTCGTTCTGCTCTGTCTGTGTTCACACTGTGTCTGAGTCTTGCTTGTACCCTGTGCTCTGTATGTTATATTCTTGTTCGGTATTCTGGCGTCTATTCAGACTCATCTGGTTCTAGTCTAGTGTTCCATGTATTATATTTCTGTTTCCTACTGGGTCAGCATTTTGTCCACACGGCGGAGTGTGTCCGCTGGCCAGTAGCCTATTTGGCTTTATTATTAATGGCTACTCCTTTTGGTGGAATGGGGAGTCCAGTTTGTATGTTCTGTGTCCCAGTGTGAACAGTGTCCTATATTTATATCCTGTTTGGTTGATCTGATCTTTGTCCTTTGTACTTGTACCTGTTTGTGAATAGTGTCTTATGTTTCCTTATCAGTTTGCCTGTTTATATTCTGCCCTGTTAGTATTTGTATCCTGTTTGGTATATCTGGTTTCTGTTTCTGGCCTGTGACCGTCTATGTATATTATGTGTTTTTACGCCACTGCACTTTAGCAAAGGAAGGGACCGGCACCCAGTTTTCGATCCATCGTTTAGGATGGATGAGCAAGTAGGCAGGGAGATTCTATTTATGGTTAGTTAGGGCTCACTCTCCCTGTCCCCCAGTCGGTCATGACAGCTGTATTGAGGGGGCATTTCGGCCGCTGCTTCGTGCCGTGGTCAACATGCGCTATCGGGCCATATGGGAGATCGTGGAGGGTCCCAGCGGTCGGACCCCCCGTGATCTGAAATTTATTTCCTATCCTTAGGATAGAGGATAAGTTTTGCATTCCTGGACTACTCTTTTAATGTAGGGGCACAGTGACACAGTTTTTGTGGAGGAAAAGTGGCATTATTGATTGAGAGGGTACAATTGTTAATTGTTTTAAGGGACTCAAAGGTGCATTTATTTGATACAGGGCACAGTGTTTGTCAATATTATATTTGGGGGGGGGTATCTTGTGGCAGTATTATACTCAGATTGCACAATGTGTGGCAGTATTATATTCAGGGGCCACAATACGTAGCAGTATTATATTCAGGGGCACCTTGTGTGGCAGTGTTCAGGTGCACAGTGTGGCAGTAATACGTTCAGGGGCAATGACAGGCTAGAGACAATGTGTGAAAGTAATATAGTCAGGGCGCAGTGTGCGGCATCATAATACTCAGGAGCACAGTGTGGCAGTATTATATTCAGGGGCACAGTGTGTGGCAGTATTATATTCAGGAGCACAGTATGTGGCAGTATTATATTCAGGGACACAGTGTGTGGAAGTATATTCATGGGGCACAGTATGTGGCAATATAATATTCAGGGAGTACAGTGTGTGGCAGTATTCAGGTCATACAGGAAAACAGTAGATTTACATCCTTCACAAGTCAGTCGCTCATTTTACCATGTGACTTCTTAGGGTAATAATAATACTCTACAACAAGCAGTGCCTATTTCTTCTATGGCATTGCGGCCGCTAGGTTCTCCAGGCTTTAGCATTAAAAGGGTACTCCACTGCTCAGCGTTTGGAACAAAATGTTCCGAATGCTTAGAGCCAGCGCTGGGAGCTCGTGATGTCATAGCCCTGCCCCCTATTGGTGTCACACTCCGCTCCTTCAATGCAAGTCTATGGGTGGGGGCGTGATGGCTGTCACACCAATAGGGGGTGGGGCTATGACGTCACGAGCTCCCTGCGCTGGCTCTAAGCATTCGGAACATTTTGTTCCAAACGCTGAGCAGTGGAGTACCCCTTTAATGCTAAAGCCTGGAGCACCTAGCACCAGCAATGCCATAGAAGAAATAGGCACTGCCTGTTGTAGAGTATTATTATTACCCTAAGAAGTCCAAATGCTGAGCAGCGGAGTACCCCTTTAAGCTCGGACCTTCATCAGATGGCAGACCTGGATACGTGGACACTCACTAAAAAGTGTTGAATACACTTGCCATAGACTTATAATAGGACTGCAGGATGAAGAACCCTGAGGGCCAAGAAGTAAAGCTCAAAGTAATAGAAAGAGAATAAAATGTCTCAGATACACAAAAGTAGAACTGATAAAGTCTGCAGATTACTGCACAAAAAATGAGCCCTCATTCAAACACATATATGAAAAATAAGAAAGTCATAGGGCGTCAGAATAGGACAATTTTCGTCAAAAAAGTTTGACTGATTAAAATGCAGTACTATAATAGAAAAACATGTAGCCCTCTGTATCATTTTAATACATATAATATTAAAATGATGAGGGAGGGTGGGCTCTGCTCCTCAAGTTCTTCACATGCCGGATTCCAGACAGGAATCTTTAAATCAGAGAGTTTCCTGCCAGAAGAGAATCCACCAATCAGACTGCAGGCTCAAATCTTCTCACCTGGAAGATACTAAGAGACTTAATTAGCTAAAGGAGGGGGGGGGGGGGAGGGTAATTGGGGGGGGGGGAATAAAACCCATGAACTCAAAGAAATGAATACACTCAAGAATGTGTGGGGGTTGGGGCCCCGTTTCGATGTGTCCACCTCCCCAATTGTGGGGAGCAGGGGGCCATTAACATTATGGGTGCCAGGGGTTGAACCCCTGCTAATCTAAAATTGTCAGCCTACCCTGAGGATAGGCCATCAGTTTTATAAGCCTCTCCTTATAAACCTCTTAAGTTGAAGGCTTCTTCCTCTGATAAATGGGCAGCGTTTCACCATAAGTATGAAAGTAATGGTGGAAGACATAACATGCAGAACAGGCACTTACATAGGAGACTATCTGATTCTGGAAGCCTCTACTGTGAAGAGGCCTCTGGATGTGGTATGGTTGTATAGGCAATCGGACTGCCCACCCTTCACAAGGTTGTATCTCTAGAATGAGGCCGGGAACGTGCTTTTGTGGGGTGCCTCAGGCAGCAGAGAAGAGTTCACCGCTTCCGTCACATACCAGATTGCTCTATCTGGACACAAGAAGGGCCCTCAAATCCCGCAGTGTCCTCCGCTTTTTATTGTAACATTGCGATCTCAGTACAGTCCTGTGTCTTTCTACATGTCAATAATTCCTTTCTTCCTCTGCATCCGGATTCCCTTTACTCCTGTTACTAATGTAATTAAAGGAATTAATGAAGAGCGTGTGCGGATATTTCCAGGCGCTGGAAAATGTCATTAATAAACATTTGCTGCTCTTTCATGTTGTGCCTTAGAATTGTTAAATTAATAATGTGTTGTTTTCTGATCTTTCTAAACATCATGGAGCAGCTATTAAAAAAAAATTAATTGTGGTTTTAACCCTACAGCCACCAAAGGGTGCCATAACAGGACACCCTTTTTCCTGGTATGGCGGGTCCGGTGTAGATATGGCAGTGGCCGGTTTTGAAATTTCCCTACTGGACCCAGAGCCATATGAAGAAATCGTTGTGTGAATGCACTTCTGGGAAAGGACCTGACTAGTGATTTGTCGGTGGTAGAATAATTTCCTTGTCGTGGGCATCTATGCCCCTATTGATGCACCCCATGAATTTGTTTGCCTTGGCCGCAGCTGCCTGACACTGGTCGCTACAGATAAATTTACTGTTAACTAAGACTCCTAAGTCCTTTTCCATGTCAGTCGTTCCAAGTGTTCTCCCATTTAATACATAATCCCAACCTGAATTTTTCCTCCCCATGTGCATAACCTTACATTTATCAGTGTTGAACCTCATCTGCCACTTTCCAGCCCAAACCTCCAACCTAGTCAGATCCATTTGTAACAGTGCTGTCATGTCTGTGTTCACACACAGCTATTGTATTTGGTTGTGTGTGAACAGTTTTATGTTCCCTGGCCAGGGAATAGTTAAAGCCTTTGGCATTATATACAATAGCTCTTAGGGTGTGTCTACATAAGGTGAGCTCAGCCTAACTTCTGGGCTGGTGATACATTTGACATTTTGACTTCCTGAGATCCTGACATGCTGCTATGGAGCTCTTGGTGAAACACTCTTTATTTGAGCTTTTAATCTACTATCTTTGTCTTAGCATGCACCTTGTATGTTCTGGTTTTAGCCATGGTTATTTTGGCATGCTCTTAGTAGGTTTTTAGTTGTGTTTGTCTAGTCGGTTTTAGGATTTGTATATCCTTTCTGTTATGTATCTGTTCACACTGTGTTTTCTCTTGTATCCGTTTTCTGTGTTATCGCTCCATGGGGACATTCCTGTGTCTACTGGAGGCTCTGATCTAGATATCCCTGTTACCTGTCCATGGGGACTCCATGTCTAGTGGAGGTTTTCTGAGGGATTGTGATTATTCCTGTCTTGTGTTCAGTGTGAACAGTGTTCTATAACTATAACCTTTTGTATCTGTTTTCTGAATTGTAACTTGGCATCCCTGTTACTGGTCCATGGGGACTTTGTGACTATACTATAGAGTTCTATATTCCTGTTATGTTTCTGGCTTGTGACCGACTATTTATTTGTGTGTGTTTTTAAGGCCACTGCACTTTAGTTCAGGGAGGTACAGTGCCAAGTTGTCGATCCACCTTTTAGGGTGGATGGGCAAGTAGGTAGGGAGAGATGTTTTAGGGTCAGTTTAGGGCTCACTCTCCCTGTCCCCTGATCGGTCCTTGACAAGTGGACTGTCCTCTATTGTGTTAACCACTTTACAAAGTTTACTATCATCTGCAAAGATTGCTACTTTACTATATAATCCCTCAACAAGGTCATTAATAAATATATTAAATAGAATAGGACCCAAATCTGACCCTTGTGATACCCCACTAGTAACAGTCACCCAATCATAATAAGTACCATTAATAACCAACCTCTGTTTCCTATCACTGAGCCAGTTACCCACTTACATGCATTTTCCCTCAGCCCAATCCTTCTCATTTTATGTACCAATCTTTTATTTGGCACAATATCAAATACTTTGGAAAAATCCAGATATACGACATCCAGTGATTCCCCCTGGTCCAGTCTGGAGCTCACTCCCACATAAAAGATGATCAGGTTAGTTTGAAAGGACTGATTCGTCATAAACCCGTGCAACTATGGAGTCATACATTTATTTTTATCAAGATACTCCAAAAAAAACAAAATAGCATCTCTTAGAAAACCCTCAAACAATTTATATACAACGGAGGTTAAACTAACAGGCCCATAATTTCTGTGGTCACTTTTTGACCACTTTTCAAATTTTTGCACCATATTTGCTATGCGCCAGTCTTGGGAAACCCTCCCTGTCGCTATAGAGTCCTTGAATATTAGAAATAGGGTATTGTTTGTTACTTTACTTAACTCCATTAGAACACAGGGGTGAATGCCGTCTAGGCCTGGTGATTTGTCTATTTAGATTTTTTTATAGGCGGCACTGTACTTCTTCCTGGGTTAGACAGGTGGCCTGTACTGGGGATTTTACCTTATCTTGCTGTATTTTAGCGGGCATTTCATTTTCCTCTGTGAATACAGTGGAGAGGAATGTGTTTAATATATTTGTGTCACGATTCGGCTGGCAGGAGGTGGATCCTCTGTGCCAGAGAGGGATTGGCGTGGACCGTGTTGGTGGACCGGTTCTAAGTTGCTACTGGTATTCACCAGAGCCCGCCGCAAAGCGGGATGGTCTTGCAGCGGCGGTAGCAACCAGGTTGTATCCACCAGCAACGGCTCAACCTCTCTGACTGCTGAAGATAGGCGCGGTACAAGGGAGTAGACAAGAGCAAGGTCGGACGTAGCAGAAGGTCAGGGCAGGCAGCAAGGATCGTAGTCAGGGGCAACGGCAGGAGGTCTGGAACACAGGCTAGGAACACACAAGGGAACGCTTTCACTGGCACAATGGCAACAAGATCCGGCGAGGGAGTGCAGGGGAAGTGAGGTATAAGTAGGGAGTGCACAGGTGAAAACACTGATTAGGCCTGCTGCGCCAATCAGTGGTGCAGTGGCCCTTTAAATTGCAGAGACCCGGCGCGCGCGCGCCCTAAGGAGGGGGCCGCGCGCGCCGGGACAAGACAGAGTACGGGGAACGGGTCAGGTACGGGAGCCGGGACGAGCATCGCGAGCGGGCGCCTCCCGTGTCGCGAATCGCATCCCGGCTGGGAGAGATATTGCAGCGCACCCGGTCAGCAGGTCTGACCGGGGCGCTGCGAATGAGAGGATGCTGAGAGCGCTCCGGGGAGGAGCGGGGACCCGGAGTGCTCGGCGCAACAGTACCCCCCCCCACCCCTTGGGTCTCCCCCTCTTCTTAGAGCCTGAGAACCTGAGGATAAGACTTTTGTCTAGGATGTTGTCCTCAGGTTCCCAAGATTTCTCCTCTGGGCCACAGTTTTCCCAATCCACCCAAAAATTTTTTTTACCTCTGACAATCTTGGAGGCTAGAATCTCCTTCACAGAGAAGACGTCAGACGAACCGGAAACAGGAGTAGGAGAAACAACTTTGGGAGAGAAGCGGTTAGGGATGAGTGGTTTAAGGAGAGAAACATGGAAGGCATTGGGAATACGGAGAGAAGGAGGAAGAAGGAGTTTGTAAGAGACAGGGTTAATCTGGCACAAGATTTTAAAAGGACCAAGATAGCGTGGTCCCAGTTTGTAACTGGGGACACGAAAGCGGACATACTTAGCGGAGAGCCATACCTTGTCTCCGGGAGCAAAAATGGGGGGAGTTCTTCTTTTTTTATCAGCAAATTTTTTCATCCGGGATGAAGCCTGTGAAAGAGAATTTTGGGTCTCTTTCCATATGGTGGAAAGATCACGAGTCACTTCATCCACAGCGGGCAAACCAGAGGGCAAGGGAGTAGGGAGGGGAGGAAGAGGGTGACGGCCGTACACCACGAAAAATGGGGATTTAGCAGAAGATTCGGAGACTCTGAAGTTGTATGAGAATTCGGCCCATGGTAGAAGATCTGCCCAGTCATCCTGGCGGGAGGAAACAAAATGCCGTAAATAGTCACCCAGGACCTGATTAATTCTTTCTACTTGCCCATTGGATTGGGGATGGTAAGAAGAAGAGAAGTTTAATTTGATCTTGAGCTGTTTACAGAGGGCCCTCCAGAATTTAGACACGAATTGGACGCCTCTATCCGAGACGATATGCAAGGGCAAACCGTGAAGGCGAAAAATGTGTATAAAAAATTGCTTTGCCAACTGAGGCGCTGAAGGAAGGCCAGGAAGAGGAATAAAATGTGCCATCTTGGAAAATCGATCAACGACCACCCAAACAACTGTATTGCCATGGGATGAGGGCAAGTCCGTAATAAAGTCCATACCAATCTGTGACCAAGGCTGTTCAGGAACAGGCAGAGGAAGAAGGAGACCAGCAGGCTTCTGGCGAGGAGTCTTATCCCAGGCACAGACAGTACAGGCCCGCACAAAATCAACAACATCAGTCTCCAGAGTCGGCCACCAATAAAATTGAGAGATGAGTTGAAGGATTTCTTGATGCCCGCATGGCCTGCGAGGTGGGAGGAGTGTCCCCACTTGAGAATCCCGAGACGCTGGGGTGGAGAAACGAAGGTCTTCCCTGGAGGAGTTTGCCTGATGGAAGCTGGAGAAGTGGAGATCAGACAGTCCGGAGGAATGATGTGTTGCGGAGAGGCCTCTACTTCAGAGGCATCAGAAGAACGAGAGAGGGCATCGGCCCTAATGTTCTTGTCAGCAGGGCGAAAATGGATTTCAAAGTTAAAACGGGCAAAGAACAACGACCACCTAGCCTGGCGAGGGTTCAGTCGTTGGGCAGACTGGAGATAGGAGAGATTCTTGTGATCAGTGTATATAGTAACTGGATATTTTGATCCCTCCAGCAGGTGCCTCCATTCCTCAAGCGCCAATTTAATGGCCAGTAGTTCTCGATCACCAATGGAATAGTTTTTCTCCGCCGGAGAGAAGGTTCTAGAAAAAAAACCACAAGTAACAGCATGCCCGGAAGAATTTTTTTGTAGAAGAACTGCTCCAGCTCCCACTGAGGAGGCATCTACCTCCAATAGGAAGGGTTTAGATGGGTCAGGTCTGGAGAGCACGGGAGCAGAAGAGAAGGCAGCCTTGAGATGTTTAAATGCGTCTTCCGCTTGGGGAGACCAGGACTTAGGATTGGCATTTTTCTTGGTTAGAGCCACGATAGGGGCCACAATAGTGGAGAAGTGTGGAATGAATTGTCTGTAATAATTGGCAAACCCCAAAAAACGTTGGATAGCACGGAGTCCGGAGGGGCGTGGCCAATCTAACACGGCAGATAGTTTATCTGGGTCCATTTGTAGTCCGTGGCCAGAGACCAAGTATCCTAGGAAAGGAAGAGATTGACATTCAAAGAGACATTTTTCCATTTTGGCATAAAGTTGATTGTCCCGAAGTCTCTGAAGAACCATGCGGACATGCTGGCGGTGTTCTTCTAACTTGGCAGAGAAAATCAGAATATCATCCAGGTAAACCACAACACAGGTATATAGGAGATCACGAAAAATGTCATTAACAAAGTCTTGGAAGACGGCAGGGGCGTTGCACAGGCCAAAGGGCATGACCAGATACTCAAAGTGTCCATCTCTGGTGTTAAATGCAGTCTTCCATTCGTCCCCCTCCCTGATGCGGATGAGATTATAAGCACCTCTTAAGTCCAGCTTGGTAAAGATGTGGGCGCCTTGTAGGCGATCAAAGAGTTCCGAGATAAGCGGTAAGGGGTAGCGTTTTTTTACCGTGATTTTATTAAGTCCGCGGTAATCAATGCAAGGGCGTAGGGAGCCATCTTTTTTGGACACAAAAAAAAATCCAGCTCCGGCAGGAGAGGAGGACTTGCGGATAAACCCCTTTTTTAAATTCTCCTGGATGTACTCCGACATGGCTTGGGTTTCTGGAGCAGACAGAGGATAGATTCTGCCCCGGGGTGGAGTAGTACCCGGGAGGAGGTCAATAGGACAGCCATGAGGCCTGTGAGGAGGCAAAGTCTCTGCTTGTTTTTTGCAAAAAACATCAGCATAGTCCAGATAGGCCTTAGGAAGACCAGATACCGGGGGAACCACAGGGTCACGACTGTGAGTACTGGGAACCGGTTTAAGACAGTCCTTGTGACAAGAAGTACCCCAGTTCTTGATTTCTCCTGTGGACCAATCAAGGGTTGGGGAATGGGGTTGAAGCCACGGTAATCCAAGAAGAATTTCTGAAGTGCAGTTAGAGAGGACCAAAAATTCAATTTTTTCGTGATGGGGTCCGATGCACATCAGAAGAGGTTCCGTGCGGTAACGCACGGTACAGTCCAATCTTTCATTGTTAACAGAATTGATGTAGAGGGGTCTGGCGAGACTGGTCACCGGGATGTTGAACCTGTTGATGAGAGAGGCCAAAATAAAATTTCCTGCAGATCCGGAATCCAAGAAGGCCATAACAGAGAAGAAGAAGGTAGAGGAAGATATCCGCACAGGCACAGTAAGGCGTGGAGAAGCAGAGTTCACATCAAGAGCTGTCTCACCTTTGTGCGGAGTCAGCGTACGTCTTTCCTGGCGGGGAGGACGGATAGGACAATCCTTCAAGAAATGTTCGGTACCGGCACAGTACAGGCAAAGATTCTCCATGCGGCGCCGTGTCCTCTCTTGAGGTGTCAAGCGAGACCGGTCAACTTGCATAGCCTCCACGGCGGGAGGCACAGGAACGGATTGCAGAGGACCAGAGGAGAGAGGAGCTGGGGAGAGAAACCGCCTCGTGCGAACAAAGTCCATATCCTGGCGGAGCTCCTGACGCCTTTCGGAAAAACGCATGTCAATGCGGGTGGCAAGATGAATAAGTTCATGCAGGTTAGCAGGAATTTCTCGTGCGGCCAGCACATCTTTAATGTGACTGGATAGGCCTTTTTTAAAGGTCGCGCAGAGGGCCTCGTTATTCCAGGATAACTCGGAGGCAAGAGTACGGAATTGGATGGCGTACTCGCCAACAGAAGAATTACCCTGGACCAGGTTCAGCAGGGCAGTCTCAGCAGAAGAGGCTCGGGCAGGTTCCTCAAAGACACTTCGAATCTCCGTGAAGAAGGAGTGTACAGAGGCAGTGACAGGGTCATTGCGGTCCCAGAGCGGTGTGGCCCATGACAGAGCTTTCCCAGACAGAAGGTTGACTACGAAAGCCACCTTAGACCTTTCAGTAGGAAAGTGGTCCGACATCATCTCGTAGTGCAGGGAACATTGCGAAAGGAAACCACGGCAAAACTTAGAGTCCCCATCAAATTTATTCGGCAAGGATAATCGAAGGCTGGAAGAGGCCACTCGCTGCGGAGGAGGTGCAGGAGCTGGCGGAGGAGAAGCTTGCTGGAGCTGTGGTAATAGCTGCTTTAGCATCACGGTCAGTTGGGATAGCTGGTGGCCTTGTTGCGCTATCTGTTGCGACTGCTGGGCGACCACCGTGGTGAGGTCGGCGACAACTGGCAGCGGGACTTCAGCGGGATCCATGGCCGGATCTACTGTCACGATTCGGCTGGCTGGAAGTGGATCCTCTGTGCCAGAGAGGGATTGGCGTGGACCGTGTTGGTGGACCGGTTCTAAGTTGTTACTAGTATTCACCAGAGCCCGCCGCAAAGCGGGATGGTCTTGCAGCGGCGGTAGCAACCAGGTCGTATCCACCAGCAACGGCTCAACCTCTCTGACTGCTGAAGATAGGCGCGGTACAAGGGAGTAGACAAGAGCAAGGTCGGACGTAGCAGAAGGTCAGGGCAGGCAGCAAGGATCGTAGTCAGGGGCAACGGCCCTAAGGAGCGGGGCCGCGCGCGCCGGGACAAGACAGACGGGGAACGGGTCAGGTACGGGAGCCGGGACGCGCATCGCGAGCGGGCGCCTCCCGCGTCGCGAATCACATCCCGGCTGGGAGAGATATTGCAGCGCACCCGGTCAGCAGGTCTGACCGGGGCGCTGCGAATGAGAGGATGCTGCGAGCGCTCCGGGGAGGAGCGGGGACCCGGAGCGCTCGGCGTAACAATTAGGTTTTTTTCTGATCCCCGTCTATAATTTCTTCCTCATCACTTTTTAAAGGGCCAGCACTTTTATTTTTAACCTTTTTGCAATTTATGTAGTGAAAGAACATTTTGGGGTTAGTTTTACTCTCCCTGGCAATGAGTCTTTCTGTCTCCACTTTTGCATCTTTTATCTGTTTTTTTTTTACATATTCTAAATTTTTCTCTATAACTTTTTAATGCTTCTTCACTGCCTTCTTTTTTTAGTAGCTTTTTATTTACCGTATATACTCGAGTATAAGCCGAGTTTTTCAGTTTTTCAGATTTTTCGTGCTGAAAACACCCCCCTCGGCTTATACTCGGGTGAACTCCCCCACCCGCAGTGGTCTTCAACCTGCGGACCTCCAGAGGTTTCAAATCTACAACTCCCAGCAAGCCCGGGCAGCCATCGGCTGTCCGGGCTTGCTGGGAGTTGTAGTTTTGAAACCTCCGGAGGTCCGCAGGTTGAAGACCACTGCGGCCTTCAACATCATCCAGCCCCCTCTCACCCCCCTTTAGTTCTGAGTACTCACCTCCGCTCGGCGCTGGTCCGGTGCTGCAGGACTGTCCGGTGAGGAGGTGGTCCGGTGGGATAGTGGTTCCGGGCTGCTATCTTCACCGGGGAGGCCTCTTCTAAGCGCTTCGGGCCCGGCCCCAGAATAGTCACGTTGCCTTGACAACGACGCAGAGGTACGTTTATTGCCAACGTACTTCTGCGTCATTGTCAAGGTAACGCCTCTATTCCGGGCCGGAAGCGCAGAGAAGAGGCGCCCCGGTGAAGATAGCAGCCCGGAACCACTATCCCACCGGACCACCTCCTCACCAGACAGTCCTGCAGGACCGGACCAGCGCCGAGCGGAGGTGAGTACTCAGAACTAAAGGGGGGTGAGAGGGGGCTGGATGATGTTAAAGGCCGCAGTGATCTTCAACCTGCGGACCTCCGGAGGTTTCAAAACTACAACTCCCAGCAAGCCTTGCTGGGAGTTGTAGTTTTGAAACCTCTGGAGGTCCGCAGGTTGAAGACCACTGAGGGCGGATGATGAGAAGAGGATGATGAAGGGGGGGGGGGTGGGATGATGACAAGAGGATGATGAAGGGGGGGTGTGGGATGATAAGGGGATGATGAAGGGGGTGGGATGATGAAGGGGGGTGGGGATGATGACAAGGGGATGATGAAGGGGGGGGTGTGGGATGATTACAAGGGGATGATGAAAGGGGGTGGGGATGATGACAAGGGGATGATGACAAGGGGATGATGAAGGGGGATGTGTGGGATGATGACAAGGGGATGATGACAGGTGATGATGATGAGGGTCTGGATGATGACAGGCGGTGATGATGATGAGGATGTTAATGACGGGTCTGGATGATGACAGGGGGGGATGATGTATTTCCCACCCTAGGCTTATACTCGAGTCAATAACTTTTCCTGGGATTTTGGGTTGAAATTAGGGGTCTCGGCTTATACTCGGGTCGGCTTATGCTCGAGTATATACGGTAGTCATTTATTGCCCCCTTAACATTTTTATTCATCCACATTGGTTTTCTCCTATTCCTGACCCTTTTATTCCCATAAGGTATGTATCTTAATTTAAAATATTTTTAAAAGTCTCCCATTTAGTGTCAGTATTCTTGTTTTTGAGGACATTATCCCCATTAAAATTGTTAATGGCTTCTCTGAGTTGATCAAACTTTGCCTTCCTAAAATTCTTAGTTTTTGTGGCCCCTCGAGAGGTTCCCTTATTGGGGAACATTGTTTCTTCTACTAGACAACCCCTTTAATGTGGATAAATGTAAGGCTATGCACTAATAGTGATAAATGTGTAATTATGTTCTAAATTATAAAGCACTAGGTAAAACTGCTACTAAAAAAAATTTGAGGGTACTGGTGACCAGCACCAGTCAGTGGCTGCCAAGGCTAGTAAAATCATGGGAGATTTTACTAGCTTTGGTCTTCTGATTGAAACATGTGTATTGGTGGCGGCATCTCGGGACTTGTAGTACTCTGCTTGCTCTGTGGTTAGTATTGTTTTTCTGAAAAGTCTGGTTCTCATGCTGCTAACTTGGAGTGGTATACTTGTACAAATTGTACTTTACACAACTCCAGGTAGTTTTTTGGTGGGGTTTCCCCTAGCAACCAGTACCTCATACAATATAAGTAAGGTTTTTTCCCCTACCAACAAGTACCTCATACAATATAAGTAAGGTTTTTTTCCCCTAGCAACTAGCATTTTATGTAATATAACATATATTAGGCTTTGATTTGTCACCTTTTTCCACTCTGCTCTTTGGGTTTTTTTTTTCAATCTTGTCCCAGGGTTGCCGCCTCTTTCTTGCCGATTCCTTCCTTTTTAAAAGTTTTTATTATATGTCACTTCGTTTTAATAAAAGAATAAAGCTGAAAGAAGCAAATGGGTGAAAATTCTGCACATATTTCGCCAAGTGTACATAGCCTAAGTGTAACAGGTGGTTTCTTTAAATGACAGAAAAACAGAACGTTACAGAGGAAACTTTTTAATTTTCAAAACACAAAGTCTCATACAATAAATATATATATAGAGCCACATGACATCATATATTAATTCCTAAAAAATATATTCAGCTACATACAAACCTCTTGTTTATACATTAAAGCCCCCTCCCATCTTATTTTTGATGAGTAGAAAAATGTTTACCCACCTACACATTCATTCTTTGGTCCCACTATATAAAACCAAAAAAGCTGCTTTGTGTGAGAACCATCAACAAGTTGCTGTTAAAGAAGCAGTCCAGGATTTTCTTGCTTAAATAGTGCAGCATTGGTTAATATTACAGAATAATCCTCTGGCTATGCAGAGAGAGAGAGAGAGAGAGAAGGTGGAGTCTCATCACTGCACCTGGTGATCTAATTACCTGGCTAGACAACAGCAGGCATCAGTCTAAATGTATAAATGGGTTGTGGGTCAGTTTACATTCTGTGCATTTTAATGTGTTTTCTTATTCAGAATGTGTCTTTATAAAAATATTGCCTTGAGGATAAAGTGATTTGACCTATAAGAGGTGCTATATAAAGATACAACGTCTTCAGGCTTTGTTCACATGTTACAATCACAGTAAAATAGCGCCCTTTTCCTGTGATTTAGGGAAAATCACAGCAATAATACATACAAAATGTAGAAAAAATATAATGTGTGAATACAGCCTCATGGATGGTATACAATTACTATATTTCTTAATCCCATCAAGAAAGCAGCAGTAGCAAGATACAGATAGAACCGGAAGGTTCACAGGAAATCACATGATACAGGACTGACCACTTCCTCTGAAACATTTAAGTTGTACTCCGCCCCTAGCCATCTTATCCCCTATCCAAAGGATAGATGATAAGATGTCTGATCGTAGGGGTCCCGCCGCTGGGACCCCCTGCGATCTCTGTGCAGCACCTGGGGTTCTAAACAGTATGTTTAGAATGCTGTGTTCCTGCAGCGGGGGCCGTGACATTATGCCACGCCCCCTCTATTCATGTCTATGGGAGGCCGGGTGCTGCATGGAGATCGTGGGGGATCCTTCGGATTGGGGATAAGATGGCTAGGGGCAGAGTACCCCTTTAAGCATTGATTTTCTGTAGGTCAGCATGATGACCACATAACCCAGTTACAGTAATGAAACACATGGATGCAGTTGTGCTAGAATGAAACAGATGGCACATTTGGAATAGCGATAGTGAGTGTGCATTGTATGGGCAAAAAAAAAAAAACAAGCCTAGAGTTGATCTTATGTTTCCATATTGTGCATTTGAATGAGGACATGTTGCATGTGCCTCCAGGATTAAGTAAAAAACAAGAACTTCATAATAAATACATTAACGAATAGGGATTGTCAAAAGCAGCTTGGTAATACTTTCAAGAATGCAAAAGATTTTTGTTATACAGTGTGAATAAAATAATGATCCTACTGCACACACAGCAGGGCACAATTATGTACTGAAGTATTAAATGGTGTCAAATACTAACAATTAGGGATCCATCAACAGCACCTTGGGAATGTATTTTCCCAACTCAAATCAAAAGCAAATAAAGAGGTATCACAGAGACAAGTTGATGTCAATTAACAATAAGCACCTCTGATATCTTTCAGTGAATAGCTTTGTAGAATGTCACAAGTACCCTTTCTTGCGCTAGGATACTTGAGAATACTTTGAGGCTTGTTTTTAGTGTAAGCTGTTTGACCACATAACAGTGCCCTGGAAATCCATATGTGATTTAGTTTATTGGGTCTAAAATAGTGTTGTGCGATAAGATCAATGTGCCCAAAGCAGGGGGAATCTTCAGATTATGTGATTTTTTTTATACTTAATCCGATTTTGCTGTTATTTTGGTGGGTTTGCTGCAAAAAAAGGACATTATTTATACAGAGATTTGCGCGATTGCTGTCAAATAGCACCATTTTACTGAAAGTTTGCAAAAATCAAGGGAAAAGTCGATAAAAAATGCTGAAAAAATGCACTCTGTGAACACAGCCTAAAGCTGACCATAGATGTCTACTCTAAGGCTATGTTCATGAGGCACAATTTCTGTGTGGAATTCCTTATTGGAATTCCGCATGGAGATTCTGCAGCAGCATTTCAATGGGATTCTGCTGCGCTGTTCACAAAGCAGGTTTTCTGTGCCGGAAACATCTGGCACAGAAATTCTAATTCCGATATCTGCATAAAGAACAGGCAAAGAATAGACATGTCTAGAAATGAGCAAATCGGAGCTGACTAATGTGAATTCATTAAGAATTTCATGAAAAATTCAATTTGCAACGAATGTGAATATCTCCGTGATTCTATTGCGCGAATTGCTTAATTAAACTCCATTTAGTGCGGTCCAGGCTCCAGGGCATCTAAAATGGTGGATCCACATGTGAGGACATGGGGCAGTGAACTCTGGGAAGGTGGGAAGGCAAGGCGGGAAGGCAGGTAGGCGGCATGACCCTGAATCACATGCAGGATGCAAACTATCAGCAGCCAATCACCCCTGTGAGGTCACAGCCCTATATAATCGGCAGCCATATTGCCATATAGCCAGTCACTTCATTCATTACACTGTAGAGAGATAGGACGTACAGCCTGTGTGTGTGTTACACAGAAAAGCATTTTCCAGCGGTGTTTCACCTCCTAGTCACATCAGCATTCTGATGGACAGAGAGCAATGCTTTTTTCCACTGAAAAGGATTTTTACTGCAGCCATTAACCTCCCAGTCCCTTCAGCATTGTATTACAGAGAGGGGCAGATAGCAGTGTGGTGCCTCATACATTTCAACAAGCTGCCTCAACTTCATAAATCTAATAGTCCTAATAGTCTTTGACAGAGTGCAATTTTGGGTTTAGTACACAGCTTTTTTGTGCTACAGCACTGTTGTGTACTGCTGGTGTAGGGCAAAAATAAGTTTTTTAAGAGTACTGTACATACAGGTGAGTACATACATCTAAGTAGTGTATTTTGTTCCTGTTAATCTGTCAAGGGCCTAGATACTGTGAAAGTCCAGGCAAAAGTAATCACCGGCTGGTGTTTTACTCCAATATGTTTTTTTTACCATACTGTAGCGCATTTTTCTTGCCTCATAAGTGCATACCACATACATATATCTAAGTAGTGTACTATTTTGTACCTGTTAACTTGTCAAGGGCCTAGATACTGTGAAAGGCCAGGCAAAAGTAATCATCTGCTGGTGTTTTTCTCCAATACGTTTTTTTAAGCATACTGTAGCGCATATTTTTGTCCTCTTTAGTGCATACCCCATACATATATCAAAGTAGTGTACTATTTTCTACCTGTTAATCTGCCAAGCACCTAGATACTGTGAAAGGACAGCCAAAATAAATCACTGGCTGATGTTTTACTCCAATAGGTTTTTTTAAGTGTACTGTAGCGCATTTTTCTGCCCTCATAAGTGCATATCACATACCGTCATCTAAGTAGTTTACCTGTTAATCTGTCAAGGGCCTAGATATTGTGAAAGTCCAATCAAAAATAATCACCAGTGTGTTTTACCCCAATACGTTTTTTAATTGTACTGTATCGCATTTTTCTGCCCTCATAAGTGCATAACACATACCTACATCTAAGTAGTGTACTATTTTGTACCTGTTAATCTGTCAAGGGCCTAGATACTGTGGAAGGACAGCCAATAGTACAAACCTGTGCTATTCTAGACAAATGCTGTTTTAAGCGTAGTGAAGCGTATTGTACTCCCCTCATATACGCAATAAGTATGTCAGTCAGAGTAGTGCCAGGATGTGCACAAAGGAGTGGCAGAGGCCTAAATTGATCAGGTGCAGGAAGAGGTCACAGCAGAGTAGGGGCGTGTGGCAGCCGGAGTCACAGCAAGAGGTCTGACCTCCCAGTGTCAGCTAGCAGTCGTGTCTCGACCAGCAACCCAGCGACCTTGATTGATCGATTCCCTTCACAGGTCATCCACTTCATCCCATGTGACATCTGACACCCCCAGTCAACAGTCGGTGGGTTCCTCAGACTCAACCCGCGGTTGGCATGGTCCTCATGCTTCTGCTGCCACCTCCAGGCTCTGTCATTGTGCTGCTCTATGGTCTCCTCATGCTAATGCTGCCACCTCCAGGCTCTGTCATTGTGCCACCATATGGTCTATTCATGCTGATGCTGCCACCTCCAGGCTCTCATTTTGCTCTATGGTCTCCTCATGCTAATGCAACCACCTCCACGCTCTGTCATTGTGCAACCATATGGTCTCCTCATGCTGATTCTACCACCTCCAGGCTCTGTCATTGTGCCGCCATATGGTCTCCTCATGATGATGCTGCCACCTCCAGGCTCTCTAATTGTGCTGCTCTATGGTCTCCTCATGCTGATGCTGCCACCTCCAGGCTCTCTCATTGTGCTACTCTATGGTCTCCTGATGATGATGCTACAGCCTCCACGCTCTGTCATTGTGTCACCATATGGTCTCCTCATGCTGATGTTACCTCCTCCAGGCACTGTCATTGTGCCGCCATATGGTCTCCTCATACTGATGCTGCCACCTCCAGACCCTCTAATTGTGCTGCTCTATGGTCTCCTCATGCCGATGCTGCCACCTACAGGCTCTCTAATTGTGCTGCTCTATGGTCTCCTCATGCTGATGCTACCACCTCCAGGTTCTCTCATTGTGCTTCCATGGATACTGCAAAACATAATTAAGGTGCTGGTCCCCAGTTTCAGAAATTCCTCTGCATTAGACCACAAGTAAGTATTGAGGATATGCATTATGTAAAATTTTACTTGTCTTAGGATAAAATATATATACCCCAAATTTTTTTTTATCGCTACGGACGGTGATACGCCAACGGCTATGCGGCGTCCCCGTCCCCAGGAATTGGAATGACGTCAGCACTGCCGGACCATGAGGCCTGTGCCGGACCAACGGGGGCTCGTAGGAAGGTATGTATGAGTTTATTTTGTTTATTTTTGAGGCCCGGGCACGGGCATATGTAAAACGGTACCACTCCAGTTGTCCTTTAAAGAACAACACACAGTTTCCTAAATGTTAAGGTCATAGTGCAGTCCTATGTGTATATATCCTAACATACGTAAAATTGTATTTTAAGCTTATTTCATAAATTGTATTTATTCTAAAACTCAGAATAAAAATGTAAATGAGATAATTGAAAAAGAACACTGATCAAAATTACAGAACACTTTCACATATCTGCAAGTTATTGGTGTTAATCTGGCAACTGGTGCTAATTTCCTTAATGATCTGACAAACCCTATTTAACTGGCAGCCTAACTTTCCAGTTTCACTGACTTTGCAAAAATGGTGTGCTGTTCCAAAGTGACTGAAATCCTCTGGCAGCAGGTTGTCCAGATGAAGGCCAAAGGGGTGACCCTATCAGCCATAGCAAGAGAAGTTGGTTGTTCCAAGTCTGTGATTTCTAGAACATTGCATCTTTACAACATCATAAACTCATTCAAGTCCCCAAGAAAGCTGGTCGCCCTCGAAAGACAAATGCAAGAGAGACAGGATAATGCGGAGAATCTCCATGGGTAATCATTTCAACACTGCAGGTGGAATTGCTCGCCAGTTCAGCACTGAACAGGGTAAGGATCTGTCTCATCATACAGTGTCTCAACGTTTAAGAGCATTTGGACTGAAAGCCAACTCTGCAGTAACCAAACCTCATTAGCAGAAAGAATCAAAAGGCTAGACTCACCTTTGCTGAGGAGCATGTTGTGTGGACAGAGGAGAAGTGGTCCAGAGTTCATTATAGTGATGAAAGCAAGTTTAATTTATTTGGGTCTTATGGGACACATTATGTTCATCAACAAACTAAGGAAATACTGAACCTAAAGTGTGTAAAGAAGTCAGTGAAAGGTACAAGAGGAAGTGTCATGGTTTGGGGAATGTTTTCTGCAGCAGGAATTGGACCTCCCATACAGCTACATGGCAGAGTGAATGCAAGTGTGTATCAGAACCTTCTTCAACAACACATGGTTCCTTCCTTGTGTTCATCACTCAATCAGCAGCAATATTCATGCAGGACAATGTCCCCTGTCACACAGCAAAACGGGTCCTGATCTAAACCCAATAGAAACCCTCTGGAAAATCCTTGGTGACAAAGTTATGGCCAAGAAACCTACAACAGTCACAAAACTGTGGAAGAGACTGGAAGAAGAGTGAAGCAAAATCCCCCCAGAGCAGTGTGAGAGGCTAGTAATGTCCTGTGGGGGGCGCAGATGTGCTGAAGTCATTCAAAGCAAAGGCCTGTACACTTCCTACTGATTCCTGCTGTTGTAACCTTCAGAAAATTTACTTACAATCTTTCTCTGCTACAGTCATTGCTGTTCTCTAATTATCATCATCACTTTCTTTTGAAAAATAAAGGTTTTATGTTGAAATACTTTGGTTTTATTTTGTAAAAAAAAAAAAAAACCCTGTTCTAATGGCATGGTGAACCCCTTACAAAAAATCCTTCAAATGATGATCAATGTAGATTACATTATTTCTGAAAAAATCAAGTGTTCATAAATTGTTCTCTAATTTAGATCTCCAGTGTATAAAGTTTTGTATCTGACAGTTCCCATTTAACACGTGTGGTGCATGTTCTGCTCTGTTGTTCCTTGGGAATCTATACTGGTGATTATTACCTTCTGAGAGATATACAGTCATGTCTGGGCCTTGCAAAGAATTCTTAGTTCTTTGGAGCAAGTTGTCCTGGCTTTATTATGTCACTGATCTCAGCTGTAGAACACTCTGCAGAAAATGGCAGGGTAAGCAGAATTCAGCAGCAGTACAAGAGCATTTGTATTGATTCTTTGTTCACCTGAATACAGCTTAACTGCACCATCGATGAGTATACTGCTCACACACAGGAGGAATTCACATACAGCTCTATTAAAGACTGACAACAGAGAAGAGAAACTGTGCCCCAGTGACATTCTTGTTTTGTGTATTTTTATTCTATCCATACTATCCGTATCCATAAACCGTATTAAACCCACTGGAAGAGGAAAGGTTCATGTGCTGAAACTGGAAAATCAATAATTACCTTGTCTTGGATAAAACATCAAGGCTCCTTCCATGTCTGGGAGATATATCGTGCGTAGCATCAGCCCCACAGCTGAAAGCTATAAAAGGTCCAGTGTACTAAGGGAAAAGAATATACCAGGGGCCATATGGAAAAAAAAAAAGGTCATGATGGCTGATAGTTCAGCCAACATGACCAATTTTAAAGGGATTTGTCACCATCATCCCATTCATTGCTTTCTAACTAGGCCCTAACAAATCTGAAACAAAAGGAGCAGTTTAACCCATTAAATTCCCCTTTAAAATGCTATTCAATAATAAAGAAATATTCCACAAGCCTCTTATTCTATGCTCCTTCTGAGCAATTAAGTAGAGCTGAAAGGTATCACATGACACATTTCTTTAGAATCTTGAACACATGTAATAGGAAAAGCCCTATTTCTTATCAGATGGTTAACATGCCTCCTAACTGGAACCTTATGGAGTTTGTTTAATGAGTGCAATGGGACCTCGCAAAGAAGACATAATATTAAAGGAGTACTCCGGGATAAGAAAACGTATCCCCTATCCTAAGGATAGGGGATAAGTTTCAGATATCAGGGGGTCAGACCGCTGGGGCCCCCCGCGATCTCCAGTGCGGGGCCCCGACAGTCAGCGGCTACGGGCTGTGTCCGACCACCGCATGACGCGGCAGCCGACACGCCCCCTCAATACATCTCTATGGGAGAGCCGGAGCGCTGCAATCGGTAGCCTCCGCCTCTGCCATAGAAATGTATTGAGGGGGCGTGTCGGACACCGCATCATGCTGTGGTCGAAATGAGCTATTTCGTCAAAGAGCCGAGAGCCCCGTACAGGAGATCACGGGGGGCCCCAGCGGTTGGGCCCCCGCTATCTGAAACTCATCCCCTATCCTTAGGATAGGGGATAAGTTTTCTAATCCTGGAGTACTCCTTTAACAATTTTAACTATTCTAATTTTTTTTATTAGATCTCTGACTATTTTTTAGCACAAATATCTACTCCTGGAGGTATAATTGAAAGCTTCTCAGCACCAATGCAAAATCTGTAACAGGGGCACAACCAACCTTTTAGAATAATGGTGTTTTCTTCTGTGTCAGATAGACTTTTGACCTCCTTTTGACATTAGGCCAGGTGAAACAGCTACTTCTTCACTCCTATGCTCCTAGTTTTACCCATATTTGCCAACATGATACTGGAGCATATAAGTCTCGCCCTTGGGATAGTGCAAAATTGCCAGGAACATCCACAAAATGACCAGGAATGACCAACCCCCATCCAAACTCTGCCCTCTCTGCAGTCAGCCTTGTCCCCCTTGCAGATACTTCATGGGGCTGTTTGCAATAATCATTCCACCAGCAAAACTTTAGTGACTTTTTGTAGACATAAGATATTGAATAAAGAAAGGTGGGTTGCTGGCCAAAATAAAGATCAGATTTAGTTGCTGTCAGGATTTTTGTCTCCATGCACTTAGTATAGGGTTTCACTGGAATTTTTATGAACTTTAGCACTGCCATGCACACATAACAACTAAACATTTTCAATAAAGATATCAGTCAAAGGACACAAAAATGTTGGTCATAAAGAACATACAATGAAGAGACAAGGCCCCATAGTAAAATCAGTAAGAGCCCCATCTCTATTTATGCAGGTATTTCAGAAGCCACCCAACTGAGCAAGGGTGTCCATAGTGAGTCTTTCATTCGACATACCTACCCCCCACACAAAAAAAAAAAAGAACCTTAGTGGTGATGATGTAGTAATTGATGTAGTAATTCACGACCTGAAGTAACACACCTGACCATATGCCTTTTTTTGAGGACAAAGTCTGCAGCTCTAAAGCATGGTAATTTAAAGCCAAGTATATCTATAATGTGTCATTATTACAATGGTCTTTCATTTAAGTATAGACTGCAAACATTGCTAGGATTCTCAAGGATCTTAAAAATTTTGGCTTGACTCGTATGGTATTGGCTGGGAGTCTTGGCCTTTGTGGCTCTGTAGTCATGTCATGTTGGCTCTACAGCAAATCTTCAACTTTACTGGTGGTATGAAGCTTGAGCATAGAATGTGTTTAGACAACACTATAATATAATTCCCCCTCTACCTTTGGCTTGTCGGACTGTTTTGGCACAACGGTTGGGTTCTCTAGAGGTGATTTCTCTTTCTTGTCAGGCCTGACGTTGCTGGGATCCTTTACCATGCTGTAGGTGGTGGTGGTCATGTAAGTGTTCCTTCTTTGGGTCTCTACTTGGCCACACTTACACAACCTTTTAAAAGCTGTGCGAAACTTCTGTGACATGAGGTTATAGATGACCGGGTTGATAGCACTGTTGGCATAGACACAAATGCGACAGAACAGAAGAAACCAGGGGTCCAGGTATGGATTCTCTACAAAGGAGTTTACTAGGACTAATGTCCGGTAGGGCATCCAAAGAAAAGCAAAGAGCGCGACCACCACCGCCAACATCTTGGTGACCTACAAAGAAGACAAAAAAAAAATGAACAACAAAGAAATAGTGACATTTTATATAGGGAAAAGAAGCATGGTAGAGCAGTTACTAGAAATCCCATAATCCCTTATAACATATCTCATATTCAAAACCAGCTGGTCAGAACCAGCAAAGTCAGTGTTCAAATTTGTATAATATTTATAGGCTTATTCACATAGTATGTGGATAGTAGATAGCGAGACGGCACAGCTCAATCTGGCAATGTAGTAGTAACCAGATGTGGAGTAATAGTATTTGAACAGTCCTCCTCTCCAGTATATGAGTCAATGGAGGTGCTAGAATACAATATATAGTGAGGAATCAATGTACAAAGTAGCAAGAACTGAAATAAATATATCTGCACTCACCGCAGGATTCTCGACTCGATGCTCCTCAAACCGGGAATGGCCGGGGACTTGGGCTGCAGAACTGTGTGGCGCTCAGAGCCTCTGAGCGCCACACAGTTCTGCAGCCCAATCCCTGGCCGTTCCCGGTTTGAGGAGCATCGAGTCGAGAATCTCGCGGTGAGTGCGGATATATTTCTTTCATTTCTTGCTACATTGTACATTTATTCACATAGTATATTAGCCTTAGGGTTGCAGCTGAATAAATGGATAGAGATAGACAGACATGGGGGTCAGTTTTTATACCAATATTTTGTAAAATCTGAGTACAGTCAGGCCTGCAGCCTCTCCATGGGAAGGACGTTCCTGCTTATACAGAGTACAGAATCGATACAACAACTTCTTTGGGTTTCCATCCTCCCCATTGTTTTCTTTGATGTATTGTAGATAAATCACTATCTTTTATGTGACGCCTATGATGAGCTGCAGTAATCTCAGTTTCCTTTAAACTTGTCTTCTACTGGAAATACTACAACTTCAGTGAAGACAGAAATATACATAACATTGTGCAGCCAGCATCCCATGCTGCACCAGATCAAGTAATTCCACCAGAAATACAACTGGATACGATCTGCAGTGTGCTGCAATACTGATCCTCCTACACAGGAAACAGAGTGCTAGGTGACAACTATTAATGGCTCAGTGGTGAATTAATAAATAAATAATATCTGGGTGACCATATAGGGTCTTAGCAGCAGTAATGGTGATTTAGCAGCAAACAATTAGCAGCAATTGAAGTGACTAGCAGCAAGCAGGATAGCAGCAAGTGTAGTTACTCAGCAGCTAGCAATTATAATAAGGAGAAAAGGTGAAAGAAAATTTTTTTTTAGTATCAGCTGGCACAGGACTCACCCCAGTCCACCTCCACAACTCCGACGCATTTCGCCGGAAGCGGCTTTGTCAAGGACTCCTTGAAAAAGCCGCTTCCGGCGAAACGCGTCGGAGTTGTGGAGCTGGACTGGGGTGAGTCCTGTGCCAGCTGATACAAAAAGTTTTTTTTCTTTGGCTTTCGGCCACTGTGTGGAGTATGTTGTTTTATGCGTTTTTGCACATTTTCCTTCTTTGCACACATTCCCTGTGAGTAATCTCACAACACTTTTCCCCTCTTTTTTTGAGTGTGCAATCTCATTATTGTAATTGCAGCTTACTAGCAGCCTTGTGGTTTGTTTTATATACTGTCTATACTCATTTTCATTGGTACACAGGATTCCTCACCCCAGTATCCACCTTATATTTGTATATGTATTTTTAAATCTTACGTATATACTTTTTATGAATTGATTCTGTATTTTTATATATATGCATTTTTAACCAACATCTCAATAAAATGATTTTTACATGCGATTACACTTGTTATAAGTTATTTATACTGGGGCAAATTCACAGTTTGGTGTGGTTCTCCACACCTATAGTTTGATTTATAGTTGTTCTTTAAGTGAAAAGTTCCCCCACCATACCTATTCTTATTATTTTTTGATTTTCGGTTATATAAACTGATGCCAGAAAGTTAAACAGATATGTAAATTACTTCTATTTAAAAATCTTAATCCTTTCAGCACTTATCAGCTGCTGTATGCTCCACAGGAAGTTCTTTTCGTTTTGAATTTCCTTTCTGTCTGATCACAGTGATCTCTGCTGACACCTCTCTCAGCTTCTAAAATGGACAGATGTGTTGGCAGAGAGCACTGTGGTCAGACAGAAAGGAAATTCAAAGAGAAAAGAACTTCCTGTTGAGCATACAGCAGCTGATAAGTACTGGGAGGATTACGATTTTTAAATTGAAGTAATTGACAAATCTGTTTAACTTTCTGGTACCAGTTCACTTCAAAAAAATAATAATTTTCAGCGGAGTACCCCTTTAAGAAAATGTTTTCATAAAATGTAGCTTCAACCAAAAGCTCAGATCAACAAAGCTGCCATGTTACATGGTTATTGCAGTGCTGTTCCCTGCTGAGGGCTGCAATGTGTAGGTAAAACTCAAGGGTTATTAAGTCCCTTTACCAGCCTACATTTATCTGCTGTTTGCTTCTTCCCCTGGACATGTCACTGAGCACTCCATTCTGGCAGACCTCTCATGAACTGTTTTGCTTTTAAAGCATTATGTCAAGCACTGGTGAATTCCTTGTATCTCACATATTGTATCCCTAATCTAAGCATGTAGCAGGATTGATGCCTACCTCCAACACCATTAGTAGTAAAGGACAGGGGCAATTTTTTGCTTGTTGCTATCCAAACCCCCAAGCACAAGACTGTCAGACATGGCCCAGCCTAAAACTGGCAGGGAAATGAGATATTTGTAGGTGAATTCTGATGATCTTATAGCTATATGGACTGTATGATGGACTACTAACAATGCAAGGTATGGAAACACTTTTGAACATACTTTTACAATGTATATGAACTGTTACAAAGTGAAATCACTCTTAAAATCTATTACATTATTTATCCTGTAATGATCCTGAGTTACATGCTTTCTTTTAATGCAGAGTTACACAACAACTAATAATATTGCTCTGGAACACATAGGAAGGCATCAAATTTATACACAAACAACAAATAACCCAAAGGGGTTAAACAAACCAATATTACTGTGAACTCAATAACAATAGAAGTAATTTTTATTTATGTACTGTTTAAAGGAACCAAGGTTTTAGGAAAACTTGGTTTTATAAAAACACAGAAACTGTCGGCAGATAAGATTAGATTTAAGTAATCTATGTTCCCCTAGTCTTGTCAGCAGCACAATGAAGGGTTAACACTGCCCCCTGTGAGCTTGCAGGATTAAGGATTATTTATTGAAATAAATTAAGCATAGCACCTCCTCAACAGTATATATAGAGCCGCCTACCCCAGCTCCATTGAATAATTTTTTAAGTAATAGAAATAGATCCAAGGGAGGGACGCTTGTGCTGCTGACAAGACTAGGGGAAAACAGATCAACTACTTAAATCTAATCTTCCCCTGCGTCTGTCAGCAGCACACTGAAGGTAATTAAGTGTTAAAAGAAACATCCCTGGGAGGGCCAACAGATTTTGCTGAGTTTAAGACTGTTGTAGCAAAATCTAAAGTTCCAGATCTTACTAACTGGAACCTGTAATGCTTAAAGAAAATTAAAGGTGTAGACCAAGAAGCAACTTGGCAAATGTGTTCCAAGGGCACAAAATTCTTTTCATCCCAAGGGGTAGAAACAGCTCGAGTGGAGTGAGCATTGGTAAATTCAGGCGGATCCATATCTGCCAACTGATAACAAGTTTTAATACAATCTGTAATCCATCTTGATTAGGTTTCCTGCCCTGGTATGATAAAAAAAAGACTTTTATCTTTCCTGAACAACTTAGTTCTGTCCACGTAAATTCTTAAACATCTAATAACATCCAAGTTGGAAGAAGATATTTCTTCAGTGTTGTCAGTCTCTGGAGAGCTTGGTAAAGATATCACCTGAGTAGTCTTAGAAAAGGATGGACATTTAGGAAAAAGGTTGGAAGAAACCTCAAGAGAACTTTGTCTGGCAGGAATATAAGATAAGGGTCTTCAGAGGAGAATGCCTGAAGTTCACCTACCCTCTTAGCAGTTGTGATTGCTAAAAGAAAAACCATGGTCAGAAACTTTAGAGGAATTTCCTCCAGAGGTTCAAAGGGTGCCCCACAAAGCTGTTTTAAAACCAAAGAAAGGTCCCATACCGTACCTTATGGTGAGGTCCCCAAAGTCAGAGTCCCTAGGAACAGTGGGGGTCCTCTTCCTTAGTTAACCCCTCGTCACCCCTTAGTTAGCTAATATTCATATAAATAAAAATGTAGATATGTATATTTAGGAAGCCTACCTTGTTAGCGTCGCAGGACCTGCAGGTCATGTGACCCAGTTCACAGAACTCTATGGTTTTCTAAAGGACCTTTGGTGGTTCTAGTCAGGTGATCACCCACAATCCTTTGTAACGGTGAGTGACAGCTGCATGGACCAATCTAAAACGGCTCAGCCCCTGCCCATATAAGGGAGCTGCGGCCATTAATAGCTCTCTTTCCTCGTGGGCTGCTGATGAGGTAGGATCTGCGCAGTTGTCATCGGCAACCACTAAGCCAAAGCCTCACGGCCTCGGCCATAATCCAAATTGTGAGTTACTGCAATCCCCGCAAATCTCCCAAGATCCCTGGACCTAAACAAACTCCTAAATCCAGCGGATCTATGTAATCCAATTCTCCTAAAACTAAAGAGAATTTACCGGTCTCAGTCAACTGTCAGTCATTGCCATGCTGTATATATAGACTCTGCTATCTGGACTGTTACTGTTACTGCATGTACAGAAAATCTTCACTAAAGTTTCTACAAGTTTTCCAGTTCAGCACCGGTTGTGGACAATCCGTTATTCTACACTCACCTATCGCTCTTGGGAAGGGTGGCGATAGGCCCAGCATTACCTCAGAGTTTTAACCCTCACTCTGGCGTCACGAGTGACAAGGGTTAAATTAACCCCTCATATACTACAGCAACACCCCAACTACCCCACACCCCCACCAAGGCACCACACAACCTTAAGCCTTAACCTACTAAGTGCCTTGATAAAGTCCTTGACTTTCCACAGCTCAAATCCACCACATTTTCTGTGGAAACCATAGTAAATATGTTGGGATTTTTCAAAACTGTCGGGACCATGCCCGTTTTGTCGGAATCACGCCCACTTTATCCCATGGCCGTGCCCCCTTTTCGGGTTTTTCTTGTAAAATGGAGGGTTTTGGCCCGACAAAAAAGAGTCGGGATCACGTTAGTAAATAAACCCCAGTGTCTTCTTAGGAGGAACGAGAACACTGTGGGGGAGATTTATCAAAACCTGTCCAGAGGAAAAGTTGCTGAGTTGCCCATAGCAACCAATCCGCTCACTTTTTTCATTTTTAACATGGCCTCTGCAAAATGAAGCGATCTGATTGGTTGCTATGGGCAACTAGGCAACTTTTCCTTTACACAGGTTTTGATAAATCTCCCCCTGTATGCCTGCTGCTCTACAGCAAAGCCATTCCCACAGCTTTCTCCAGGCATTTAAGTGGAAATATAATCAGGAAAATCTTAAGACAGTGTTTACCAACAAGGATTCTGTAACAAGACTTCACTGTAACAAGATTTGTCACTTTTACAACAGGGGAGACGAACTGATTTCACCCTCCTCACAGTGGTTGTGCAAAGCATAAACATATCTGAGATGAACTATAGCACTAACCTGTGCTGTATATTGTACTGTCATGCTTTGTATAATTGTAATTTATTGTAATGACAACTGAATGATCAACCATGCTCTTTTGATAAGCTATAGCGCTGGACAGAACCACAATTACCATTCCTGCCTTCATAAGGCTTGGTAAGGAGGCCTTTCCCCTACAGTAGGAAAATTGGGAATTAGTTAGTATGCTAAGGTGCAGATTAAAGGGGTTCTCCACTGCTTTGACCTTCTTGGGGCAGTTAGGTAGTACTGTTATTACCCCTTTGTTTCCTGCTGGTAACGCTACTGTAGTTGGGTTATTTTTTACCTTATTTTCAAACCCGGAAGCTGGTTACTTCATTAGTTTGCTGGCTTTTTTCGACCACTGTTTTTTTTCAGCCGCCGCCATCTTTCCATCGCTACGTCACCCTGCAGGGTGTTGTGTTGGAGGCCAGCCTGCCCCACGCTCCGTACGTGCCAGCCTCCCGCGCTGATGAATATTCCACCATCATAATCGCGGACCTCCTTCCTTTCAGCTTCTTATAAGCTGATTGCTGATTGGGATGCTCGCGGCGAATCGGCTCCATTGTTGGGCGCATGTGCAGTTCGTCCTCGGTCGGGAGGGTCATCTGCCAGAGTGCGCCTAGCAAACCTTCGGGAGCTGTCCAGCACACAGGGACTCCCCTCTGGCAAGGTCAGTGTTAACAATACCCCAGCGCGTCAGTTCTGAAGCTGAAAACACAATGGCACATGCGCAGATAACTCTCCCGACCGAGAACGAACTGCACATGCGCCCAACAATGGAGCTGATTCGCCGCGAGCAGCCTAATCAGCAATCAGCTTATAAGAAGCTGAAAGGAAGAAGGTCTGCGATTATGACGGTGGAATATTCATCAGCGCGGGAGGCCGGCACGTACGGAGCGTGGGGCAGGCCGGCCTCCAACACAACGCCCTGCAGGGTGACGTAGCGATGGAAAGATGGCGGCGGCTGAAAAAAACTGTGGTCGAAAAAAGCCAACAAACGAATGAAGTAACCAGCTTCCGGGTTTGAAAATAAGGTAAAAAATAACCCAACTACAGTAGCGTTACCAGCAGGAAACAAAGGGGTAATAACATATAGCCACAGTACTACCTAACTGCCCCAAGAAGGTTAAAGCAGTGGAGAACCCCTTTAAAGTTCTTGGGTCTCAATGCACAAGCTGTACTAGAGCCCACAAGCCATCACATGGCATATGCAACACTGATCTCCTAGATTACTTTTGGGCTCCCAAAGGCCCGTCTGTGACAACAACCTCTGCACCCCTACAGAACTACCACTTACCTAGATATTCTGCACCACAGGACATTTACAGTTTGGGTCATAACATCTATTGTGATATGTCTGGAATGGATCTAGTTATAGTGACACTAGAGGCCCGAGTGGTCCTGTTCTGTACCTGACATGAGGCATTGATCATACAGTGAATTAAAGTTGCTCTATTATTTGTCTCTGAGGCTTGGAAGTCGTCCACTGAATGCTGCAGAATCAATATGAGTATTCTCTGTCCTCCACGCAGCCCCTCACTGCGGCCAGCTGGATCTCTACATGGCGGATGTGGGAAGCATTTTCTGTGCCAGTAAAGAAAGGAATTTCATGCCTTCTCTAATGATCTGCATTCACATACAAGCTATGTATGCAGAGTATATGAATATTTCCTCATATATTCCATAGCATGGATCAGAATGGGGTCTTTACTGATGTTAATCACTACAATGACAACCCCAACTTCTCATCCCATCCCTTGCTTGATCCTCTCCCCACCCTCTTCCTATAGTCCTCTCACAAAGAAGGTAATCTGGACACATTGTATACTGTATATTATTAGAAAATGGAGTCTGCTGTGCTTTCTAACACAGTGGGCCACCAGAGAAAAAAAAATCCATAAACTGCGCAGTATGCATTATGTTGCACATGGGCCTGTGAATGATGTATGTCGCATACAGTGGCATTTGTCAGGGCTTTACAAACAAGGCATATGTTGGGAAGCTAACTAGGTGTATTCGGAGACAGTACCGTGTACACACAAAAGTAACAACATAAGTATTTACATAAGGGACAGCTGCCCAGAACATTTTGTGGGGGTTAGAGAGCCTTGGTTAGAGAGCCTTATCTTTTAGACACAACATGGATCCTCTAGAGGAGTTACATGTTGTGCCTGGCGCCTATTACATTTGCTCTGACACTACCTTGGAGCTTTGCAACCAACTAGATATGTAAATATATATATATATATATATATATATATGTCTGCTATTGGGAGATTGCTTACTGTACTGTACTCACTCCAGAGTGTAATTACCTATAAGACATGATAAAAAGCAATACAGTATTACAGTACTGTACCAGTATGTATCGACATTACAAATGTAGCTGCTACCCCCCCCCCCCCCCCTTTATTATTCCCTGGGCCATTTCTTATTGAGATGTCCTTCTGGACGTCCTCTGCACTGCAATGACTGTGAGCTGCGGTGGCTGTGATCAGTGGTGGCTGCCAGCATTGACGAGTGATCCACCTGATGTATTTAGTCAGTGCTGGCAGGCGCTGCACCTGAGCCTACTGGCCAGGTAACTCGCAGCACCGATGCACACAGTCAGTGCAGCACAGAGGACGTCAAGCCAGCTGAGAGCCCCTGCACCTGAGACTGCTGGCAAGGTAACTCACAGCACCGCTGCTCACAGTCAGTGCAGCGCAGAGGACATCAAGCCCGCTGAAAGCTTCTGCACCTAAGACTGCTGGCAAGGTAACTCACAGCACCGCTGCTCACAGTCAGTGCAGCGCAGAGGACATCAAGCCCGCTGAAAGCTTCTGCACCTAAGACTGCTGGCCAGGTAAGAAAGACAACAGGGGGAGAAGGAAAGGGGAACAGTGATGTGGCACAGGGTGTAATAAAGGGTTTTGGCACAAGGGGAAAAAAATTGGTATGGGGGGATGACAGGGGGGTCAATGATGTGGCCAGAGGATGCACAGAAGCAGGAGACCCCTGGGAGACCAGGCCCCTTACTGGTTTACTGGCTGTACCCCCCTGACGGTGGCCCTGTGTACAAGGTAGGACCAGAACATAAAGCCCGGCTGTCCTCTATTGGGTGTGTTTTGTTCGCCACAGGTGTATCTGCCTCCTCTTTTGGCAGAGTCCCCTATTCATAGGGTTCAAATACATTAACTCTTATAGGACTATGCCAGGGAATAAAAAAACTGTCAGCTGTTGGAAGGTGTCCGCTAAGGGATATTTCACTGTATATACACACATATTTATTACAGTTCACATAGGCTTTTATATGGAGGTAAGTTTTTTAAAATGACAGTGATCATTTAAAGCAACTGCTTTTCAAGTTCATTTTTTACCCTTTGACAAACCATTTACATAAAGTATTATGAATAGGGACAATAATATCTGATTAAACCCCAGTTGTGACATTAGTAAGCCAAACGGAATGTGTCTGTAATTCAAATGGCGGATGAATATAAACTTCAGTCCTTGAATGTATCATTGTGTTTTACTGTAACCACATTCCTCTACTCCTTATCATAAAAGCTTGCAAACAGGAAATCATACAACAATTACTGAGAAAAAAATCAGACACCAAATAGAAGATGCAATACACAACAAGGCATTTATGTTTACGCCATTTCATTATCCGCCTATTTCTTTGTACACCGATCATTGATAAGAATTATTAAGACTCATCTGGACATTTGTCATTTGTAAGCTTCAAAATGAAAAATTCTGCACAGGCTTTGTATTTCTATTTCTTTACAGTTTTCAAGTGTGCCTGTAATATCACAAAAAATGAATGCTTATACTGTATATGTTACTCACTAGGTCATTCTTTACATGTATTTTCTTATCTGTCTAGCTTCTTTATTTGCTTCACAAATCCTTCCGTTTTTTGGTGCTCCCTTATTCTGACATCCACTGCTCAGGAAAGAGCGTGTTGGAGGCAAGCAATGAGTCCACCCTTACTTACCATGCATTCACTTCCTCCTCCTCCCTGAGTCTGCTGGGTTGGGTCCCTTCATCCACTTACTGCAGGCTGCTCTGTAACTCCCTCCTCCCTGTTTTAAGACAGGAGTCTGATAGGACTGGAGTGAACACAGAGGAGTGCTAGTCTCGCCCTCACTTACTGGACTTTCAGCTTGGACAAATATGATGCTGCAACTAGCTGAAACAGGTAAGATCTGCAAAGCCTTGGCAGACACAAAAAGCCGGTGTGAACAGACACAAAACTGAAGAGATACTAAAAATCAAGAGCACCTCTAGAAGGCTAAGGAGGGTACAAACACCTCTCCTCAGCTGCTGATTGGCCCAGGTCCTTAACTCTTAGGCTTCTTTCACACTACAAAATCCTCAGTTTTTAAACATCCGTAGGAAGATCCGTGTGAAAATCAGCTGAAAACGGCAGTAACAAAATTCTATAGGTCCGTTAGAAAATCCCATTATAGTCTATGGGATTTTCTAATATCCGTATGAATCCGTTATAGTCCGTTATTGATAACGGACGTTAGTTTGTTACGGAAGATAGTTACGGAAGAAATAGTTCATGAATAAACTAACGTCCGTTATCAATAACGGACTACAACGGATTCATACGGATATTAGAAAATCCCATAGACTATAATGGGATTTTCTAACGGACGTATACAATTTTGTTACTACCGTTTTCAGCTGATTTTCACATGGATCTTCCTACGGATGTTTAAAATTGTGGTGTGAAAGCAGCCTTACCTGACCAGAGAATAATATGCACAGCCTGAACAAGTGATATCATTATAGTTGTATTCTATTAAGGCAATTATCTCCACTGCTATATTGTTAAAGGAGTAAGATTTATGTTTCTGTTGTGTTTAGTGCACGGTGGAAAGACTGGATACAACCGTACAAAATGTTAAACTTTGAGAAATATTAGGTTTGGATAATTCTTCATCCATTATATATCAAGTCTTACTTGATGACAGCACGCAGAGATCTTGAAAGTAGCAGAATATGTATTTAAATGGTTACTGCTACCCCTTCATTGAATGACCTATGTGATTCCTAACATACTTGTAAATTCACTTAATTTACTAAAAATTATTCCCAGACAAAAAGCTATAAAGTCTTGGCCACTAGGTGTGCCCCTTCCCTGCAGTCTGCTGTACTCAACCTGTTGTCAATGGAAACAGTCATAGGAAGACAGGGAGTGGGAGCTAGCATGTGCTTTGTGCAGGAGAAACAGAGGCTGAGAAAGCATGGACTGTGTACATGCAAGCTGAGCCTGTCTGCCTGCTAAAGATGATCATCCACGCTGTGCCTGGAAGGTAAATCAAGGCTTTTTTCTCACCCAATAAGCTCTGGATAGCTTTCCCTTGGGTAAATACCAGTGTTGTACTTGCTGCTCTATGTCCACAGTGCTGCAGTGTAACCCCCCACCTCCCCAGGTAGACAGGTATAGTCATCACCATGATCACTGCCATCTACTGTGTAAATCACCCAGTAGTGTCATCCTGTTCAGTCCCATGCACTTTCATCAGCACTAGGGGGCTAATTAATCATTGGTTTTACTGTCTTGTTTTGTTTATTTATTTATTTTTTTATTTTTTTATTTTTTTAATGATCACACATTTTTGCACAGTTGGTTAGTTTATTTACATAGTTACATAGTTACATAGTTAGTACGGTCGAAAAAAGACATATGTCCATTAAGTTCAACCAGGGAATTAAGGGGTAGGGGTGTGGCGCGATATTGGGGAAGGGATGAGATTTTATATTTCTTCATAAGCATTAATCTTATTTTGTTCCAGGAATGTATCTAATCCTGTTTTAAAGCTGTTAATTGTTCCTGCTGTGACCAGTTCCTGAGGTAGACCGTTCCATAAATTCACAGTCCTCACGGTAAAGAAGGCGTGTCGCCCCTTGAGACTAAACTTTTTCTTCTCCAGACGGAGGGAGTGCCCCCTCGTCCTTTGGGGGGGTTTAACCTGGAACAGTTTTTCTCCATATTTTTTGTATGGGCCATTAATATACTTATATACGTTTATCATATCCCCCCTTAAACGTCTCTTCTCAAGACTAAACAATTGTAACTCCTTTAATCGCTCCTCATAGCTAAGATGTTCCATGCCCCATATTAGTTTAGTCACGCGTCTCTGCACCCTTTCCAGCTCCACAGTGTCCCTTTTATGGACAGGTGCCCAAAACTGAACAGCATATTCCAGGTGAGGCCGTACCAATGCTTTATAAAGGGGGATGTCACGATGCCGGCTGGCAGGTAGTGGATCCTCTGTGCCAGAGAGGGATTGGCGTGGACCGTGCTAGAGGATCGGTTCTAAGTCACTACTGGTTTTCACCAGAGCCCGCCGCAAAGCGGGATGGTCTTGCTGCGGCGGTAGTGACCAGGTCGTATCCCCTAGCAACGGCTCAACCTCTCTGGCTGCTGAAGATAGGCGCGGTACAAGGGAGTAGACAGAAGCAAGGTCGGACGTAGCAGAAGGTCGGGGCAGGCAGCAAGGATCGTAGTCAGGGGCAACGGCAGGAGGTCTGGAACACAGGCTAGGAACACACAAGGAAACGCTTTCACTGGCACTAAGGCAACAAGATCCGGCGAGGGAGTGAAGGGGAAGTGAGGTGATATAGGGAAGTGCACAGGTGTAAACACTAATTGGAACCACTGCGCCAATCAGCGGCGCAGTGGCCCTTTAAATCGCAAAGACCCGGCGCGCGCGCGCCCTAGGGAGCGGGGCCGCGCGCGCCGGGACAGAACTGACGGAGAGCGAGTCAGGTACGGGAGCCGGGGTGCGCATCGCGAGCGGGCGCTACCCGCATCGCGAATCGCATCCCGGCCAGAGGCGGTATCGCAGCGCCCCGGGTCCGTGGAACCGACCGGAGCGCTGCAGTGAGAGGAGTGTAGCGAGCGCTCCGGGGAGGAGCGGGGACCCGGAGCGCTCGGCGTAACAGTACCCCCCCCCTTGGGTCTCCCCCTCTTCTTGGAGCCTGAGAACCTGAGGACCAGACTTTTGTCCAGGATATTGTCCTCAGGTTCCCAGGACCTCTCTTCAGGACCACAACCCTCCCAATCCACTAGAAAGAAGGTTTTCCCTCTGACCTTTTTAGATGCTAAAATTTCTTTGACGGAGAAGATGTCCGAGGAGCCGGAGACAGGAGTGGGGGGAACAGATTTGGGAGAGAAACGGTTAATGATAAGTGGTTTAAGAAGAGAAACATGAAAGGCATTAGGAATACGAAGAGAAGGAGGAAGAAGAAGTTTGTAAGAGACAGGATTAATCTGGCGCAAAATCTTGAAAGGACCAAGATAGCGTGGTCCCAACTTATAGCTAGGGACACGGAAGCGGACATATTTAGCGGAGAGCCATACCTTGTCTCCAGGGGAAAAAATGGGAGGAGCTCTTCTTTTCTTATCCGCGAATCTCTTCATGCGTGAAGAAGCCTGTAAGAGAGAATTTTGGGTCTCTCTCCATATGATGGAAAGATCACGAGAAATTTCATCCACAGCGGGCAGACCAGAGGGCAAGGGGGTAGGGAGGGGGGGAAGAGGGTGACGGCCGTACACCACGAAAAACGGGGATTTGGAGGAAGATTCAGAGATTCTGAAATTATACGAGAATTCGGCCCAAGGTAGAAGATCTGCCCAGTCATCCTGGCGGGAGGAAACAAAATGTCGTAAATAGTCACCCAAGATCTGGTTAATTCTTTCTACTTGTCCATTGGATTGAGGATGGTATGCAGAAGAAAAATTTAATTTAATCTTGAGTTGTTTACAGAGAGCCCTCCAGAATTTAGACACAAATTGGACGCCTCTATCCGAGACGATCTGCGTAGGCAACCCGTGAAGACGAAAAATGTGTACAAAAAATTGTTTAGCCAACTGAGGCGCTGAAGGAAGACCAGGAAGAGGGATGAAATGTGCCATTTTGGAGAATCGATCAACGACCACCCAAATAACAGTGTTGCCATGGGATGGGGGTAAGTCAGTAATAAAATCCATACCAATCAGAGACCAAGGTTGTTCGGGAACAGGCAGAGGAAGAAGAAAACCAGCGGGCTTCTGGCGAGGAGTCTTATCCCGGGCACAGATAGTGCAGGCTCGCACAAAGTCCACCACATCAGTCTCTAGAGTCGGCCACCAATAGAAGCGAGAGATGAGTTGCACAGATTTCTTGATGCCCGCATGACCTGCGAGATGGGAGGAGTGACCCCATTTGAGGATTCCGAGGCGTTGGCGTGGAGAAACAAAGGTCTTTCCTGGAGGAGTTTGCCTGATGGAGGCTGGAGAAGTGGAAATCAGGCAGTCAGGAGGAATGATGTGTTGAGGGGAGAGTTCAATTTCAGAAGCATCTGAGGAACGAGAGAGAGCATCGGCCCTAATGTTCTTATCAGCAGGCCGAAAGTGAATTTCAAAATTAAATCGGGCAAAGAACAGAGACCACCTGGCCTGACGAGGATTCAGCCGTTGGGCAGACTCGAGGTATGAGAGGTTCTTGTGATCGGTGTAAATAATAACTGGAAATCTTGATCCCTCCAGCAGATGCCTCCATTCCTCAAGTGCTAATTTAATGGCTAGAAGCTCTCGATCCCCGATGGAGTAGTTCCTCTCCGCCGGAGAGAAGGTCCTAGAAAAAAACCCACAAGTAACAGCATGCCCGGAAGAGTTTTTTTGTAGAAGGACAGCTCCAGCTCCCACTGAGGAGGCATCAACCTCCAATAGGAAGGGTTTAGATGGGTCAGGTCTGGAGAGCACGGGAGCCGAAGAGAAGGCAGACTTGAGTCGTTTAAAGGCGTCTTCCGCTTGAGGAGGCCAAGACTTGGGATCGGCATTTTTTTTGGTTAAAGCCACAATAGGAGCCACAATGGTAGAAAAATGTGGAATAAATTGCCTGTAATAATTGGCGAACCCCAAAAAACGTTGGATGGCACGGAGTCCGGAGGGGCGTGGCCAATCTAAGACGGCAGAGAGTTTATCTGGATCCATTTGTAGTCCCTGGCCAGAGACCAAGTATCCTAGAAAAGGAAGAGATTGGCATTCAAACAGACATTTCTCAATTTTAGCATAGAGTTGATTGTCACGAAGTCTCTGAAGAACCATACGGACATGCTGGCGGTGTTCTTCTAGATTGGCCGAAAAAATTAGGATATCATCAAGATATACAACAACACAGGAGTATAACAGATCACGAAAAATTTCATTAACAAAGTCTTGGAAGACAGCAGGGGCGTTGCACAGGCCAAAGGGCATGACCAGATACTCAAAGTGTCCATCTCTGGTGTTAAATGCTGTTTTCCACTCATCCCCCTCTCTGATGCGGATGAGGTTATAGGCGCCTCTTAAGTCCAATTTAGTAAAGATGTGGGCACCTTGGAGGCGATCAAAGAGTTCAGAGATGAGGGGTAAGGGGTAGCGGTTCTTAACCGTGATTTTATTAAGTCCGCGGTAGTCAATGCAAGGACGTAGAGAGCCATCTTTTTTGGACACAAAGAAAAATCCGGCTCCGGCAGGAGAGGAGGATTTACGGATAAAGCCCTTTTTTAGATTCTCCTGGACGTATTCAGACATGGCAAGAGTCTCTGGGGCAGAGAGAGGATAAATTCTGCCCCGGGGTGGAGTAGTGCCCGGGAGGAGGTCGATAGGACAATCATAAGGCCTGTGAGGAGGTAGAGACTCCGCTTGTTTTTTGCAGAAAACATCCGCGAAGTCCATATAGGCCTTAGGGAGACCGGTTACTGGAGGAACCACAGAGTCACGGCAAGGGGTACTGGGAACCGGTTTTAGACAGTCCTTGGAACAAGAGGGCCCCCAACTCTTGATCTCCCCAGTGGACCAATCCAGGGTTGGGGAATGAAGTTGAAGCCAGGGAAGTCCAAGGAGAATTTCCGAGGTGCAATTGGGGAGGACCAAAAGTTCAATCCTCTCGTGATGAGATCCGATGCTCATTAGAAGGGGCTCCGTGCGGAAACGTATGGAACAGTCCAATCTTTCATTGTTTATACAATTGATGTAAAGGGGTCTGGTGAGACTGGTCACTGGGATGTTGAACCTGTTGACGAGAGAGGCCAAAATAAAATTTCCTGCAGATCCAGAGTCCAAGAAGGCCACAGAAGAGAAGGAGAAGGCAGAGGCTGACATCTGCACCGGCACAGTAAGACGTGGAGAAGCAGAGTGGACATCAAGGATTGTCTCACCTTTGTGCGGAGTCAGGGTACGTCTTTCCAGGCGAGGAGGGCGGATAGGACAATCCCTCAGGAAGTGTTCGGTACTAGCACAGTACAGGCAGAGGTTCTCCATGCGGCGTCGTGTCCTCTCTTGAGATGTCAGGCGAGACCGGTCGACCTGCATAGCCTCCACGGCGGGAGGCACAGGAACAGATTGCAGGGAACCAGAGGAGAGAGGAGCCGAGGAGAAGAAACGCCTCGTGCGAACAGAGTCCATATCTTGGCGGAGCTCCTGACGCCTTTCGGAAAAACGCATGTCAATGCGAGTGGCTAGGTGAATAAGTTCATGAAGATTAGCAGGCATTTCTCGTGCGGCCAGAACATCTTTAATGTTGCTGGATAGGCCTTTTTTAAAGGTCGCGCAGAGGGCCTCATTGTTCCAGGATAATTCAGAAGCAAGAGTACGGAATTGTACGGCATACTCGCCAACGGAAGAATTACCCTGGACCAGGTTCAACAGGGCAGTCTCAGCAGAAGAGGCTCGGGCAGGTTCCTCAAAGACACTTCGAATTTCCGAGAAGAAGGAGTGTACAGAGGCAGTGACGGGGTCATTGCGGTCCCAGAGCGGTGTGGCCCAAGCCAGGGCTTTTCCAGACAGCAGGCTGACTACGAAAGCCACCTTAGACCTTTCAGTGGGGAACTGGTCCGACATCATCTCCAAGTGTAATGAACATTGGGAAAGGAAGCCACGGCAAAACTTAGAGTCCCCATCAAATTTATCCGGCAAGGATAGTCGTAGTCCAGAAGCGGCCACTCGCTGCGGGGGAGGTACAGGAGCTGGCGGAGGAGATGGTTGCTGGAGCTGTGGTAGTAACTGTTGTAGCATAACAGTCAGTTGAGACAGCTGTTGGCCTTGTTGCGCAATCTGTTGTGACTGCTGGGCGACCACCGTGGTGAGGTCAGCGACAACTGGCAGAGGAACTTCAGCGGGATCCATGGCCGGATCTACTGTCACGATGCCGGCTGGCAGGTAGTGGATCCTCTGTGCCAGAGAGGGATTGGCGTGGACCGTGCTAGAGGATCGGTTCTAAGTCACTACTGGTTTTCACCAGAGCCCGCCGCAAAGCGGGATGGTCTTGCTGCGGCGGTAGTGACCAGGTCGTATCCCCTAGCAACGGCTCAACCTCTCTGGCTGCTGAAGATAGGCGCGGTACAAGGGAGTAGACAGAAGCAAGGTCGGACGTAGCAGAAGGTCGGGGCAGGCAGCAAGGATCGTAGTCAGGGGCAACGGCAGGAGGTCTGGAACACAGGCTAGGAACACACAAGGAAACGCTTTCACTGGCACTAAGGCAACAAGATCCGGCGAGGGAGTGAAGGGGAAGTGAGGTGATATAGGGAAGTGCACAGGTGTAAACACTAATTGGAACCACTGCGCCAATCAGCGGCGCAGTGGCCCTTTAAATCGCAAAGACCCGGCGCGCGCGCGCCCTAGGGAGCGGGGCCGCGCGCGCCGGGACAGAACTGACGGAGAGCGAGTCAGGTACGGGAGCCGGGGTGCGCATCGCGAGCGGGCGCTACCCGCATCGCGAATCGCATCCCGGCCAGAGGCGGTATCGCAGCGCCCCGGGTCCGTGGAACCGACCGGAGCGCTGCAGTGAGAGGAGTGTAGCGAGCGCTCCGGGGAGGAGCGGGGACCCGGAGCGCTCGGCGTAACAGGGGAGTATTATGTCCCTGTCCCTTGAGTCCATGCCTCTTTTGATACATGACAATATCCTGCCGGCTTTGGAAGCAGCAGCCTGACATTGCATGCTATTCTGTAGTCTGTGATCTACAAGTACACCCAGATCCTTCTCTACCAGTGACTCTGCCAGTTTAATCCCCCCTAAGACATACGATGCATGCAGGTTATTAGTACCCAGATGCATAACTTTACATTTATCCACATTGAACCTCATTTGCCAAGTGGATGCCCAGACACTTAGTCTATCCAAGTCATCTTGTAACTTATGCACATCCTCTATAGACTGTACTGTGCTACAAAGCTTGGTGTCATCTGCAAAGATAGAAACAGAGCTGTTAATACCATCCTCTATATCATTGATAAATAAATTAAACAACAGCGGGCCCAGTACAGAACCTTGAGGTACACCACTAATTACCGGGGACCAATCAGAGTACGAATCATTGACCACCACTCTCTGGGTACGATCCATGAGCCAGTGTTCAATCCAGTTACAAACTAAAATTTCCAAACCCAAAGACCTTAACTTACCTGTCAGACGTCTATGAGGGACAGTATCAAATGCTTTATCAAAATCCAGAAACACTATATCCACAGCCATTCCTCTGTCAAGGCTTCTACTCACCTCTTCATAAAAGCAAATTAGATTGGTTTGACTACTTCTATCCGTAGTAAACCCATGCTGGCTATCACTTATAATACAATTATCCCCTATGTATTCCTGTATGTAATCCCTTATAAGTCCTTCAAACAATTTACCCACAATGCACGTTAAACTTACCGGTCTATAGTTTCCTGGGGAAGACCTAGAGCCCTTTTTGAAGATTGGCACCACATTCGCCTTGCGCCAGTCCCTTGGCACAATACCAGACACCAGAGAATCTCTAAATATCATGAACAGGGGTACAGATATTACTGAACTTGCCTCTCTAAGAACTCTTGGGTGTAGTCCATCCGGTCCTGGGGATTTGCTTACATTTATATCACTTAACTTACCTTGTACCATCTCTACATTAAGCCAGTTCAGTACATTACATGATGTGTTACCAGCACTGACCTGGCCAATGTCAGCTCCTTCTTCCATAGTGTATACAGAACTAAAGAACCCATTCAGTAGCTCCGCCTTCTCTTGATCGCCTGTGACAACCTCCCCATTATCATTATTAAGGGGTCCTACATGCTCTGTCCTTGGTTTTTTTGCATTTATATATCTAAAAAAATATTTAGGATTAGTTTTGCTTTCTTTGGCCACCTGTCTCTCATTTTGAATTTTTGCTGTTTTTATTAAATTTTTACAGATTTTATTAAGCTCCTTGTACTGTTTAAATGTTATAGGCTATTTTTTTGTTGTTTATTGCTCTTTTAACATCATGTGTCAGCCATGTAGGATTTAGTTTTAATCGTTTATATTTGTTCCCCTTTGGTATATATTTAGCTGTATAGTTATTTAGAGTTGATTTAAAGATGTCCCATTTACCTTCTGTATCAGTATTTGACAACACCTCCCCCCAGTCTATGTCCTGTAGTGCAGCCCTCAGCCCAGGGAAATTTGCCTTTTTAAAGTTATATGTTTTTGCCTTCCCCGCCTGTCTTTGTTTTCTACATTTTAAGTCAAAAGTAACTATATTGTGGTCGCTATTACCAAGGTTTTCCCGCACAGTTACATTACCAACCAGCTCTGCGTTGTTTAAAATGATCAGATCCAACAAGGCATCACTTCTTGTTGGGTCCTCCACAAACTGGCCCATAAAATTATCCTGCAATAAATTTAGGAATTGTCGCCCCTTTGTAGTTTTAGCCAACCCCGGACCCCAATCTATATCTGGATAGTTAAAATCTCCCATTATTACCACTGTACCTGCCCGGGCGGCCCTCTCTATTTGTTTATGAAGCCGAACTTCTATCTCTTCAGTGATATTAGGGGGTCTGTAGATTACACCAAATACAATTTTTTCAGTATTTCCCTCCTTTTGTAATTCTACCCACAGTGATTCCACATCCTCAGAATCATCACACACTATGGCATCGTTCACACTGACTTTCATACCACTTCTTACATACAGACAGACTCCACCACCTTTTCTGTTCATTCTATCCTTGCGAAACAATGTAAACCCCTGCAGATTAACAGCCCAGTCATGCGAGGAGTCCAGCCATGTCTCAGTGACCCCAACTATATCAATATGTTCCTCAAGTATCAAGGCCTCAAGCTCCCCCATTTTATTTGCTAGGCTTCTGGCATTTGTGAACATACACTTTACATTTCCATCCTTTATGTTATTGGGGTTAATGGGATTCAAGGGTGTAAGTTTTATTTTCCTATGAAGCTTATTCCTATTAACTATTCTAACCCCTCCCTCCGCTCCACCCCCAGGTACATTTATAATTCCCACCTCTCTATCTACACTATCTTCCCCCTCTTTGCTGTAGGTTTCCTCCCCCCAAGTCCCTAGTTTAAACACTCCTCCACCCTTCTAGCCATCTTCTCCCCAAGCAAAGCTGCACCCTCCCCATTGAGGTGCAGCCCGTCCCTACGGTAGAGCCGGTAACCGACAGCGAAGTCAGCCCAGTTCTCCATGAACCCAAACCCTTCCTTCCTACACCAGCTTCTGAGCCACTTGTTTACCTCCCTGATCTTCCGCTGCCTCTCTGGTGCGGCTCGTGGTACTGGTAGTATTTCAGAAAAGACTACCTTGGAGGTCCTTGCCTTAAGCTTGCGGCCTAAGTCCCTGAAATCATTTTTAAGGACACTCCACCTACCTCTTACTTTGTCATTGGTGCCAATATGTACCATGACTGCTGGGTCCTCTCCAGCCCCGCCCAACAACCTGTCAACCCGATCCGCGATGTGCCAAACTCGTGCGCCAGGCAGACAACACACTGTTCGGCGATCCATGTCTTTGTGACAGATTGCCCTGTCTGTCCCCCTAATAATTGAGTCCCCCACCACTAGTACCTGTCTGGCCTGCCCTGTACTCCTCCCTCCCTCCTTACTGGAGCAGACACCCCCCTGGCGGTCAGAGGCGGTATCCTGCTGCAGTTCTGCTAGCTCTGTAATGGCATCCCCCTCATCTGCCAAGCGGGCAAACTTGTTGGGGTGTGCCAGTTCAGGACTAGCCTCCCTGACACTTTTTCCCCTACCCCTCTTTCTAACTGTAACCCAGCTAACTGCCTGACTGTCCTGCAACTCCGTCCCACTGTCCTCCCCCACCTCTATTCCCGAGAGTGCCTGCTCAGTGAGCAGGAGACTCCTCTCCATGTTGTTAATGCTTCTCATTGTTGCCAGTCGCCCCTCTAGATGCAGGATCTGGGCTTCCAAACGGACAACTAGCACACATCTCGCACAACAATATGCACCCTCAAACTGTTGTTCAAGGATTGCATACATTGAACAGGATGTACATTGGACTGCATTTTCCAACATTGAGGCCATCTAGTTATGGGGATTTCACAAATGTATAGGAAAAAACAGACAGTCAAAATTACACTTAAAATTTTTTGTAGACCTTGTGGGTTTAGAAATTAACACTCACAGCGATCTCAACCTCCTGCTTTCAAACTCCAGTTTTTGAAACTCCTCTTTCACGCCCCCTGTTACACAGCAACACTCAGAAAGAGCAAGCTCTCAATAAGAGTCCCAAGCTAAGATTTATACACCTGTGCCCAATCTACTCCTCCTCCCCCCAAAATATGAATGTGGGCTATAGGCAGTCGCACCCACTCCACAGATTCACTCCGCACAACAGATAATCAGTTTTTGAAACTCCTCTTTCACGCCCCCTCTTACACAGCAACACTCAGAAAGAGCAAGCTTACTGATTTAGCAAATGAGACAATAGAAAATTATTGCAAATTTTAGCACAGTTATGCACAATCTCACTCCAGCCTAGATGATACTTTGAAACTTGCGTAGATCTAAGCTACTGATTTAAAAACGCTAATGATTTAATGAAGAATGGGCACTTTTTTAATACATTTTGGGGAAGTACACAATGTATGTATTGCAGAACATTGAAAAAAAATTACTTTATTTACACATACACATGTACCAATCGCTTTATCGGCGGAGTACGACGTTCCCAGCATGCTAGGAGCTGTAGTTGTAGTTTTGCAACATCTGAAGGTCCAGCTTGGAGACCATTGGTATAGAGCAGGGTTTGACAAAATCTGGGTGGCAGGTCGCCAACATGACTAGCATTTTCATGGTGGAGCCCAAGTTTTTTTTCATCCTTTAAAAAAAAAACAGTTTTACTCACCTCCGCCTCCGTTCCTGTGCTGATCCATTGTCCTACCTGCAGTCGGCGCTACGGTGTTACAGCAGCACTGGGCATCAGGTGACTGCTGCAGCCAATCAGTGGCATTGCCGGTGACATTTCATACTCCGGAGTATGGAGCGTCACATCGTGGCAGTTGATTGGCTGCAGCCGTCTTGTGACACAGGAGCGCCAACTGATGGAGGAAGAGTTAAGTGATACAGTTTGTTATTTTTTAACAGATGAGACACTAATGACTGTGACACACAGGGGGTAGATGAAAGGACAATAATAGCTGAGATACAGTAAGGGGGATGAGGGGACACTAATACCTGTGACACACAGAGGGAAGATGGGGGGACAGTGATAACTGTGACACACAGGGCGGAAATGAGGGGACAGTAATGACTGTGACACAGGGGGAGATGTGAGGACACTAATGACTGACACACACACACAGGATAGATGAAGGAACACTAATGACTAATCATATAATGTCACATAACGTCCCGTTGCGTAACATCACGTTACATGACATCCAGTATCTTGTGTTCTAACTTTTTTTTTCTGCTGGCTCCTAGATTCATTATACATTTGCCAAGCCCTGATGTGATATTGAATAACACCAAATCACACTAAGAAAAAAAAAAAGTAAAGTATTTGTAAATTTCTATTTAAAAAGGAATCTTTTCCACCTAAGGCAAATTATCCCAGTGTCTGTGTCCTTCAGAACAATTCTGATAACATTAAATATTTGTTGTTTTTCTGTGCCTGCTTATGGTATGTGCACAGTCAGGATCCGAAAATACCAAAGACATGTCCTGTGCATGTCCAATGTTGCCTGTGCCTTTCTTTATTTTTACTAGTCCTTTGATGATGGAAAGAGGCAGTTACCATGTCCTACAGTAAAAGTCAATCTAAAATGTGGTGGACCACCGGGTGAAATGGCGGGACCACGGGTGTAACGATATGAGTGGTAGGATCAGATGGTATTAACCCCGGGGGCTGGATGGTATTAACCCCTAGTGTTCGTGACGCCAGTGTGGTTTTCGGGTGCCGGAACACAACACCACGGATTGTCTGCTATCCCAATTGCTAGAAGTGAAATGAGAGTCCACAACCAGTTATGGTCAGACGGAGGCTTTACTGAGTAGAAGACTCCTGTAATTATCTTCACAGCTAAGGCCAGAATTCCCAGAGAGGTGGCCAGGACCCAGAGGACCTCGCAGCTTGCTGGACCAATATACATGTAGTTTACTTGACTTGAAATTAGACTTGACTTGACTATGTGCAGGACTTGACTACTTGTAGTGACAGCAGACATAGACTTGAGACTTACTGGAATGACTCTAGCTTTTGGGGTCTTCCAGATGCTAATCACTTGCACTAAGATCTCTGGTGGTTGCTGTCGACGGGCGAGGCAGAACATCGCGGCGGCCGGCGATAGGCTGAGCGCCATGTGACGCTTCGTTACACACGGAAGTATGAAGAGGATAGACCGGAGGACCGATAAGCTGTAGTGGCGCTCCGCGGGAACCCAGGAAGGTGAGAGATGGTTCATTTTCATTTTTTTTGCAGCCCGGGCAGGACGGAGCAGGAATACTCTGCACCAGAGTACTCCTTTAAGTCAGGAGCCACCCCTACAAGCTTTACACTAAGTAAAACACAATGCATTATTATTAATACCTGCAGGAGTCTTTAAATGGAGCTTTTTGGGCCAGCGTTAATTTTGACAGTAAACTTCAATTAAGTTTTAGTCATTGTCTTTTGACTAAAATTCCATTTTAGTTTTAGTTGTATTTTAGTTATCTGAATTCCTTTAGCTTAAGTAAGTCTAGTTTTAGTCATCTAAATCTTCAGCAGATGTATGACTTATTTGACTAAATCTTAATTAGATTTTAGTCAACTAAAATGTAATGGTTTTAGGTAAAGTGTAATAAATTATTTAAAGGGGTACTCCGGTGAAAACCTTTTTTTTTATCAACTGGTGCCAGAAAGTTGAACAGATTTGTAAATTATTTCTATAAAAAAATTCTTAATTTTTCCAGTACTTATTAGTGGCTGTATGCTACAGAGGAAATTATTTTCTTTTTTAATCTCTTTTCTATCAGGACCACAGTGCTCTCTGCTGACACCTCTGTGCATTTTAGGAACTGTCCAGAGCAGCATATGTTTCCTATGGGGATTTTCTCCTGCTCTGGACAGTTCCTGACATGGACAGAGGTGTCAACTGTGGTCAGACAGAAAATAAATTTAAAAAAGTACTGGAAGGATTAAGAATTTTTAAAAGTAGCAATTTACAAATCTGTTTATTTAAAATAAAAATAAAACATTTTTCACAGGAGTACCCTTTTAAACATCTCTCAAAAATTTCCAAACTTATTATACATTCCAGGTAGGGTAGTAAGGTCCCCTACACACACTGCCCCCATATAACAGTAAGGACCTCAACACTGCCCCACTTTTGTAGTTAGGACCACCATATTGCCCCCATACAGTAGTTAGGACCCCAACACCGCCACCATGTAGTACTTACTTAGGAACCCAACACTGCCCAATATAGTAGCTAGAAATAGTAGTTAGGACCCCCACATTGCCTTTATGTTGTAGTAGTCACTTAGGGCCCCCATATTTCCCCATGTTGCATTAGTTACTTACGACCCCCCTCACTGCCCCACTTAGTATTTAGGACTTACACTGTCCCCATATAATAATTAGTGCCTCAAAAGTTCCATATGTTGTAGTAGTTACTTAGGAACCCCACACTGGTTCATGTTTTAGTAGTTGCTTACCCCCACACTGCCACATATAGTAGTAAGGACTTCCACTCTGCCCAGATATATAATTAAGACTCCCAAATTGCTCCATGTTATAGTAGTTACTTAGGACTCCAACACTGCCCACATGTTGTAGAGGGTTTCACCATAATCACAGAGATTCTTTACTGTAAGAGCAGTGAGACTATGGAATTCTCTGTCACATGATGTTGTGATTAGAGATGAGCGAACTTTTCAAAAATTCGATTCGGCCGATTCGCCGAATTTTCTGAAAAAGTTTGTTTCGATCCGAATTTGTTCGCGGCGAATCGATATTAAAGGGGTATTCCAGGCAAAACCTTTTTTTATATATATCAACTGGCTCCGGAAAGTTAAACAGATTTGTAAATTACTTCTGTTAAAAAAATCTTAATCCTTCCAGTAGTTATTAGCTTCTGAAGTTTTCTGTCTAACTGCTCAATGATGATGTCACGTCCCGGGAGCTGTGCATGATGGGAGAATATCCCCATAGGAACTGCACAGCTCCCGGGACGTGAGTCATCAGAGAGCAGTTAGACAGAAAACAACAACTCAACTTCAGAAGCTAATGACTATTGGAAGGATTAAGATTTATTAATAGAAGTAATTTACAAATCTGTTTAACCAGAGCAAGTTGATATTTAAAACAAAGTTTTGGCCTGGAATACCCCTTTAAATAAGGCTATTTCTAGCCTACATACAACCTCTATAGGGGTATAGAACACTTTGCTGTGTCCTAAAATGCATATGGAGTGTGCTGGGATAGTGAAATAATACTGTTATTCAGAATAGCATGCAGATTACCGGCATCGCTCTTAGAATCACTGCCGCACAGCAGCACAACGACAGAGCCTGGTGGTGGCATCAGTGTCAGGAGACCATATGGTGACTGAATGACATAGCGTGGAGGTGTTGGCAGCATGAGGACACCATATAGGGGCAGAATGACACAGCGTGGAGGTGTTGGCAGCAAGAGGAGACCATATAGTGGCTGAATGGCACAGCATGGAGGTGTTGGCAGCATGAGGACACCATATAGTGGCTGAATGGCACAGCGAGGAGGTGTTGGCAGCATGAGGACACCATATAGTGGGTGAATGGCACAGCGTGGAGGTGTTGGCAGCATGAGGACACCATATAGTGGCAGAATGACACAGCGAAAAGGTGTTGGCAGCATGAGGACACCATATAGTGGCTGAATGACACAGCGTGGACATATTGGCAGCAAGAGGATGCCATTTAGTGGCTGAATGGCACAGCGTGGAGTTGGCTGATGCACTAGTACACTACACACCAGGGCTTCACAATTCCCCCCCCCCCCCAAAAAAAAAAAAATCAACACAATATGAGAAGCATTTGACAAAGATTTCTCATAGGTAGCACCCGCTATCCAAAAATTTGAAATTCCCAGACCCAGGTCCCACCTCTGCGGCATCAGTAACCCATATATTGCCTGAAGGACACAGCCTGGAGTTGGCTGATGCACCAGTACACACCAGGGCTTCACAATCCCCCCTCCAAAAAGAACACAATGAGAAATTTTTGTCCAAGATTTCTCATTGGTAGCACCCGCTATCCAAAAAATTTGAAATTTCCAGAACCAGGCCCCACCCCTGCGGCATCAGTAACCCATATATTGCCTGAATGACACAGCTTGGAGTTGGCTGATGCAAGAGTACACACCAGGGATTCACAATCCCCACCAAAAAACAACACAATTAGAAATTTATGACCAAGATTTCTCATAGGTAGCACCCGCTATCCCAAAAAATTGAAATTCACAGACCCAGGCCCCACCAAAGCGGCATCAGTAACCCATGTATTGGCTCAAGGACACAGCCTGGAGTTGGCTGATGCACCAGTACACACCAGGGCTTCACAATCCCCCCAAAAAAACAATACCTTGAGAAATGTTTCACAAAGATTTCTCATAGGTTGCACCCGCTATCCCAAATTTTGAAATTCACAGACCCAGTCCCCACCTCTGCGGCATCAGTAACCCATATATTGCATGAAGGACACAGCCTGGAGTTGGCTGATTCAAGAGTACACATCAAGGCTTCTCAACTCCCCCACAAGAACAACATAATGATAATTTTTTGACAAAGATTTTTACATTTTTTTTTATAAAAACAATCTAAAATGAACAAGTTGATGAGGCCCCAAAATTAAGGACGGAGGACCACCAAAAATCATAATTTTCACCAAAAAGGATGAAGAAGCAGAATTAATCCCTCTTTGTATTTTTTTTAGTAAAATTTTACGAAAGAAATCACACGCAACAAGCGTTCCATTGTGTAATGGTTATCCTTCTGGAAATTTCAAATTTATTACCCTGTTTCTCCAAATGTAGGACATCCTCGGAAGATAAAACTTACTATACCATACCAGGACAAGCTGGCTTGCAATGGCGTCTTGCACGTTACACTTTATTCTGAAACGTGCATCCCTGCAAAAAAGTTTCCAGAGAACGTTTGATGCCCGTCAGAAGATTGCCGTGACAGATGCCCGTCTGAAGCTAGGCATGAAGGATGCCCGTGAGAAAATGGTCGCCAAAGATGCACGTTTCAGAATAAAGGGTAAAGTGCAAGATGCCCGAGAGATGTTGAATTCTAAAAAGCAGCAGGTGGGTTTTGCAGTAAAACCGCCAAAATTGATGGATGCCAGGGAAAATATCAGCCTGAAGAGGAACGCACCAGCCATCACTATGAACCCCGCCATGGCTCAATGGTCCCCATCCATAAACATTACCAAGACCATCCAGATTTCACAGCAGAAAACCATTTCCCCAGGTCTTAGTAACAGCGTTAAGGGAATGCAAATAAATGTTGTAAACCATCAACTGAATGGCACAGCGTGAAGGTGTTGGCAGCATGAGGACACCATATAGTGGCTGAATGGCACAGCGTGGAGGTGTTGGCAGCATGAGGACACCATATAGTGGCTGAATGGCACAGCGTGGAGTTGGCTGATGCACGAGTACACTACACACCAGGGCTTCACAATCCCCCCAAAAAACAACACAACATGAGAAATGTTTGACAAAGATTTCTCATAGGTAGTACCCGTTATCCAAAAATGTTAAATTCCCAGACCCAGGCCCCACCTCTGCGGCATCAGGAACCCATATATTGCCTGAAGGACACAGCCTGGAGTTGGCTGATGCACCAGTACACACAGGGCTTCACAATCCACCCCAAAATCAACAAAATTGTATAAATAAAAAAAAAAAAATGTATACCTTTGTGTAAGAACAAGCGCATATCCAACATTTCAGAAGACTCTATAATGCAGGACGGTGAACCACCCAAAGACTTTCTTCTCAAAAATAATAAACCACAAAAAATTATTACATATGTGTGTAAGCACATCTGTCTCCAAAAGATCAGATCACCAAAGGATTTTTTTCGCCAAAAAATGATTAAGCAAAGTTAATCCCTCTCCGGATTTATTTATTTTTTTTCATTAAAAAATCACACGCAACAAGCGTTCCGTTGTGTAACGGTTAGCATTCTGCAACTTTCAATTTTATTACTGATAAAATTATCAGTAAATTTAACAATAACACTACCCAAGAGTGTTTAATTACCCCATACATTGCACCAGGAACAGTCAGGAGTAGGCCTCAGCAGTACCCAAGAGGCATGTATGAGCTGCCACTGGTTCATATTGAAGTTACACAGGGAAGTACTCCTATCTGCTTGGATCATCAAGAAATCGGTGATGGCTTTTCTTTGTTCGTATAGTCTGTCCAACATATGGAGGGTGGAATTCCAACGTGTGGCAACGTCACAAATAAGACTATGTTGTGGGATACCGTTCTGACGCTGCAGCTTAAGGAAGGTGTGCTTGGCGGTGTACGAGTGGCTGAAGTGCAAGCACAGTTTCCTTGCCATTTTCAGGATGTTTTGCAAATGGGGTGAAGACTTGAGGAAGTGCTTGACAACCAGATTCAACACGTGTGCCATGGAGAGCACATGTTTCCCACTTCCTTGTCGCAGCGGGGACACAATGTTCTTCCCGTTGTCTGTCACCATGGTTCCCATTTCCAGATTTCGTGGAGTAAGCCATACTCGGATTTCTTTACGAATGAACTTTAGCAGTTCCTCCCCTGTGTGACTCCGTTCGCCAAGGCAAACCATGTGAAGAACAGCTTGACACCGCCATGCCCTACACACATGGTACGATGAATGGTCACCGAGATTTGGACGTGCAGTGGAGGCCGAGGACACGGTGGAGCATGAGGAGTCGGCGTCGCACACTGTAACAGGACCAACTGCCTGGGAGCGAGAGCGTGGAGGAGGAAGCGGTGTGACCTGTCCAAGTTGCTGTTGTGGCTGTGCAGGAACCACATTTACCCAGTGAGCCATAAAAGACAAGTATTGTCCCTGCCCCTAGTTACAGCTCCACACGTCGGCGCTGCCGTGCATTTTTGAACACACCGACAGGCTCAAGGACTGGCCCACCTTCTCTTGTACAAACTTATGCAGGGCTGGTACTGCCTTCTTAGCAAAGAAATGACGGCTTGGGACTCTCCACCTCGGCTCGGCAGAAGCCATCAATTCTCTAAAAGGTGAAGAGTCCACCACTTGAAAAGGGAGGGACTGCAACACCAGCAACTTGGACAGGAGCACATTCAACTTCTGCGCCGTTGGATGAGTGGGCGCATACTGTTGTCTCTTGGACATGGCTTTGCCGATGGATTGTTGGCGGAATGGCTGACTAAAAGCGGGAGAAGCAGGAGCGACAGAAGGAGGGTTTGACACACAGCTCCCTTCGGCTGAGGTGGTGGAGCCTTGGCTGGATGAAGGAGGGAGCGGATGGCCACTGGGTGATGCAGCAGCCTGGACCACTACATCGGAGCCACGGTTCTCCCAGGCCGCTTTATGGTGGCGAAGCATGTGTTGACACAGGGCCGTGGTGCCGACATTGGGACCCAGGCTACGCTTCACCTTCTGCCGACAGATCTTGCATGTGGCTACGTGAACCTCCTCCGAATGCCTTATGAAAAACTTTCACACCGCCGAGTAGCTGATTTTCACACCCGCAGTCCGCACTAATTGACTGCTACTGGCACCGTCTCCACCTGTTCCACTACCTCCCGGAAAGGTAGGCTGCCGCGAAGCAGGTGGTTTCCCCCAGGCACGTTTGACTCCTGAATTTCCACTACTGCCACCATGCTGACTGCCAACCGTGCTACCGCCTCGCTGCCTCAACGGCAGCCTGCAACTCTCTTTTCCTGATGAAGCCCCTTCTGCAACCGGCTCCCAATTGCAATCGGCTTCATCATCATCAACAGTTGTGTGCACGTCACTGATGTTCTCCTCAGGTTCCCCAACAGTGTCTGCTTCAGGACCCTGAACACTTGCAACACCGCCTCCCACGTCACTCTCCGCATCACTACTTGGCCGCCTAGCGGAGCAAGCGGTGCATGTCTCCTCCCCTTCTTGGCTGTCCAGTAGCTGCTGACTGTCCTCTATTGGATCGTCCTCAGTAAATAGTGGAGCTGAACCCACAACATAAGATACTTCTTTAGGAGAGGGAACAGCATAGGACAAAGGCAATGGGAGGACACGGACTGCTCTCGGGCCATGCCAACTGAGGGTTGTGTCTGAGGAACCCACCGACTGGGGGTGTCAGATGTCACTTGTGATGATGTGGATGAGCGTGTTAACCAATCGACGACGGCAGATGGGTTGCTGGTGGAGACACGACCGCTGGCTGATAACGGGAGCTCAGGCCTCTCGCTGGGCCTCCTGCTGCTACTCGCCCCAAGTCTGCTGCCAACTCTGCCTGAAGTATTTAGGCCTCTGCCACTCCTCTGTGCACATCCTGGCACTTCTCTGCCTGACATACTTAGTGCGTTTATGAGGGTATTATAATACGCTACACTACTCTTTAAACAGTATTTGTCTAGAACAGCAGCAGGTGATTACTCACTGCTGTCCTTGAACAGTATGTAGGCCCTTGACAGATTAACAGGTACTAGATGGTACACTACTTGGATGTACCTATGCGGTATGCACTGATGAGGGCAGTAATATGCCTAACTATTAGCAGAAAAAACTCTGTATTTTTATAATACACCAGCAGGTGGATACTATTGTTTGGACTTTGACGGTTTGGAGCACCTTGACAGATTAACAGGTACTAAATGGTACAATACTTGGATGTACGTATGCAGTATGCACTGATGAGGGCAGTAATATGCCTAACTATTAGCAGAAAAAACTCTGTATTTTTGTAATACACCAGCCGGTGGATACTATTGTTTGGACTTTGAAGGTTTGGAGCACCTTGACAGCTACTAAATGGTACAATACTTGGATGTACGTATACGGTATGCACTAAGGAGGGAAGTAATATGCCTAACTATTAGCAGAAAAAACTCAGTATTTTTGTAAAACACCAGCCAGTGGATACTATTGTTTGGACTTTGACGGTTTGGAGCAGTTTGACAGCTACTAAATGGTACAATACTTGGATGTACCTATGCGGTATGCACTGATGAGGGCAGTAATATGCCTAACTATTAGCAGAAAAAACAGCCGGTGGGTAGTATTGTTTGGACTTTGACGGTATGGAGCACCTTGACAGCTTAACAGGTACTAAATGGTACAATACTTGGATGTACGCATGCTGTATGCACGGATGAGGGCCTATTAGCAGGAAAAACTCTGTATTTTTGTAAAACACCAGCTGGTGGATACTATTGTTTGGACTTTTACGGTATGGAGCACCTTGACAGCTTAACAGGTACTAAACGGTACAATACTTGGATGTACGTATGCGGTATGCACTGATGAGGGCCTATTAAAAGAAAAAACTCAGTATTTTTGTAAAACACCAGCCGGTGGATACTATTGTTTGGACTTTGACGGTTTGGAGCACCTTGACAGATTAACAGGTACTAAATGGTACAATACTTGGATGTACGTATGCAGTATGCACTGATGAGGGCAGTAATATGCCTGACTATTAGCAGAAAAAACTCTGTATTTTTGTAATACACCAGCCGGTGGATACTATTGTTTGGACTTTGACGGTTTGGAGCAGTTTGACAGCTACTAAATGGTACAATACTTGGATGTACCTATGCGGTATGCACTGATGAGGGCAGTAATATGCCTAACTATTAGCAGAAAAAACAGCCGGTGGGTAGTATTGTTTGGACTTTGACGGTTTGGAGCACCTTGACAGCTTAACAGGTACTAAATGGTACAATACTTGGATGTATGTATGCGGTATACACTGATGAAGGCAGTAATATGCCTATTAGCAGAAAAAACTCTGTATTTTTGTAAAACACCAGCCGATGGATACTATTGTTTGGACTTTGACGGTTTGGAGCACCTTGACAGCTACTAAATGGTACAATACTTGGATGTACGCATGCGGTATGCACTGATGAGGGCCTATTAGCAGAAAAAACTCTGTATTTTTGTAAAACACCAGCTGGTGGATACTATTGTTTGGACTTTGACAGTATGGAGTACCTTGACAGCTTAACAGGTACTAAACGGTACAATACTTGGATGTACGTATGCGGTATGCACTGATGAGGGCCTATTAGCAGAAAAAACTCTGTATTTTTCTAAATCACCAGCTGGTGGATACTATTGTTTGGACTTTGACGGTATGGAGCACCTTGACAGCTTAACAGGTACTAAACGGTGCAATACTTGGATGTACGTATGCGGTATGCACGGTTGAGGGCAGTAATATGCCTAACTATTAGCAGAAAAAACTCTGTATTTTTGTAAAACCCCAGCCGGTGGATACTATTGTTTGGACTTTGACGGTTTGGAGCACCTTGACAGATTAACAGGTACTAAATGGTACAATACTTGGATGTACGTATGCAGTATGCACTGATGAGGGCAGTAATATGCCTGACTATTAGCAGAAAAAACTCTGTATTTTTGTAATACACCAGCCGGTGGATACTATTGTTTGGACTTTGACGGTTTGGAGCAGTTTGACAGCTACTAAATGGTACAATACTTGGATGTACCTATGCGGTATGCACTGATGAGGGCAGTAATATGCCTAACTATTAGCAGAAAAAACAGCCGGTGGGTAGTATTGTTTGGACTTTGACGGTTTGGAGCACCTTGACAGCTTAACAGGTACTAAATGGTACAATACTTGGATGTATGTATGCGGTATACACTGATGAAGGCAGTAATATGCCTATTAGCAGAAAAAACTCTGTATTTTTGTAAAACACCAGCCGATGGATACTATTGTTTGGACTTTGACGGTTTGGAGCACCTTGACAGCTACTAAATGGTACAATACTTGGATGTACGCATGCGGTATGCACTGATGAGGGCCTATTAGCAGAAAAAACTCTGTATTTTTGTAAAACACCAGCTGGTGGATACTATTGTTTGGACTTTGACAGTATGGAGTACCTTGACAGCTTAACAGGTACTAAACGGTACAATACTTGGATGTACGTATGCGGTATGCACTGATGAGGGCCTATTAGCAGAAAAAACTCTGTATTTTTCTAAATCACCAGCTGGTGGATACTATTGTTTGGACTTTGACGGTATGGAGCACCTTGACAGCTTAACAGGTACTAAACGGTGCAATACTTGGATGTACGTATGCGGTATGCACGGTTGAGGGCAGTAATATGCCTAACTATTAGCAGAAAAAACTCTGTATTTTTGTAAAACCCCAGCCGGTGGATACTATTGTTTGGACTTTGACGGTTTGGAGCACCTTGACAGCTACTAAATGGTACAATACTTGGATGTACATATGTGGTATGCACTGATGAGGGCAGTAATATGCCTAACTATTAGCAGAAAAAACTCTGTATTTTTGTAAAACACCAGCCGGTGGATACTATTGTTTGGACTTTGAAGGTTTGGAGCACCTTGACAGCTACTAAATGGTACAATACTTGGATGTACGTATGCGGTATGCACTGATGACGGCAGTAATATGCCTAACTATTAGCAGAAAAAACTCTGTATTTTTGTAATACACCAGCCAGTGCATACTATTGTTTGGACTTTGACGGTATGGAGCACCTTGACAGCTTAACAGGTACTAAATGGTACAATACTTGCATGTACCTATGCGGTATGCACTGATGAGGGCAGTTATATATGCATAACTATACGCAGAAAAACTGTTTAAAAAAAAAAAAACAGCCGGTGAATAGTATTGTTTGGACTTGCACAGTATGTAGCCAGCCCCTTGACAGATTAACAGATACAAAATGGTGCAAATTCACTACAGTCCACTGAACAATCACGTATTTCTGAACAGCAGCAGGACCCAACAGTGCAGCACCACAAAAAAAAAAATCCAGGGATTAAACCCTAAATTGCACTCTGTCACACAATTCTGAGCAGCAGAAGTTTTGTGGAGCAAACAAAAATAAACTCAATTGGGCTGAACAATGAGGAGATAAGATGCTTCAGAAAGTTCAGGCAGCTTGGAGATCTGTATGAGGCAGCTGACAGCTATCTGCCCATCTCTGCTGCAATGCTCAATAACGTGAATAGGAGGTTTAGCAATCAATGATCCTTCTCAGTGTGAACAGCAAAGCACTCTGCACTCCTGCCTTTCCCTAATTCTGATGTGACTAGCAGTTGCAGTGTAACGCTGTGGTATGAGCTATTCACACACACACAGTCCCGTCCTCTCCATCTGAGTGCATAGATGAAATGAAGTGAGGCAAGATGGCCGCCGATTATATAGGGCCTGTGACATCACAGGGGTCAGTGAACACTGATAGGCTGCATCTCACATGTGATTCAGGGTCAGCCCGCCTACCTTCATTCCCGCCGCTGTTTCCCGCCCTCCCATAATCCCCTGTCCCATGTACTCACATGTGGATCCGCCATCTTAGGTCCCCAATAGCCTGGAACGCTGTAAAATGGAGTTTAATGAAGCGATTCGCGCTATAGAATCGCGGCGATATTCGTATTCTTGCAAATCCAATTTTTCATGAAATTCGTAACGAATTCGGGTTCGTCAACTTCGATTCGCTCATCTCTAGTTGTGATGTCTGACTCAATAAAGAAGTTCAAGGGGCCTGGATGTTTTTCTAGAAAACTATATAATTACAGGTTATGCAAACTAGACTTATGGGAATAGAACGTTGATCCAGGGATTTATTCTGATCGCCATATAGGAGTTGGGAAGGAATTTTTCCTCTCATGTGGCAATTGGCATCAGCCTCATGGAAGTTTTTGCCTTCCTCTGGATCAACACAGTAGGGCTTTAGGTTAAACTTAATGGACTCTTATCTTTTTTCAACCATTCACTGTGTAACTATGTAGTAGTAGGACCCCCCCTCTATACTAAAATTTTATGGGTTTAGGTAATGTGTAATTAATTTTTTAAGCATTTCTTGGGTATCTAGGCCCCCCCACTGCTCCCATATAGTAGTTAGGACCCCCACACTGCCCCTATGTTGTGGTAGTTAAGTAGGACCTCTACTGCCCCCATATAGTAGTTAGGATAGCCCCCACTGCCCACATATAGTAATTAGGATACCACACTGCCCACATATAGCAGTTGGGACTCACACACTGCCCCATATAGTAGTTAGGAACCCTACACTGCCCCCATGTTGTAGTTAGGACCACCATACTGTCTCCATGTTGTTGTAGTTACTTAGGACACCCACACTGCTACATGTTTTAGTAGTTATTTTGGATCCTCACAATGCCCAGATAGTAGTTAGGACCCCCAAACTGCTCCCAAATAGAAGTTAGGACTCCCATACTGCCCTCATGTTGTAGTAGTAACTTAGGACCCCCACACTTCCCCATATAGTAGTTAAGACCCCCATGCTACCCCCATATAGAAGTTAGGACTCCCATACTGCCTCCAAGTTGTAGAAGTTACTTAGGACCCCCACAATGCCCCATGTTGTAGTAATTACTTAGGACTGCCCTCATGTAGTAGTTAAATAGGACCCACACACTGTCCCCATATTGTAGTTATGACCCCCACTCTGACCCAATTTAGTAGTTAGGACCTCCACATTGCCCCCATGTAGAATTTACTTAGGACCTTTACACTACTTCCATATAGTATTTACTTAGAATTCCCATATTTCCCCTATATAGAAGTAAGAACCCCCACACTGTACCCTATAGAGATTACTACTTTCTGCCAAGCACCTGCAACGCAATGGACGCACAGGGCATGGGGCAGAGGTCTAGGGAGCCATCCGGACCTCGTGGGTGATGTGAGATGGTAATGGCAATCATCCTGGGGCAACATTTTTGTTTGTTTTCACTCACTGACGAACATTGCAATGATTTTCGTCATAGTTTTCATCCAGTGTTATTTGTTTTCATTTAGTTTCCATCAATAAACATATACACCTGAAAAAACTATAAAGAAACTACCACTGGTTTGGGCCACAACTGCTGAAAGTATGTAATACCTCAGGATTTTTATGCTATTGAGTAAATTTGGATGTATCTCTCTTTCTTCAGTGCCAGGGAAGAGGGTGTCATGCACTGGAGAGTTGATATCTATAGCATGTGGGTATTAAAAGGGTTATTATTGTGGATCACCACTGTCCATCAGTGTTTCCCCTTTCAATATGCTAATTGTGGTAAATCACGATACCTGCAATGCCCAAGGCAAGTGCTCTCTATCACCCAAAGTGCATGAAAACGTGCACAAAGGATGCGGTCTATTGCTAAGCCCTTCTCCAACAGGAGAGAGGCCCCCCAACAAACCTACCCTTCACCTCCGGGCCAAAAGGCACCTGCAATGATCCAGGTTCGATGCCCCTTTTCGCCGAAGTTACTAAAGGGCCGAAAATGCTCCTGGCTTCAACCTAGGCGTTAACCAAGGTATCAGCCAAGGAGCCGTATACTGATGGCATCTTGACCGAAGCCAAGCTGCCCAGTGGTTGCAGGGAGGTGAGGAACCTAATGGCCACACACACCTCCCCTAGACCGCCAAGAGGGACACCCAGAAGGGCTACCGCATCCTGCCAATCATGTGTACAAAGAAAAACACGAAACGTGGCACAGTGACATACAAAAAAATTATAAATAAGTGAATGAAGTGCAGATATACACCCCGGTCATCCGGCCGGATCTATAAAAATTTCCCTGATCCTAGCAAGAAGGCCGGGATACTAACGGTGAGTGCCAAAGAGTAATGGTGCAGTGCTTTCACTCAGTGAGTTATAACACCCAGTGAGTTTCGGCTCCTCAGGGTCACCACTCCCCGAGGCACAGACGTACCTCGGCTCTACACCCCTCTACCTCATGGCGAGACCCGGAGGAAACAGGTCACATCAGGACAGCCGTTGAGCTGGTTACGTGGCACCAGCCCCGGAACGCCCTGGTACACCTGCTCCTCCATGCAGCATCCGTCCTACATCAATGGCAGAGACTAAACCACTGATAAGAACAGATACTACACTTGATCTTAGCCAAAACAATACCTGCAACGCCCACTATAAGTGAACTGGTTTATAGAGAGTGGTGTCAAATAAAGAAACCCATAAGTGACAGCCACAGGTCTTTAAAAAGAGAACCCTTTAACTTAAAGGGGTACTCCAGCGCTTAGACATCTTATCCCCTATCCAAAGGATAGAGGATAAGATGCCTGATCACAGAGGTCCCGCCGCTGGGGACCTCTGTGATCTTGCATGCCGCACCCCATTAAAATCAGTCCCCGGAGCGGATAAGAGGGGATAAGATGTCTAAGCGCCGGAGTACCCCTTTAAAATGTCCCAATAACCCCTTTAACTTCATATGTCCTAATAATGCCTTCAATTTCTTTTTTTGTTATCATGGTTGTTTGGAGGAGGCAAGGCTTCTCTGTCTGCTCTTCTGCATTTATTGGGAGTTCTCCTATGTCATTCTTGCTTATTGTTGTTTAAAAGTCAATGGGATACTCTGGTTGAAATAATGCAGATGACCTTGCCTAGCTAAAATACTAAATGCTGCATCCAAACAGAAATCAATGGCCTTGTTATATACATGTATACTTTAATGGACCTTGTTAATTAGAGATGAAAATAGGATCCGAGTCCCCATGAATAATATGCACAGTGTTCTACGTAAATGTCTGCACACAATGAGAGGCTGTCATTACATTGAAATGCTTTGTGTAGCTAAATGCAAGCTGTTGCTGTTGTAGGTTTATTGATATGTTCAGGCCGGCTGCAGCATCTTTCAATGGGACCACAAGGTAGTAAATTGCTGTGCACTAGGAAATACAAGGTATCGCAAATTAAACGAGATGTTCTATAAAGAAGCCCATTGAAAAATAAAAAATGCACTACATCAGAGTGCGAAGAAAAACTGGATTGTTCAGATGGTGCTATTTAACCGTATGAAAGACCACTGTTACGCCGAGCGCTCCGGGTCCCCGCTCCTCCCCGGAGCGCTCGCTTCTCTCTCGCTACTGCAGCGCTCCGGGCAGCTCCACTGACCCGGTGCGCTGCGATACCGTCTCCAGCCGGGATGCGATTCGCGATGCGGGTAGCGCCCGCTCGCGATGCGCATCCCGGCTCCCGTACCTGACTCGCTCTCCGTCTGTCCTGTCCCGGCGCGCGCGGCCCCGCTCCCTAGGGCGCGCGCGCGCCGGGTCTCTGCGATTTAAAGGGCCACTGCGCCGCTGATTGGCGCAGTGGTTCCAATTAGTGTGTTCACCTGTGCACTCCCTATTTATACCTCACTTCCCCTTCACTCCCTCGCCGGATCTTGTTGCCATTGTGCCAGTGAAAGCGTTTCCTTGTGTGTTCCTAGCCTGTGTTCCAGACCTCCTGCCGTTGCCCCCGACTACGATCCTTGCTGCCTGCCCTGACCTTCTGCTACGTCCGACCTTGCTTCTGTCTACTCCCTTGTACCGCGCCTATCTTCAGCAGTCAGAGAGGTTGAGCCGTTGCTAGTGGATACGACCTGGTCACTACCGCCGCAGCAAGACCATCCCGCTTTGCGGCGGGCTCTGGTGAAAACCAGTAGTGACTTAGAACCGATCCACTAGCACGGTCCACGCCAATCCCTCTCTGGCACAGAGGATCCACTACCTGCCAGCCGGCATCGTGACAGTAGATCCGGCCATGGATCCCGCTGAAGTTCCTCTGCCAGTTGTCGCCGACCTCACCACGGTGGTCGCCCAGCAGTCACAACAGATAGCGCAACAAGGCCAACAGCTGTCTCAACTGACCGTGATGCTACAGCAGCTACTACCACAGCTTCAGCAATCATCTCCTCCGCCAGCTCCTGCACCTCCTCCGCAGCGAGTGGCCGCTTCTGGTCTACGACTATCCTTGCCGGATAAATTTGATGGGGACTCTAAATTCTGCCGTGGCTTTCTTTCCCAATGTTCCCTGCACTTGGAGATGATGTCGGACCAGTTCCCTACTGAAAGGTCTAAGGTGGCTTTCGTAGTCAGCCTTCTGTCTGGAAAAGCTCTGTCATGGGCCACACCGCTCTGGGACCGCAATGACCCCGTCACTGCCTCTATACACTCCTTCTTCTCGGAAATTCGAAGTGTCTTTGAGGAACCTGCCCGAGCCTCTTCTGCTGAGACTGCCCTGTTGAACCTGGTCCAGGGTAATTCTTCCGTTGGCGAGTACGCCGTACAATTCCGTACTCTTGCTTCAGAATTATCCTGGAATAATGAGGCCCTCTGCGCGACCTTTAAAAAAGGCCTATCCAGCAACATTAAAGATGTTCTGGCCGCACGAGAAATCCCTGCTAACCTACATGAACTCATCCATCTTGCCACTCGCATTGACATGCGTTTTTCCGAAAGGCGTCAGGAGCTCCGCCAGGATATGGACTTTGTTCGCACAAGGCGTTTTTTCTCCCCGGCTCCTCTCTCCTCTGGTCCCCTGCAATCCGTTCCTGTGCCTCCCGCCGTGGAGGCTATGCAGGTCGACCGGTCTCGCCTGACACCTCAAGAGAGGACACGACGCCGCATGGAGAATCTCTGCCTGTACTGTGCCAGTACCGAACACTTCCTGAAGGATTGTCCTATCCGTCCTCCCCGCCTGGAAAGACGTACGCTGACTCCGCACAAAGGTGAGACAGTCCTTGATGTCTACTCTGCTTCTCCACGTCTTACTGTGCCTGTGCGGATATCTGCCTCTGCCTTCTCCTTCTCTACTATGGCCTTCTTGGATTCCGGATCTGCAGGAAATTTTATTTTGGCCTCTCTCGTCAACAGGTTCAACATCCCAGTGACCAGTCTCGCCAGACCCCTCTACATCAATTGTGTAAACAATGAAAGATTGGACTGTACCATACGTTTCCGCACGGAGCCCCTTCTAATGTGCATCGGACCTCATCACGAGAAGATTGAATTTTTGGTCCTCCCCAATTGCACTTCCGAAATCCTCCTTGGACTACCCTGGCTTCAACTCCATTCCCCAACCCTGGATTGGCCCACTGGGGAGATCAAGAGTTGGGGGCCCTCTTGTTTCAAGGATTGCCTAAAACCGGTTCCCAGTACCCCTTGCCGTGACTCTGTGGTTCCCCCTGTAACCGGTCTCCCTAAGGCCTATATGGACTTTGCGGATGTTTTTTGCAAAAAACAAGCTGAGACTCTACCTCCTCACAGGCCTTATGATTGTCCTATTGACCTCCTCCCGGGCACTACTCCACCCCGGGGCAGAATCTATCCTCTGTCCGCCCCAGAGACTCTTGCTATGTCGGAGTACATCCAGGAAAATTTAAAAAAAGGCTTTATCCGTAAATCCTCCTCTCCTGCCGGAGCCGGATTTTTCTTTGTGTCCAAAAAAGATGGCTCTCTACGTCCTTGCATTGACTACCGCGGTCTTAATAAAATCACGGTAAAGAACCGCTACCCCCTACCTCTTATCTCTGAACTCTTTGATCGCCTCCAAGGTGCCCACATCTTTACCAAACTGGACTTAAGAGGTGCTTATAATCTCATCCGCATCAGAGAGGGGGATGAATGGAAAACGGCATTTAACACTAGAGATGGACACTTTGAGTATCTGGTCATGCCCTTTGGCCTGTGCAACGCCCCTGCCGTCTTCCAAGACTTTGTTAATGAAATTTTTCGTGATCTCTTATACTCCTGTGTTGTTGTATTTCTGGACGATATCCTGATTTTTTCTGCCAATCTAGAAGAACACCGCCAGCATGTCCGTATGGTTCTTCAGAGACTTCGTGACAATCAACTTTATGCCAAGATAGAGAAATGTCTGTTTGAATGCCAATCTCTTCCTTTCCTAGGATACTTGGTCTCTGGCCAGGGACTACAAATGGATCCAGACAAACTCTCTGCCGTCTTAGATTGGCCACGCCCCTCCGGACTCCGTGCTATCCAACGTTTTTTGGGGTTCGCCAATTATTACAGGCAATTTATTCCACATTTTTCTACCGTTGTGGCCCCTATCGTGGCTTTAACCAAAAAAAATGCCAATCCCAAGTCTTGGCCTCCTCAAGCGGAAGACGCCTTTAAACGGCTCAAGTCTGCCTTTTCTTCGGCTCCCGTGCTCTCCAGACCTGACCCATCTAAACCCTTCCTATTGGAGGTTGATGCCTCCTCTGTAGGAGCTGGAGCGGTCCTTCTAAAAAAAAATTCTTCCGGGCATGCTGTTACTTGTGGTTTTTTTTCTAGGACCTTCTCTCCGGCGGAGAGGAACTACTCCATCGGGGATCGAGAGCTTCTAGCCATTAAATTAGCACTTGAGGAATGGAGGCATCTGCTGGAGGGATCAAGATTTCCAGTTATTATTTACACCGATCACAAGAATCTCTCCTATCTCCAGTCTGCCCAACGGCTGAATCCTCGCCAGGCCAGGTGGTCTCTGTTCTTTGCCCGATTTAATTTTGAAATTCACTTTCGGCCTGCCGATAAGAACATTAGGGCCGATGCTCTCTCTCGTTCCTCGGATGCCTCGGAAGTTGAACTCTCTCCGCAACACATCATTCCTCCTGACTGCCTGATTTCCACTTCTCCAGCCTCCATCAGGCAAACTTCTCCAGGAAAGACCTTCGTCTCTCCACGCCAACGCCTCGGAATCCTCAAATGGGGTCACTCCTCCCATCTCGCAGGTCACGCAGGCATCAAGAAATCTGTGCAACTCATCTCTCGCTTCTATTGGTGGCCGACTCTGGAGACGGATGTCGTGGACTTTGTGCGAGCCTGCACTGTCTGTGCCCGGGATAAGACTCCTCGCCAGAAGCCCGCTGGTTTTCTTCATCCTCTGCCTGTCCCCGAACAGCCTTGGTCTCTGATTGGTATGGATTTTATTACAGACCTACCCCCATCCCGTGGCAACACTGTTGTTTGGGTGGTCGTTGATCGATTCTCCAAGATGGCACATTTTATCCCTCTTCCTGGTCTTCCTTCAGCGCCTCAGTTGGCTAAACAATTTTTTGTACACATTTTTCGTCTTCACGGGTTGCCCACACAGATAGTCTCGGATAGAGGCGTCCAATTCGTGTCAAAATTCTGGAGGGCTCTCTGTAAACAACTCAAGATTAAATTAAACTTTTCTTCTGCATATCATCCTCAATCCAATGGACAAGTAGAAAGAATTAACCAGGTCTTGGGTGATTATTTACGACATTTTGTTTCCTCCCGCCAGGATGATTGGGCAGATCTTCTACCATGGGCCGAATTCTCGTATAACTTTAGAGTCTCTGAATCTTCCTCCAAATCCCCATTTTTCGTGGTGTACGGCCGTCACCCTCTTCCCCCCCTCCCTACTCCCTTGCCCTCTGGTTTGCCCGCTGTAGATGAAGTGACTCGTGATCTTTCCACCATATGGAAAGAGACCCAAGATTCTCTTTTACAGGCCTCATCTCGCATGAAAAAGTTTGCCGATAAGAAAAGAAGAGCTCCCCCCATTTTTGCTCCAGGAGACAAGGTATGGCTCTCCGCTAAATATGTCCGCTTTCGTGTCCCCAGTTACAAACTGGGTCCACGCTATCTTGGTCCTTTCAAAGTCTTGTGCCAAATTAATCCTGTCTCTTACAAACTTCTTCTTCCTCCTTCTCTCCGTATTCCTAATGCCTTTCATGTCTCTCTTCTTAAACCACTCATCATCAACCGTTTCTCTCCCAAATTAGTTTCTCCCACTCCTGTCTCCGGTTCTTCTGACGTCTTCTCAGTGAAAGAGATACTGGCCTCCAAGACGGTCAGAGGAAAAAGGTTCTTTTTGGTGGATTGGGAGGGCTGTGGACCTGAAGAGAGATCCTGGGAACCTGAGGACAACATCCTAGACAAAAGTCTGCTCCTCAGGTTCTCAGGCTCTAAGAAGAGGGGGAGACCCAAGGGGGGGGGTACTGTTACGCCGAGCGCTCCGGGTCCCCGCTCCTCCCCGGAGCGCTCGCTTCTCTCTCGCTACCGCAGCGCTCCGGGCAGCTCCACTGACCCGGTGCGCTGCTATACCGTCTCCAGCCGGGATGCGATTCGCGATGCGGGTAGCGCCCGCTCGCGATGCGCATCCCGGCTCCCGTACCTGACTCGCTCTCCGTCTGTCCTGTCCCGGCGCGCGCGGCCCCGCTCCCTAGGGCGCGCGCGCGCCGGGTCTCTGCGATTTAAAGGGCCACTGCGCCGCTGATTGGCGCAGTGGTTCCAATTAGTGTGTTCACCTGTGCACTCCCTATTTATACCTCACTTCCCCTTCACTCCCTCGCCGGATCTTGTTGCCATTGTGCCAGTGAAAGCGTTTCCTTGTGTGTTCCTAGCCTGTGTTCCAGACCTCCTGCCGTTGCCCCCGACTACGATCCTTGCTGCCTGCCCTGACCTTCTGCTACGTCCGACCTTGCTTCTGTCTACTCCCTTGTACCGCGCCTATCTTCAGCAGTCAGAGAGGTTGAGCCGTTGCTAGTGGATACGACCTGGTCACTACCGCCGCAGCAAGACCATCCCGCTTTGCGGCGGGCTCTGGTGAAAACCAGTAGTGACTTAGAACCGATCCACTAGCACGGTCCACGCCAATCCCTCTCTGGCACAGAGGATCCACTACCTGCCAGCCGGCATCGTGACAACCACATTTATAAGTGGCACACAATAATGTTTACTCAAAAAAAGAATAAGTATTATGTTATAAAAGCTTCACATATAACAGTCCGTGCTGGACTCTTCCTCAGGCTTGTGCATAATGCAGGTTAAAGTTCATATATTTTAAATAATTTAAACATAGATATTTAGATAAAATGAAATAAAATTCCAACTTAGGGTTCATAAAAAATAAAATTTTATTCCAATTTATCTAAATGTTTATGTTTAATTATTTTAAATTGTATGAACTTTAATCTGCATAACCATTGGTTATTTATACTATATATTGCCGCTATGTCAGAGTCCCTGATTAAAATGCCTATGTCTTGTACAAGCAGCAGGATTGGCATTTTTCAGGAGTGGACGGGCAGATCGGTGCATTGAGGGGTAACGTAATGCCCCCAGTGCATATAAAGCCCTCATTTGTATTTATAAAACACAATTTTTCACAAAATAGTCCACAGGATGGATATAAAAGTACCATGTACTACTAGCCCATATCAGCAGGTTGGCATGGTCTTTAAATACGCATTCACTGCCCTTGAAATTAAACTGGGACTTTATGAGTCAATTACTTTAAGATCCAGAATTCTATTCATGATTTAGAAATTGCCTTGACATTAATAGAAGTGGTTTGCTGGGGTCTGACATGAAAGGGGGAATCAAACGACCCTCATAGTGGCTGTAACAATGGCTGTATAATATCTAATATTAAACTTTTTCCATATTCATAGCCTTGTCTGAATTTGCCGTCTAATGACTGATTATACTATGCGACAGTGACTCACAAGTGGTAATTGTATTCTATAAAAGGCCATCGTCTAGATCTCCGAGTTGAATGTGATTGTCATACGGCAATAACAAGGCAAAGAAAGGTACAAAACCTGATGAATATTCCTGTAAGTTCCTTATGGGAGATCTGGAGATACGTGGAGACCTGAAAATTCTGTGTGTCTACATAATGGGATAAATTAAGTATGTAAAGAGCAGATGGAAGATTCACATTAGATGCAAACTGAAAGAATGAATGAACTTTATTATTTGTAAAAGATCAATCGGAAAAAATTATCAAGTTACGAAAAGGTGAAGACTGGATAAGTATGCTGGGATATTATTTAGTGATGCATAGTCTCACATACACATTCATGCACATCTACATTCAAATATATACAAAAACATACATACCTACATGCATATTCAAATACACATACACCTATATACATATTTAACTGGCATAGTGTTTAGTGTAGCAACCAACATGAGGTCGCCATGTTGTGGTCATATAACAGCTATGCAATGCAAAGTAAAAAAAATAAAAACATTTTAAATTAATTTTATCTTTGTGCCTGCAAAGTGATACTTACATCCTTGTGTTCAATTGCTTTTGTATATTAGTTTCAGCCACTTTGCACCTATCCATTTATTTTATTTTGTTAGATGATGATGGCTAACTTTTGTTTTCTACATATACCCTACATGTATTTTTTTTTTTTTACAAAAACACATGTCTTGTCAAACATGTATTGCCATAATGTTAAAAACACCTGTTTCATACTGTGTATGTGCCCCTTGTGCCACAAACAAACCTTGAACCTGTCTAGGCATGAACTCCATAAGACCTCTGTAGATGTACTGGGGCATCTGGCACAAAGACATTAGCGGCAAGTCCTTTAAGCTGTAAAGAAGTTTGAAGGCCAAATCCATTTTGTCATTTGCCTCAAACCATTCCTCAAACATTCCTACAACTGGTGCAACCTAAAACACAACGTGACAGCGAATCAACAAAATTCTGTCTATGGGTAGGGTCACGTGTGAAATACACTGCGGATGTGCGATGACCATTCCTAGAGTAAGCTCCCTACTGTGTCCATGTGTCCTGCGTGTCTGCTCGTAGCAGCAATCCGACACTACGAGCAGACATACAGGTATCTGCGAGTCTGTAGTAAACTGTGCCCGCATTTACTCTCAGACATCGCGGTTGCTCTCGGCCAAGCTCAGGGAGCAGGGGGAGCAACCGCAATGTCTGTGAGTAAACTGCACATGCACTCAATTTACTAAAGACTCACAGATCCCTGTGTGTCTGCTCCTAGCAGCGGATTGCTGCTACAAGCAGACACACAGGCACAGCAGGGAGCTCACTCTAGGGATGGTCTTTGGTGCATCCACCGAGTGAAATATGCAGCAGATGTGCTATGTGTGACCCTACCCTGTGATAGATATTTAAATAATTTTTTATGAATTTATCTTAGTGCCTGCAGAGTGCTACTGCATCCTTGCTTTTTTATGTCAGTTTCAGATGATCTGCATTTATCCATTTATGATGGCTAACTTTAGCTTTTTAAACTTACATGTCCTTTAGATAAACATGCATAAACATATGGCTATGCGCATAGATATACATGTAAACCTATACACAAATACATATGCATACATGTCAATAAAAACTGGAGAGATTTGCCAATAGAAACCAATCTCTACTCAGCTTTTATTTTACCAGAAATTTTAAGGTGTGAAAGCTGAGCTGTGATTGGTTACTATGGGTAAATCACTCTGCTTTTTGTATCAGATTTTTTTTTGTATATCTTATTTCTTTCTTTTTAAAAACATAATTCATATCTTCTAACTTTCTAAACAATATTCAACTAAGTTTGCAGCGATGTTTCCAGTTTAGGCCGTGGAAGACTTTTGGCAGTGGGAAATCTGAAGTCCTTCTAATAACTTCCTAAGGCAAGGATTCCACTTGATTTTTTTCCCTATGTTTTTTTCACAGAAAAATACGGCAGTGCAATTTCCTGCGTCTGACGGTTTTTCTGTCGTTTTTGCATTTAAGTGGAAATTGCATTTTTGGCCCCTTTGGCGTTTATATCAAAATTTGTTGGGTACCAAAAAAATAAATAAAAAAAAGGAAAAATAAAGGATTCAGTAAGGATGGGAAAACATTTATTTAAAATAAATTTTTAATAAAGTGTGTGTGCGTGTTTCACTTTTTTTTTCTCAATTTTATCATTTTTTAGGTAGTACTAATACTCCCAGCATGGAACAGACTGTTCCGGAGTAGCCGGAGTATAGCCGGAGTATAGTGCAGAGATGCGGAGCGCAGGAGAAAGCCGCTCTGCATCTCTGCAATAGATAGGATGATAGCAGCAGGCATCAGGAGTGACACCCGTTGTGATCTGTCCTTAACTGCAGGCACTACTGCTCCCAACATGGAGCACACTCTGCTCCATGCTGGGAGCTGTAGTACCTCCATCAATAGACAGATTGCAGCGGGTGTAACTTCTGACACTTTCTGTGATCCTCCTATTTAATGAATAGATGCGGCCGGCCTCCCTTCTTTGGTCCCCTGCACTGACATTAATATGCACATACTCAAATTTTCCATAGAGAGTTGTGATTGGCTGGAACCAACTGGCCAATCACAACTTTCTGCGGGAAATATGAATAGGTGTATATATACGGCAGTGCAGAGGACCATAGAAGGGTGCCCGGCCACATCTATAAATTATACAGAACGATCGCAACGGAACCCGGGGCGATCTGTCAATTAGTACAGGTACTGCTACTCCCATCATAGACCAAATGTAAAAAATAAAGAATAAAAAGTGAAAAACACACACCCTGCCCACACACATAAATTGATCCCTGTTTAAACATTTATAAAAATGTAATAATAAAAAACATAAATTACACTAAATACAATTTTTTCCATCACTACTGTATCTTTTTTATAATTTTTTTTTAATGGTACCCTACGAAATTTTATTATCTCCATCACTTTTTTTGGATTGCTAAAGTCCAAAAAAGAATAAAAACTGCCTGCAAAAACGCCAAAGCTAAAACCCACATGGCGTTTTTCTTGGCTTTGTTTTACTCCCATAGACTTCTACGGGAGAAAAAACATCACGATTTCAGGGGAAAAAATGCCATGGGCTCAACATGCTGCGATTTTGCAAAACCGCCAAGGAGCTGAAAAAGAGTAAAAAAAAACGCCAAACTGAAAAACGCAAAGTGGAAAAATAATTTTGTGTTTTTTCATCGATTTACAGCTAACATCTGGCCGCAGCGTTTTTTGGCCGAAAAAATACCTTGCGGCAGAACTGGTGTTTTTTTTGGGCGTTTTTCTTGGGGTTTTTACCGCCCAAAAAAAACATGTGGAATTCCAGCCTAAAATGTATTGAGGTCAGTCCATGACTTATCATATGTATTATCATAAGCCTGCTGGGAGTAGGCTACAGCAAGGACAAACATAGGTGTGTTTTAAACTCTTTTTAACCTCTTCAGTACACAGGGCGTATGGATACGCCCTGCATTCCGAGTCCTTAAGGACCGAGGGCGTATCCATACGCCCATGGGAAATTCGGCCCCACCGCTAGCCGGGTTGGGGACCGGAGCCGCATGCCTGCTGAAATCATTCAGCAGGCACCCTGGCACATCGCCCAGGGGGGTCCTGAGACCCCCCCATGTCGGCGATCGGAGAAAATCGCATGTCAATTCAGACATGCGATTTTCTCCAATTCCGGGCTGATCGGGTCTCTGGTGACCCGATCACCCGGAAAATAGGGCTGATCGGAGTTGTCAGCAACAGCCCCGATCAGCCTAAAGGATAGGAGTGAGGTCGCAAAGCTGCGATCTACTCCTATCCCCTGCCATTACTCAGAATGGAGTTAATGACCAATGGCAGCGCAGGACAGGGGGTTGCCATGGCAACCCCCCGTTCTGCCCGCCCCTGGATGTGGAGGGGCTCTGGGAAGAAGATGGAGGCCGTACCTGTAGGAGAAGATGCCTGGGGACCTGGGATCTTCGCTGGAGCCTGCAGGATCCTGATCAGGTAGGGAATCGACAGTGGGGGGGGGGGGGGGGGGGGGTTGGGGAATTGAAAATGAAAGTAAATCGATCTTTACTGTGGCAACAACTAGGGGGGCCAAACTGCAACTCCCAGCATGCCCAGGCAGCCAAAAGCTGTCTGGGCATGCTGGGAGTTGTAGTTTTGCAACATCTGGAGGGTCACAGTTTGGAGACCACTGTTACAGTGGTGCCCAAACAGTAGCCCTCCAGATGTTGCCAAACTACAACTCTCAGCATGCCTTGTAACATCTGTCCCTTCAGATTTAGCAATTTTCATGACATTTTTGAAAATTGCTGCTCTACTTTGAAGCCCTCTAATTTTTTCAAAAAGCAAAAATATGTCCATTTTATGATGCCAACATAAAGTGGACATATTGTGTTTGTGAAGAAAAATACAATTTATTTGGAATATCCATTTTCCTTACAATTAGAGAGCTTCAAAGTTAGAAAAATGCTAAATTTTCAAAATTTTCATGAAATTTTAGGATTTTTCACCAAAAAAGGATGCAATTAACGCTGAACATTTACCACCAAAATAAAGTAGAATATGTCACGAAAAAATAATCTCAGAATCAGAATATTCAGTAAAAAGGTTTTCGCGTTATTAATTCGTAAAGTGACGGTGGTCATAATTGCGAAAAAGGGCTCAGTCCTTAAGGTGAAAAAGGGCTGCGTTCTTAAGGGGTTAAACAGGCATCTAGGAGTGTAAACCGATGAGCAATCGTAAACTAACCAAGCCTATTAGAAATGGATAGCATAGTGGGACTTACCATTATAAAAATCCATTCATCATTGTCCATCCCACCAAGACCTTTTTCACATTTTACTTTACTATTTAATTGGATCTCTGATAAATCTGGGACGTTATTGGGGACATTTTGGCCTTTAGGACTGTTTTAGTTTTTTCTGCCCTGCCTTTTAAGAGACATTGTCTACGGTAGAGCTATTTTCCCACATTTATTTGGGTGGTGGGTTTGACTAGCATGCATCTTATGTATCAAGAAGGTGCAGCAGGGTGATACATTTTGCGCAGCTCTGCTGTGATGGGAAAAGCTCTACCACATACACTTTTTCTAGATGCTTGTGAAGGAGAGAAGTAGACAATTTCCTGGGTCCTGAATTTGGAAGGTTAGGTGTTTTTATTTGCTTTCACAGAGCTTTTTTACTTGAATTTTAGACACTACAACCAAATTTGATTGCCGTGTCTAAGGGGTTAAAGCTAGGCATCAACGTGATCAGTGATATCTGGCATTAGAGATGGGTCCTAGTGGCAGATAGCTGCAGGGACCACCCAGCTATGACCAGCGCTCAGCTCCTGAGCACGTGTCATAGAAGGGGAGTGGGACACTGTCGTCCACAAGAGATTAAAGGTTGAATCGCGGAAGGTAGAAGTGATTTCCACACCTACTGGTAGGTGGTGTGGCTTTGCGCCTTAAAAAGTACCTTTGCGCACAAAATAGCGACTTTTGACAAAAGTCGCAAATGATAAATACGTGACCACTGCATGGTCAAAAAGAAAAAGTTCTACGGGTAGACAAAAAAAACGCATAAAATTAGCTAAATATGCTGCTTGCGCCTGAACTGCGCCAAAAAATTATCTAAAAGCAATGATAAATCTCCCCCATAGATCCTAATTTTTCATATGAGGGCTTGTTTTTTGAAAGATCAATTGTACTTCATAATGGCACCTTCCGTTTTCCCAAATAATGAATGGCACAACCAAAATAATATTATTTGTGTGTGTGGGTGGGGGGATTTGAAAAAAACAAAACACAAATTTGAAAATTTTGGGAGGTTTACTGGCACGATGATATATGATTGCCAATACATGTAATATCAAAAGTTGAAACGCTGTATTTGTTTGCAACATCTCCTATCCCTGCTCCTGATAGGCATGCATACACCTAGGCAAGGTGTTACTTCTAGGTTTAATCCTGTTTAATTACTTTTAATGTCCATCGTGTCTGAACATGGGATTATGTCTAGATAATGAAAAGTTTATGATATTCTAATATAGTCATACATATCAATATTATTCATGTATTATGTGTGACCTATTTGAACCATGCTGAAAGTGTATTGGCTATAAAAATTGACACTCCAAAAGGCCTTAAAGGAGTTATCCAACTGAAAAAAAAATTTCTCCCGCTGTGCCCGGGCTGTAAAACTATACATAATAAACTTTCACTTACCTGCCTACGATCCCCCGTTGTTCTGATATCGCCGTCCCGTTCTCCGGTCCCGGTCTCTTGCACATCCTGCAGGTCGGTGACTTCACTCTGCGCTCAGCCTATCAGCGGCTGCAACGGGACATTGCTGCGACCGCTGATAGGCTGAGCGCAGAGTGAAGTCACCGACCCGCAGGAAGTGGAAGAGACCGAGACCGGAGAACGGGATGGCGATATCGGAACAACGGGGGATCGTAGGTAGGTAAGTGAAAGTTTATTATGTATAGTTTTACAGCCCGCGCACAGCGGGGGTTAAAAGTTTTAGCCTAGTGAACTCCTTTAACCTCTTAATGACGCAGCCCTTTTTGACCTTAAGGATGAAGCTGTTATTTAAGCATTAATAACTCTGGGATGCTTTAACTTATGAATTTGATTCTGAGATAGTTTTTCTGTGACATATTCTTCTTTACTTTAGTGGTAAATTTTCGTTGATACTTGCTTCATTTCTTGGTTAAAAAATCAAAATTTTCATGAAAAATTAGAAAATTTAGCATTTTTCGAACTTTGAAGCTCTCTGCTTGCAAGGAAAGTGGACATTCCAAATAAATTAAATGTGGATTTACATGTACAATATGTCTAGTTTGTGGTTGCATCATAAAGTTGACATGTTTTTACTTTTTGAAGACATTAGAGGGCTTTTTAGTTCAGCAGCAATTTTCAAATTTTTCATGAAAATTTCAAAATCTTAATTTTTCAGGGACCAGTTCAGTTTCGAATTTGTGGGTCTTTATGTTAGAAATACCCTATAATGGATCCCATTATGAAAACGGCACCCCTTACAGTATTCAAAATGACATTCAGAAAGATTGTTAACCTTTTAGGTCTTTCACAGGAATAGCAGCAAAGTGAAGGAGAAAATTCAAAATCTTTATTTTTACACTCGCATGCTCTTGTAGACCCATTTTCTTCATTTTTACAAAGGGGAATAGGTAAAAATGGCCACCAAAATTTGTAACCCTATTTCTCTCGAGTAAGGAAATACCTCATATGTGAATGTTAAGTGTTCTGCGGGCGCAGTAGAGGGCTCAGAAGGGAAGGAGCGACAATGGGATTTTTGAGAGAATTTTGCTGAAATTGCACACTATTTGGGAAACTACACCCCTCAAGGAACGTAACAAGGCGTACAGTGAGCCTTAAGCCCCCACAGGTGTTTGAAGAATTTTCACTAAAGTTGGATGTGAAAATTCTTTTTTTTTTTTTCACTAAATTGCTGGTGCAGCCCAAAATTTTTCATTTTTACAAGGGGTAATAGGAGAAAAAGCCCCCCAAAATTTGTAACACTATTTCTTCTGAGTATGGACATACCCCATATGTGGATGTAAAGTGCTTGAACTACAATGCTCAGAAGAAAAAGAGCTCCAATGGGCTTTTGCAGAGAGAATTAGTTGAAATAGAAGTTGGGGCCATGTGCGTTTACAAAGCACCTGTGCTACCAGAACAGTGAACCCCCCACATGTGACCCCATTTTGGAAACTACACCCCTCACAGAATTTAATAAGGGGTGCAGTGAGAATTTACACCCCACTGGCGTTTGACAGATTTTTTTGAACAGTGGGCTGTGCAAATGAAAAATAAAATTTTTCATTTTCATGGACCACTGTTCAAAAAATCTGTCAGACACCTGGGGGTGTTAATGCTTACTGTACCCCTGATTACATTCTGTGAGGGGTGTAGTTTCCAAAATAGGGTCACCTTTGTGGGGGTCCACTGTTCTGGCAGCATGGGGGCTTTGTAAATGCACATGGCATACAATTCCAGCCAAATTCTCGTTCCAAAATCCCAATGGTGCTCCTTGCTCCTTCTCTTCTGAACATTGTAGTTCGCCCGCAGAGCACTTTACATCCACATATGGGGTATTTCCTTACTCAGAAAAAATGGTGTTACAAATTTTATTTTTTTGCTCCTATTACCCCTTGTGAAAATAAAAACTTTGGGGTAACACCAGCATTTTTGTGAAAAAAAAATCAGATTTTTCATTTTCACGTCCATCTTTAATGGAAATTTGTCAAACACCTGTGGGGTGTTAAGGCTCACTATACCCCTTGTTACATTACATGGCGTTAAATTTCCAAAATGGGTCCACATGTGGGTGATTTATTTTTTGCGTTTATGTCAGAAACGCTGTAACAATCAGCCACCCCTGTGCAAATCACCAATTTAGGCCTCAAATGTATATGGTGTGCTCTCATTTCTGAGCCATGTTGTGCACCCGCAGGTCATTTTACACCCACATATGGGGTATTTCCGTACTCAGGAAAAATTGTGTTACAAATTTTGGGGGTCTATTTTTTCCTTTTACCAGGTTAGTGTAACATTTTTTATTTTTTTACACTAACATGCTGGTGTAGACTCCAACTTTACCTTTTCATACAGAGTAAAAGGAGAAATAAACCCACAAATTTTTTTAGGCAATTTCTCCTGAATACGGAGATACCCCATATGTGGCCCTAAACTGTTGCCTTGAAATACAACAGGGCTCCGAAGTGAGAAAGCGCCATGTGCATTTGAGGCCTAAATTAGGGATTTGCATAGGGACATACACGGCAGTGTTCCCCAAACAGAGTACTTCCAGCTATTGCAAAACTCCCAGCATGCCTGGACAGTCAATGGCTGTCCGGCAATACTGGGAGTTATTTTGCAACAGCTGGAGGCTCCGTTTTGGAAACACTGCCATATGAGACGTTTTCAATTTTTATTGGGGGCCAATGTAAGGGTGTGTATATGTAGTATTTTACCCTTTGGATGGTGGATAAGATGTCTTAGTGCCGGAGTACCCTTTTAAGGCTGATCATGGTGTTGCTCCCTCAGGCCAACATAGTCCGGTAAGTGCAATTCATTGCACCATATATCCTTGTGTTGACAGAGTGAACATTTTTTTCTTTGTGAATTTCAATTGTTTTCAAGTAATTCTTGTTCGCAAAAGATTGTTGGTCTCACAAGGGACCACCAGATAATCTACATTACTGCCACATATGCTTCCTCCTGCTTCCCGGTAGGACTACTAATACTGGCAAACCTGCACTACAAAATCCATCATCCCTGTGGGTACCACATAATGTCTGGTGCCCAAATGAAAAACAGTTCATCCTGGTACAAGTAAACAGCCAGACCGGGCTTGTAGCACTATGCGATACTGTAGAGGAGCTCTACAAGACAGCTAGTCAGTGCATGTACTTTAGTAATACATGTGTTTTACCTGTGAAATGGCAAATATGATTGGTCAGACCTTCGAGCCATTGACACTTACCACCAGAGTAATAACACAAATTGTGCCCCCCGATGGGCCATCGGCAGTCGGACCACCTGTGGCAAAGAAACTTACCAACAAATTATAGATATGTATCTTCCATGATACCATAGCTATAAGACTGATAAGAAAGATATTTACTGTGTATGACAATTACCCTCTACATAATAGCCTGGAGTGGAAGCCAGAAAGGTGCCTGGTCTCCCTCACTACAGGCAATTGAAATGAGAACACGTCTGCAGTGTCAGTAAGTAGTGTGCAACTTAGTACACAATGTAGATATCTTTCTGTTTGCATTGTCTTAATATGGGTTTTCAATGTATACTTGTAGTACTATGTAGAAGAAGCATTGCGCAAAAGATCCTTAGTATCTCTTCTGTTTGATTTAACAAATAGCTAGACTATATTAACTGTGTATGGCAATTACCATCTACATAATAGCCTGGAGTGGCAGTCAGAAAGATGCCTGGTCTCCCTCACTACAGACACTTGAGGTGAGATCACGTCTGAAGTGTCAGTAAGTGGTGACTGTTTTTAATAAGAGGTACCAGTTGTGGGAAGAAGTGGCAGAGTACCACAACAGTTGACAGAATTTCTTTTTAACATTAGACTTGATCCTCCAACCCCAAGAGCTTCCCCCTCCCAGATGCCCCAAGGGGCTAGCTACCCCTTGCTCACTACAGATATTGCCTGTCTATATATAGCATTGTATATTGAATGTGGTTTCAAGTAACAATGGTCAAGGAAAGATTGATGTACAGGGTGGGCCATTTATATGGATACACCTTAATAAAATGGGAATGGTTGGTGATATTAACTTCCTGTTTGTGGCACATTAGTATATGTGAGGGGGGAAACTTTTCAAGATGGGTGGTGACCATGGTGGCCATTTTGAAGTTGGCCATTTTGAATCCAGATTTTGTTTTTTCAATAGGAAGACGGTCATGTGACACATCAAACTTATTGGGAATTTCACAAGAAAAACAATGATTTGCTTGGTTTTAACATAACTTTATTCTTTCATGAGTTATTTACAAGTTTCTTACCACTTATAAAATGTGTTCAATGTGCTGCCCATTGTGTTGGATTGTCAATGCAACCCTCTTCTCCCACTCTTCACACACTGATAGCAACACCGCAGGAGAAATGCTAGCACAGGCTTTCAGTATCCGTAGTTTCAGGTGCTGCACATCTCCTTTCTTCACAGCATAGACAATTGCCTTCAGATGACCCCAAAGATAAAAGTCTAAGGGGGTCAGATCAGGAGACCTTGGGGGCCATTCAACTGGCCCACGATGACCAATCCACTTTCCAGGAAACTGTTCATCTAGGAATGCTCGGACCTGACACCCATAATGTGGTGGTGCACCATCTTGCTGGAAAAACTCAGGGAACGTGCCAGCTTCAGTGTATAAAGAGGGAAACACATCATCATGTAGCAATTTCGCATATCCAGTGGCCTACATGATGATGTGTTTCCCTCTTTATGCACTGAAGCTGGCATGTTCCCAGAGTTTTTCCAGCAAGATGGTGCACCACCACATTATGGGTGTCAGGTCCGAGCATTCCTAGATGAACAGTTTCCTGGAAAGTGGATTGGTTGTCGTGGGCCAGTTGAATGGCCCCCAAGGTCTCCTGATCTGACCCCCTTAGACTTTTATCTTTGGGGTCATCTGAAGGCAATTGTCTATGCTGTGAAGATACGAGATGTGCAGCACCTGAAACTACGGATACTGGAAGCCTGTGCTAGCATTTCTCCTGCGGTGTTGCTATCAGTGTGTGAAGAGTGGGAGAAGAGGGCTGCATTGACAATCCAACACAATGGGCAGCACATTGAACACATTTTATAAGTGGTCAGAAACTTGTAAATAACTAATGAAAGGATAAAGTTACATTAAAACTAAGCACATCATTGTTTTTCTTGTGAAATTCTCAATAAGTCTGATGTGTCACATGACCCTCTTTCTATTGAAAAAACTAAAGTTGGATTCAAAAAGGCCAACTTCAAAATGGCCGCCATGGTCACCACCCATCTTGAAAAATTTCCCCCCTCACATATACTAATGTGCCACAAGCAGGAAGTTAATATCACCAACCATTCCCATTTTATTAATGTGTATCCATATAAATGGCCCACCCTGTACTTTCAACATATTGTCACTTGAGGCCACTGTACCTTGAGGGATCTCTGTATTTGTCCACTGATAAGGTCCAGGTAGAAAGTTTGAAAAGTTCTATAGAGTTATCCATCATTCAGAATCTCCTACACTGTGATAGAACACCACTGGTAAAAGAATAAAATGTACCTGTTTCCTTGAGGACAGCGCTCCTTTAGGTCGATTACGACTGTTTATCTTGTTGCTTTCGCATTCTGCCCCATTTTTTTCTTTGCTGCTTTTTTCCCTCCATCTCTCTGTGGTGCTCTCAGGATGACTAGGGATAGGACTGAGAAATAAGATGCGTCCAATAAGTCCGTACAAGACAGTGGCCACGAAAAGCGGAATAACATAAAATATAGCAAAGTCTGTGAAGTAAATGGGAAGGTACAGGTTTCGGGAGACCTTGTAACCACATTCCACTTGTTGGCTTTTGTTCACTTGTATATCCACGAGGAAGAACCACAACATGCAGTAAATGCAGGTGGAGAACCAAACAATGGCAATTATGCGCTTGGCACGGGATACCGTGCATACGGTCTGTGCTTTCATAGGGTGGCAAATTGCAATGTATCTGTAGAGAAACAAGAAAAACAAGAAAATACTACATGATCAAAACCAATGGCATTTCTCATCTCCGAGCTATTATGTTTAATAGGGTAAAGCTCCACACATTGCATATAGTGGAGCATCTACATAACTGGAGATAGCACAGTCACTTACAACCAACTTTAGGGCTGGCTTCATATCTATGGTAGCTATAGGAGGGAACCTGCTGGGTTTTAGGACAATCTCCTTACATTAGGTCCAAGGTTACATAGTTGACACAAGTCAGTCATACAGTATGGCATGTATAATATGAAGACCATGGCCTCCAGAGAAAGGGGGCTAGTACCTGCAGCTGTACCCCCCCCCCCTTTCTATATATATATATATATATCAACGGGCTTCAGAAAGTTAAACAGATTTGTAAATTACCTCTATTAAAATTTTTTAATCGTTTCAGTACTTATGAGCTGCTGAAGTTGAGTTGTTCTTTTCTGTCTAAGTGCTCTCTGATGACAAGTGTCTCGGGAACTATCCAGTGTAGAAGCAAATCCCCATAGCAAACCTCTTCTGCTCTGTGCAGTTCCCGAGACAAGCAGAGATGTCAGCAGAGAGCACTGTTGTCAGACAGAAAAGAACAACTCAAATTCAGCAGCTGATAATTATTAGAAAGATTAAGATTTCTTAATAGAAGTAATTTACAAATCTGTTTAAAGGGTAGCTCCACCATCCTTTTAGTTTTTTTCCTGTCCCTGCCTATTGCCCATCTCTCCCTAATCCCCTCCCTGCTTAAAATTTTTTTTTTACTATAAAAAAATGACTTTTTGTCTGCCTGATAGTGTGCTCATTACCAGGCAGACTTCCCCAGCATGCCTGCTGGGGGGGGGGGGGGCGACTTCCGCTCTTAGTTCATCTACACAGGGTGCCTTCAGCTGTTTCACCACTACAACTCCCAGCTTACCCTGACATATATTGGGTGTCATAGCATGCTGGGAGTTGTAGTGGTGAAACAGCTGGAGGCACCCATCTCTCCCTAACCCCCTCCCTGCTTACATTTTTTTTTTTTACTATATAAAAAATGGCTTTTTGTCTGCCTGCTTTTTGTCTGCTCACTACCAGGTGTTTCACCGCTACAACTCCCAGCTTGCCCTGACATCTATTGGCTGTCAGGGCATGCTGGAAGTTGTAGTGGTGAAACAGCTGGCGGCACCCTGTGCAGCCCCCCCCCCCCCCCCCCCCCCCAGAACAATAAATTTGTTATGGCCATGGCGCTAATCATAGCCCTTTAAGTGGAAACAAACCTACTACCATCATTTTGTCCTAGGTTTTGTTTTTCCTAAGGGGGCTCCACACTTCTTTGTGCACCAGTGACAAAATCCATGTTATGATGGTTGTGTGGTAGAAAAAATGAATCCTTTGTGAGATACTAAAGACGTCTACTGTCCTCATGTATGGGGGCAAATTATGTTTACTCAGTAAATCGTAGGTATACATCGGCATTCTTTCAAAAAGGTATTATAATCTATACTGTGGCATCTTGAAAGTGAGTACATGTAGTTTAATCCCTTAAATGGGCTCTCTCAGATATAAAAACTTTTGATAGATTTTGCAATTGCTTTCATTAGAAAATTTTCTGTATTTCATACTGAAAAAGCCAGTCAAACAACTGCCCCTCCTGCCTGCTTGGACACATACTAGTCCTGCTGTGTCCATACATCATCACCTATGTCATGGACACACTTCCTTGATTGACAGCTGTGAGCGCAGGGCTCACAGCTGGAGGAAAAATCCTCACTGTCAGCTTGTGCCCCGCTACTGTCAGTGAGGACAAGCTGGGAGTTGTAGTTTTGCTAATGCTAGGGGAGATGTGAGCAGACAGCAAACTGAGGGAGGGGGCGGAGACCTGTACAGTGAGGCCACGCCCCCTCCCTTTGAGAGGAATTCAGACTAGTGAGCTAAATTAAAAGTGTAATAAAAAATAAATAAAGGTGCTAGACACATAAAAATTAGATGTACATGGTCAGTATTAGGTACTGAGTGATATATAAAAAAAAATGTTTTTTGTTGGATCTGACGGGTACGCTTTAAGGACGAAGTCCATTTTGACCTTAAGAGCCAGGCCAATTTTCATTTTTGCATTTTTTTTTCCTCCTCTCCATTTAAAATCCCTCATTTATTTTTTCACCTACAGACCCATATTAGGGCTTGTTTTTTGAGAGACCATTGGACTTTGTAATGATCTAAAATGTACCATGAAACCAAAAAATTTGTATTTGCAGGCAGAAATTTATAAGAAGACTGCAATTTTGCTACTTTTGGGGGGGGGGGTTGGTTTTTACGCAGTGCACTTTATGGTAAAAATTATACATTATCTTTATTCTGTAGGTCAACAGAATATTGTAAAACAATACCCAATTTATATAATTTTTCTATTATTGCACTACTTAAAAAAAATGCAAACTTTGTTTTAGCAAAATTCATATGTATAAAAATGTCCTTTTCTGACCCCAATAACTTTTTTTATTTTTCTAAATACAGGGATGTATGAGGGCTAATTTTTTTGCGCCATGATCTGTAGTTTTTAATCGATACCATTTTTGCATTGATGGGACTTTTTGATCACTTTTTATATTTTTTTTCCTGATATATGTTGAGATAAAAATTCGGTATTTTTGGTGCCATTTACCATGTGGGATCATAAACATTATATTTTAATAGTTCAGACATTTATGCACGCGGTGATACCAAATATGTTAACTTTTTTTTTTCTTTTTTTTTTTTTTCTTTCACATTTTAAGTCCCCATGGGGCACTTTGATATGCAGTCATTAGATTGCATTTACTGTATAATGCTATCCTTATGGCATAGCATTACACAGTGTGATCGGTGATCCACTGATATAGCCTGTCTAAGCCAGGTTACATCAGTGAATCGGCAATTGGCGGCAGGAGGCAGGTAAGAAGACCCTCCTCCACCATTTTAGCTTATGGATCCCCCGCATTCACGTCGTGGGGGTTCTGTGAGCCCCTCTGAGCTGCTGGAGATTTTTAGTTTCACTTTAGATGCCGTGATTGGCATTAATCATGGTGTCTAAAGGGTTAATGACCAGCAGTGGTGGGATTGCCGCTGCCTGTCATTAACAGTGAGTGTTCAGCTACTGATAGTAGCCGACACTCACTGTTCAGAAGCAAGCGCAGCTCCTGTGCTCGCTTCAGAGCAGCTTATGGACTCAGGGCGTACAGGTACACCCTTCGTCCTTAACAGGTCTACTAGGGGGACACTTATCGTCTTTAGAGACCTTTTTTGCTTACATTTGGCGCATGAAATGCTGCACGTGCACCAAAACACTTTTTTTTTTTTCAACTATCAGCTGTAAGCAAAAAGCGACAAACTATCTGGCAAAAGTCAATTTCAGTTTTTACTTTGCAGTGGTAACGGATTTATCAAGTGAATGTCGCACAAAAATTCGCCACTGCGACTTTTTGTGCAGAAAAGTCAAATAGAAGCGGAGGAATCATACAAAAAAGAGTGTTCTGAAGTAATTTATTGTTTTTTGCTAACATGCACCAAATGTATCAACCCCCTTGCAATAGCATGATAAATATGTTGCACATAAGCAAAATCAAAGCAAAAATAAATGATGTCAGAACACAATTGTTTTACAAATTTTGGGGGGTATTTTCTGCTATCACCCTTTTTAAAAATGTAAAATTTTTGGGAAACCAAGCATTTTAGGTAAAAAAAATTTTTTTTTTACATATGCAAAAGTCGTGAAACACCTGTGGGGTATTAAGGTTCACTTAACCCCTTGTTACGTTCCCGAGGGGTCTAGTTTCCAAAATGGTATGCCATGTGTTTTTTTTTTTTTTGCTGTTCTGGCACCATAGGGGCTTTCTAAAAGTGGCATGCCCCCAGAGCAAAATTTGCTTCCAAAACGCCAAATGTGACTCCTTCTCTTCTGAGACCTGTAGTGCGCTAGCAGAGCACTTTTCACCTCCATATGGGGTGTTTTCTGAATCGGGAGAAATTGGGCTTCAAATTTTGGGAGTTATTTTCTGCTATTACCCTTTTTAAAAATGTAAAATTTTTGATAACCAAGCATTTTAGGTAAAAATTTTTTTTTTTTTACATTTGCAAAAGTCGTGAAACACCTGTGGTGTATTATGGTTCACATTACCCCTTGTTACGTTCCCCGAGGGGTCTAGTTTCCAAAATGGTATGCCTTGTGGTTTTTTTTTTTGCTGTTCTGGCACCATAGGGGCTTCCTAAAGGTGACATGCCCCCCAAAAAGCATTTGTCGCTCCTTCCCTTCTGAGCCCTCTACTGCGCCCGCCGAACACTTTACATAGACATATGAGGTATGTGCTTACTCGAGAAAAATTGGGTTTCAAATACTAGTAAAAATTTCTCCTTTTTACCCCTTGCAAAAATTCAAAAATTGGGTCTACAAAAACATGCGAGTGTAAAAAATGAAGATTTTGAATTTTCTCCTTCACTTTGCTGCTATTCCTGTGAAACACCTAAAGGGTTAATACACTTACTGAATGTCATTTTGAATACTTTGGGGGGTGCCGTTTTTATAATGGGGTCATTTGTGGGGTATTTCTAATAAGAAGACCCTTCAAATCAACTTCAAAACTGAACTGGTCCCTGAAAAAGAGTGAGTTTGAAAATTTTTTGAAAAATTTGAAAATTGCTGCTGAACTTTGAAGCCCTCTGATGTCTTCCAAAAGTAAAAACTCATAAATTTTATGATGCAAACATAAAGTAGACATATTGGGGGACATTTACTAATCTAGTCTATTCTGGGTATGCTTATAGACCAGCGTATGTGGTAGTCTCCTGTCTATTGTGCTCCTAATTTATCAAAGGTCTCACAGCCCTTGATAAATTCTGTGCTCAGACTTCAGGGTCTACAGCTTAAACTGCATTTAGACCTGCTCCAACATGGTGACATTTCAGCGTATTTTGGGCAGATGCGACTTGTCGCACAAAAGTCTCACTTGATAAATTCAGCACCAATGCATTTTCCAATGCATTTCCGTCTAAAATAGACTTGCATGCATCATGTTCTAAAAATCCTCTACAGCAAAAGTCGCAGAAAAGTCGCACATATTTAGACTGCGACTTTCTGTGCGACAAATTTAGACAGGAAAAACCAGTCTAAATCCTTTGATAAATCTCCCCCATTGTATATGTGAACCCCAAAAAATTTTGGGGGGAATATCCATTTTCCTTACAAGCAGAGAGCTTCAAAGTTAGTAAAATGCAAAATTTTCATTTTTTTCATCAAATTTGGGGATTTTTCACCAAGAAAGGATGCAATTTCCCACAAAAATTTACAACTATGTTAAAGTAGAATATGTCATGAAAAAACAATCTCGGAATCAGAATGATAAGTAAAAGCATTCCAGAGTTATTAATGGTTAAAGTGACAGTGGTAAGATGTGCAAAAAAAATGTCCGTGTCCTTAAGGTGAAAAAGGGCTAAGTCCTTAAGGGGTTAATATATCTGGATTCAAAAACTTTGTCTGCTGCACTTCTGAACCCCACAATACAATGAATACACACAGAAAATGGCTTAAATGCTGACAATTGCAGATGATTTACTGAGTGAACCTAGTGTGAACCCAGACTTACCTGTATCCATTACATGTAATACTGTATGTTTAATTACTTTCAGGGTGGAAGGAACATAAATCCAGATTGACAACCTTATAATCATTTACAGATGTCCCCTGACTATAATCTAATATGATCCTATGACTGCAGCTAGTGATGGAGCCATTTGTCAACTCAACATATCAATCTCAAGCTTTACACCAATTTATCATATCCACATTAGGGTCACTTATATTAAATATGGTAACTTCGAACCTCACAATAGACGATAGAGTCTTTAGTAAGAGAAATAGTCTTGATCAGATCCTGCCTAGACAGTCAAAGTTTGTTACAGTGGATCAGTGTAGATTATTTCGTTTTAGGCCCATTCACACTACGTATTTTCTGAGTGGAATTCCATTCCGCAATTCTGCTGCACAAATTATGGTGAAGCAGACTCCCATTGTTTTCAATGGGTTTTTGCTGAACCATTCTCACTACAGAATTTCTGCTGTGGACGGCAATGTCTGTACAGTGCTACTGCTGATTCCGTCGGCGCTGAGCACACTAAGAATCCCCGGGCCGAATGTCTCTGCCTGGAAATTCTGTAGTGTGAACCTAGCCTAATAGTTTTAGGATATTGCATTTCGACTGCCAGCAGCTGCCACTAGGGAGATCATCAGCAAGGTCAGCTTTAAAGACAAACTGTCAGCTTGCTCACCCCGCACTAACCAGTGGTACTGGCTGAAGGGGGACGGGGGACACTGATCAGTTTGATGCCTACTGTGCCCGGATCCACCCGGCCGATATCTTTGTTTTTCCCTATATGCTAATTAAGTGCCAACTGGCACAGGCGGGGTAACTGGCACTGTGATGTCACCGCTGCCGGCTGCAGAGCCGCCCAACTCATCAATATTCCTCCCCTCCCTCCGCCTCTCCCTCTTCATTACAGAGCGGGGAGAAGAGGGAAGGGAGGAATATTGATGAGTTGGGTGGTGCTGCGTCCGGCGGCAGTGACGTCAGAGTGCCATTTAACGCCACCTGTGCCAGTAAGCACTTAATTAGCATATAGGGAAAACCGAAGGCCGGGCGGATCCGGGCACAGTAGGCATCAAACTGATTAGTGTCCCCCGCTGGTTAGTGCTGGGGGAGCAAGTTGACAGTAAAAAGCAGCGGTTTTCCCACTGCATGAAAACAATGCGAGTTACCTGCGGACAGTCTACAAAAATATCTGAAGTGGGAAAGCTGCTGCTAATTACAAACATGTAAATGCACAATTAGGTTGCATAGCACCTTATGGCTGCTTTTCCACTTGCCTTTTTTCTTTTTTTTTTTTTGGAAAACAACTGCCACTGCAACTTTTGAGCCAAAGCCAGAAGTGAACCTATCAGAAAGAAGTATAAGTCATTCTTTATATTTCTTATTCCTTTTAAATACACTTCTGGCTTTGGCTCAAAATCTAAAGTGGCAAGTGGAAACTCAGCCTATGGCTGAAAAAAGGGAGAGAAATAAAAACACCCCAAAAAGCCATATTAGCTGCATGGTGTTTTTTTGGGGGGCCAAAAACGGTGTGGCTAGAAGTTAGGTGGGAGTCAATAAGGAAATATGAAATGCCAGACCCAATTTTTCTGGCTTTCTTTCGTCCTTAGGGGAATCTTCACACAATCGTAACTCGCTGCAAATTACACTATGATGAAAAGGGGTTCTCCGCCGGAAAACATCTTATCCCCTATCCAAAGGATAGGGGATAAGAGGTCTAAACTCCACTGTGGCACCCCAGTAGTCCTGTCACGGAGCGAGCTCCACTCCGTGCTGGATGACTGGCGACTACAGCCGCCACGCCCCCTCCATTCATGTCTATGGGAGGAGTAGTACATAACCGCCACGCCCCCTACAATAGACATGAATGGAGGAGGCGTGGCATGACGTAATGAACACGGAAGCTCCAAGCTTCCATGTTCCGGATGCCGCCGCTGCCAGCCCCTGTGATCAGACATGTTATCCCCTTTCCTTTGGATAGGGAATAAGATGTTTTCCAGCAGATTGCTGGTGGACCTCTTGAGGTGAATGGTAGGGTAACTTGCAGTGGGTAACCCGCTATGAGTTAAGAATGAACATACCTTTGTGAAGTTCTTTCAGCTCAATAGCAGTTTTTATAAATTGCAGAATGCTCTGAGTATGAGATTTTTTTATAAAGAAATAGTGGCATAGACTTCTGTAGGTATAAAAATGCATGACATTTCTTTAACCCCTTGGGGAATCAGGTTTTTTCAGTTTTTGCACCTTCGTTTTTTCCTCCTCACCTTTTAAAAATCATAACCCTTTCAATTTTGCACCTACAGACTAATATGAGGGCTTTTTTTTTGCGCCACCAATTCTACTTTGTAATGAGATCAGTCATTTTACCCAAAAATCTACAGCGAAACAAAAAAAAAATGATTGTGTGACAAAATTGGAAAAAAAACAAACGCCATTTTGTAAATTTTGGGGGCTTCCTTTTCTACGCAGTGCAATTTTCAGTAAAGATGACACCTCCTCTTTATTCTGTAGGCTTATACGATTAAAATGATACCCTACTTATATAGGTTTGATTTTGTCTTACTTCAGGAAAAAATAACTACATGCACGAAAATTATTACATTTAAAAATGTCATCTTCTGACCCCTATAACTTTTTAAATTTTGGTACGGGGATGCATGAGGGCTCATTTTTTGTGCCGTGAACTGAAGTTTTTATCAGTACCATTTTTCTTTTCATCTGATTTTTGATTGCTTTTTATTCCTTTTTTTTATGGTATAAAAAGTGACCAAAAGTGACGCTATTTTGGTCTTTGGAATTTTTATATATGTATGCCATTGACAATGTGGTTTAATTAGTGACCTATTTTTATAGTTCAGACATTTACGCACGTGGCGATACCACATATGTTTATATTTATTTTTATTTACACAGTTTATTTTATTTAAATAGGAAAAGGGGGGGGGGGTGATTTAAACTTTTATTAGGGAAGGGGTTAAATCATCTTTATTAACTTTTTTTGTTATTGCAAAGTTATAGCCCCCACAGGGGACTATAACATGCATTACACTGATTGCCAGCACTGATCAATGCTATGCTATATCATTGCATCTATCAGTGTTACCGGTGGTCGATTGCTCAAGCCTTGATCTCAGGCTTGTAGCAATCAATCACCGAAAGGACGCCCAGGAGTGAGGTAGGGACCCTCCTTGTGTGTCCTCAGCTGATCGGGACCCCCCGGTTTAACCGCGGTGGTCCCAATCAGCCCAAACGAGCTGCCGGGATGTATTTTCTTACATTTAAGACGAGGCAATCAACTTTGATTGCCGCGTCTAAAGGGTTAATACCGGACATCACCGTGATCAGTGATGGCCGGTATTAGCCACAGGGACCGACCCGATATGCCGCTGGGACCGACTCGATATGACGCAGGGTCACCGCGTGACCCTGCGTTATATCGCTGGAGCGTCCCCAAGAGGTTAAAGGGGTACTCTGGTGGAAAACATGGAAAACAAAATCAACTGGTGCCAGAAAGTTAAACAGATTTGTAAATTACTTCTATTAAAAATCTTAATCATTCCAGTACTTATCAGCTGCTGTATGCTCGACAGGAAGTTTTTTTCTTTTTGAATTTCTTTTCTGTCTGACCACAGTGCTCTCTGCTGACACCTCTGTCCATGTCAGGAACTGTCCAGAGCAGGAGCAAATCCCCATAGCAAACCTATCCTGCTCTGGACAGTTCCTGACATGGCCAGAGGTGTCAGCAGAAAGCACTGTTGTCAGACAGAAAAGAAATTCAAAAAGAAAAGAACTTCCTCCCCATGGAATTTAGCTCACAATTTACAGAGCTTAACAGATTTACTGCTAAAATCTTTGTGCCAGATACCACCCCATATATATACTACATAGGCACAACACATACATACGCACAGGGGCACATACACAAACAGCTTTTCCAATAGGTATCTTCCTCTTCCCTTGCTTTAGAGACACACATGGTTAGCAGCAGGCTTGCAGTAGAGCTTCCCACCTAACAAACTGATCTTATAGAAACATAGAACGTGTCGGAAGATAAGAACCATTTGGCCCATCTAGTCTGACCAATAATCTGAATCCTATCAATAGTTCCTGACCCTATCTTATATGAAGGATGGCCTTATGCTTATCCCATGCATGCTTAAACTCCTTCACTGTATTTGTAGCTACCACTTCTGCAGGAAGGCTATTCCATGCATCCACTACTCTCCCTTAGAGGTTGAATCTTATGCTGCCTCTACTCCTGCTGGGTATATGGACAGGAGCATAGGATGTAGGAACAGTGGGAGCCCCTTCCTATACTTGCCAGCTTGCATGAGAAATAGAGGGGTCAGTTGGTGTACCCTACATGCCAGGAAAGTGTAGTTTCTTGTATAGCCACTAACGTTGACCAACCCTAAGGTTAGTCGTGAGCTTATGCACTTAATGCATACTGATTATAGGCTAAGCTTAAAGGAGTACTCCGGTGCACACTTTTTTCATGTTATCCCGTCCGGGCTGCAAAATAAACGAAAACGCACTTTATCTTACCTGCCAACGAGCCCCCGGAGCTCCGGTACAGGTGTTCGGTCCCCGGGCTGTATTCTTCTTACTTCCGGTTAGCCTGGCACGTCACACGGAGCTTCAGCCTATCACTGGCCGAGGCGGGACATCGCTGCGGCCAGTGATAGGCTGAAGCTCCGTGTGACGTGCCGGGCTAACCGGAAGTGAGAAGAATACAGCCCGGGGACCGAACCCCTGTACCGGAGCTCCGGGGGCTCGTTGGCAGGTAAGATAAAGTGCGTTTTCTTTTATTTTGCAGCCCGGACGGGATAACATGAAAAAAGTGTGCACCGGAGTACTCCTTTAATAATAACACAGTATGCAGTAGGCTCTTAAGCTCCATCTAGTGGTGACTGCAGGCAGCATGGATGCTATCATTGGCAGCAAACTATTTAGCTCATGTATGGCTAATGGTGGAGAAAATTGGTCCTTTAAATAGGTTAGAGTTTATATATGCATTTACATACAGGATCTAGCCTACAGTTTCCCCCTGCATGCTAGTATTTGCGCTCTGTAAAATATAAACTTACCTTTCAACAGTAAAAGCTGTTATAGAGCAGGAGGAGGCATTGATACCCAAATACTGGAAGTAGGTTATCCCGAGACATCCAGCATGTCCATATATCCACGTTCCTGCCAAGCTGTCTGATACATTTGGCAATCCAGCAGCCACCAGGACCATCAAGTCCGCCACTGCCAAGCTGACCAAATAACAGTTGGTTGGTGTTCTCATGTCCCGGGTTATGAAAACCACAAGGACCACCATGATGTTCCCTATTATACCAACACCACAAATCAGCAGAACAAGAAACACTGAGATGGCTTTGTACTCAATCATGCTGGAAACCAAGTCTTTGTTAGCCAAGGAGATGTTGGTTGGACTGTCAAATTTGCTACCGTTCTCCATGTTGTAAACAGAAGGATACCTAAGTCCCAAGACTTATCTACACTAATGATTTCATTATATTCTCAGGTTCAGTACTGGAGAAGGTCTTTTTCATGGTAAATTCTGGGAGATGCATGGTATGGACATGCAGATCCACTATCCAGTCAGCATCTGGAAAGAAAAGTACAATTGTTTATTTCCTTAATTTTGAATGGATTTATAAAGTTCAACGAGATATTCAACCCAAATAAGTATGAATGTAGTGAAATAAAATGCTAAAAATGTAGGACAGAAATACAATTTAGCAAAGTATCAAAAATGATTTTAGTAATTACCTGTAATACCTGTGAAATATTTCTGGAGCAATGTTTTGTAACACTCTGTTGTGGCATTCTTCTGTATAAATAAGTGGACAGCTGAGTGTTACCAGAAATTGCTGCCGCAGAAATTCTGCCATGTGAACAGAGCAACAGAATCCCATTGCGGAACATTCATGCAGAATTTCGCACATTCTGTCGTGTGAACTTAGCCTAAAGGTAACACTTCAGGAAAATGGGATACACTGTTCAGAGCCTGAGGTGGTGACACACAACCTAAAATTCATAGATCACTACATATAGAAGGCATGCACTGCCTATTTAGACCATGCACTAAGCATAACACAACATATCAGATTTTCCTGATGTCTTCTCTGCTTAATTCAATCATGCAGGATATGCAGTGAACAAATGAAATGATTCATTAAAATACATTCACAGGGAAAATCCAACCATAAACATAACCATGTCCTGCTGTGATCCACTTCCTGACAGAAAGCGTGGCCCTCAGGCAAGGAGTGACGTCAGGGCCTAGAGTATCATACTGCCACTCACTAGGTGGATCATTGCAGAGGCCAGTGATTGGCAGAGTGACAGTATGAGCCTCTGGGCCCTGACGTCACTCCAGGCCCAAGACTCATGATTTCTCTTAGGAAGAGGATTGCAGCTGGGAACTGGAGCAGGCCACAGGAGAGTTGGAGGTAAGTAGATGTTTTTATTTTTTTATTTATTTTTTATAAAATATAGAATCCGCATTCTTTTAACTCTGTCTCCTCCCGTCGGATAACCCCTTTAACTTCCCATATCTGGACCCATAGCATGTTATATACTCCAGTTCCACCCAAAGCCACCTTTAAAATGATGCTGGTTTTGATGGATCATGGATGCCTGGATGATACATATAGCTCAGATGGAAGGTCACATGTCTGACTACAGAATACAGTGAAATTGTAGTCTGTTTCTAAAGCTCTGGACGTGCATGAAACAAGAAAGAAGATTTTTCTCTTGTGCTAATAAAATGGAAGGTGTTTTTTTTTTTCCACCCGTTCAGCAGAGATATTAACATCTTCGTCAGGCTGTTGTTAGAAACAGATAATGCTCTGCGTACAGACTGCGGAACAAAAAACTTCATTTCGTTCAAGGGTCAGTTAGGTCATTCATCGTTTCTCACTTGAGTGTATTATTAACAATGACTCACTTAGCATCAGGACACTTAACCTCAGAAAACTCATTTATAAATGTATTTTCTGCACCTCCAGATTATATATCAAGTTCTTAATGTCCTTCCACATCAGCCGCATTGTGCAAGTTTTGTTACATGCTGGGTCATCTATTAGAAAAGATTGATAAGCATTAGACTTATCTTTTCATTCATTGCTTTAAACAATTGTTATTTTGTAGCAAACATAAAATACCATGACAGACAGGATCCAGCTGGAAAGAAAGGTGACATACGGTGCTTCTTTGTTCTTGGGTTTTATTCTCATTTAATGTAATGACTGCCCCCAGGCTGTGTTCATACGCCTTTTTTGTCACTTAATTCAATCAGAAAATTTGATGGAATTAAAATGTTAGTTCACATGTAGTGTCATTTTATGTCCATTATTATTACAAACATTAAAAACATTATATATATATATATATATATATATATATATATATATAAAGTGCAATGGACTTCTTTTGGGCCATTTTAATAGAAAAAGTCATTTTTGGAATTTCTTTGAAACCCTTTATGGCCCAAAATATTGGTGATTTGAAAATTGCATTTGCTGTAACATAAAAAGACAAAACAAAAGTCTCAAAGCCATTTTTGGCTCAAAAAGCTCCAAAAACATTCCAAATGTCAGAAAAATAATGTTTGAAGGGTTATGATTCATTCTGACTGTCAAAAAAAACGTTTTGAGGCTGAAAAAAAGTCTTAAAATGTTCTATGTGAACGCGGCCTCACAGTAATCCTTTAATGTTTCTTAAATAAAACAGGCGGTCCCGCTGGGTGAATTTGAATATTCATGGCCACTGGTCACATAAGCGCTTGTGCCTACTCAAAAAGACCAGTAATCATGAATATTCAAATTCAGCCGGTGGGCCCACCTCCAGCGTGCAATTCAGCGAAGATAGAAGCTGATCTGCAGAGGGACCGGGCGCCAGACTGAAGGTAGGTATCTTAGTCAGTGACCCTGCATCGGTCTCCTGTTCACCCGTGCTATAACCCGGTGTATTGGGTTTAGTGGGTTGAACAGAATGACCGTTTCCCTTTAAATAGGGGAATAGGAGATAAGTGTCTGATTGCAAGGGAAGTAAAGTCTGGGGCCCCCTGTAATCTCCAGAAAAAGTCCTTGAAACTCTATGTTGCATGTATTGGGGGGGGGGGTCGGCATGTGCTCCATGCATTTTTCACTGGAGTACAAGAGATACACAATCAATGTAGTCAGGTATCGCCAGCGCTCCTATAGAGAATGCATGGGGCACATGCTGACTATGCGTTTGATGCAGCGGGTAGATGTGGGGCCTTTTTTTGAAGATCACAGGGGGCTCCAAAGGTCAAACCCCCCCCACACACACACACACACTGATATCAGACACCTATAAGTACCACTTTAATCACACATATACATTCACATACACACTTTTCGCTCTCTAGTAGAAAGGAAAATGTTAGGGGGTCTATCTGTCCAGTCCAGCCACCCTTGACATCTGTGACAACCAGGCTCCTGAACAAATGGAACTACAAGTGTCAGCCCCGAGGGCTACTGCACTGAAGGTGTCCTGTGGTATACGGCACCAAGCAGCTGATCCTTTAAGTCCTTCAATTGTTTTTCCAGCATATGACACAGCTTGATCAGAATGACTTAAGGGGAATTTACCTCCTTAACGACCATGGACATAAATGTACGTCCTGGTTTGGCAGTACTTCGCGCACCAGGACATACATTTACGTCCTGTGTATGACCGCGAGCATTGGAGGGGTGCTCCCATCATACACGGCAGGTTCCGGCTGCTATCAGCAGCCGGGGACCTGCCGGTAATGTCAAACATCCGTGATCGCGCAGATGTCCGCCATTAACCCCTCAGATGCCTTGATCAGTACAGATCATGGCATCTGCGGCAATGCGCATGTTAAAATAGATGACCGGAATGCCCGCAGTGCTGCCGCGGCGATCCGATCATCTGTAATGGTGGACAGAGGTCCCCTCACCTGCCTCCGTCCGTCTCCCGGCGTCTTCTGCTCTGGTCTGAGATCGAGCAGACCAGAGCAGAAGATAGCCGATAATAATGATCAGCGCTATGTCCTATGCATAACACTGAACAGTATTAGCGACCGAAGGATTGCTATAGATAGTCCCCTATGGGGACTATTAAAGTGTTTTAAAAAAATGTGAAAAATTAAAAAAAAAAAAAAAAAGTAAAAAAAAAAAAGTGAAATATCCCCTCCCCCAATAAGAATGAAAATTGTCCGTTTTTCTCATTTGACCCCAAAAAAGCGTAAATATATTTTTTTCATAAACATATTTGGTATCGCTGCATGTGTAAATGTCCAAACTATCAAAATACAATGTTAATGATCCTGTACGGTGAACGACGTAAACGTAATTTTTTTTTTTTTTTAAAGTCCAAAAATGCTGCTTTTTTGTCACATTTTATTCCAAAAAAAATTTATAACATTTTTTTTTTAAAGTTTTATATACGCAAATATGGTATAAATAAAACGTACAGGTATTGGCACAAAAAATTAGCCCTCCTACCACCCTATATACAGAAAAATGAAAAAGTTATAGGTGGTCAAAATAGGGCGATTTTAGATTACTGATTTTGTACAAAAAGTTTTAGATTTTTTTTAAAGGGGTATTCCAGGAAAAAACTTTTTTAGATATATCAACTGGCTCCAGAAAGTTAAACAGATTTGTAAATTACTTCTATTAAAAAAATCTTAATCCTTTCAGTACTTATGAGCTTCTGAAGTTAAGGTTGTTCTTTTCTGTCTAAATCCTCTCTGATGGCACCTGTCTCGGGAAATGCCCAGTTTAGAAGAGGTTTGCTATGGGGATTTGCTTCTAAACTGGGCGTTTCCAGAAACAGGTGTCATCAGAGAGGATTTAGACAGAAAAGAACAACCTTAACTTCAGAAGCTCATAAGTACTGAAAGGATTAAGATTTTTTAATAGAAGTAATTTACTAATCTGTTTAACTTTCTGGAGCCAGTTGATATATAAAAAAAAGTTTTTTCCTGGAATACCCCTTTAAGTGGTACAAAAATATAAAAGTATCTAGCAATGGGTATCATTTTAATCGTATTGACCTACAGAATAAAGATGTCATTTTTACCGTAAATTGTACAGTGTGAAAACAAAACCCTCCAAAATGTGAAAAATTGTGGTTTTCATAAAAATTTCCTCCCTAAAAAAAAATACTCTTTTGGGTTCGCCGTACATTTTATGGTAAAATGAGAGGTTTCATTACAAAGAACAATTGGTCAACAAATTGGTCAACAAAAAACATGCCCTTATATGGGTCTGTAGATGGAAATACAAAAGAGTTATGGATTTTAGAAGGCGAGGAGGAAAAAACGAAAACGCAAAAATAAAATTGGCCTTGTCCTTAAGGTCAAAATGGGCTTGGTCCTTAACCCCTTAACGACGCAGGACGTATATTTACGTCCTGCGCCGGCTCCCGCGATATGAAGCGGGATCGCGCCGCAATCCTGCATCATATCGCTTCGGTCCCGGCGCTCATCAACGGCTGGGACCCGCGGCTAATACCACACATCGCCGATCGCGGCGATGTGCGGTATTAACCCTTTAGAAGCGGCGGTCAAAGCTGGCCGCCGCTTCTAAAGTGAGACTGAAAGTATCCCGGCTGCTCAGTCGGGCTGTTCGGGACCGCCGCGGTGAAATCGCGGCGTCCCGAACAGCTGATCGGACACCGGGAGGGCCCTTACCTGCCTCCTCGGTGTCCGATCGACGAATGACTGCTCCGTGCCTGAGATCCAGGCAGGAGCAGTCAAGCGCCGATAATGCTAATCACAGGCGTGTTAATACACGCCAGTGATCAGCATAGGAGATCAGTGTGTGCAGTGTTATAGGTCCCTATGGGACCTATAACACTGCAAAAAAAATGTTTAAAAAAAAGTGTTAATAAAGGTCATTTAACCCCTTCCCTAATAAAAGTTTGAATCCCCCCCTTTTCCCATAAAAAAAAATAAAACGGTGTAAAAAAAATAAAATAAACATATGTGGTATCGCCGCGTGCGTAAATGTCCGAACTATAAAAATACATCATTAATTAAACCGCACGGTCAATGGCGTACGCGCAAAAAAATTCCAAAGTCCAAAAAAGCGTATTTTGGTCACTTTTTATACCATTAAAAAAATTAATAAAAAGTGATCAAAAAGTCCAATCAAAACAAAAATCATACCGATAAAAACTTCAGATCACGGCGCAAAAAATGAGTCCTCATACCGCCCTGTACGTGGAAAAATAAAAAAGTTATAGGGGTCAGAAGATGACATTTTTAAACGTATAAATTTTCCTGCATGTAGTTATGATTTTTTCCAGAAGTGCGACAAAATCAAACCTATATAAGTAGGGTATCATTTTAACCGTATGGACCTACAGAATAATGATAAGGTGTAATTTTTACCCAATTATGCACTGAGTAGAAACGGAAGCCCCCAAAATTTACAAAATGGCGTTTTTTTTTCGATTTTGTCGCACAATGATTTTTTTTTCCATTTCGCCGTGCATTTTTGGGTAAAATGACTAATGTCACTGCAAAATAGAATTGGCGACGCAAAAAATAAGCCATAATATGGATTTTTAGGTGGAAAATTGAAAGGGTTATGATTTTTAAAAGGTAAGGAGGAAAAAACGAAAGTGCAAAAACTGAAAAACCCTGAGTCCTTAAGGGGTTAAGGGGTAAAAGGAAATGTCTTTAACTCTTTGTCATGTTCCTCAAACTATTCCTGTACAATTTTGCAATATGGCAGTTGTTCCATGGTCCAGTTCTAATACATGCACATATGCACTGGACAGGGATTAGCATGGGCACTTCAAATTGTCTTTAGCCCCATTATGCAACAAGATGCAAGACAATGGCCCTTATTTACTAAGAGTGTTGTGTAGGTTTCTTTGTGGGTTTTAATTCCCTACAATTTATTTTCTATGGTATTTACTAAGGTTTCCACTTTCCATACACTTAGCTTTTTTTACACATGTTCTGATCTGTCTGGATTTCCTCAGCTCAAATCCACCACATTTTCTGTGGAAACCTTAGTAAATATGTAGTTTTTTTGTGAAAATGTGGGGGACACAACCCTTTTCAGAGACCATGCCCCTTATACCGGCGGCCACTCCTCTTTTTCAGGTTTTCTTAGCAAAATGGTTAATCAGGGTTTTTTCAATTATGGCGCAAATTCTGGCGCAGACAGAATTTCTGGTGCAATGCGACAGAATCTGGCGCACAACCCGACAAATCATGTCGGGTTTGCAATAGTAAATGAGGGCCAATGTGTGTTCTGACTCCTTTCTATCACTGCCAACATTCGCTCTTGTGTGGAATCAGAGTAGATGGAATTCTCTACATTCCCCACTTGGGTGCCAAAGACGTTGTTGGTAAGTCCCGGTATGCAGACATCACAGTTAGGTTCTTGTGAAACTCCAAGAACTGACTCTTCACGTTTAACCTTATACATTCCATACCTTGCAAGTATATAAAAATGTTATTTACTTCACTTCTCAGTCAATTCTTTTCAATGAGTTTTATTAAAATTCAGTATAAAGAACAAATGTGAAACATATATATAGTAAATTATCAAACAAATGACGCAGGTCATGTCCGGCTCAGCTAGTGATTGGCTAAGCGGCAGTATGACACTGTGACACACTGTCACACTGGGCCCAAGCATCACATTGCAGTTCAGGAAGAGCATCAGAGCCGGGTATTGTTATATAAAAGATTAAAAAAAACTCTCCCACTGGATAACCTCTTTAACTCTTTCCTGGTCCCCTAATCCCATTTTTTTTTTAAATCCGATTAATCGAACAAATAATTGGCCAACTAATTGGTTTTGACACTAATGGTTATTGTAGCCCTTATTACAACCATCCACTGAACCATACATCACCCTCTAGCAAATTATAGGCCAAGACGTAATGAACAGCTTATAGGAACAGTGCAAATCTTATTTATAGAGCAGCAGGATCTCATTTATTGTATTATTCTCATACTGTATACATACTGTGATATAATGGCATTTTGAAAAATGCAAAGCTCTTTTAAACAATGGTACCAAGGTCCTATTTTTCTCAGTACCTTATTGTTAGACAACTGTTGCTGCCATGTACACTCGGCCTCCATTAGAGATGGACGGATTTTTCTAAAATTTGATTCAGCCGATTCGTCAAATCTTCCCAAAAAATTTGGTTCAATCCGAATATATTTGAAGCGAATCACTATTAAAAATGGCTATTTCCGGGCTACAGAGAGCTTTAATAGTGGTGTAGAACACTTTGCCTTGCCATAACACGCATATGTAGTGTGCTGGGGTGGTGAAATAATACTGTTTTTCAGTATGACCTACAGATTACAGGCTTCTCTATTAGAATCTCTGCCGCAGAGTGGCACAATGACAGAGTCTGGATGTGGCAGCAGGGTTGGGAGACCATATGGTGTCACAATGGTTGCTTGCAGTCTTTGAATGGGGAGTGCTTCCTGTGATGATCTCAACTGGCAGACTATGAAATGACTTCTAAACTCTCCCTGCCTGCCTGCCTGCCTGCAGTGATGCAGGCTTGAGGTCAATGGATTTCCCCTGTGCTTATCTGTATTGTCAGTAACGCTGATTAGTGACCACACAGTGTCTGCTCTCTCTCTCTCTAGCCAGAAAGAATGCGGGCTTGAGGTTAATGGATTTGCCACTGTAAAGATCTGTATTGTCAGTAATGGTGACTAGTGCGCACACACAGTCTCTGCTCTCTCAACAAAATGGGAAATGCCCGGCTATGGCAATGGCTGCCAAATAAATAGGGCTGTGACATCACTGGGCTGGCTGCTGATAGGCTGCATACCGCCATGTGATTAAGGGTGATCCCGCCTTCCCAGACTTCCTTGCCCCATGTCCTTACACGTGTAGCCTCCATTTCAGCCCCCCCAGCCTGCACAAATTGTAGTGAATGAAGCAATTTGTTACCACGAAGCATGAGAAAATTCGGATTCATTCAGAATCTAATTTTTCATGAAATTCAGAACTAAGTCAAATTCGTCAGCTTTGATTCACCCATCTCTAGTCTACATCTACTGCAGAAAGACGGCTCGTCAGCTTGTCATGAGATACTCACTCTTTGTTATGGGGTGGGACGAGTTTTGTGACACAGCGGTTGGGAAGTATAAAACATGGGATAATATATCAGGAGCCGGCAAGCAGATTGTCTTCTCTGTATAAACCTTCCTTCCTCTTTATCTTTTCATCTCCAATTTTTAGATGATAACAAACGTTTAATACAAGAAACAGTCTACTTCACCCTGGGATTCACACCCTGGCTGCCGATACTACAATACATCCTGCTGTGGTGACAAGACACACCCTAGGGGTTACAACTTAGCATATTTAGCCATTTACTAAGGTGTTTATATTGTAAGTAAATTGCAATGGTCTATAGTGGACTAATATATGGCTTGTGTGCTAAGAACAAATTATCAACAGTGCAAACACTGCTATACCTGTACCAGTGCACAGTTGGCAGCTATTGGGCAAATTGGTAGAAAAAGCAGAACAGCATAGATTAAATAGCAATTCCAGGATCCCTACAGACTGAAGCCACATATGTCTCATGGCTCACTGAAAAGAATGCATAGCTGTATTGGGATTCATCTTGCTATTGTCATTCACTTGTGTTCTCTATGCTGCCAAAACTGTAAGCACCACAGCACAACGCTGAATCTATAGCTCTATAGGGCAGTGTGTCCCAACCAGGGTGCCTCCAGCTGTTGCAAAACTACAACTCCCAGCATGCCCGGACAGCCTGATAAAGGCTGGAGTTGGCGGCAGCATGAGGAGAACATATAGTTGCTGAATGACACAGCCTGGAGTTGGCGGCAGCATGAGGAGACCATAAAGTGGCTGAATGACAGCCTGGAGTTGGCGGCAGCATTAGGAAACCATATAGTGGCTGAATGACACAGCCTGGAGTTGGTGGCAGCATGAGGAGAACATATAGTGGCTGAATGACACAGCCTGGAGTTGGTGGCAGCATGAGGAGAACATATAGTGGCTGAATGACACAGCCTGGAGTTGGCGGCAGCAAGAGCAGACCATATAGTGACTGAATGGCACACCTTGGAGTTGGCAGCAACATGAGGAGACCATATAGTGGCTGTATGACACAGCCTGGAGTTGGCGGCAGCATGAGGAGACCATATAGTGGCTGACACAGCATGGAGGTGGAAGCAGCATGAGGAGACCATACAGTGGCTGAATGACACAGCCTGGAGTTGGCAGCAGCATGAGGAGACCATATAGTGGCTGTATGACACAGCCTGGAGTTGGCGGCAGCATGAGGACACCATATAGTGGCTGACACAGCATGGAGGTGGCAGCAGCATGAGGAGACCATACAGTGGCTGAATGACACAGCCTGGAGTTGGCAGCAGCATGAGGAGACCATATAGTGGCTGAATGACACAGCCTGGAGGTGGCGGAAGCATGAGGAGACCATGTAATTGCAGAATGAGACAGCCTGGAGGTGGTAGCAGCATGAGGAGAACATATGGTGGCAGAATGAGACATCCTGGAGCTGGCATCAGCATGAGGAGAACATATGGTGGAAGTATGAGACATCCTGGAGGTGGCATCAGCAGCATCAGGAGTCCTGAAAGTGACCGGTGACATAGTGGGGCGGTGGGTGGCAATACCAGTAGCCGGTGACGAAGGTGAATGAAAAAAGGAGAACTTGGCATCAGATGTGTGGCCTCAGGCAGGTGGCAGGATAGTAGCTGAGGCATGTAGGCAGAGGAAAATGGTCTCTTTTCCAAAAGTGTTAGTGTGCACAAGTAAGTATTGAGGATATGCATTACGTAAAACTGAACTTTTAATAATATTCTTAGGATAAAATATATGTTCCCACATTTTTTTTTTTTTAAATCAAACAAAAGGAAAGGTGTGCAAAAAACACCATGTGCCACCTACGCCATCAAGTATTGATGTGATGCAAAGACCTCGAAAAGGTTGAAGGGAACAATGTATGGTTCATTGTAACTGGAGGGGGTAAAATCTTTCCATGTAAGGCCCTACTCTCGCATTATTAGTTCCCTTCTTGGCAATTGTTACTTGCCCTAAAAAAGGGCAGCCCCACACAGGAACCTCTCCCTATTTTGACCTGCAAATACTGCCATTTCCCAGGGTTTTGTCATGATAATTATACTCCTCAAAAATGAATCACTATGTTTAATAGCATGATGTCTGCCATTTTGTGTATAATCTAACCAGGCCACAATTCTAAAGTTCTCCTTTAAAAGTGCCAGTCTGGGAGTAGAATACGTCTTGTTTCCTTAGATATTTATGGCTGTTTAGATAAAACAGACAGATAAGGGGACTAGTTACACTCTCTAGATGACACGACTACGATTCACCCAAGGTAAAGGGGGTGAATGGAGAGAAAGGGGGTTGAGATAAGAAACTGTGAAATAATAATGTCTCATCCAAATGAACATTAGTTTTATATATATATATATATATATATATATATATATATATATAGTAATCAGTAGGACATGATATTGTCATATACTGTTAGTATTGTAAAGGACATAAGTAAATATCTATTATCTTATGTATGATTCTCATAGGGTGCATTGCTCAGTGGTTGCATTCCTAAGACCTGGCGGAAAGGTGTCGTGTATAGACTTTGATATGTTATTGTTACTAACAATCAATTGTCAAGACTAGTCAGACAGAGAGATTCACATGACTGTGTGAAAGAGACCTACATGGTATTGTTATCTCTCCAATAAATTTGGATGTCTAGGTAGGCCCCAAGATGTATATGAGAATCCAGGTTTTAATTACTTATATGTAAAAAATAAATCCCTGTTTGTTAATTATGGCTCCATATGTCAAGTGTGAAATGTGGGTTTGAAACCAACATTGGACATTTAACCCTTAATGGTAATGATGCTAATTGCTTATGCAATAGCACCCCTAGAGTATGGGTAGTTGATATTACACCGACAGGAAAGGCATTATGGGTGATATGCTCAATGCATTCTGGGAATTATAGTGATGTCATAGTCATTACCATATGTACACGCCCCAACCTACATTCATTGGGAATTACAATTTAGGAAGGTGTATCTAACTAATTAAAAAGTCTGGCAAACCAGATGTTAGGGACTGTAGACTGTACTGTAGACTGGACTGTAGACTGTGCTGTGGAGAACACGCAAAGACAAAGAGGTCTTCCACTGAAAGAGGTCCACAAGATGGAAGCCATGAAAGCCATGTGAGATCCCAGCAAAGCGGATTGATCGCATGGTACCAGACCAATGGCTATCCATGACGATGAGATGGACCATTCAATTTTCCTAGGACCAGAAAGTAGGTTCTTACATAAACTTGGTAAGAGACACAAAAATGGTGTTCCATTTAATTAAGACCAATTTGGATAATGTGGATGGAATTATATCATTTAGGTTGGCGAATAAATTAATAAAATAAAATAATTAATAATCTCCATATTGAGATTATACGTTTAGGATATTGTGAGACTTCATTCTATCTGCAGAAGAATCAAGACTCATAATCTATCAAAGCATTAAATAATTGCTTAGACATATTGATAAAATTCCTACTCGCCAAACTAAGTGTTATAAGTAAATTTCCCACACAGGAAACTTGTTTAGAGTTCTTCCTCCTAAAATATAGTCTTGCGAGATCATAAAACTCTGCTATTTGTCTTAAAGGGGTATTCCAGGATTTTTTTTATTTGACTATGCTACAGGGGCTGTAAAGTTAGTGTAGTTCCTAATATAGTGTCTGTACCCGTATGTGACGGTTTCCTCACAATTCTTCTGTGAGTTTTACCCCAATATTTATTTTTAACAGCATAAAAAAATGACTGTTGTCTCGGATTTTTCCCAGCTTGCAATGTGGCCAAGACCGGACCTCACTGGTCAGCTTATGACAGGAAGCCTGTCTGCTTCAATGGGTGGAGGAATCGCTTGGTGGGAGAGAGATCAACTGCAACTATTGCAACAGCTGTAGGCACCCTGATTGAAAACCACACTGATTTGAATGGATGCAGCTCATTTATGTTTTAATGGGTGGGGTGGCTGATGTGTGCGAGGGAGGAAAATGGAATGGTGGGATTTGTAGTCAAAAAAAGAAAAGTCAAACAGGAAATACAAGTTCACAAAAAGCTAGCCACAGTATTACTACATAGCCATTTAGCCCCAAGACAAGCGCCGATCCTTCCTAAGGGTGTCCATTACTGCCTGCCAGGTACGTACTAAAATCACCTTATGGTGGATAACCCCTTTAATGTCATACCAAGATCATGTATAAAAAATAGTCCAGAATGGGATAGAAGTATATCATAGTTCTTCCATGTTTATATCCTTAATCGCATTTGCTCATTCTTGGAATCATGTGATTTGTAGTTGGTTAGAAGGGGGCAGGGAGTGTATTTAGCATTCCATATTGATATGTCTATTATTAGATATTGCCCATCTTGATATCATAAGGTTTCCTCTGAACACAGTGATATGTAACCTTTTTATTGTATGATATTCCTAACATAGTAGCTTTTGTTTTATTTTTACAAGTTACTTACTACTCCCATGTATTGTTCTTCTATATGTAGTCAATTAACAAGCTTGTAATGTTTACTAATATATCTAATTGTTATTCATTTGCATATATCATTGTGTTTATTACTCGTTTATGTTTATAACCTTATAACCAATAAATCTGCATACTTTTATAATACCTGTGTATTATTGTATATTGCAAAACTACATCCTTAAGTGTTAATGTCATCCCGTCATGAAAAGAACTTGTTGATATCTGAGGAAATATTCGAACTCAGATGTGAATTGTATTGATTGGCTTTGTCTACAATTCTGATATTTTTTATAATTTGTAATTTTTCATAATTAATACTTTTTATGACAATAATTCATAATTCACAATTGAATTATTACCGCACAACAGTTTTTAGGTGGAAATAGGGAGAGGTTCCTGTGTGGGGCCGCCCTTTTTAAGACGAGTAACACTTTCCTCGAAAAGGTGGAAGGGAACAATGTATTGTCCATTGCAACAGGTGGAGGTAAAAACGTCCCCTGTAAGGCCCTACTCTCGCCCTATTAATTTCCTTCTTGGCAAGTGTTACTTGCCCTAAAAAGGGCGGCCCCACACAGGAAACTCTCCTTATTTCCACCTAAACCCTGTGAAATGGCAGTGTTTGTAGGTGGAAATAGGGAGAGGTTCCTGTGTGGGGCCGTCCTTTTTTAGGGCGATTAACACTTGCCAAGAAGGGAATTAATAATGCGAGAGTAGGGCCTTACAGGGAAAAAATTTTCCCCCACTGGTTACAATGAATGAACCATACGTTGTTCCCTTCCACCTTTTTTAGAGGTCTTTGCATCACATCAATACTTGGTGGCGTAGGTGGCACATGGTGTTTTTTTACACACCTTTCCTTTTGTTTGATGTTTGATTAAAAAAAAATTTGGGTACATATATTTTATCCTAAGAAAAGTAAAGTTTTAGCTAATATATATCCTCAAAACTTACTTGTGGTCTGATGGCGAGGAATTTCTGTAATTGAGGAGCAGCACCTTAAATATGTTTTGCATCATCCATATTTGTGAAGTGTTGGTGTGGCACCATGGTCAATCTACTCTGATACATCAGGCATTGGTGGGTGGAAATCCTGGCTAATCCATGCCTGATTCATCTTCACAAAGGTCAGTCTCTCCACATTTTTCGTGTACAGATGAGTTCTCCTTGGGGTGACTATGGCCCCTGTCGCACTAAACACCCGCTCTGATGGCACACTACTGGCCAGGCAGGACAGCTTTTCCAGGGCAAACTCTGCTAGTTGTGGCTACAATTCAAGTTTGGCTGGCCAGACGTCTAGCGGATCTTCAAGGTGTGTTGGCATGGTCATGTCAAGGTATGCCACCACCTGCTGGTTCAGGTCCTGCTTCAGGTCTGCCTGCTGCTGATGAGTTGCTTCACTATGCGGGTGAAGAAAGCTACTCATCAGCAACTGTAGACTCAGGCAGCTGCTGATGGAGCTGGTACTGCTCCTGCCATCCCACCCCTCCCCAGCAGCCATAGCAGTGGAAGGTGAGGGCTCACCAAGTCAGACCTGCGAGAGGATGGATGATAGTGCAGATAGGCATCCGCCAACTGACTACGTAGGATGTCTCTGTTGTAGGTCAGTTTGTCCTCCCACTCAGTGGGTGTAAAAAAGGCCCCCATTTTGTGCCAGTAGCGAGGGTCCAATAAGGTGGAGAGCTGTGGAATGTCATCCTGCTGTGGAATGATGACAATTCGGCGGTCACTACGCAAGCAAGTGAGCATGCATCGTGCCATTTGTGCAAGTGACTAGAAGGGACTCCCTGTCTCTATCTCCACTGCATACTGCCACGGTGTGTCTGGGTCCTCTGTCCCGCCTTCCTCATAACCCTCTAGCTCCTCTATCTGCTCCTCTTCTACTGTCAGATGACTAGAAAAACCATCCATCTCGCAAAACCTAAACTGTGCTCCACTGTGCCCCTCCCCTTCCTCCTGTTCAGCCCCCCACAGGGCTCATGTGGCCGCGAGATGTAGGCACCACGTTTCCAGTGCCCTGACCAGCCATCGTTTCCAACACATGTTGTGGTAAATGAAGCAGTGGAATGACATAATTCGTCCCATATTCCTGGCGACTGACTAATTTTGTGGGTTCCTCAAAGGGCCTGAGCAAATGGCAGGTGTCACGTATGAGCTTCCACTGGTTGACATTGAAGTTACACAGGGGAGTCCCCCTATCTGCTTGGATCATCAAAAAAATCGGTGATGGCTTTTCTCTGTCCAATATATGGACGGTGGAATTCCAACATGTGGAAACGTCGCAAATCAGACTATGTTGGGGGATACTGTTTTGACGCTGCAGCTCAAGGAGGGTGTGCTTTGCGGTGTACGACTAGCTGAAGTGAATGCAAAGTTTCCTTCCCATTGTTAGGATGTCTTGCAGATGGGGGGAGCACTTCAGGAACCACTTAACAACCAGATTGAACATGTGTGCCATGCAGGACGCATGTCTCAGGCTTCCTTGTCGCAGCTCAGACAAGATGTTCTTCCCATTGTCGGTCACCATGGTTCCCATTTCCAGTTTTCGTGGAGTAAGCCATGATTCGATTTCTTAAAGAAGGACTTTTAGCCGTTTCGTTCGTGTGACTCCGTTCCCCAAGGCAAACCATGTGAAGATCAGCGTGTCACTGCCGTGCCCTGCACACATGCTATGCTGGAGGGGCACTTAGACTAGTCTGTGCAGTGGAGGCTGAGGACACAGTGGAGGATGAGGAGCTAGAGTCGCACACTGTCACAGGACCAATGGCCTGAGAGCATGGAGGCAGAAGCGGCATGACCTGTCCAAGTTGCTGTTGTGACTGTGCAGGAACCACATTTACCCAGTGGGCCGACATATATTGTCCCTGACCGTAATTAGAGCCGACAGGCTCAAGGACTGGCCCACCTTCTGTTCCACAAAATTGTGCAGGGCTGGTACTGCCTTCATCACAAAGAAATGAAGGCTTGGCACTGTCCACCTCGGCTCGGCACAAGCCATCAGTTCTCTGAAAGGTGCAGAGTCCGCCACTTGAAAAGGGAGGGACTGCAACACCAGCAACTTGGACAGGAGCACGTTCAGTTTCTTTACTGTTGGATGAGTGGGCGCATTCTGTTTTCTCTTGGTCATGGCTTTGCCGATGAATTGCTGGTGGAATGACTGACTCAAAGTAGGAGGAGCATCTGGAGCGACAGAAGATGGGTATGAGACACAGCTCTCTTTGGCTGAGGTGGTGTAGCCTTGGCTGGCTGAAACAGGGAGCGGCGTGCCACTGGGGGATGCAGCAGACTGGACCACCACATCGGAGCCACAGTTCACCCAGGCCGTTTTATGGTGACACTGCATATGTTAACCCGGGGCCATGGTGCCAACATGGGGACCCTGGCCACGCTTCACCTTCTGCCAACACATCTTGCATGTGGCCAGGTTAATATCCTCCAGATGCTTGATGAAAAACTGCCACACCACGAGTAGCTGATTTTTCCACCAACAGTCCTCACTGATTGAATGCTACTGCTGCCGACTCCAAGAACCCCTGTTCCACTACCTTCCAGGAAGGTAGGCTGCCACGAAGCAGGTGGTCTACCCCGGGCACATTTAGCTCCAGACTTTCCACTTCTGCCACCATGCTGACTGCCAACCATGCTACCTCCTTGCTGGCTCAGCTGCTGCCTCACGGGCAACCTGCAACCCTCTTCTGATGATGATGAAGCCCCTTCTGCACCTGGCTCCCAAGTGTGATTGGCTTCATCATCATCGAGTTGTGTCTGCACGTCACTGATGTCCTCCTTAGGTTTCTCAACAGTGTCTGCTTCAGGAGCCTGAACACTCGCAACACCCCCTCCAACGCCACTCTCCTCATCACTACCTGCCTGCCTGGCAGAGGAAGTGGCAGATGTCTCCTCTACTTCTTGGCTGGGCAGTAGCTGCTGACTGTCCTCTAGTATATCGTCCTCACTAAATAGTGTAGCTGAACCCACAGCATAAGATGCTACTGTGGGGGAGGGGACAGCATAGGACAGAGGCAATGGGAGGACAGGGACTGCTCCCGGGCCATGCCAACTGAGGGTTGTGTCTGAGGAACCCACCGTGTTAACCAATCGATGACGGCAGATGGGTTGCTGGTCAAGACACGACCGCTAGATGATACTGGGAGCTCATGCCTCTCACTGCGACTCCTTCTGCCACTTGCCCCTAGTCTGCTGCAACCTCTGCCTGCTGAATTTAGGCCTCTGCCACTCCTCTGTGCACATCCTGGCACTTCTCTGCCTGACATACTTAGTGCGTATATGTGGGGAGTACAATACACTCCACTTTTGCTTAAAACAGTATTTGTCTACAACACCAGCAGGTGTGTACTTTTGGCTGGCCTTTCACAGTATCTAGGCCCTTAAGACTTTAACAGGAACAAAATGGTACACCACTTATAAGGGAGGACAATGCGCTCCACTATGCTTAAAACAGTATTTGTCTACAACACCAGCAGGTGTGTACTTTTGCCTGACCTTTCACAGTATCTAGGCCCTTAAGACTTTGACAGGAACAAAATGGTACACCACTTAGATGTATGCACAGGTTACACTTAATAGAGGACAATACGCTTTTAGTGCTCTGCTCACCCTAAATGGCTGGCTACTATTAGCTTTTCAGTTGTTGTACACACCAGTGCTGCAGCACACAGTCGCTGTGTACTACACCCACAATTGCACTCTCTCTCAATCTCACTCCCTTCCCTATCAGGGATTTGGATTGGATTTGGGTTTAAGGTGAATCGCTGCTGTAAAAATGCTTTTCTGTGCATCACACACTGCTCTCTGTCCCTCTCTCTCTGCAACAGAACGCTGATGTGACTGGGAGGTGAATTGCTGCTGTTAAAATGCTTTTCTGTGCAACACACAGCACTGTCTGCCCCTCTCTCTCTGTAATAGAACACTGATGTGACTGGCCGCAAGCTGGCTGTGACATCACAGGGGTGGCTGGCTGCTGATAGGCTGCATGCTGCATGTTATTTACAGTCATCCCACCGACCCTTGATCCCGAATTGCCAGGATTCCTTGCCCCATGTCCTCACATGTGGATCCGCCATTTTAGATGCCCTGGAGCCTGGACCGCACTAAATGGAGTTTAATGAAGCTATTCCCGCGATTGAATGGCGGTGATATTTGCATTTGTTACGAATCGAATATTTCCTGAAATTCATAACAAATTCGCTCATCCCTAAGTACAGCTATAGAATATTCGATTATGTTGTGTTTTGATATCTGAATGCAAACAAGAATGTTTTATTTCGCTAAAAGTGAAACAAAGATACTTCACACAAAAGGACGACTGGGGGACAGGTGATATTTTTATATTCTATGATTCTTGACACAAAAATAAAACTCTCATGTCAGTCACAGCCACAGATTCTGCTTATAACCAGCGGCAGAAAAATGGCATGAGCATCAATTCCAATTATCGTTCTAAAACACAAATGTTATTGATTTTGCGACAAGACCGTCTATTCCAGCTCATTCCCAAGTCTCTCTGATGATATATTGCTTCATAAATACTTTAACAGCCTTTGACTTGAGGCCTCATGACACACTTCCAACCTGCACGTAGTGACAGCGCCACTTAACGCAGCTTCAGTTAATTAAACACAGCACCGCGGTTCATACTTATCATAGCGGCACCTCATTTGACTCCTCTCCTGGAGGGCTCCTGACAGCCTCAATCCTGAAGGCAATAAAGACGCACTAAATGTCAGGATTATTTGCTTGTTAATTACAGATATTTCTACTCATCATCATTTGTGGTTTGAGTTGGTAACGCTGTTTGCAGACAAGTCTTCTGATCTCCGGCTCTGGTCAGGTTATGCGTTGGCGATGTACAGGTGACCTATGTAGAGGATTATTAATTAGCCTGCCTGACTCTGGAAATGTTCACATACCTTTTTTTTTTTTTTCTAAACATAATGTAAATTTTTTTTCCTTTTTATTCAAACAGTAAAACGTCTTAAAATATGGCTCAAAAAATGCTTTGAAAACATAGCCTCATGATGTCTCAGGCCTACTAAGCTTTTTAGGGCAGAAACACACACTGCAAATATGCTGCAGATTTTCTGCAGCAAAAAAATGTGCCAAAGGCAGGAAGTGGATTCAGCTGGAAGAAGTATAACACTGTGATATTTCTCCTTCCAGGGAGATCTCATTCTGTCTTTGGCACATTTGCTGCTGCAGAAAATCTGCAGCGTATCTGTAACATGTTTTCTTGCCCTAAGAGGAGATTTTGGGCTACTCGGATCTGCAGCAGAAGAATCGTCCTAATTTACTAATTTTTTTTTTCCTATTTGACTTGAATGGGTCACCACAACTCCCTCAACCTATTCAAGTGTAATACAAGACCATTTCATGTCCTCAAAAGTGATTGCCACAAATAAATGCTAAAAAGGATTTAGTCTGCCACAAGCCCTTTCCAAAAGAAGAACTTTTTTTTATTCAAAGTAGTTTTATTGACAGTTAGATGTCAAATATACAAACATTTGGTATACTACAACAAAGTATGGGACGAGAAACACTCACTTACAGATATCACAGACCCTAAATGGCATATAAACCTGACTGTGTTACCAGTGTACTGGCATTACATTGATGAACCATCTTTCTCATTAGCAGGAGTCCTGCAGGACCAGCCTTTTTTTTCCAGGACCTGACCCCTGGCCTTACCCATATTAAAGGGGTACTCCCATGGAAAACTTTATTATTATTTTTTTTTTTAATCAACTGTTGCCAGAAAGTTAAACAGATTTGTAAATCACTTCTATTAAAAAATCGTAATCCTTCCAGTACTTTTTAGGGGCTGTATACTAAAGAGAAATTCGAAAAAAGAAATGCATCTCCTCGGATGTCATGACCACAGTGCTCTCTGCTGACCTCTGTTGTCCATTTTAGGAACTGTCCAGACCAGCATATGTTTGCTATGGGGATTTTCCTCTGCTCTGGACAGTTCCTAAAATGGACAGCAGAGGTCAGCAGAGAGCACTGTGGTCATGACATCAGAGGAAATGCATTTCTTTTTTGGATTTCTCTTTAGTATACAGCTTCTAAAAGTACTGGAAGGATTAAGATTTTTTAATAGAAGTGATTTACAAATCTGCTTAACTTTCTGGCACCAGTTGATTTAAATAAAAAATAAAAAAAGGTTTCCACGGGAGTACCTCTTTAACCCCTTAAGGACACAGGACGTAAATGTACGTCCTGGTGCGGTGGTACTTAACGCACCAGGACGTACATTTACGTCCTGTGCATAACCGCGGGCATCGGAGCGATGCCCGTGTCATGCGCGGCTGATCCCGGCTGCTGATCGCAGCCAGGGACCCGCCGGCAATGGCCGACGCCCGCGATCTCGTGTGTGTCCGCCATTAACCCCTCAGGTGCCGGGATCAATACAGATCCCGGCATCTGCGGCAGTGCGCGATTTGAATGAATGATCGGATCGCCCGCAGCGCTGCTGCGGGGATCCGATCATTCAGAACGCCACACGGAGGTCCCCTCTCCTTCCTCCATCCGGCTCCCGGTGTCTCCTGCTCTGGTCTGTGATCGAGCAGACCAGAGCAGAAGATGACCGAAAACACTGATCTGTTCTATGTCCTATACATAGAACAGATCAGTATTTGCAATCATGGTATTGCTATGAATAGTCCCCTATGGGGACTATTCAAGTGTAAAAAAAAAATGTAAAAGTTAAAAAAAAAGTGAAAAATCCCCTCCCCCCAATAAAAAAGTAAAACGTCCGTTTTTTCCTATTTTACCCCAAAAAGCGTAAAAAATTTTTTTTTATAGACATATTTGGTATCGCCGCTTGCGTAAATGTCCGAACTATTAAAATAAAATGTTAATGATCCCGTACGGTGAACGGCGTGAACAAAAAAAAAAAGTCCCAAATTCCTACTTTTTTAATACATTTTATTAAAAAAAAATATAAAAAATGTATTAAAAGTTTTTTATATGCAAATGTGGTATCAAAAAAAGTACAGATCATGGCGCAAAAAATGAGCCCCCATACCGCCGCTTATACGGAAAAATAAAAAAGTTAGAGGTCATCAAAATAAAGGGATTATAAACGTACTAATTTGGTTAAAAAGTTTGTGATTTTTTTTAAGCGCAACAATAATATAAAAGTATGTAATAATGGGTATCATTTTAATTGTATTGACCCTCAGAATAAAGAACACATGTAATTTTTACCATAAATTGTACGGCGTGAAAACGAAACCTTCCAAAATTAGCAAAATTGCGTTTTTCGTTTTAATTTCCCCACAAAAATAGTGTTTTTTGGTTGCGCCATACATTTTATGATATAATGAGTGATGTCATTACAAAGGACAACTGGTCGCGCAAAAAACAAGCCCTCATACTAGTCTGTGGATGAAAATATAAAAGAGTTATGATTTTTAGAAGGCGAGGAGGAAAAAATGAAAACGTAAAAATTTAATTGTCTGAGTCCTTAAGGCCAAAATGGGCTGAGTCCTTAAGGGGTTAAGAAGGGCATCTGAGCCAGGAATATTGTAGAAAATAAATCAAAGTAAATATGGTCAATAACTAAATATGAAACTTCTCCACTATTAATCAAGATCATACATTGAGGATATTGTAACATAAAGCAAAATGTAACATTGTGCTAAGCACTGAGTCATTGGGATCAAAAGGGTTGCAAATTTTCAATGGCACTAGGTGGTGCTCTTGGGCACATCTAGCATTCAGCATAGAATATGTGCTGCTTATTGGGAGCCTACAGGTCAGCCATACATTTAACAGAAACAAGCTACAGATAATACATTGGCACAACAGATTTTTGTCATTTACATGTAATTCCTGTATGAAGCACAAACACGGCTGTATTTACCACTAGGCACATTTGGTACATGAAGTGCCACCTTGCACATTTTTACAGCTCACTCTCTCCCACTAGACTTAATAGGGGCACATACAGGCAGCACAGCAGAGATTGAGAGTGAAGGGGAGAAAAGTGATGCTCCTCTCTCTGCCCTGCACTGAAGTGAAGTGAATGCTGATTGGTGGAGCTGCGCACCGCAGAGGAAGTCCAGCCTCACCTGCATAACTCACAGATCTGCCAGACACCCATTCTCAGCAGCCAGGTTAGGGACTGAGGGAGAGCAAGGTAATCTGTAATGGGATACGATGTTTAGTAAGGGCTGAATATGTTATATTGTTAACATGTGAGAGAGGAAGCACAGATTTGGGGCAAAAAGGTGAAGGATTAGATTAAGATAAACATAAGGTTGACAGAAAGGGGCTAAGATTTAGAAGAGACAAGGTAAAGGTTTGGTGTAGGGTTGACAGGGAGAGGGCTGAGATTTGATAGAGACAGAATGGATGTTTAGACTAGGGTAAAAGGTAGGGGTACTGAGATTTCCTGGGGGCAGGGTGAATGTTTAGACTTGTGGTGACTGTAAAGAGACAGAGACTTTGAGCAGACAGGTTAGAAGTTGGGATTAGGGGTGACAGGGAGGGGGTGATATTTGGTGGGACAGAATGGTTGTATGAAGACCAAGTGGATGTTTAAACTAGGGTGAAAGGGAGGAGGGATGAGATTTCCTGGGGATATGGTGAATGTTTAGAATAGTGGTGACTAGAAAGGTGTAGAGACTTTGAGTAGATAGGTTGGAAGCTAGTATTAGGGTTGGCAGGAAGAGGGCTGAGATTTGGTGGAGACAGAGTGGATTTTTAGACTAGGTTGATAGCCTCCCAAGGCTGAGATTTTCTGGATACAAAGTGGATGCTTAGACTAAAGGTGAATGGAAAGGGGCTGAGACTTTGTTCAGACAGGTTGGAAGCTAAGATTAGGGGTGACAGAGAGGAGGCTAAGATTTGGTGAAGAGAGAGAGTGCATGTTTAGGCTAGAGTGACAGGGGGGCTAAGATTCAGTGGAAACTGACTGAAGGTTTAGACTAGGGTGACAGAAAGGGGGCTGAGATTTGCTTGGGATAGGGTGAATGTTTAGACTTTTGGTGACTGGAAATGGGCAGACTTTGAGCAGACAGGGTGGAAGCTAGGATTAAGGGTGACAGGGAGGGGGCTGAGATTTGGTGGAGACAGAGTGGATATTTAGACTAGGGTGACAGGGGGGCTAAAATTCGGTGGAGAGGGGGCTGAGATTTGCTAGGGACAGAGTGGATGTTTAGACAAGTGGTGACTGGAAAGGGGAAGAGACTTTGAGCAGACAGGTTGGAAGCTAAGATTAGGGATGACAGATAAGGGGCTGAGATTTGGTGGAGACAGAGTGGATGTTTAGACTAGGGTGACGGGGGGCTAAGATTTGGCTGAGACAGACTGGAGGTTTAGACTAGGGTGACAGAAAGGGGTCTAAGATTTGCTGGGGACAGAGTGGATGTTTAGACTAGAGGTGACTGGAAAGGGCTGAGACTTTGAGCAGGCAGGTTTGAAGCTAGGATTAAGATTGACAGAGAGGGGGCTGTGATTCTGTGGAGATAGAGTGGATATTTAGACTAGGGTGACAGATATTATGAAGGCAGAGTGGATGTTCAGACTAGGGTGAAAGAGAGGGGGCTGAGATTTACCGAGGGTAGAGTGGATGTTTAGACTAGTGGCGACTGAAATGGGCAAAGACTTTAAGCAGACCGGGTGGAAGCTAGGAGTAGAGGTGACAGGGAAAAGGATTGAGATTTGTTGGAGACAAAGAGGATGTTTAGACTAGGGTGACAGAAAGGGGGGCTGAGATTTGCTGGAAACAAGGTGGATGCTTAGAACAGTGTTGATTGATTAGAGGCAGAGACTTTGAGCAGACAGGTTGGAAGCTAGAATTGAGGGTGACATGGAGGGGGCTGAGATTTGGTGGAGACATAGTAGATGTTTAGACTAGGGTGACAGGTAGAGGGCTGAGATTTTCTGAGGACAGGGTGGATTTTTAGAATTGTGGTGACTGGAAAGGGGCAAAGACTTTGAGCAGACAGGTTGGAAGCTAGGATAAGGGGTGACAGGGAGGGGCTCAGATTTGCTGGAGACAAAGTGGATGTTTAGACAAGGGTAACAGGGAGGGGGCTGAGTTTTGGTGGAGACAGAGTGGAGGATTAGACTAAGGTGACAGGGAGGGAGCTGTGATTTGCTGGGGCAGAGTGAATGTTAAGACTAATGGTGAGTAGAAAGGGGCCGAAACTTTGAGCAGACAAGTTGGAAGCTAGTATTAGGGGTGACGGAAGAGGGCTCAGATTTAATGGAGACAGAGTAGATCCTTAGACAAGGGTGACAGGGAGAGGCCTGAAATTTGCTGGGGACACGGTGGATGTTTAGACTAGGGTGATAGGGAAGGGGCTGAGACTTGGTGGAGAAAGAGTGGATTTTTAGACTAGGGTCAAAAAAAGGGGACTGAGATTTGGTGGAGACAGAATGGATGTTTAGACTAGGGTAACAGGGGGGTACTGAGATTTCCTGGGGGCAGGGTGGAAAGGTGCAGAGACTTTGAGTGAGCAGACAGGGTGGAAGCTAGGATTAAGGGTGACAGGGAGAGGGCTGAGATTTGGTGGAAACAGAATGGATGTTTAGATTAGGGTGACAGGGAGGGTGCTGAAGCTTGGAAAAGACAGGCAAGGTGCTTACAGGGTGATGGTGTTATGGTGTGATAGTTGGGATGGAATTTAGGTGAAAACACTAAGAGGTGACAGAAAAGAGACTTGGCTTCTTACTTACTTTACATGGAAAAGAGCAAAGCTAGAGGTAATATGGGGGCAGAAGAAGTTGTGTTTATGGATAGCAAGTATTATCACCAGGACCAGGTCAAAAAACTGAACTACTGGTCCCAAATGTAATCTCTATTTGGTCCCATGTATGTCCACAATATGCTCACATTCATGGATTCCATGGAAACAGGATGGTGGCATTATCCATTTTTGTGGTGGTAGTATCCATTCACAGTGTGGTGTATTATATATTAACAGTATAGTAGTGTTATTCAATCATGGTATGTCATCATTGTAGAATGGTATTATTTAGTAACTTTCTTGTGGTGTTGTCTAGTTACTGTACAGTGGTATTATCCAGTTAAAGTATAGTGTAGCCATGCAGTCAGAGTATAGTAGCGTTATCCAGTCATGATAGGTTAGGGTTATTTAGTCATTGTATGGGGGTGTTATGCATACACAATATATTAGTAATATTTAGTCACTGTATTTTTTAATATTTGGGGTATGACTATTCTATATATATCTGTATATATATATATATATATATATATATATATATATACTAATTCCAGATTCTAGTAGAACATAACCTGGCTGTGTGCTGGGCAGCAATGTTATGAGCAGCATTTACATTGATTGTTGGTGCCACTGAGAACAATTACTTTATGCCATTAGAACTGATAAGCAATCGTTTTATTGTTTAGCTTCCACTTTGGTAACACTGGCAGATTATTATTATGATGGAAAAGAAATGAGAGAATTATGGCAATAAATTGTAAATGTACATGGACCTTTAATGGGGTATATTTATATTTACTAGCGGAGCCCCTCTGACTATAGATCCTAAGTGTGCCTGTAATTTCTACACCCTGTATAGTTACACCTCTTGCTATGGAAGAAAAAAATTAACCCATGGCTTTGCTCGCCATCAGATAAGCACTGCTTGTGTTGTCTGGCATTTCAATCCCCTTGATGAAATAAAACACTTGTGTAAGTTAACTGAGGAATCAGAAATTATAGCTGTGGACAGAACTGTTATTCATATGACTGCTGGCAGCTTAAAGGGGAACTTCGGTGGAAACAAGTAGAAAACAAATGTTTTCAAATCAACTGGTACCTGAATGTTAAAGAGATTTGTTAATTACTTCTATTAAAAAATCTTAATCCTTCCAGTACTTATCAGCTGCTGTATACTACAGAGAAATTAGTGAATTTCTGTTCTGTCTGACCACAGTGATCTCTGCTGACACCTCTGTCCGAGTCAGGAATTGTCCAGATTAGAAGCAAATCCCCATCGAAATCCTCTACTCCTCTGGACAGTTCCTGACAAGGACAGAGGTGTCAGCCGAGAGACAGAGGGGTCCGACAGAACAGAAATTCACTAATTTCTCTGTAGTATACAGCAGCTGATAAGTACTGGAAGGATTAAGATTTTTTTTAATAGAAGTAGTTTACAAATCTGTTTAACTTTCTTGCACCAGTTGATTTGAAAACAATTTTTTTCCTCCGGAGTTCCCCTTTAACAATGCCTACTAATATGAGTCACAGGGGTAGAGTGGAGCTGCAGATGATGTTTGATGATATTGATCTGTTTCCATTGTGCAAAGATTAACAACATTGTTAAACAATAAGGATTCCCCACTCCACAGCAGAATAGTAGTGGGCTATAGGTTGTCTATGAAAGTAAAATGAACAGGAAACCCTCTCGGTGTCTCTACAATGACTCAGACTATCGCTCGATCTACGACTATCACTTGATCAACCTCTCCATGTTTTCAGACGTAAGTGAAATATAGGAATTCCCTTTAAGTTCACACTGAGTAATTGGAGAGGAATCCTCACGTAAAAATTCCGGTGCAAAATGTAAGTTTTTTTATTCGCATGAAAATTGCGTGGAATTGACGCGGAATTCCACGTGGAAAATGTAGGAGGAAGCAGTTTTTTTTGTTTTTTTGCTGCATTACAACCACCAATTAGAATTTCCCTTTTTAATTATTTTTTCCGTGCTGAATTTTCGTGCAAATATGTGTGAAATCGGTGTCGGGTGGAATTTTTTTTTCTATTGACTTCAATGGGATTCTGCTCGCGGATTCCGCTTGAAGAATGAACATACTCTTTCTTCAAGCGGAGAGGAATTCCGCCACGGAATTCCGCGAGCGGACTTTGCGCAGTGTAAACTGAAAAGTGCAAAATACATTATAGTCTATGGCCAGATGAGATGCTCAATTTTTTTCAGTGGAAAATTCACGAGGAATTACTACTCTGTGTGAACCCTAAGGCATCTAAAAAAAATTCTGCTCCTGAGATTCTAAGACTAACATCCTGAGATTATTTATTTCATTTCCACTGTTCCAGGTATAGAGTATCGGGGGGGCACGAAAGGACTTGTAGTTCCACAATAGATAGAGAACCCCGTAGTGCAGTGTTTGTCAACCAGGGTGCCTCCAGCTGTTGCTAAACTACAACTGCCATTATGCTCGGTGATGGGAGTTGTAGTTTAGCAACAGCTGGGGGCACCCTGGTTGAGATACACTGCACTTCGAGGTTCTCCATCTATTGTGGAACTACAAGTCCTTTCAACGGCTTAGCAACAGCTGTCCGGGCATGTTGGGAGTTGTAGTTTTGCAACAGCTGGAGGCACCCTGGTTAGGAAACACTGCCATAGTGGCATTAACCTGGTGTGAACTGTGCACTGACTGTCTAAAATTCTGGCTAGACTTGTCTTGTCTTAGTAAAGTTCATTATTTTCAGCATACATCTTTTTTTATAGTGTAATCATTTTTCCCTGCATGTCCAATGATGACTGGTGGTGACTCAGTTTAACTGGAAGAAGATGCCCCATAGGGTAAAATAACAACACAGAGCTGGATAGTACCATCACACTGATGCCCCCGGGGGTGATGATTATCCAGGGAAACAGCTTCAAAGTGGAAATATATGCTGTGTTCCTTTCTATAAGGTAAAATAGAGCCTGTTGCGTCTCCGTAGGGTAATGCCAGTCTGGTAATAGTAGGAATGAATCACATTCCAGCATAATAAACCCAGTGTTACCTGCTATAATGTTAGAGAGCTAGAGCTGCCGCGCTCATGGCAAATACTCACATACTCTGTGTTTTATCACAGCAAGAGCCTAAAACAATTCCAGCTCTTTCCATAAAGCAGCTTGATGGGCTTGAGGGGAGGGGGTGAAAATGGCAAAAATAATTATGGTCGGATCTACGTCTCTTTTTGAGCTCGCTATGTGCAAAAAACGGCTAGAGGAGGGGGCTGGGGTTAAAAAAAAAAATATATATATATATATATATATATATATATATATATATATATATATATAAATATAAAGTAAAAAAAAATTCCCAACAAAAATAAATGAATATATCAGTCTTTTCCAACCAGTGTGCCTTCAGCTGTTGCAAAATTACAACTCCCAGCATGCCCGGACAGCCTTCGGCTGTCCGGGCATACTGGGAATTGTAGTTTTGCAACAGCTGGAGACACACTGGTTGGGAATGACTTGAATATATGATAAAAACTCCACAGAATTTTAGCATCAAACAAGGTTGCTGGTTGCTGCACAGGTTGCTGGTTGTGGTGAGTTTTGTAGGAGCATAAAAATGCATTGGGACTGATGGAAACTTTAATATGACTTACCTGGGGTTTGTTGTGCATGTAGGGTGTAGATACATTAGAGCTGAGGATGTGTTGGGTTCTCAGCTGCTGCCTGCTCCCCTAGTTCTCCCTCTCTGTCCTCATGCTCCAAGCTGACAGTTATAAGAGGGCTTTACACCAGCTGATGGTTCCTCTCTCCTCCTCAGCAGCCTATAGCAGCACAGAGTCCTCATCCCCTCCCTTCAGCATTCTCAATCAGGGGGTCACTCCTGAGATGGCAGGGGATTAATCTGTAAGACCAGAGAGCACATAATGTGTGTGGGGGTATGTTCCATATAACATGCACTGTATAACATAAAGGATTGTAACAGGATGTGGTGCTGGCAGCACAATACTGACTTCTATTGTTTAGGTAGGGTATGACCTGTCACTCAAGGGCTTTAGGATCACTTAGCCCAGTGTTTCCCAGCCAGGGTGCTTCCAACCGTTGCGAAACTACAACTCCCAGCATGCCCGGACAGCCAACGGCTGTCTGCGCATGCTGGGAGTTGTAGTTTTGCAACAGCTGGAGGCACCCTGGTTGGGAAACAATGAGTTAGCCTCCGCTGTAGTGGATGGGTGATTGACAGATCTGCTCTCCTAGAAGATTCTGTAGCTGTTCATAGACCTTAGTGATCTTATTCCTCCTACCTGAGAGCCCCACCTGGTGTACAGTCCCTATATTCGTCTATAATGAATGGATGATTAACAGATCTGGCCTCCTAAGATCTTTGGAAGCAGCTGAGGTACCTAGTGATCTCCTTCCAGTTGACATTCCACCCGGTATTACATGTAAGGCTGCGTTCACACGGCCGTCTAGACCTGTCCCGTTCTTCTCCAGTCAAAAAAAAAAAACGGACTTAAAAAAAAAAGGACAATAATGGAGGCAAATGGATGTTATCCATTTGAATGTGTTATTGTTCAGTTAATAAACCCCCCCCCCCCAAATTTTTTTTTGTTCTGGGCATGCTCAGAAATAAAAACGGATCAAAAAACAGATTGAAGAAATGGATGCAAACGGATGACATTAAAGGCTCATCCGTTTTCCATAGACTTCAATGTTAAATTTGCTTTATCTGTTTTTTCGTCTATTTCTTTGACGGGAGAAAAAATACCGCATGCACCGTCTTTTCTCCCGTAAAAAGAAAAAAGACGGAAATGAGTGCAGACGGGTGCAAACGGATGTGAAATGATTGTAAAAAAAAATCCCAATGGGGTCAATGCGATTATTTTACAACCTTTTGTAATCCGTTTACAAGCAGCAACAACGGAACCTAAACGGGGGGGGGGGGGGGGGGGGACAGACGGTCGTGTGAACGCACCCGAAATTCTAGTTGAGCTCCTGGTCCTGTACAGACTTGTTTAACGCTTCGCTGTCCCTGGTACTGAACTTTCCCTAGGTCCCCTGTGCTGAGCTTTTCTTTTTGTATACTTGAGATCAATAATTCTATTTCCAGAGCACGCTATCTTATGCAAATGCGACGGAGTTAACCCTTTCCACACCATAAATAATTCTGGTTCCAAAAGGTTTAACTTGGAATAAAAGTCTCATTTATGTGTTTTGCTCTTTGGTAATAAATTTATATATATTTTTTTTCCCCAGCTGTATTCAGAAGCTAGGGGGTGCTAGAAAAAGATAAGAACAGTATCAAACAAGTCTACAATAACTATGCAAATATGCTTCTGGGAAAATGACAACCACAATGGCGACATTATAGCTCCCACAGTGGTTGTCACTCAGCTTTCTCAGACCATTGACTGTATAGTTACATCAACCTACACTCATATGTTGCTCCATAACTAGGCAGATTTGCCATTCCAGAGTGGCATGTAGGAGCAGAAATGGTGGCCATGCACATTCATCAACCATAACATTATATTTGTATACGTCCCTCTTTGACCATGTAAATAAGTCTGATCTATTGAGGGATGATCTCCACAATACCCTTGTAGGTGTCTTATGGTATTAGGCACCAAGCCATTACCGACAGTTCTGCACATCACGAAGCTGGGCTCTAGGGTTCAGACCTATTTTTGGGTAATTGGGTATTTGGAAGCAACGTCAACACCTTAAACGCTCTTGTCATGGTTCTTAAACCATACGTAAAACATTTTTTGCAGTGTGGCAGGAAGCATTATTCTGCTGCAAGAGGCCACTGCCACTATGGAATACCACTGCCATAAAGGGTATACCTGCTTTTTATGTATGTAGTTGATACATGTCAAAGAACATTGCCCAGACCATCACACTGTTGGCTTGCCTTCTTCCCATAGAACATTCTGGTGCCATCTCATTCCCAGGCAAGCAACACATGCACACATGATGTAAAAAATGTGATTCATCAGACCAGGCCACCTTCTTCCACTATTCCATGGTCCGCATTTGATGCTCATGTGCCTACTGTGGACCTTTTCCGTGGACAGGGGGTCTACATGGAACCTTTCTATGTCTAATCTGCCCCATACACAGCAAGCTCCAAAGCGCTGTAAATATATCCTGAAGCATTTCTATTATAGCCAGCTTTAACCCCTTCATGACCCAGCTAATTTTTTTTTCTGGCTCACGTTTCTTTCCTCCTTACCTTCTTACCCATAACTTTTTAATTTTTGCGACTGACAGAGTAGTACTAGGGCTGATATACTGCATGGCGAGTTGTACTTTCCACTTACAGACTTTTTTTTAAATCATACAATGTATTACAAAGCCAGAAAAAAAATGATATGTAGGGCAAAATGTAAAAAAATATGGAATTGCACAATTTTGTAGGGCAATAATTTTTACAAGTTTAAAATATGGTAAATCTGACATTCTATCTTTATTCTATTGGTCAGTACGATTCCAAGAATACCAAACTTAAATCATTTTTGTTTCGTTTTATGGCTAAAAAAAAATTTAGGCTTGAGAAATAAAAGAAAACTTTGTTCATTACCATGTTTTCTCCCCTATAACTTTTTTTATTTTTCAACCTACGGAGCTGTTCTATTATTTTTTATTTTTTTTTGCACCATGAGTTGTAGTTTTTAATAGTACCACTTTTGTATAGTTCTGGCTTTTTGATCACTTTTTATGATTTTTTTTTTATATATAATGTAATCAAAAATCTGCAATTTTGGTGTTTGGAACTTTTTTGCCTTTACGCCGTTCATCGTGCAGGATCAGAAACATAAAAATGTAATCGTTCGGACAATTACGCTCGTGTCTATACCAAATATGTGTATTTTATTTTGTTTGTACAGTGTTTTATTTTTTTTTTTTTATTAACATTTTTAAAAACATTTTTTTTTACTATTTTTATACACACTTTATGGCCTCCCCAGGGGCCTATGATAAGCCATCATGAGATGGCTTACATAGATCAATGTAATGCAATTGCATTACATTGATCCATGAAATCTATGCTCGATTGCTAAGGACTGCCAAAGGGAGCCCTAAGCAATCACAGAGCCAGTGAAGATTCCGAGGACATGGTAAGGCCTCGGGCTTCTCTAGCAACCCATAGCCCCCCCACCCCCTAGCCTTCACCTAATAAATTAGGTGCTCAACAGTGTTTCTTCCTTGGACCACTTTTGGAAGGTACTGACCAATGAATATAGGGACCACCACACCACATGAAATGCTGTTTTGAAGATGCTCTGATCTAGTCGTGAAGCAACTGCAATTTGTCCTTTGCCAAAGCTGCTCATTTTGTTACTCTTGTCCATTTTTGTGCTTCAAACACATCAGCTCCAAGACCAGACACCTCGCTTGTTGAACAGAAGACTACTCAATGGGGGATATTTATCAAAGGATTTAGACTGTTTTTTCCTGTCTAAATTTGTCGCACAGAAAGTCGCAGTCTAAATATGTGCAACTTTTCTGCGACTTTTGCTTTTGAGGATTTTTAGAACATGATGCATTCTAGTCCATTTTAGACAGAAAAATGCATTGGTGCTGAATTTATCAAAAGTGACTTTTCAGCAACAAGTCGCTTCAGCTGAAAGTACGCTGAAATGTCAGACCATGTTGGAGCAGGTTTAAATGGGCACTGTCACCAACTTTATTTTTTGATATGTTGTAGTACTTATGTACTACAACATATCTCTAATATACTTTTATTATTTTTTTTTCATTAAAAAGATTTCATTTACATTTAAAAACCGGCTACTGAAAAAGGACTGATTTTAGAGTGGCAATCAGTCCTTTTTCAGTTAGGCTGCACTCGCTCCCTGCCTGTCAATCAGACAGGCGGGAGCGAGAGCATTGGCTCCCCGGCCACTGACTGGGAGGCCACTCCTCTCCCGCACATCGCCGCCGCCGCCTTGTTACCGCCGCTGTCCCTGCACGCCCACTGCCGGACTCTGCAGTGACTGCAGTGTAATGAGGGAACGGGGTATGCTGGGCGGGGAAGGGGAGAGGAGGGAACGGGCTAGTGCCGTAACGGGGGGGGGGAACGGGCTAGCAAAAAAAAAAAATAGGATGGTGGGAGCTACCCTTTAAATATAGACTAAAGCATAGATCCCGAAGTCCGTGCGCAGAATTTATCAAGAGCCGTGCGACTTTTGATAAATTAGGCGCACAATAGACCAACCTAACCCTCTGTAGTTTGGTCTATATTGATGCGTGACAACTTTGATAAATATCCCCCAATAACTTTGAATATTTTAATATATAACTTTTTAATATAACTTTGACAGTACTGTATATAACCTTCCAAGTCTGTACAGTATATTCTTTGAGCCATCATGACATTTTTTTTCAAAGGTGTGACCCCTAGTGGTCACACCTATGTAATACATTGAAACACTGCCCCAGAGGTCACATGTTTTGCTATACAGATGTTTATTTGCTTTGTGTGTATTGGAACTAAACCAAAAAAGGGAGGAAAAAAAGCTAATTGGACATAATGTCACACCAAACTCCAAAAATGGGCTGAACAAAATTATTGACACCCTTAACTTAATATTTGGTGCACACCCTTTGGAAAAAATAACTGAAATCAGTCACTTCCTATAACCATTAATAAGCTTCTTACACCTCTCAGCCGGAATGTTGGACCACTCTTCCTTTGCAAAAGTCTCTCTTATTGGAAGGGCGCCTTTTCCCAACAGCAATTTTAAGATCCCTCCACAGGTGTTCAATGGGATTTAGATCTGGACTCATTGCTGGCCACTTCAGAACTTTCCAGCACTTTGTTGCCATCCATTTCTGGGTGCTTTTTGACTTATGTTTGGGGGCAATGTACTGCTGGAAGACCCAAGATCTTGGACAAAACCCAGCTTTCTGACACTGGGCTGTACAGTGCGACCCAAAATCCATGATGCCTTGTACACATTCAAGACACCCAGTGCCAGAGGCAGCAAAACAACCCCAAAACATCATTGAACCTTCACCATATTTCACTGTAGGTACTGTGTTCTTTTCTTTGTAGGCCTCATTCTGTTTTCGGTAAACAGTAGAATGATGTACTTTACAAAAAAGTTTTTATCTTGGTTTCATCTGTCCACAAGACATTTCCCCAGAAGGAGTTTGGCTTACTCAAGTTCATTTTGGCAAAATTTGTCTCTATGTCAGCAGTGGGTCCTCCTGCGGCTCCTGCCATAGCGTTTCATTTAATTTAAATGTCGACGTATAGTCCGCGCTGACACTGATTCTCCTTGAGTCTGCAGGACAGCTTAAATATCTTTTGAACTTGTTTGGGGCTGCTTATCCACCATCCGGACTATCCTGTGTTGACACCTTTCATCAATTTTTTTCTTCCGTCCATGGGAGATTAGCTACAGTGCCATGGGTTGCAAACTTCTTCATAATGTTGCGCACTGTGGACAAAGGCAAATCTAGATCTCTGGAGATGGACTTGTAACCTTGAGATTGTTGATATTTTCCCACAATTTTGGTTGTCAAGTCCTCAGACAGTTCTCTTCTCCTCTTTCTGTTGTCCATGTTTAGTGTGTCACACACAGACACACAATGCAAATACTTAGTGAACTTCTCTCCTTTTTATCTGCTTTCAGGTGTGATTTTTATGTTGCCCACACCTGTTACTTGCCCCAGGTGAGTTTAAAGGAGCATCACATGCTTAAAACAATCTTATTTTTCCACAATTTTGAAAGGGTGCCAATAATTTTGTCCAGCCCATTTTTGGAGTTTGGTGTGACATTATGTCCAATAATAAGAAAGATTTCAGGGGTGCAAACATTTACAACTATGATTGTATAATACATTGGAACTCTGCCCCTAGTGGTAACATTTTTGTTATAAATATTAACAATTGCCCTAGTGGTTACACCTATTTATTAAATTGGAGCACTACTCCCAGATAACACATTTTTAATATACTCTTCTGTCTTCTTTTTTCCTTGAAGTTTCTTTCCTCCTAAGTGCTGTCATTTTGACTGAGTTATTTGTAGTGGCCCAGTACATGAGGTGTTACCCCATACCCTTGCTGCCCTGTCAGGCAGCCTCCCTTAAGTGTCCCCTGGGCCCCCCCTTGCATCTGTCCCCCATGTAAATATGTGTCACGATTCGGCTTGCTGATAGTGGATCCTCTGTGTCAGCGAGGGATTGGCGTGGACCGTGCTGGTGGACCGTTTCAAAGAAGCTACTGGTATTCACCAGAGCCCGCCGCAAAGCGGGATGGTCTTGCTGCGGCGGTAGCAACCAGGTCGTATCCACTGGCAACGGCACAACCTCGCTGACTGCTGAGAAGGCGTGGGACAGAAGCACTAGGCAGAGACAAGGTCAGACGTAGCTGAAGGTCGGGGCAGGCGGCAAGGTTCGTAGTCAATATGGAAATAGCAGGAGGTCAGGAACACAGTATGGGTAACACAGTAATAGCTTTCTCAAGGCACAAGGCAACAAGATCCGGCGAGGGAATGCAGGGGAAGAGAGGTTATATGAGCATGGAACAGGTGCAAGCTAATCAGGGTGATTGGACCAGGCACCATCGTTGGTGCTCTGGCTCTTTAAATCTCAGAGAGCTGGCGCGCGCGCGCCCTAGAGAGCGGAGCCGCGCGCGCCAGAGCATGACAGACGGGGACCGGGACAGGTAAGTGACTTGGGATGCGATTCGCGGGCGGGCACGTCCCGCTATGCGAATCGCATCCCCGCCGGCAATGTCAGTGCAGCGCTCCCGGTCAGCGGGTCTGACCGGGGCGCTGCAGGGAGAGAAACGCCGCGAGCGCTTCAGGGAGGAGCAGGGACCCGGAGCGCTCGGCGTAACAGTACCCCCCCCCTTAGGTCTCCCCCTCTTTTTGTCGGAATGTCGCTCCACACAGGACGAGGACATCGGGAGCAACTGTAGAATCTCCCTCCGGGGGACAGCGAAGTCCTGGGTATGCCCATGCACGGCAGACAGTCCAGAAGGAGTGGGAATGGGGAGGGGGGGCAGAGGGTGAGGCTTGGCACGGGGCAGAGTGTCACCAGGACGGGGGCTATGAGGAGGCACGTCACAGTCCTGATAAGCCTTGGGGAGATCAGGCACAGGATGAGACACAGAGGCTCGACAGGCGGGGCTGGGAGCAGAAGTGAGGCATTTCTTGAGGCAAGCAGGACCCCAATTCTTGATCTCCCCGGTGGTCCAATCAAGGGTGGGAGAATGATGCTGGAGCCATGGCAGACCGAGAAGGACTTCAGATGTGCAGCCGGGCAAAACCAAAAATTCTATCTTCTCGAGATGTGGTCCAATGTTCATAAGCAGGGGCACTGTGCGATAACGCACAGTGCAGTGCAACTTGACTCCGTTGACTGAAGAAATGTGGAGCGGCTTGATAAGACGGGTCGCCGGGATGCAGTACCTATCAAGCAAAGAGGCCAGAATAAAATTTCCAGAAGAACCAGAGTCCAAGATGGCCACGGCAGAGAAGGAGGAGTTGGCAGAAGGAGAAATCCGTACGGGCACAGTGAGACATGGAGAAGCAGACTCCGTACCCAGAGACGCCAGGCCCACATGAGCAGGTTGCGTGCGTGCATTTTCCAGACGTGGAGGACGAATAGGGCAATCCACCAAGAAATGTTCGGTACTAGCGCAGTACAGACATAGATTTTTATCCCTACGGCGAGACCTCTCTTCAAGAGTCAGGCGAGACCGATCTACTTGCATAGGCTCCTCGGCGGGAGGCACAGGGGTAGATTGCAAGGGATACCGTGAGAGAGGTGCCCAGGGATTAAGGTCTTTTTCCTGGCGGAGTTCCTGGTGTCTTTCCGAAAAACGCATGTCAATGCGGGTGGCCAAATGGATAAGTTCATGCAGGTTGGCAGGAATCTCTCGTGCGGCCAGCACATCTTTGATGTTACTGGATAGGCCTTTTTTAAAGGTCGCGCAGAGAGCCTCGTTGTTCCAAGATAATTCGGAAGCGAGAGTACGAAATCGGATGGCGTACTCGCCTACTGAAGAATTACCCTGGACCAGGTTCAGCAGGGCAGTCTCGGCAGAAGAAGCTCGGGCTGGTTCCTCGAAGACACTGCGAACCTCAGAGAAGAAGGAGTGTACAGTGGCGGTGACAGGGTCATCGCAGTCCCAGAGCGGTGTGGCCCAAGACAAAGCCTTCCCAGACAGAAGACTGACCACGAAAGCCACCTTCGACCGTTCTGTAGGAAATTGGTCCGACAACATCTCCAAATGTAGGGAACATTGTGACAGAAAACCACTGCAGAGTCTAGAGTCCCCATCAAATTTGTCCAGCAGGGACAAGCGGAGGTTAGGAGCGGCCACTCGCTGAGGAGGAGGTGCAGGAGATGGTGGCTGCGGTTGCAGCTGCTGTAGCTGCGACTGAAGTTGCTGTACCATGGTGGACACTTGCGACAGCTGGTGACTTAGATGGGCGATCTGTCGGGATTGTTGGGCGACCACCGTGGTGAGGTCAGCGACAACTGGCAGGGGGACCTCAGCGGGATCCATGGCCGGATCTACTGTCACGATTCGGCTAGCTGATAGTGGATCCTCTGTGTCAGCGAGGGATTGGCGTGGACCGTGCTGGTGGACCGGTTCAAAGAAGCTACTGGTATTCACCAGATCCCGCCGCAAAGCGGGATGGTCTTGCTGCGGCAGTAGCAACCAGGTCGTATCCACTGGCAACGGCACAACCTCGCTGACTGCTGAGAAGGCGTGGGACAGAAGGACTAGGCAGAGACAAGGTCAGACGTAGCAGAAGGTCGGGGCAGGCGGCAAGGTTCGTAGTCAATATGGAAATAGCAGGAGGTCAGGAACACAGTATGGGTAACACAGTAATAGCTTTCTCAAGGCACAAGGCAACAAGATCCGGCGAGGGAGTGCAGGGGAAGTGAGGTTATATGAGCATGGAACAGGTGCAAGCTAATCAGGGTGATTGGACCAGGCACCATCATTGGTGCACTGGCCCTTTAAATTTCAGAGAGCTGGCGCGCGCGCGCCCTAGAGAGCGGAGCCGCGCGCGCCAGAGCATGACAGCCGGCGACCGGGACAGGTAAGTGACTTGGGATGCGATTCACGGGCGGGCGCGTCCCGCTATGCGAATCGCATCCCTGCCGGCAATGTCAGTGCAGCGCTCCCGGTCAGCGGGTCTGACCGGGGTGCTGCAGGGAGAGAAACGCCGCGAGCGCTTCGGGGAGGAGCAGGGACCCGGAGCGCTCAGCGTAACAATATGTTTATTATGTATTATACTGTGTATTGTGTGAAGTAAGCGTTGTCACTTTAAGACGGTTTGCCATGTGAGTTGTCATGTGATTGTTACCCAGGAGGTATCAGTGACCAGGTGACTTAACCCCTTAAGCACCCAGCCCATTTTCACCTTAAGGACCTGGCCATTTTTTGCACATCTGACCACTGTCATTTTAAGCATTAATAACTCTTAGATGCTTTTACTTTTTATTCTGATTCCGAGATAGTTTTTTCATGACATATTCTACTTTATGATAGTGGTAACATTTCATCGATACTTGCATCATTTCTTGGTGAAAAATTCCAAAATTTTAGGAAAAATTTTAAAATTTTCCATTTTTTTTACATTGAAACTCTCTGCTTATAAAGAAAATGGGCATCCCAAATAAATTATATATTGATTCACATATAATATATGTCTACTTTATGACTGCATCATAAAATTGACATGTTTTTACTTTTGGAAGACATCAGAGGGCTTCAAAGTTCAGCAGTAATTTTCCAGTTTTTCACTAAATTTCAGGGACCAGTTCAGTTTTGAAGTGGATTTGAGGGGCCTTCATATTAGAAATACCCCATAAATGACCACATTATAAAAACTGCACCCCTCAAAGTATTCAAAATGACATCCAGTAAGTGTGTTAACCCTTTAGGTGTTTCACAGGAATAGCAGCAAAGTGAAGGAGAAAATTCAAAATCTTACTTTTTTACACTCGCATGTTCTGGTCATGTAGACCAGTATTTGAATTTTTACAAGGGGTAAAAGGAGAGAAATCACCCTAAAATGTGTAACCCAATTTCTCTCGAGTAAGGAAATACCTCATATGTGTATGTCAAGTGCTCTGTGGGTGCACTAGAGGGCTCAGAAGGGAAGGAGCAACAATGGGATTTTGGAGAGTGAGTTTTTTTTTTATAGTTTTTGAGGGGCATGTCACATTTAGGATGGTGCCAGATCAGCAAAAAAAAAAAAAACACATGGCATACTATTTTGAAAGCTACACCCCACAGGGAATGTAACAATGGGTCCAGTGAGCCTTAACACCCCACAGGTGTTTGACGACTTTTGGTTAAAATTGGATGTGTAAATGATTTTTTTTTTTCAGTAAAATGCTGGTTTTCCCTCAAATTTTACATTTTACATGGGGAAATAGGAGAAAATGCCCCCCAAAATGTGTAACCCCATCTCTTCTGAGTATGGAAATACCCCATGTGTGGACATCAAATGCTCTGCGGGCACACTACAATGCTCAGAAGAGAAGGAGTCACATTTGGCTTTTGGAAAGCAAATTTAGCTGAAATGGTTTTAGGGGGGCATGTCGCATTTAGGAAGCTCCTGTGGTGCCAGAACAGCAAAAAATAACCCACATGGCATACTATTTTGGAAGCTACCCCCCACAGGGAATGTAACAAGGGGTCCAGTGAGCCTTAACACCCCACAGGTGTTTGACGACTTTTCGTTAAAGTTGGATGTGTAAATTATTTTTTTTTCCCCTAAAATGCTGGTTTTCCCCCAAATTTTACATTTTACAAGGGGTAATAGGAGAAAATGTCCCCCAAAATTTGTAACCCCATCTCTTCTGAGTATGGAAATACCCCATGTATGGACGTCAAGGGCTCTGCGGGCGCACTACAATGCTCAGAAGAGAAGGAGTCACATTTGGCTTTTGGAAAGCCAATTTTGCTGATATGGTTTTAGGGGGGCATGTCAGATTTAGGAGGCCCCTATGGTGCCAGAACAGAAAAAAAAAACACATGTCATACTATTTTGGAAACTACACCCCTCAAGGAACTTAACAAGGTGTACAGGGAGCCTTAACACCCCACAAGTGTTTGACGACTTTTCGTTAAAGTCGAATGTGTAAATGAGAAAAAAAGGTTTTCACTAGAATGCAGTTTTTCCCCCCAAATTTTACATTTTTACGAGGGGTAATAGGGGAAAATGCCCCCCAAAATTTGTAACCCGATTTCTTCTGAGTATGGAAATACACCATGTGTGGACGTCAAGTGCTCTGCTTGCTCACTACAATGCTCAGAAGAGAAGGAGCGCCATTGAGCTTTAGGAGAGAGAATTTGGTTGGAATAGAAGTCGGGGGCCTTGTGCGTTTACAAAGCCCCCCGTGGTGCCAGAACAGTGGACCTCCCCCCCACATGTGACCCCATTTTGGAAACTACACACCTTACAGAATTTAATAAGGGGTGCAAAGAGCATTTACACCCCACTGGCGTTTGACAGGTCTTTGGAACAGTGGGCTGAGCAAATAAAAAATAAAATTTTTCATTTTCATGGATGACTCTTCCAAAAATCTGTCAGACACCTGTGGGGCATAAATGCTCACTGTATCCCTTGTTACATTACGTGAGGGGTGTAGTTTCCAAATGGGGTCACATGTGGGTATTTATTTTATTGCGTTTATGTCAGAACTGCTGTAAAATCAGCCACCCCTGTGCAAATCACCAATTTAGACCTCAAATGTACATAGTGTGCTCTCACTCCTGAGCCTTGTTGTGCATCCGCAGAGCATTTTACACCTGCATATGGGGTATTTCCGTACTAAGGAGAAATTGCGTTACAAATTTTGGTGGTATTTTTTACCTTTTACCTCTTGTGAAAATAAAAAGTATGGGGCAACACCAGCATGTTAGTGTAAAAAAATTTTTTTTACACTAACAGGCTGGTGAAGACCCCAACTTTTCTTTTTCATAAGGGGTAAAAGGAGAAAAAGACTCACAAAATTCGTCAGACAATTTCTCCCAAGTACAGAAATGCCCCATATGTGGCCCTAAACTGTTTCCTTGAAATACCACAGGGCTCCAAAATGAGAAAGTGCCATGCGCATTTGAGGACTAAATTAGGGATTGCATAGGAGTGGACATAGGGGTATTCTACACCAGTGATTCCCAAACAGGGTGCCTCCAGCTCTTGCTAAACTCCCAGCATGCATGGACAGTCAGTGGCTGTCCGGAAATGCTGGGAGTTCTTGTTTTGCAACAGCTGGAGGCTCCTTTTTTAAAACACTGCCGTACGATATGTTTTTCATTTTTATTGGTGGGGGACAGTGTAAGGGGGTGTATATGTAGTGTTTTACCCTTTATTCTGTGTTAGTGTAGTGTAGTGTTCTTAGGGTACATTCACACGGGTGGGCGTTTACGGTGAGTTTCCCGCTAGGAGTTTGTGCTGCGGCGGAAAATTTGCTGCAGCTCAAACTTGAAGCAGGAAACTCACTGTAAACCCGCCCGTGTGAATGTACCCTGTACATTAACATGGGGAGGAGCAAACCTCCAGCTGTTTCAAAACTACAAATCCCGACACTGGCAGACCATGCATGCTGGGAGTTGCAGCAGCTGGAGGCATACTGGTTGGAAACCTTCAGTTAGGTTCTGTTACCAGTGTGCCTCCAGCTGTTGCAAAACTACAACTCCCAGAATGTACTGATTGCCAAAGGGCATGCTGGGAGATGTAGTTATACAACAGCTGAAGGTACGAAACTACAACTCCCAGCATGAGGAGGCAGCCGTTTCCTGTTCGTGCATGCTGGGAGTTGTAGTTTTGCTAAATTTAGAGGGCCATGGTTTAGAAACCACCGCACAGTGTTCTCAAAACTGTGGCCCTCTAGATGTTGCAAAACTACAACTCCCAGCATGCCCAGACAGCCAACTGCTGTGTAGGCATGCTGGGAGTTGTAGTTTTGCAAGATCTAGATGGCCACAGTTTAGAGATCACTGCACAGTGATCACCAAACTGTAGCCTTCCAGCTGTTGCAAAACTACAAATCCCAGCATGCCCAAACAGCTGTCTGGGCATGCTGAGAGTTTTAGTTTTGCAACAACTGGAGGGCTACAGTTTAGAGACCACTGTATAGTGGTCTCTAAACTGTAGCCCTCCAGATGTTGCTAGGCAACTCACCAGCTTCCGTAGTCTACAGCAGGGAGCCAGCCGCACGTCATCATCGCTCGCTGCCGCCGCCGCTCGACGCCTCCGCTGCCGCCAATGGTAAGTAGACAGGACAGGTCCCCCGTTCTTCCCGAACTACTGCGGGTGGGCAGAACGGGGGAACCAAACTTTAACCCCCCGCCCCCGATCTGCTATTGGTCGGTCGCTTCTGACCGACCAATAGCAGGGATAGGAGGGGTGGCACCCGTGCCACCTCACTCTTATCTCTTCAGGGGGATCGTGGGTGTCTTGGACACTATCAATCCCCTTATTTTCCAGGTCACTGGAGACCTGTATGACCCGGAATCGCCGCCGATCGCAGGTTTGACCCCCCTGGGCATTTGCACGGGATGCTTGCTGATAGATATCAGCAGTGATCCCGGTCCAGTCCCCACCCGGCGCACGACGGGGACCGAAATTCCCACGGGCGTACTGGTACGCCCTGGGTCCTTAAGTACCAGGGAGCCAGGTTCTACCAAGAATAGTACACATGAATGAATAAAAAAAAAAATAGTGGGTGTGAAACTTAGTACTCAAGGGCTTCATATATGAACTCCTAATGAATTAGATCGAAACTAGAAAAATTGAGTCATTTCAAATAAATATAAATATTTATTTTATTCATTACATTAAAAACAATAAATGGGGGAAGTTAACACAGGAGGGAAATGGGACAAACAAATGGCATCACTGCTGCCAGCACATGGAAACATCATGGGGAAATACAAAAGAGAAAAAAGGTAGACAGTGCATACTAGTACAAAAAAAAAGACATAAGTCTTAAAGTGCATAAAATATAGTACCAACCTCAAAAATAATAGAAAAAGTGCAAGAAGGCAGCAGGAGTGACGCCAGTGGCACCCTCTCAATGCAGTTTACTATTTAAATACATTTGGCCCAATCAGAAAGCAGAACACATAATTAAGGCAAATATTATGCACCTGTACAAGCCGGAACAAGAGCCTATCTCCATTGCGGCGGATAGCGCACGAACCTCCAAACGCCATGCGTACTTCCGGGTACCACATCAGCTGACTCCGCTACATGACAAGTCATATGGCTGGCAGTGTAAGATGCAAACCCGGAAGACCGCGGCGCCGGGAGTCGGCACATGCACACGGAGATGGCAGCGGCAATGATAAATAAAGTTACATTAAAAAATTCAGCCTCAGAGGATATAAATAAGCAGGTAAAGTGCAACCACAAGCTATTATGATACAATTATAAAAATAGAATACACGATGCAGGGGATGTATGGTAATAAATCAGTGCCATAGTGCATAGCAGCATAATGAAGGCAACCAAAATTGGAAAGCCATATATATGAAAGAAATACCAAAGTGCATAAATAAATAGCAATTATTGTATTTTGTATTAATTCTTGTCACCTTTTTTATGCTGCTATTTATTTAGCTTTCCCCATTTATTGTTTTTAATGTAATCAGTAAAATAAGTATTTTTATTTATTTGAAATTACTAAATTTTTCTAGTTTCGATACCTTTTTTCTGATTAAATGTTTAATTAATCAGTTCTGGTCTTTGATCTCTAAAAATAGGAGCTCATTTTTCTGAAGGAAGCTCTGGTGAAACACGTTTATGAAAGGGTTAATTTGGTGACTTGCTGGGACTAGTAGTGGATACCCAGAGGTATTGTAGCTTTAACACTTGCACCATCACACTCTCTCTAGCGTCTTGGCTGGACCGATAGGGTGTGATCGTAACAGAAGATCCTTAAATAGAGGGAAACTATGATAATTTGCCTCAGGAAATTGTGCCTATAAATAAAAGATGCACCAAGCTACTGGAGGCCCCATTTTCCAGGCACACAGGTTCATAGAGCAACAAATTCAATATTTAAGCTTTGCCACTTCTTCCATTGGGCTGAGAAATTGCAGGAAAAAAAACAATATAAATAATAAAACTTCATGCAGTTCCTTATGCGTCATGGCCTGAAGGGACGGAGAGGGGAAGACATGATAGAATAATAAGAAGCTCCCTTAGCATTGCTTCAGGTGGTAACATTATGGAATATGAGCAGGGGTGGCTTCCATATATGTGGCCTACGGGCAGTGATCTTCATTTACCAAATGTCAGAAATATAAGAATGTATTGGAATATTCTGGTTGTGAAAGTGAACACAACAGTAGGTGAGGCTAGTACAGGCAGAGCTGCAGGTGACAATGGCAGTGTCATAATGTGAGGGCAGTCATAGAGGGAAGGTGTCAAACACTGATATTTAAAGGAAAACTGTCACTTGTTTTCTCCCGCACTATCCACAGGTACTGGTGGATAGTGCGGGAGACACTGATTAAAATGAGTCCTACCTTGCCCGGATCTGCTCCGTCATTCTCCCGCAATTGTAGTTTTATTATCTGTTGAAATCTTCCTGTAACTGGCACGGGAGGGGCTTTGGTGCTTAACTGGCACTGACGTCAGCGCCGCTTATGAATATTCATCCCCCCAGTTAGGAGCGGCAAAGAGAGGGGGAAACTGGAGGGAGGGGGGATGAATATTCATAAGGGGCACTGACGTCAGTACCAGTTATGCGCCGAAGCTCCGCCCGTGCCAGTTACAGGAAGATTTCAACAGATAATAAAACTACAATTGCGGGAGAACGTCAGCGCAGATCCGCACAAGGTAGGGCTCATTTTAATCAGCGTCTCCCGCACTATCCATCAGTACCTGTGGATAGTGAGGCAGAAAACAAGTGACAGTTTTCCTTTAACTCTGTTCACAACTAAATCTGCCACACAAATGGTACCACTGGCAGCTGATGGGCACCACTGACTTATGATTGGGTTTGTTGGGTTCTATTATTTTGACTGGAAGAATAGTGCTGCATGTAGATCTGCTCTCCAATCAAACCGAGATTATGTGAGAGAGGTAAGAGGGATGGTGCCAATATACAGTAGACATAGTCAGAGCCCAAAATAGTAAAAGGAGCAGGATCCACTGTAGCACAGAGTACTGGAAAAGATGAGTGTGCTGATCTGTGGGGGACAGTAACCGATCCACTCATGTGATGATGTTAGTAAGGATAGGGCTGCATGTGAGGCAGTGTCATGAATAATGAGGGGTATATAGACAAGTGGGAGGTCACAGATTAAGGATTACAATAAACAGCAAGGATAAATTCACAATGTTATTTACTTTGGGAAAAACTAGGCCAGACATATGCAACCACTACAGACTACAGAGACCACAGCAGAGAATTTTACTGGAGGATTCTGCTGATATTGGGAGGTCAAGGCCGAATGTGCCAGCCACAGTTTGAAGTGAGAAATGTAGATATGGCATGCGGGGGTGCAATGTAGGGCAGATGTTGTAACCCTGGGGGCAGATGTTATTAATCCCTTAAGGACGCAGGGTTTTTCAGTTTTTGCATTTTCATTTTTTCCTCATCACCTTCTAAAAATCACAATTTTGCACATAAATAAAATTCCATATGATGGCTTATTTTTTGCACCACCAATTTTACTTTGCAGTGACATTAGTCATTTAGTCATTTTACCAAAATTTCCACAGCGAAATGGAAAAAAAATAAATTGTGCCACAAAATTGAAGAAAAAATTTCATTTTGTAAATTTTGGGGGCTTCCGTTTCTACGCAGTGCATTTTTGGTAAAAATCACACCTTAACTTTATTCTGTAGGTCCATACGGTTAAAATGATACCCTACTTATAGAGGTTGGATATTGTCATACTTCGGAAAAAAATCATAACTACATGCAGGAAAATTTATATGTAAAAAATTCTCATCTTCTAACCCCTATAACTTTTTTATTTTTCCGCATATGGGCCGGTATGAGGACCGATTTTTTACACCGTGTTCTGATCAGTTTTTATCGGTACCATTTTTGTATTGGTCGGACTTTTTGATCGCTTTTTATTCATTTTTTTATGAGATAAAAAGTGACCAAAAATACGCTATTTTGGACTTTGGAATTTTTTTGCGCGTAATTCAAACTTTTATTTGGGAAGAGGTTACATGACCTTTGTTAACTTTTTTTTCACAGTTTTTTTTGCAGTGCTATAGCTCCCATAGGGGGCTATAAAACTGCACACACTGATCTCTTACCCTGATCCCTGCAAAGCCATAGCTTTGCATGGATCAGTGAGATAGGGACTCGATTGCTCAAGCCTGTAGCTCAGGCTTGGAGCAATCAAACGCCATTCGGACGTGATGGAGCAAGGTAAGGGGGTCTCCGCTCGCGTCCTAGCTGATCGGGACATCTCAATTTTATTGCTATAGTCCCGATCAGCCCGACTGAGCTGCCAAGAAGCGTTTACTTTCATTTTTAGATGTGGCGATCAACCTCTAAAGGGTTAATAATGCGCGGCACAACAATCGGTGCCGCACGCTATTAGCCCAGGATCCCGGGTATTGTTAGCAGCCGGGACGGACCCGGTGTGATGCGGGGTCACAGTGTGACCCCGTTTTAAACACCGGGACCGGGCGAGGGGCATACAGGTACGCCCTTCGTCCTGAAGGAGTTAGCCCCTTCTTGTCATGACGCCAGGGCGTGGTTTAGCCTTAACCACCCGAAGGTTATACCGCTGGTCCTGTGCTAGGCAGAGGGGCAATGAAGACACCGACGCCAAGTTACGGACAACGGTAGCTTTACTGAGGGTAGACAGGTGATACAGTCTATGTAGTACAGCCAATATCCTAAGAAGGTGACCAGTGACACAGGGGGACCTCACAGGCTTGCTGGAGCTTGCACTTTAGTGCAGGCCACGGTGACTATGTAGAAGACTTGACTCGGCTGACTTGACGATTGACATGAAGATGACTTTGAACTTACTTGAGCTAACATTGTCGCTGCAGACTTTAGGCTTGAGGCCTCCAATGCTGTGGACACACACACTGAGACGGCTGCACAGAACCTCAGCAGGAGCAAGAATGCTGGAAGAGAGAGATTGTAACTACATCCCTGGTTTTATAGGGGTGTCTAGCAAAGAGCCCATAGGTCACTGAAGGGGTCACCTGGTCACTAGTGCCTCCTGGGTAACAAGCACATGGTCACAGTAAGTAAAGAAACATTACACTTTTAACATATAACATATGTACATAGGGGATAACACTGCAGGGAGCCCTGGGGACATAAAGGGACTCTGCCTGAAAGGGCAGGAGAAGGGTACTAGGAAACACCATCCGGCACTGGGCTACCTCATAGGGAAAGTGGAACTTCAGAGATAACTTCAGAGTATTTCAAGAGGTGAGTGTGCTGTGAGGAGAGGAAGAAAGAAACATATGGGGGATTACAGTCGAGTAGAAGGAGCTGGGTCACAGAGTAGTGATCTGAGCCTGCTATTAAAGGGGTACTCCGGCGCTAAGACATCTAATCCCGTATCCAAAGGATAAGGGATGAAAGGCCTGATCGCGGGGTTCCCGCCGCTGGGGACCCCCGTGATCTTTCACGCAGCACCCTATTACAGCTGTCATGCCCCCTCCCATAGGCTTGCATTGAGGGGGGGGGGGTGACATCACACGGGGGGTGGAGCCATGACTTAACAATACTCCGGCCCCGTGATCGGCAGTCATCAGACCCGGAGCGAACATGCTCCGCGGGCTGATGGTAACGGCGTGCTGCGTGAAAGATCAAGGGGGTCCCAAGCAGCAGGACCCCCGCGATCAGGCTTCTTATCCCCTATCCTTTGGATAGGGGATAAGATGTCTTAGCGCCAGAGTACTCCTTTAAGCTTGAATAGAAGCAAGTTTTGGGCACTGTACAGTGAAGTGCTCACCGTATACTGTATATTGTCAGGGGTTATATAGACACACACATGCAGTTTTTTGTGGCAGAATCAAAGCCGGAGGTAGATGCAGAACAAATTAAAAATATAAAGTAAGATTTTATACTTCTACATGCTTGATCTACTTTTGGCTTTGGCTCAGAGAACTGCATGAACAACTAACTATAAGCGTGATTCTAGCTTTATAGTAGTAATTGTTAACCGGCAGCATGGATCTAATGTAAACTGTGCATGGATCTACTCTAGTCAAATGTAAATACAGCAAGAAGCAGAAGATATGTCTGGCACTGGGAAAAGCAGCAGTAAAACAATTCAAAGCCATTTGAAATCCACTTCAGCATTTCTGTAGTTGCGGGATGACTAAGAATGCTGTTGGCATTCGAAATGCAAAAGCAAACATGAAAAACATGACTGATTCTAAAGAGGATTTTATATGGCCTTTGAATAAAGTTGGAAGGCTAGTTTTGTCGAGTGCAAACCGGATCTTCTATTTTTTATTGTACAGTCATCTACATTTTTTATTGTACAGTTGTCTCAGGTCTTATTTCTCATAACTTCTGCTTTCAGTGAAGATAATGGAAGGAGAAAATGAAGTTTCCTGTTCAGTCCATCAGTGGAGCTGACAGCTCAATATTTTGAGGAAAAGTCTTAGATCTAAAGGTCAACTTCCCACTGGAATACAGAGAATGACAGCTATCCTAGGCCATTTGTATGATTCACAACGAGGGTCCCACTGTCTGGGGTCTAGTTACCCTCCTGTCTAAAGAGATTCTCATATAGATGTAACTGATGTACATGAGGCTCTCCTAAGCTGGATGTTGCCTTTATAAGAACTATGTAAACACTTGTCTTATCCCATGGGACGACGTTCTGTGGTCTATAAGATTGTTATTATCTCCTCTGTCCTTCATCACTGTGTTTAACAAAGTTATCAATGTCAGTGTGTGTCATTGAGTGTCGTCTTGGCAATATCGTGATAATAGAAACATATGGACTCATTTAAGCAATTGTCTTAATTGCTGACCAGTTAAGTGAACAGAGTGGGGATAATGCAGGCATTGCTTGCTCTGATAAAGGTACTGCTATTAAATAAAGGTGTCAGTAGAAACTGTCATTAAAAGGGTAATATAGGCACCATGTGCAATTCCTTATCTGGAAAAAGTATGGCACTGGTTAGCTCTTTGTAATCACAGTTTGACTTTATGGGATCACTGTCATAGTTTGGTGCCTGTTACATTATGCGCTCCAGCCGCACATGCTGGCCGTGAGCGCATGGCGCCGATACCTGCTGCTGCCGGCGGGGCTGGGATTCGCATTTCAAGGATGCGCCCGCATGCGAATCCCAGCCCGTCACTCACCTGGTGCTTTTCCTGTCCCCCTGCCTCTGCCTCTCTGCTCCGACCATTTAAAGGGCCAGTGCACCCCTTATTGAAGTAACACCTGTAGCTCATTGATAAATTCCTCCACCTCCCACACTTCCCTGCCAGATCTTTGTTGCCCTAGAGCCTTAGAGAAAGCATTCCTGTTACGCCGAGCGCTCCGGGTCCCCGCTCCTCCCCGGAGCGCTCGCCACATCCTCGCTACTGCAGCGCCCCGGTCAGATCCACTGACCGGGTGCGCTGCGATACCGCCTCCAGCCGGGATGCGATTCGCGATGCGGGTGGCGCCCGCTCACGATGCGCACCCCGGCTCCCGTACCTGACTCGCTCTCCGTCGGTCCTGTCCCGGCGCGCGCGGCCTCGCTCCCTAGGGCGCGCGCGCGCCGGGTCTCTGCGATTTAAAGGGCCACTGCGCCACTGATTGGCGCAGTTGTTCTAATTAGTGTGTTCACCTGTGCACTCCCTATGTATACCTCACTTCCCCTGCACTCCCTCGCCGGATCTTGTTGCCATTGTGCCAGTGAAAGCGTTTCCTAGTGTGTTCCTAGCCTGTGTTCCAGACCTCCTGCCGTTGCCCCTGACTACGATCCTTGCTGCCTGCCCCGACCTTCTGCTACGTCCGACCTTGCTCTTGTCTACTCCCTTGTACCGCGCCTATCTTCAGCAGTCAGAGAGGTTGAGCCGTTGCTAGTGGATACGACCTGGTTACTACCGCCGCTGCAAGACCATCCCGCTTTGCGGCGGGCTCTGGTGAATACCAGTAGTAACTTAGAACCGGTCCACTAGCACGGTCCACGCCAATCCCTCTCTGGCACAGAGGATCCACCTCCTGCCAGCCGAATCGTGACAGTAGATCCGGCCATGGATCCCGCTGAAGTTCCACTGCCAGTTGTCGCCGACCTCACCACGGTGGTCGCCCAGCAGTCGCAACAGATAGCGCAACAAGGCCATCAGCTGTCTCAACTGACCGTGATGCTACAGCAGCTACTACCACAGCTCCAGCAATCATCTCCTCCGCCAGCTCCTGCACCTCCTCCGCAGCGAGTGGCCGCTTCCGGCCTACGACTATCCTTGCCGGATAAATTTGATGGGGACTCTAAGTTTTGCCGTGGCTTTCTTTCGCAATGTTCCCTGCACTTGGAGATGATGTCGGACCAGTTTCCTACTGAAAGGTCTAAGGTGGCTTTCGTAGTCAGCCTTCTGTCTGGGAAAGCTCTGTCTTGGGCCACACCGCTCTGGGACCGCAATGACCCCGTCACTGCCTCTGTACACTCCTTCTTCTCGGAAATTCGAAGTGTCTTTGAGGAACCTGCCCGAGCCTCTTCTGCTGAGACTGCCCTGCTGAACCTGGTCCAGGGTAATTCTTCCGTTGGCGAGTACGCCATCCAATTCCGTACTCTTGCTTCCGAATTATCCTGGAATAATGAGGCCCTCTGCGCGACCTTTAAAAAAGGCCTATCCAGCAACATTAAAGATGTTCTGGCCGCACGAGAAATTCCTGCTAACCTGCATGAACTCATTCATCTAGCCACTCGCACTTACATGCGTTTTTCCGAAAGGCGTCAGGAGCTCCGCCAGGATATGGACTTTGTTCGCACGAGGCGTTTTTTCTCCCCGGCTCCTCTCTCCTCAGGTCCTCTGCAATCCGTTCCTGTGCCTCCCGCCGTGGAGGCTATGCAAGTTGACCGGTCTCGCTTGACACCTCAAGAGAGGACACGACGCCGCATGGAGAATCTTTGCCTGTACTGTGCCGGTACCGAACACTTCCTGAAGGATTGTCCTATCCGTCCTCCCCGCCTGGAAAGACGTACGCTGACTCCGCACAAAGGTGAGACAGTTCTTGATGTCAACTCTGCTTCTCCACGCCTTACTGTGCCTGTGCGGATATCTGCCTCTACCTTCTCCTTCTCCACTAAGGCCTTCTTGGATTCCGGATCTGCAGGAAATTTTATTTTGGCCTCTCTCATCAACAGGTTCAACATCCCAGTGACCAGTCTCGCCAGACCCCTCTACATCAATTGTGTTAACAATGAAAGATTGGACTGTGCCGTGCGTTACCGCACGGAGCCCCTCCTAATGTGCATCGGACCTCATCACGAAAAAATTGAGTTTTTGGTCCTCTCCAATTGCACTTCCGAAATTCTCCTTGGACTACCGTGGCTTCAACGCCATTCCCCAACCCTTGATTGGTCCACAGGAGAGATCAAGAGCTGGGGTACTTCTTGTTTCAAGGACTGTCTTAAACCGGTTTCCAGAACTCCCTGCCGTGACCCTGTGGGTCCCCCTGTAACCGGTCTCCCTAAGGCTTATATGGACTATGCAGACGTATTTTGCAAAAAACAAGCTGAGACTTTACCTCCTCACAGGCCTTATGACTGTCCTATTGACCTCCTCCCGGGCACTACTCCACCCCGGGGCAGAATTTATCCTCTGTCCGCCCCAGAGACTCTTGCTATGTCTGAATACATCCAGGAAAATTTAAAAAAGGGGTTTATCCGCAAATCCTCCTCTCCTACCGGAGCTGGATTTTTCTTTGTGTCCAAAAAAGATGGCTCCCTACGTCCTTGCATTGATTACCGCGGACTTAATAAAATCACGGTAAAGAACCGCTACCCCCTACCTCTTATCTCAGAACTCTTTGATCGTCTTCAAGGTGCCCACATCTTTACCAAACTGGACTTAAGAGGTGCTTATAATCTCATCCGCATCAGGGAGGGGGACGAATGGAAAACTGCATTTAACACCAGAGATGGACACTTTGAGTATCTAGTCATGCCCTTTGGCCTGTGCAACGCCCCTGCCGTCTTCCAAGACTTTGTTAATGAAATTTTTCGTGATCTCTTATATTCCTGTGTTGTTGTGTATCTGGACGATATTCTGATTTTTTCTGCCAACTTAGAAAAACATCGCCAGCATGTCCGCATGGTTCTTCAGAGACTTCGAGACAATCAACTTTATGCCAAAATGGAGAAATGTCTGTTTGAATGTCAATCTCTTCCTTTCCTAGGATACTTGGTCTCTGGCCAGGGACTACAAATGGACCCAGATAAACTCTCTGCCGTCTTAGATTGGCCACGCCCCTCCGGACTCCGTGCTATCCAACGTTTTTTGGGGTTCGCCAATTATTACAGACAATTTATTCCACATTTTTCCACTATTGTGGCTCCTATCGTGGCTTTAACCAAGAAGAATGCCAATCCTAAGTCCTGGTCTCCTCAAGTGGAAGACGCATTTAAACGGCTCAAGTCTGCCTTTTCTTCTGCTCCCGTGCTCTCCAGACCTGACCCATCTAAACCCTTCCTATTGGAGGTTGATGCCTCCTCTGTGGGAGCTGGAGCGGTCCTTCTACAAAAAAATTCTTCCGGGCATGCTGTTACTTGTGGGTTTTTTTCTAGGACCTTCTCTCCGGCGGAGAGGAACTACTCCATCGGGGATCGAGAACTACTGGCCATTAAATTGGCACTTGAGGAATGGAGGCATCTGCTGGAGGGATCAAAATTTCCAGTTATCATTTACACCGACCACAAGAATCTATCCTATCTCCAGTCTGCCCAACGGCTGAATCCTCGCCAGGCCAGGTGGTCTTTGTTCTTTGCCCGTTTTAACTTTGAAATTCATTTTCGCCCTGCCGACAAGAACATTAGGGCCGATGCTCTCTCTCGTTCCTCGGATGCTTCGGAAGTAGAGGTCTCTCCGCAACACATCATTCCTCCTGACTGTCTGATCTCCACTTCTCCAGCCTCCATCAGGCAAACTCCCCCAGGGAAGACCTTCGTTTCTCCACGCCAACGTCTCGGGATTCTCAAATGGGGTCACTCCTCCCACCTCGCTGGCCATGCGGGCATCAAAAAGTCTTTGCAACTCATCTCTCGCTTCTATTGGTGGCCGACTCTGGAGACGGATGTTGTTGATTTTGTGCGGGCCTGTACTGTCTGTGCCCGGGATAAGACTCCTCGCCAGAAGCCTGCTGGTCTCCTTCATCCTCTGCCTGTCCCCGAACAGCCTTGGTCTCTGATTGGTATGGACTTTATTACAGACTTACCCCCATCCCGTGGCAACACTGTTGTTTGGGTGGTCGTTGATCGATTTTCCAAGATGGCACATTTTATTCCTCTTCCTGGTCTTCCTTCAGCGCCTCAGTTGGCAAAACAATTTTTTGTACACATTTTTCGTCTTCACGGTTTGCCCACGCAGATCGTCTCGGATAGAGGCGTCCAATTCGTGTCAAAATTCTGGAGGGCTCTCTGTAAACAACTCAAGATTAAATTAAACTTCTCTTCTGCTTATCATCCTCAATCCAATGGGCAAGTAGAAAGAATTAACCAGGTCCTGGGTGACTATTTACGGCATTTTGTTTCCTCCCGCCAGGATGACTGGGCAGATCTTCTACCATGGGCCGAATTCTCGTACAACTTCAGAGTCTCTGAATCTTCTTCTAAATCCCCATTTTTCGTGGTGTACGGCCGTCACCCTCTTCCCCCCCTCCCTACTCCCTTGCCCTCTGGTTTGCCCGCTGTGGATGAAGTGACTCGTGATCTTTCCACCATATGGAAAGAGACCCAAAATTCTCTTTTACAGGCTTCATCTCGCATGAAAAAGTTTGCCGATAAGAAAAGAAGAGCTCCCCCCATTTTTTCTCCCGGAGACAAGGTATGGCTCTCCGCTAAATATGTCCGCTTCCGTGTCCCCAGCTACAAACTGGGACCACGCTATCTTGGTCCTTTCAAAATCTTGTGCCAAATTAATCCTGTCTCTTACAAACTTCTTCTTCCTCCTTCTCTTCGTATTCCTAATGCCTTTCATGTCTCTCTTCTTAAACCACTCATCATCAACCGTTTCTCTCCCAAATTTGTTTCTCCCACTCCTGTTTCCGGTACCTCTGACGTTTTCTCCGTAAAGGAGATACTGGCCTCCAAGACGGTCAGAGGGAAAAAAAATTTCTTGGTCGATTGGGAGGGCTGTGGTCCTGAAGAGAGATCCTGGGAACCTGAGGACAACATCCTAGACAAAAGTCTGGTCCTCAGGTTCTCAGGCTCCAAGAAGAGGGGGAGACCCAAGGGGGGGGGTACTGTTACGCCGAGCGCTCCGGGTCCCCGCTCCTCCCCGGAGCGCTCGCCACATCCTCGCTACATCCAGCCGGGATGCGATTCGCGATGCGGGTGGCGCCCGCTCGCGATGCGCACCCCGGCTCCCGTACCTGACTCGCTCTCCGTCGGTCCTGTCCCGGCGCGCGCGGCCTCGCTCCCTAGGGCGCGCGCGCGCCGGGTCTCTGCGATTTAAAGGGCCACTGCGCCACTGATTGGCGCAGTTGTTCTAATTAGTGTGTTCACCTGTGCACTCCCTATGTATACCTCACTTCCCCTGCACTCCCTCGCCGGATCTTGTTGCCATTGTGCCAGTGAAAGCGTTTCCTAGTGTGTTCCTAGCCTGTGTTCCAGACCTCCTGCCGTTGCCCCTGACTACGATCCTTGCTGCCTGCCCCGACCTTCTGCTACGTCCGACCTTGCTCTTGTCTACTCCCTTGTACCGCGCCTATCTTCAGCAGTCAGAGAGGTTGAGCCGTTGCTAGTGGATACGACCTGGTTACTACCGCCGCTGCAAGACCATCCCGCTTTGCGGCGGGCTCTGGTGAATACCAGTAGTAACTTAGAACCGGTCCACTAGCACGGTCCACGCCAATCCCTCTCTGGCACAGAGGATCCACCTCCTGCCAGCCGAATCGTGACAATTCCTGTGTATTGCCTTGCCGGATATCATACCTTTGTTCTGTGACCTGACCTTGCTCCTTTGCCGCCTGCCTACTGACCATTTGCTACATTCCTGACTACGCTACTGTGCCGCCTGCCCTGACCTCCTCCTATACAGACCACGAGTTGCCTAATCCCACCTGTGCCTCAAATCTCCTGAACCACCTGTGTGGTCAAACCGTGCCAGGGGTAGCAACCTGGGTACCGCCTGCCGTAGCAAGTCCATCCCGCTTTGCGGCGGACTCTGGTGAAAACTTGCGGCACCTTAGAATCCGCTCCCTGGTACGGTCTGAGTCATCTACCACACAGGTCCAGCTGATCCACTATCATCTGTGTTTCAGTCTACTGAAACGTGAGTGTTACAGTGCCCATGAGAACATTATGACTCTTTGTACTCAGTAACCGTACAGTGGTTCTCTATAGCTTCCTTGTGTGGAAATTTTCTTCCCAGTGATTGTGTGACATCAGATAGGTAAAGTATGTACCATATACTTGAGAAATATATTGCACTTACTGGATACTCTATTTACTGTTTGTGCTCTGTATAGTAAATGGGTGCAGCATGGCACTTTCTGGGCAATCTGTATACTATTTGAGAATTGTACAGCACTATTTATTTGGGCACCATACACTGTTGTCCCTACATGGGTTTCTTTTTGCAGACTTGGGAGGTCTGCTTTTTGCAGATTTTGTAGAGTGTCATTGAAGCCATAAACCTTTGGATTGCTGGTTACATTGTGATTACTGGAACATCAAGAAGAATGTCTATGAGTCATAATTCAGTCAAGTAAAGGTGAACAGCACAAGTCAATTCTATCAGATTCTAACCAGTGGTTTCTTAGTTATTACTGCATCTTGAAAAGCTGAGTGACGTACTAACATAGCTTTCCTTTTCAGCTCCTGTGGAGGTTGTCATTCATTTTTTTCAGACTTGTAAATAGCCAGCATAACTATCTTATCATACATCACTGTCATATGTCACTGCTTAGCTAAGCACATTTGCTAGCAAGTTTAGATAGAAAGTATTGTGACAGCCTATGTGGAAGCTATATTGGGGGCAATATATTTTTTTGCTACCAATGTTCCCCAGGCTCCTAAATGGAAACTCATCCTAGTTGGCACTGATAATCCTTTCCCATGCCATACCACCAATATGGCTACTCTAACCCAGCTCTCTCAGAAACTGTAGATATAAATGACCAAAACAAGATTATTTAGTGGCATTTAAGGTGGCGCATACACTGTTGCATTTCTGATGCTAATCTTACTTGTATGTTTAATGAGCAATAATGAACCCGGGTTCTTCAATGACGAAAATCTGTTCAGCAGGTCATAAAAATTTACCAGTGTGTTTGAAAAATTCTATTATTCAAGAGCCTCGGGGATGCAAATTTTGCATGAAAATAGCGTTTCAGGGAGATGCTGCAAGCATTTTTTCACAGTGAGGTGAAACTAAGTAAATTCACAGCGACGTTAAGATGAATTCTTGAGAAAAAAAGAATCAGCCGAGTGAAAAGATAAAAGGCAGCAAGGAACAAGGAATGTGATCTGTTTCGAACTTGTCATGATGCCTCCATCCTACTGAGATTCATAGGTAACCAAAAGTAGCTGCGGCGCAATGTACTAAAGTAAATCTTATAGACATTTATCTTCCAATTATTCACCATTTTTAAGATCTCTGCTTGTTGTGAACAGTCTCTCCATTAGAGGGGTTCCTTTTGTTTTGTAAATATGAAGGATTTATTGTATAACAAATAAGCATGCAATATACTTAAAGTGTAAGTCTAGCATTGGTCTCCCGCCTATTCTGCAAAGATCATTGCGGAGTGATGCAGCTCACACTGGGAGGTGCAGTTGCTGAGGCTAGCGTAAGATGTCCAGTGAATTGCGTGCACATTACCTTGTCTAATAAATGGGACTCATGCATGGGACTTCCTGGGTGTTGCATGGTTGCATTGGCAACTGTACCACTCAGCGTGAGCTGCGTCTCTCTGTACCAATCTTTGCAGAACGGGTAGGAGACCAACACTGGACTTTTAAGACTATAGACACCTTTGGCCATGGCCATCAGCAGTCCTCATCTGTCCTGCTCCCCATCGGCCGTCCTCTTTGTCATCATGCAGCCCCCACATTGTCCCCTAAAGAGCTGGGGGGCGTGAAATGCATAGGGACCTGTTTTTCCTGTCCAATCAGCGATTCCTAAGTATCTGTATTTATTTATACACTGGGTATATTTTTTTTTTTAACTTCAGTGCATCTGTGTATATGCTATATTTATATTTGAGGTTAATATGGTGACATTCATTCACCTAGGGGACTAAACCCCTGTGGTCTATTTATCTGTTTATGCCATCATGAGTGACATCTTTACAGGCCTCTTGGTCGATTTGTACCTTATGACATCAGAAGATTTATCACAGTACTGTGACTATCTACCTGTGAGAAATACAATTGAATGTAACTTGTTTAATTCTTTACGCCTGTAACATTGATATCAAACAGCATATCAGAGGACACTAATACATAAATTTTTTTGTACATTACAGATTGTTGACATTTAGAACATTTGTTTGTATATAGTGTTATATCCCTACTGTCTGGCCTTTTTCCTGTCAGAATCCATTTTCAACAATAGCAATAGGGTCATCTAACCCTATCCACCTAGCCAGATAGGTTACCCCAGTGAGATAGTGAGTCCCTATCCTCTCTGTTCCTGATAAAAGGGCTCAACAGGGTCGCATAGGGTTAGGTTCCGGAGCGGGGCCGTCCTTATCAGGGTGTACACTCTGTAGGATTAGGTGTGTGTGAGGGCCTAATATAGGGTTAAAGTAAGGTAGGGGCCACCTGCACCACAGGCCCAATCATCTCCCTTAGGACCCTCCCCCCTTGCTTCTTCCCTATATCCATCCTTGAGATAATTAATTCTGTATCATATTATTGCAAACATCTCGATTTTTGTCTGACTGGCAGATTGGTAATAAATGCAATTTTTGATTGTTATGTAAGTCTGCAATCTGGACACCTAATACGGCTCCTGTGCAGCATTTTTTTAGCATTGATGCACCACATGGTGCTGGTTTGATGGCATTGGACCTGTTGGGATCCTTTTTTAAAGAGTACAGTAAATAAATGTTAAGTTTTAGTGTTTCAGTGATTTATTTTCTTGATGAGTACACTATTGGTAGTTAATTTATCCTTCTCGGTGACATTACATTTTCTTAAATATATTTAATGGTTACTGTGAGTTAAAAATGTTGTGTTAAGTTTCAGTCTGCAGTCTTCATTTAGACTCCCAGATATTCCGTTTACAGACTGCTCCTAGATTAAGAAAATTTTCTCATGCTGGGTGTGAAGTCTGTGTGTTCAGATTTGTCATCGACGCTCTGCTTTCTCTTAACACCTATATATTGTCCATGTGAATAATCCTCGTGTGGAAACTGCCTTTTGTATGCTTTCCTCCCTCTCCACAGCCTGTGTGCCAGTTTTACATGCTCTCACAGCACCTCACACTCTGAGCTGTAGTGTACAACTCTCCTCTCCTCCCTGCTGTTATCTATAAGGCTGCATTCACATTACATTTGGTTGCTACAGCTGCCATATCCAGCTGAGAAATTGCAAGCCGTAGTAACCAAATGTAATGTGAATTCAGGCTAAGGCTAGGTTCACACAAGCTCAGAGTGTAAGCAGCTGGGACAGCATAAAGAACTGGCAGCTCACTGGCTGTGGAGAGGGAGAAAAGCACACAACAGGCAGTTTTTGGTGGAGGATTAATCACATGGGCTATATACAATTGTAGAGAGAATGTAGAGCGCCCATTACAAACCTGAACACAGCTGTCCGTCCGAGTCATCAGAACTGTGGACCAGAACTTGTAGCCAAAATATGTATTAAATAAATGCATCCATATTATGTTAGTGTGCACTCAACTTATGGCTGATTTGTTTCAAGTCCTAGCCGACCACATTACTGATGAGCCAAGCTGTCAATGGGGGTCATCAGAATTTAATAAGAAAGTTACTGAACTTTTCATTATACACTGATTAAGCTTATTTACAAAAGACTGGAAAGCCTTTTAAGCAGATATAGTATATCCGTGATCTGCTTGCCGATTACTGAGAAAATAATCCCTTGTTCTACGTCACCTTTCCCTTTAATTCTTTGTTGAACTTGTAAAGGTCAATATTTAACAATAAAATTAGCGCAGTGTCTGAGCAGAGTAATCTTAGCTTAATTAACGGTTTCCAAACATCATTTTACTTCTGATGGAGAATGGGAGATGCTGATAATGAACAGGAAGCTTCTATTTCTTTTAATAATTTGTACTTTCTAGAACTTTTATGTTTCTTATTAGTCATCAGTCGTGATGGCAGTGTTCACAGTGTAAATTCTGCATAGGTCAGGAAGTAACTTTTTTGATTGCGAGACGAGACGAGAATAATTGGCATCTATTGTAAGATTTTAAGTACTGTTAAAGAATTTTTCAAGATTCCTTAATAATCTGACGTCCTTTCAGTTTAATGTCAGCCAAGAGGTCAAGATCAGCCATTGAAAGATGTATATAGATCCAGCAGAAAGGTGTAATAATGTGGCACTCACCGGTTCTGCAAAATTCAGGTCGAAAATTTATTGCAAGATACACATGGACATTGTGCAGGTTAAAAGGTGGTCTGCGGCCATTTCGCAGCAACTATGCTGCCTCTCTAGGTCTGGGTGGAAGCCTATAGTTACTACAAATCATCTGTTGATCTTCTTTTTATAACTGTACAATGTCCATGTGTATCTTGCAAAAAATTTGTCACCTGGATTTTACAGAAACAGTGAGTGTCACTTTATTACACTTTTTTAAAATGGATTTATTGACTATGGACTTTCTGAATGGGAGCTGAGCACCACAAGAAGTCTGATTACAGCTGCACTGCTAAAAGTCCCTTTATCAGGTTGTTTTGAAGGATTTCTATTAGTAGGTTGCATTGAGATTTAACAGAACTTTGCATTTGCCTATATACCTTTTACTTAATTTTCTAATAGTAGATGGCAAAAATAAAGCGTAGCTTTAGTTCCAGGTAACTTTTTAGAATAAGCTGTAATGTGTGTGTGTAGTGGAGGAGTAGCACTATTTCTAGCCATTATTTAACTGTATATGTGTATATGGCATTTTTCACCCACCAGTTTTCCCTCTCCATACTTTATCTTTAATTATGATTTGTTCCTGAGCTAGTGGGTAGAGCCTAGCCATTATGATGTCTGCCTTTCAATGCACATACAGAAGAGCTAGTGATACACACAAGGACTAGATATACACACCAGAGCTAGTAATACACACCAGAGATAGTTATATACCAAAGCTAGTTATATACACTAGAGATGAGCAAATTTTTTAAATATTTGATTCGGCTGATTAAAAATGGCTATTTCTGGCCTACAGAGAGCCTCAATAGGGGTGTAGAACACTTTGCCTTGCTGTAACACACATAGGGTGTGTGCTGGGTTAGTGAAATCATACTGTTATTCAGTATGTCATGCAGATCAGAGGCATCGCTATTAGAATCACTGTCGCAGAGCGGCACAATGACAAGGTGGCAATAGTATGAGGAGTCCATATAGTGGCTGAATGACACAGGGTAGAGGTGGTGGCAGCATGAGGAGGTTGAAAGACACATTGTGGAGGTGGTGACAGCATGAGGAGACCATTTAGTGCCTGAATGACACAGCATGGAGGTGGCGGCAGAATGAGGAGACCATATGGTGGCTGAATGACAAAGCATGGAGTTGGCGCCAGCATGCAGATACCATATAGTGACTGAATGTCCCAGTGTGGAGGTTGCAGTAGCATGAGGAGACCATATAGCGCCTAAATAATACAGCGTGGAGGTGGCAGCAGCATGAGGAGACGATATAGTGCCAGACTGAAACAGCGCAGAGGTGGCGGCAGCATGAAGAACCATATAGTGGCTGAATTACACAACGTAGAGGTGATTGCAGTAGGAGGAGATCATATAGTGCCTGAATGACACAGCGTGGAGGCGGCAGCAGCATGAGGAGACCATATAGTGCCTGAATGACACAACGTGGAGGTGGCAGATGCATGAGGAGACCATATAGTGGCTGAATGACACAGTGTAGAGGTGGCGGCAGCATGAGAAGATCATAAAGTGCCTGAATGACACAGCGTGGAGGTGGCGGCAGAATGAGGAGACCATATGGTGGTTGAATGACACAGTCTGGAGTTGGCGGCAGCATGAGGAGACCATATAGTGACTGAATGATACAGCCTGGAGGTGGCAGCTGCATGAGGAGACCATATAGTGCCTGAATGGCACAGTGCCAGAGGTGGCGGCAGCATGCAGAGACCATACAGTGCCTGAATGACACAGCGTGGAGTTGGCGGCAGCATGAGGAGACCATATAGTGTCTGGAAGACACAGCCTGGAGTTGGCGAAAGTATGAGGAGATCATATAGTGGCTGAGTGACACAGCCTGGAGGTGGCAGCAGCATGAGGACACCACATAGTGCCTGAATGACACAGCGTGGAGGTGGCAGCAGCATGAGGAGACCATATAGTGGCTGAATGACACAGCGTAGAGGAGGAGGCAACATGAGGAGATCATATAGTGCCTGAATGACACAGCATGGAGGTGGAGGCAAAATGAGGAGACCATATGGTGGCTGAATGACAAAGCCTGGAGTTGGCGGCAGCATGAGGAGACCATATTGTGACTGAATGTCTCAGCGTGGAGGTGGCAGCAGCATGAGGAGACCATATAGTGCCAGAATTCCACAGTGTGGAGGTGGCGGCAGCATGAAGAGACCATATAGTGGCTGAATGATACAACGTAGAGATGATGGCAGCATGAGGAGATCATCTAGTGCCTGAATGACACAGCGTGGAGGTGGCGGCAGAATGAGGTGACCATATGGTGGCTGAATGACACAGCCTGGAGTTGGCGGCAGCATGAGGAGACCATATTGTGACTGAATGTCCAAGCGTGGAGGTGGCAGCAGCATGAGGAGACCATATAGTGCCTAAATGATACGGCATGAAGGTGGCGGCAGAATGAGGTGACCATATGGCGGCTGAATGACACAGCCTGGAGTTGGCAGCAGCAGGAGAAGACAATATAGTGGCTGAATGACCCAGCATGTAGGCGGCGGCAGCATGAGGAGACCATATAGTGGCTGAATGACACATCGTAGAGGTGGCAGCAGCATGAAAAGATCATATAGTGCCTGAATGACACAGCGTGGAGGTAGCGGCAGATTGAGGTGACCATATGGTGGCTGAATGACACAGCCTGGAGTTGGCGGCAGCATGAGGAGACCATATAGTGACTGAAGGTCCCAGCGTAGAGGTGGCAGCAGCATGAGGAGACCATATAGTGCCTAAATGATACAGCATGGAGGTGGCGGCAGAATGAGGTGACCATATGGCGGCTGAATGACACAGCCTGGAGTTGGCAGCAGCAGGAGAAGACAATATAGTGGCTGAATGACCCAGCATGTAGGCGGCGGAAGCATGAGGAGACCATATAGTGCCTGAATGACACAGCGTGGAGATGGCGGCAGCATGAGAAGATCATATAGTGGCTGAATGACACAGCGTAGAGGATGCGGCAGGATGAGGAGATCATATAGTGCATGAATGACACAGCGTGGAGGTGGCGGCAGAATGAGGAGACCATATGGTGGCTAAATGACAAAGCCTGGAGTTGGCGGCAGCATGCAGATACCATATAGTGACTGAATGTCCCAGCGTGGAGGTTGCAGTAGCATGAGGAGATGATATAGTGCCAGATTGAAACAGCGCAGAGGTGGCGGCATCATGAAGAACCATATAGTGGCTGAATTACACAACGTAGAGGTGGCTGCAGCATGAGGAGATCATAAAGTGCCTGAAAGACACAGTGTGGAGGTGGCAGCAGAATGAGGTGACCATATGGTGGCTGAATGACACAGCCTGGATTAGGCGGTAGCATGAGGAGACCATATAGTGACTGAATGTCCCAGCATGGAGATGGCAGCAGCACGAGAAGACAATATAGTGGCTGAATGTCCCAGCATGGAGGAGGCAGCATCATGAGGAGACCATATAGTGCCTGAATGACACAGCGTGGAGGTGGCAGATGCATGAGGAGACCATATAGAGGCTGAATGACACAGCGTAGAGGTGGCGGCAGCATGAGAAGATCATAAAGTGCCTGAATGACACAGCGTGGAGTTGGCGGCAGCATGAGGAGACCATATAGTGTCTGAATGACACAGCGTGGAGTTGGCTGCAGCATGAGGAGACCATATAGTGTCTGGAAGACACAGCCTGGAGTTGGCGAAAGTATGAGGAGATCATATAGTGGCTGAGTGACACAGCCTGGAAGTGGCAGCAGCATGAGAATACCACATAGTGCCTGAATGACACAGCTTGGAGGTGGCAGCAGCATGAGGAGACCATATAGTGGCTGAATGACACAGCGTAGAGGAGGCGGCAGCATGAGGAGATCATATAGTGCCTGAATGACACAGCATGGAGGTGGAGGCAGAATGAGGAGACCATATGGTGGCTGAATGACAAAGCCTGGAGTTGGCGGCAGCATGAGGAGACCATATTGTGACTGTATGTCTCAGCGTGCAGGTGGCAGCAGCATGAGGAGACCATATAGTGCCAGAATGCCACAGTGTGGAGGTGGCGGCAGCATGAAGAGACCATATTGTGGCTGAATGACACAGCGTAGAGGATGCGGCAGGATGAGGAGATCATATAGTGCATGAATGACACAGCGTGGAGGTGGCGGCAGAATGAGGAGACCATATGGTGGCTAAATGACAAAGCCTGGAGTTGGCGGCAGCATGCAGATACCATATAGTGACTGAATGTCCCAGCGTGGAGGTTGCAGTAGCATGAGGAGATGATATAGTGCCAGATTTAAACAGCGCAGAGGTGGCGGCAGCATGAAGAACCATATAGTGGCTGAATTGCACAACGTAGAGGTGGCTGCAGCATGAGGAGATCATAAAGTGCCTGAATGACACAGTGTGGAGGTGGCAGCAGAATGAGGTGACCATATGGTGGCTGAATGACACAGCCTGGATTAGGCGGTAGCATGAGGAGACCATATAGTGACTGAATGTCCCAGCATGGAGATGGCAGCAGCAGGAGAAGACAATATAGTGGCTGAATGTCCCAGCATGGAGGAGGCAGCATCATGAGGAGACCATATAGTGCCTGAATGACACAGCGTGGAGGTGGCAGATGCATGAGGAGACCATATAGAGGCTGAATGACACAGCGTAGAGGTGGCGGCAGCATGAGAAGATCATAAAGTGCCTGAATGACACAGCGTGGAGTTGGCGGCAGCATGAGGAGACCATATAGTGTCTGAATGACACAGTGTGGAGTTGGCGGCAGCATGAGGAGACCATATAGTGCCTGAATGACACAGCGTGGAGTTGGCGGCAGCATGAGGAGACCATATAGTGTCTGGAAGACACAGCCTGGAGTTGGCGAAAGTATGAGGAGATCATATAGTGGCTGAGTGACACAGCCTGGAAGTGGCAGCAGCATGAGAATACCACATAGTGCCTGAATGACACAGCTTGGAGGTGGCAGCAGCATGAGGAGACCATATAGTGGCTGAATGACACAGCGTAGAGGAGGCGGCAGCATGAGGAGATCATATAGTGCCTGAATGACACAGCATGGAGGTGGAGGCAGAATGAGGAGACCATATGGTGGCTGAATGACAAAGCCTGGAGTTGGCGGCAGCATGAGGAGACCATATTGTGACTGTATGTCTCAGCGTGCAGGTGGCAGCAGCATGAGGAGACCATATAGTGCCAGAATGCCACAGTGTGGAGGTGGCGGCAGCATGAAGAGACCATATTGTGGCTGAATGACACAGCGTAGAGGATGCGGCAGGATGAGGAGATCATATAGTGCATGAATGACACAGCGTGGAGGTGGCGGCAGAATGAGGAGACCATATGGTGGCTAAATGACAAAGCCTGGAGTTGGCGGCAGCATGCAGATACCATATAGTGACTGAATGTCCCAGCGTGGAGGTTGCAGTAGCATGAGGAGATGATATAGTGCCAGATTGAAACAGCGCAGAGGTGGCGGCAGCATGAAGAACCATATAGTGGCTGAATTACACAACGTAGAGGTGGCTGCAGCATGAGGAGATCATAAAGTGCCTGAATGACACAGTGTGGAGGTGGCAGCAGAATGAGGTGACCATATGGTGGCTGAATGACACAGCCTGGATTAGGCGGTAGCATGAGGAGACCATATAGTGACTGAATGTCCCAGCATGGAGATGGCAGCAGCAGGAGAAGACAATATAGTGGCTGAATGTCCCAGCATGGAGGAGGCAGCATCATGAGGAGACCATATAGTGCCTGAATGACACAGCGTGGAGTTGGCAGATGCATGAGGAGACCATATAGAGGCTGAATGACACAGCGTAGAGGTGGCGGCAGCATGAGAAGATCATAAAGTGCCTGAATGACACAGCGTGGAGTTGGCGGCAGCATGAGGAGACCATATAGTGTCTGAATGACACAGCGTGGAGTTGGCGGCAGCATGAGGAGACCATATAGTGCCTGAATGACACAGCGTGGAGTTAGCGGCAGCATGAGGAGACCATATAGTGTCTGGAAGACACAGCCTGGAGTTGGCGAAAGTATGAAGAGATCATATAGTGGCTGAGTGACACAGCCTGGAAGTGGCAGCAGCATGAGAATACCACATAGTGCCTGAATGACACAGCTTGGAGGTGGCAGCAGCATGAGGAGACCATATAGTGGCTGAATGACACAGCGTAGAGGAGGCGGCAGCATGAGGAGATCATATAGTGCCTGAATGACACAGCATGGAGGTGGAGGCAGAATGAGGAGACCATATGGTGGCTGAATGACAAAGCCTGGAGTTGGCGGCAGCATGAGGAGACCATATTGTGACTGTATGTCTCAGCGTGCAGGTGGCAGCAGCATGAGGAGACCATATAGTGCCAGAATGCCACAGTGTGGAGGTAGCGGCAGCATGAAGAGACCATATTGTGGCTGAATGATACAACGTAGAGATGATGGCAGCATGAGGAGATCATCTAGTGCCTGAATGACACAGCGTGGAGGTGGCGGGCAGAATGAGGTGACCATATGGTGGCTGAATGACACAGCCTGGAGTTGGCGGCAGCATTAGGAGACCATATAGGGACTGAAGGTCCCAGCGTAGAGGTGGCAGCAGCATGAGGAGACCATATAGTGCCTAAATGATACAGCGTGGAGGTGGCGGCAGAATGAGGTGACCATATGGCGGCTGAATGACACAGCCTGGAGTTGGCGGCAGCATGAGGAGACCATATAGTGACTGAATGTCCCAGCATGGAGGTGGCAGCAGGATGAGGAGATCATATAGTGCATGAATGACACAGCGTGGAAGTGGCGGCAGAATGAGGTGACCATATGGTGGCTGAATGACACAGCCTGGAGTTGGCGGCAGTATGAGGAGACTAAATAGTGACTGAATGTCCCAGCGTAGAGGTGGCAGCAGATTGAGGAGACCATATAGTGCCAAAATGATACAGCGTGGAGGTGGTGACAGCATGAGGAGACCATATAGTGCCTGAATGACACAGCGCAGAGGTGGCGGCAGCATGCAGAGACCATATACTGTCTGAATGACACAGCTTAGAGGTGGCGGCAGCATGAGGAGATCATATAGTGGCTGAATGACACAGCGTAGAGGAGGCGGCAGGATGATGAGATCATATAGTGCCTGAATGACACAGCGTAGAGATGGCGGCAGAATAAGGAGACCATATGGTGGCTGAATGACAATGCCTGGAGTTGGCAGCAGCATGCAGAGACCATATAGTGACTGAATGTCCCACTGTGGAGGTGGCAGCAACATGAGGAGACCATATAGTGCCTAAATAATACAGCATGGAGGTGGCAGCAGCATGAGGAGACCATATAGTGCCTGACTGACACAGCGTGGAGGTGGCGGCAGCATGAAGAGACCATATACTGGCTGAATGACACAGTGTAGAGGTGGTGGCAACATGAGGAGATGATATAGTGCCTGAATGACACTGCGTGGAGGTCGCAGCAGAATGAGGTGACCATATGGTTGCTGAATGACACAGCCTGGAGTTGGTGGCAGCATAAGGAGACCATATAGTGACTGCAACAGCATGAGGCGACCATATAGTGGCTGAAAGACCCAGTGTAGAGGTGGCGGCAGCATGAGAAGATCATATAGTGCCTGAATGACACAGCATGGAGGAGGCGGCAGAATGAGGAGACCATATGGTGGCTGAATGACACAGCCTGGAGTTGGCGGCAGCATGAGGAGACCATATAGTGCCTGAATGACACAGCGTGGAGGTGGCAGCAGCATGAGGAGACCATATAGTGCCTAAATGATACAGGGTGGAGATGGCAGCAGCATGAGGAGACCATATAGTGCCTGAATGACACATCGCAGAGGTGGCGGCAGCATGCAGAGACCTTATAGTGCCTGAATGACACAGCCTGGAGTTGGCGACAGCATGAGGAGACCATATAGTGTCTGAATGACACAGCCTGGAGTTGGCGACAGCATGAGGAGACCATATAGTGGCTGTATGACACAGCCTGGAAGTGGCAGCAGCATGAAGAGACCATAAAGTGGCTGAATGACACAGCCTGGAGGTGGTGGCAGCATTAGGAGACCATATAGTCGATGAATGACCCAGCTTGGAGGTGGCAGCAGCATGAGGAGACCATATAGTGCCTGAATGAAACAGCGTGGAGGTGGCAACAGTGTGAGGAGACCATATAGTGCTGAATGACACAGAGTAGAGGTGGTGGCAGCATGAGGAGATCAAATAGTGCCTGAATGACACAGCTTGGAGGTAGCAGCAGAATGAGGAGACCCCAGCCTGGAGTTGGCGGCAGCATGAGGAGACCATATAGTGGCTGAATGACCCAGCGTGCAGGTGGCAGCAGCATGAGGAGACCATGTAGAGGCTGAATGACACATCGTGGAGGTGGCGGCAGCATGAAGAGACCATATAGTGCCTGAATGACACAGCATGGTGGTGGCGGCAGCATGAGGAGACCATATAGTGCCTGATTGACACAGCATGGAGGTGGTGGCAGCATGAGGAGACCATATAGTGTCTGAATGACACAGCCTGGAGCTGGCAGCAGCCTGAGGAGACCATATAGTGGCTGAATGACCCAGCGTGGAGGTGGCAGCAGCATGAGGAGACCATATAGTGCCTGAATGACACAGTGTGGAGGTCATGGCCGCATGAGGAGACCATATAGTGGCTGAATGACCCAGCGTGGAGGTGGCGGCAGCATGTTGAGACTAGTGTTGCTCGAGAATGTTCGCAATGCAAATTTTATTCGCGAATATCGCATATTCGCGAATTCGCGAATATTCGCGAATATAGCACTATATATTTGTAATTAAGAATATTAATTTTTTTAATTTTGTTTTTATGCTAATTTTTGCATATGCGAATTTTCGCACATGCTAATTTTTATATGCTAATTTTCGCATATGCGAATATTCGTCCATATATTCGCGAAATATCGCGAATTCGAATATGGCCTCCACTGTGGAGGTGGCAGCAGCATGAGGAGACCATAAAGTGCCTAAATAATACAGCATGGAGGTGGCAGCAGCATGAGGAGACCATATAGTGCCTGAATGAAACAGCATGGAGGTGGCAACAGTGTGAGGAGACCATATAGTGCTGAATGACACAGAGTAGAGGTGGCGACAGCATGAGGAGATCATATAGTGCCTGAATGACACAGCTTGGAGGTAGCAGCAGAATGAGGAGACCACAGCCTGGAGTTGGCGGCAGCATGAGGAGACCATATAGTGGCTGAATGACCCAGCGTGCAGGTGGCAGCAGCATGAGGAGACCATGTAGAGGCTGAATGACACAGCGTGGAGGTGGCGGCAGCATGAAGAGACCATATAGTGCCTGAATGACACAGCATGGAGGTGGCGGCAGCATGAGGAGACCATATAGTGGCTGAATGACACAGCCTGGAGCTGGCAGCAGCCTGAGGAGACCATATAGTGGCTGAATGACCCAGCGTGGAGGTGGCAGCAGCATGAGGAGACCATATAGTGCCTGAATGACACAGTGTGGAGGTCATGGCCGCATGAGGAGACCATATAGTGGCTGAATGACCCAGCGTGGAGGTGGCGGCAGCATGTGGAGACTAGTGTTGCTCGAGAATGTTCGCAATGCAAATTTTATTCACGAATATCGCATATTCGCGAATATTCGCGAATATAGCACTATATATTTGTAATTAAGAATATTAATTTTTTTTTGTTTTTTTTTATTTAGTTTTTATGCTAATTTTTGCATATGCAAATTTTCGCACATGCTAATTTTTATATGCTAATTTTCGCATATGCGAATATTCGTCCATATATTCGCGAAATATCGCGAATTCGAATATGGCCTATGCCGCTCAACACTAGTGAAGACCATATAGTTACCTAATGACCCAGCGTGGAGGTGGCGGCAGCATGAGGAGAACATATAGTGGCTGAATGACACAGCCTGGAGTTGGCGGCAGCATGAGGAGACCACATAGTGGCTGAATGGCACAGCCTGGAGTTGGCGGCAGCATATAGTGGCTGAATGACACAGCCTGGAGTTGGCGGCAGCATGAGGAGACCATATAGTGGCTTAATGACACAGCCTGGATTTGGTGGCAGCATAAAGAGACCACATGGGCTCATGTGGCCGTAAGATGTAGGCACCACATCTCCAGTGCCCTGAGCAGCCATCGTTTCCCCGTGTAGGCACCCTGATTGAAAACCACAGGTCTTTGTTTCAATGGGTGGGGTGGCTGATGTGTGGGAGGGAGGAAATACCAATTCACAAAAAGCTAGCCACAGTATTATAGTAATCTCACAACATAGCCATTTAGCCCCAAGACAAGTGCAGATCCTTCCTAAGCATTTCCATTACTGTCTGCCAGGTACGTACTAAAATCCCCTTATGGTGGAGAACCCCTTTAACACCCAGATGTATAAAAAAAAAATGTTCATATTATTTATTTTTCCCATTTACTTTGCTTCTTGCACATAGTTTTGTTCTTGCCATTAATTATGGCTGTCCTGGTATCGTTACCTGCCACATCACCCAATCAGTCACTCAGGACAGAATATTTGATATACATTATTATTTGTTACATTTGTTATATTGTCTATATGTATTATAATTTTGTACATTTATTATGTATTCTTAGGATTTTTTTTTTATCATATATTTTTAGCGTTTGTGGACCATACAGACGTCTATAATCTTTGTTTTACTTAAAAAAAGAAAATTCTTTGTCTTTTTATTGGACCACAGAATTTCACCCCTCTGACGTGGCTAATTGTTGTTAATATAAATTCCTTACCTTGATGTTTCCACTTATGCCTGATGAAGCTGCGGAAGATGTGAAACGCGTTGCATTCTGGGAATTAAACTACCCTTGTTTTTATCCTACCTTGGCTGTCTGTGTCCTGCCACGTGGAACCGGCGTTCCTGTTGAAGCCAAGCCTCTCTCTAGATACTGTGAAAGGCCGGCAAAAGTACACACCTGCTGGTGTTGTAGACAAATACTTTTTTAAGCGTACTGGAGCGCATTGTCCTCCCCTCATAAGTGCATACCACATACATACATCTAAGTGGTGTACCATTTTGTTCCTGTTAAAGTCTTAAGGGCCTAGATATTGTGAAAGGCCAGGCAAAAGTACACACCTGCTGGTGTTGTAGACAAATACTGTTTTGAGCGTACCGGAGCGCATTGTCCTCCCCTAATAAGTGCATACCACATGAGTACATCAAAGTGGTGTACCATTTTGTTCCTGTTAAAGTCTTAAGGGCCTAGATACTGTGAAAGGTCAGCCAAAAGTACACACCTTCTGATGTTGTAGACAAATACTGTTTTAAGCATAGTGAAGCGTATTGTACTCCCCTTATATACGCACTAAGTATGTCAGGCAGAGAAGTGCCAGGACGTGCACAAAGGAGTGGCAGAGGCCTAAATTCATCAGGCAGAGGTCACAGCAGACTAGGGGCGAGTGGCAGCAGGAGTTGCAGTGAGAGCCCTGAGCTCCCGGTATCAGCTAGCAGTCCTGTCTCAACCAGCAACCCATCTGCCATCCACTTCATCACAAGTGACATCTGACACCCCCAGTTAACAGTCGATGGGTTCCTCAGACACAACCCTCAATTGGCATGGCCCGGGAGAAGTCCCTGTTGTCCCATTGCCTTTGTCCTATGCTGTTCCCTTCCCCACAGAAGTATCTTATGCTGTGGGTTCAGCTCCACTATTTAGTGAGGACGATATACTAGAGGACAGTCAGCAGCTACTGCTCAGCCAAGAAGTGGAGGAGACATCTGCCGCTCCCTCCACTAATCGGGAAAGTAGTGATGAGGAGAGTGGCGTGGGAGGTGGTGTTGCGAGAGTTCAAGCTCCTGAAGCAGACACTGTTGAGGAACCTGAGGAGGACATCAGTGACGTGCAGACACAACTCGATGATGATGATGCCAATCGCACTTGGGAGCTGGTTGGAGAAGGTGCTTCATTATCATCAGAAGAGGGTTGCAGGTAGCCCTTGAGGCAGCAGCTGAGCCAGCAAGGTGGTAGCATGGTTGGCAGTCAGCATGGTGGCAGAAGTGGAAAGTCTGGAGCCAATAGATCACCTGCTTTGTGCGGACTGTTGGTGGGAAAATCAGCTACTCGGCGGTGTGGTAGTTTTTCATCAAGTATCTGGAGGATGTTAACCTGGCCACATACAAGATGTGTCGGCAGAAGGTGAAGCGTGGCCAGGGTCCCAACATATGCAGCGTCATAAAGCGGACTGGGAGAACCGTGGCTCCGATGTGGTGGTCCAGCCTGCTGCATCACCCAGTGGGACGCCGCTCCCTGTTTTAGCCAGCCAAGGCTCCACCACCTCAGCCGAAGGTAGGTGTGTTTCATACCCATCTTTTGTCGCTCTAGATGCTCCTGCTCCTCCTACTTTGAGTCAGTCTTCCGCCAGCAATTCATCAGCGAAGCCATGTCCAAGATAGAACAGTATGCGCCCATCCAATGACGCAGAAGCTGAACGTACTCCTGTCCAAGTTGCTGGTGCTGCAGTCCCTCCCTTTTCAAGTGGTCGACTCTGCACCTTTCAGAGAACCGATGGCTTGTTCCGAGCCGAGGCGGAGAGTCCCAAGCCGTCATTTCTTTGCGAAGAAGGCAGTACCAGCCCTGCACAATTTGTGGAACAGAAGGTGGGCCAGTCCTTGAGCCTGTCAGTGTGTTCCAAAGTGCACGGCAGCGCTGACGTGTGGAGCTGTAACTACGGTCAGGGACAATACATGTCCTTTATGGCCCACTGGGTAAATGTGGTTCCTGCATAGCCACAACAGCAACTTGGACAGGTCACGCCGCTTCCGTCTCCACGCTCTCAGTCTCAGTGCCCCTGCAGCATACCATGTGTGCAGGGCACGGCGGTGTCACGCTGTTCTTCACATGGTTTCCCTTGGCGAACGGAGTCACACAGGGCAGGAACTGCTAAAAGTCATTCATCAAGAAATCGAATCATGGCTTACTCCACGAAAACTGGAAATGGGAACCATGGTGACCGACAATGGGAAGAACATCTTGTCTGCGCTGTGACAAGGAAGCCTGAGACATGCGCCCTGCATGGCACACGTGTTCAATCTGCTTGCCAAGCGGTTGCTGTAGTGTTCCCTTGTCTGCAAGACATCCTAACAATGGGAAGGAAACTTTGCATGCACTTCAGCCACACGTACATTGCAAAGCACACCCTCCTTGAGCTGCAGCGTCAGAACGGTATCCCCCAACATAGTCTGATTTGCAATGTTTCCACACGTAAAAATTCTACCCTCGATATGTTGAGCCGAGAATACGTGCAGAGAAAAGACATCACCAATTTCTTGTTGATCCAAGCGGCTAAGGGCAGGGACTCCCCTGTGTCACTTCAATGTCAACCAGTGGCAGCTCATACGTGACACCTGCCATTTGCTCAGGCCCTTTGAGGGAGCCACATTATTAATCAGTCGCCAGGATTATGGGATGAGCAATGTCATTCCACTGCTTCATTTACTACAATACGTGTTGGAAACGATGGCTGGTCAGTGCACTGGAGACGTGGCGCCTTCATCTCATGGCCACATGAGCCCTGTGGGAGCTGAACTGAAGGAGGGGGAGGGGCACAGTGGAGCACAGTTTAGGTTTCATGAGATAACATAGTAACATAGTAACATAGTTCATAAGGTTGAAAAAAGACCAGAGTCCATCAAGTTCAACCTATATCCCTACTGAGTCCCTATTGAGTTGATCCAGAGGAAGGCAAAAAACCCTCATACTAGAGGTAAAAATTCCTTCCCGACTCCAAATAGGGCAGTCAGAATAAATCCCTGGATCAACGTTCTGTCCCTATAAATCTAGTATACATAACCAGCGATGTTATAACTCTCCAAAAATGCATCCAGACCCGTTTTGAACTCTTTTACAGAGTTCACCATGACCACCTCCTCCGGGAGAGAATTCCACAGTCTCACTGCTCTTACAGTAAAGAACCCCCGTCTGTGCTTCTTTCCTCTAAACGTAAAGGATGCCCCTTGTTACAGATACAGTCCTGGGTATCAATAGATCATGGGAGAGATCTCTGTATGGCCCCCTGATATATTTATACATAGTTATTAGGTCGCCCCTAAGCCTTCTTTTTTCTAAACTAAATAACCCTAATTCTGATAATTCTGTGTACTGTAGTTCTCCCATTCCCCGTATGGGCGGTTTTTCTACTCATCTGACAGGAGAGGAGGAGCAGAAGCAGCTAGAGGAGCTAGAGGGTTATGAGGAAGGCGAGACAGATGGAGGCAGGAAGTCCCTCAGAGTCACTTGCACAAATGGCATGATGCATGCTTAATTGCTTGCGTAGTGACCGCCGAATTGTCACCATTCGGCAGCGGGATGACTTCTGGCTCTCCACCTTATTGGATCCTCGCTACCGTCACAAAATGGGGGCCTTTTTGACACCCACGGAGAGGGAGGACAAACTGACCTACTACAGGGGGCCCTCTGCGCTCACCTTCCACTGCCATGGCTGCTGGGGAGGGGTGTGGTGGCAGAAGCAGTACCAGCTCCATCAGCAACAGCCTGAGTCTACCGTTGCTGATGAGTAGCTTTCTTCACCAGCATAGTGAAGAAACTCATCAGCAGCAGGTAGACCTGGGGCAGGACATGAACCAGCAGGTGGTGGCATACCTTGACATGACCATGCCAGCACACCTTGAAGATCTGCTGGACTTCTGTGCAGCCAAACTTGATTTCTGGCTGCAACTAGCAGAGTTTGCCCTGGAAAAGCTGTCCTGCCCAGCCAGTAGTGTGCCATCAGAGCAGTTGTTTAGTGCGGCAGGGGTCCATAGTAGCCCCAAGGAGAACTCATCTGTCCACGAAAAATGTGAAGAGACTGACCTTTGTGAAGATCAATCAGGCATGGATCAGCCAGGATTTCCACCCACCAATGCCAGATGCATCAGAGTAGATTGACGATGGTGCCACACCAATACTTTATAAATATGGATAGTGCAAAACATATTTAAGGTGCTGCTCCTCAGTTACAGACATTCCTCAGCATCAGACCACAAGTAAGTATTGAGGATATGCATTAGCTAAAACTCAACTTTTCTTAGAATAAAATATATGTACCCAAAATTTTTGGGAAAAACTTCCCCTGTAAGGCCCTACTCTCCCATTATTAGTTCCCTTGGCAAATGTTACTCGCCCTAAAAAGGGTGGCCCCACACAGGAACCTCTCCCTATTTCCCCTGTAAGGATTTCTCCCTGGGGATAGTTCTGTGATCGTCCTTGACACCGCGACAGGACACGTTTCCACTTCAATCAGCAGGCAAACAACAGTACTTTATGCAAGTCCGGCCCCTCGCCAGCTTTATTAGACAGGTTGCAGGATAAATAAAAACATAAGACAGGAACAAACAAAACCCTAGACCGTCTAGTCACTAACTAAACAATCCAGCCATGACTATCCATTGGTGGGCTTTTCCTGGCCAGTTAAACTTATGCCTCCTGCAACTTTCTACTCACTGTACACACACAGCGTTTGCAATCTCTTGCTGCATGTCTCGTCCACACTTCACTGTTGGGGCCACTCACAGCTTGGGCTGTGTGTTCTTCACCAGGACCCCTGCCTCCTCCCACAGCCACCATGCTGTCTTCTGGGGAGAGCCCAGACTACACTATCTGACTTCCTTTTAAACAGACTTCCCCTCTCTGCTACCTAATTAATTAGGCCACAGGTGGAGGTTTCTCCAGGGTTAGCTAGGGAAATACACCCTTCCCTTGCCACACTGTCACATACCCCCCCCCCCCTCTGCTCAGACCACCAGGAAGGAGCACTTGTATTCAAAAGGCAGAGTTCAACTGCCTTTCCTTTTCCTTGAACAACTTCGTCCAACAGGTTTTGAGGCACTTGGCTTCCTTCTTCAGCAGATTTTATATGCACCACTTCAATGTCGCACCCTTCTTTCATTTGCACTTTCACCAGCCACCAAGCACAAGGTTTTTGGTCACCTTTGACAAATTCCTTGTAATAGGCTATATTCATATCACACCTTTCCAATGCCAGGTTCTTCACTTCGGTCTGTGCAGTGCTCTGGACATTAGGTGTGAACAAGGCAGATGCTCCAGGCCTTTGTCTTCTTCTTTCACCGGTACGGCTATCGCCCAAACTTTGCTGATGGCCAACCAAGCCTGTATCACCCATTTGCAGCACTTCTGCAGTTATCTCTGGTTTAGCTTCTGTCTCAGAGAACTTCTCTACCTCAGCATTTTCACCATCCAATGTCCATATCTCTGCAGCTTCACAGGACCTTTCATATGGTTTCCCCTCATGGTCTTCAGAATCTACCATTTCTTGAGTCCATTGCTCAGACTCTGCCACTTTTAGAGAAAGCATCTCAGTCTCCAGTAGCTTTAAATGTTTCTGCTGCTCACTCTTGAGCTTAGCAGAGTTCACCTTCTCACTTTCCAGCAATTCTGTCAAGTTTTTGACAGTATCCTCCAGGGACAGCAGTTGTTCTCTCATCTGTTCATTATCTTTATTCACCTGCGCCATCTTGGACACTTTCTGCTCATAGACTTTTTACATTGCTACTTTCTCCTTCTCCAGCTCTCCAGCTCTTCCTAGCCTGGTGATCACTTTGTAGAGCCAGATATGCTTCACACAGGACATTCACTTCTTCATCCTTTAATGAGACCTGCTTGGCCAGACTCTCCAATTCTCTCTCCTTGATGGTCACAAGATCCTGGGAGTGGGACAGTTCATCCTGCAGAGCCACAAGCTCATTTTTCTGCAGCTTAAGATTTGCTTCCTGCTCTTTCAAGCCAACTTGTTCCAACACTTCTCCTCCTTTAGGGGTTGTCATCCCCTTTGCAAGGATCTTGGCCCCTTGGGCCTCAGGGTAGTCCCTGGACAGTCTCTCTGGACTCTCCAGCAAACTTCTCTTTCACTTCACCACCGTCTCTCCACTCACTCGCAGAAACGTTAAGAGCTCCGGGGTCTGCAACAACAACCATCTCTGGTCCTGACATCACATCTCCTTCACTCATAACTCTGTCTAAGACAGTAAGCGCAGCACCCAGCTCCACATGTACTCTCTTCAGTAGTTCTGCATTATCCACAGACATCACTGTAGCTTCTTTTCTGTTCACCTCTTCCAGATGACCGCGCAATTCTAGCCCCACCTTGGGATCATCTTCAGCTGGCGGATGGAACCCATGTTCCGGCTTGTTTCTGGTTTTACTAAACATTCTGTTTCAGACAGAGGCACACTTGTCACTTGAGTCTCTGGATCCTCTTGGACTTGACTCTTGGTCTGTTCTTCAGCTCCCCCAACAGTCTGGCAGACCCTTATCTGACATATATCTAGTGACTGCTGACACTCCTCATCCTCAGCTTCTGCTGAGTAACTCTCAACTAGTGTGTGGTGCAAGTCAAGTGTTGTGAGCCTATCAGGTGTACTGGCTCTAATTACCTGACAGTCTTCCCATAACTGCTGAAAAAATGGAAAATCCGTCCCCAGTACTACATCATACTCCAAGGAGGGCTCTATTGCAACCTTGTGACTCACGGTACCATAGGGAGAAATACAGACATTAACAGTCTTACAACCCCAAATAACTGCCTGTATAGACATTATGACAGGGTCTGGCTTCACCAGACTTATTATACCCCTAGGCTCTAGCAAAACAGTCATCTTTTTGCCACCTACTACCAGCTCACACAGGTTTTCTTTTGTCCTCTATCTCAAGCTCGGCACACACCTCCATAACATGGCTCACTGTCCCATAACAGGTTTCAAAGTCAATTAGAACAGTCTTACGAGATTCTGGTTGAATCTTCACAAACGGTATTAGTCCGGCATGACTCTGGATACAGCCTGGTGACAGTCTAGTTCCACGTACAGCGGGATACCACCCACCATCAACTCATGGATCCTCACATCCATCTTTTCTGTCCTCCTGACCAGAGGATAATTAGGTGCGAAGACGTCCTCTTGCTGAATTGCAGCCAATTTCATCAAGGTGTTCACCATAGCATCCATCTTGGCGACAACCGGTTGCTGTTCATGTCGGTTGCTACTAGAAATGGCATTTCAACGTCGACCCATTTGATGCGATCCATTGCCCCTAGCAATGCTTTCACCACAGGCTCAGTCCTGCTCTTGTACTCCACAGCTGGGCTTGTGGAGTCCTGGCAACAACTTCACTGCAACATGACTGTTGCTTGCCCTTAGCTGCCCGCATCCTCAACCAATTGTAAGGATTTCTTTCTGGGGATAGCTCTGGGATCGTCCTTGACACCGCCACAAGACACATTTACACTTCAATTAGCAGGCAAACAGTACACTGGTTAGCTAGGAAAATACACCCTTCCCTTGCCACACTGTCACACCCCCTACGAACACTGCCATTTCACAAGGTTTTTAGGTGGAAATAGGGAGAGTTCCCTGTGTGGGGCTGCTCTTTTTAGGGCGAGTAGCACTTACCAAGAAGGGAATTAATAGGGCAAGAGTAGGGCCTTACAGGGGAATTTTATACCCCCACCTGCTACAATGGACAATACGTTGTCCCTTCCACCTTTTCGAGGAAGGTGTTACTCGTCTTAAAAAGGGCCGCCCCACACAGGAACCTCTCCCTATTTCCACCTAAAAACCCTGCAAAATGGTAGTGTTTATAGGTGGAAATAGGCAGAGGTTCCTGTGTGGGGCCGCCCTTTTTAGGGCGAGTAACACTTGTCAAGAAGGGAATTAATAATGCGAGAGTAGGGCCTTACAGGGGAAGTTTTTACCCCCACCGGTTACAATGAACCATACATTGTTCCCTTCCACCTTTTAGAGGTCTTTGCATCACATCAAAACTTGGTGGTGTAAGTTGCACATGGTGTTTTTTTTGCACACCTTTCCTTTTGTTTGATTAAAAAAAAAAAATGTGGGTACATATATTTTATCCAAAGAATATTATTAAAAGTTAAGTTTTATGCAATGCATATCCTCAAGTCTTTTAGAAAAGAGACCGTTTTCTTCTGCCTACCTGCCTCAGCTACTATTCTGATCCTGCCACACATCTGATGCCAAGTTCTCCTTTATTCACCCACCTTCGTCACCGGGTAATCTTATTGCCACCCACCGCCCCACTATGTCACCGGGTCACTTTCAGGATTCCTGATGCTGCTGATGCCACCTACAGGCTGTCTCATACTGCCACCATATGTTTTCCTCATGCTGATGCCAGCTCCAGGCTGTCTAATTCTGCCACTATATGTTCTGCTCATGCTGCTGCCACCTACAGGCTGTCTCATTCTGCAACTATATGGTCTCCTCATGCTTCCGCCACCTCCAGGCTGTGTTATTCAGCCACCATTTGGTCTCCTCATGCTGCCGCCAACGCCAGGCTGTCATTCAGCCTCTATATGATCTCCTCATGCTGCTGCCAACTCCAGGCTATGTCATTCAGCTACTATATAATCTGGTCTCCTCATGCTGCCACAAACTCCAGGCTGTGTCATTCAGCCTCTATATGGTCTCCTCATGCTGCCGCCAACTCCAGGCTGTGACATTCAGCCACTATATGGTCTCATCATACTGCCGCCAACTGCAGGCAGTGTCATTCAGCCACTATATGATCTACTCATGCTGCCACCAACTCCAGGCTGTGTCATTCAGCCACTATATGGTCTCCTCATGCTGCCGCCAACTCCAGGCTGTGTCATTCAGACACTATATTGTCTTTTCATGCTGCCGCCAATTCCAGGCTGTGTCATTCAGCCACTATATGGTCTCCTCATGCTGCCACCAACTCCAGGCTGTGTCATTCAACCACTATATGGTCTCTTGATGCTGCCGCCAACTCCAGGCTGTGTCATTCAGCCACTATATGGTCTCTTCATGCTGCCGCCAACTACAGGCTGTGTCATTCAGCCACTATATGGTCTGCTCTTGCTGCCGCCACCTCTACACTGTGTCATTCAGGCACTATATGGTTTCCTCATGCTGCCGCCACCTACACGCTGTGTCATTCAGCCACTATATGGTCTCCTCATACTGATGCCACCTCCAGGCTCTGTCATTGTGCTGCTCTTTGACAGTGATTCTTATAGCAACGCCTCTGATCTGCATGTCATAATAAATAACAGTATTATTTTACTAACCCAGCACACACTCTATGCGTGTTACAGCAAGGCAAAGTGTTTTCCACCTCTATTGAGGCTCTCTGTAGGCCAGAAATAGCCATTTTTATTACAGATTCACCATGAATAAATTCGGACCTAACCAAATTTTTTCGGCGAATCGGCCGAATCGAATTTTTCAAAAAATGTGCTCATCTCTAGTGCCAGGCTACAGTTTGTACACTATTTTTGTAGACATTAAATATAATTGTCTCACTTGTTTCCTGTAAAAGCTTGCATACTATTCTCTAGCTCGCGCCTCTCGGGAACATCCAGTCATCTGCAGCTCTGAGGCGACAAGTGATCTCTGATGTAAATATGTTAGCAATAATTATGAGACTCTGCTCTGTAATTGTAACATTGAGCCGCCGAGCACTCTGATTAGTGTAATATTTCCCCTATTTAATCTTGACTGGCACAAACAGGGAAATAGTACTCGTCTGACAACAAACAATGTATTTTTGTAGCCTTGACATGGATTAAAAATTATATGGCACCTTAAACTGGCCATACCCACTGGATAAATGTCAGCCAAACCTGCTGATTTTGGTATGACCAGATTACTCACTATGTCATGTGTACAGTAGTCCCACAATTTACAATGGCATCAGATTACAATATTTTTAACATACAATCATCTCATGTGGACCATTGTAATTTGAAACCATTTTCAACAATGCTACAGACAGTCCAGATCTGCAAAATGTGTTAATGAATGGAAGAACTGACCAATCACAATGGGCATTTCACTGGAAAAACACCTGTTATACATAAAGGATTAGTGTAGTCAAAATGATCTTCATTCCGTTGTGCCCGGGCTGCAAAAAAAAGAAAACAAACATTAACTCACCTTCCTCTGTTCCCCCACTATAGTTCTTCATTCCTCCAGTCCGGTCTTCTTTCGTGTGCACAGATCTTCACACTACGGTCAGCGTATTGCCAGCTGCAGTGATGTCCTGCCTTGGCTGGTGATAGGCTGAGCGCTGTGTCATGTAAGGAGCCCGGTCAGCAGGGAAAAGGCGAAGCCCAGGCTCCTTACATGACACTGCGCTCATCCTATCACCGGCCTAGGTGGGACATCGCATCGGAACAGCTATAGCGGCAGAGCGGAGGAAGTTTTTTTTTTTTTTTTTTGCAGCCCGGCACAACAGGATGAAGATTATTTTGACTATACTACTCCTTGAATTGCATCCACTGACTGGTGTCTGGTAGCACCTCCCTACAGTACAGGGAGGTACTACATGTTCTGTACTACTCTTTACCTGTGCCTGGGTTAGCTGCTCCTTTGGACACCAGGTGGTGGCGGCTCCAACAGTCATCCAGGAACCAAATAATATTGTAACCTGAGGGAACACAGTATATTCCCCCCTGATCCTTTTCGTTCTGAAGGGAAATAAGCCACTGACAGAGGAGTCTGGGAGTGACTCAGTCCCCTCTCTGCTAGTGTGGTCAATACTGGTCCCTAGTATTTTTTAAAAAGGCTGGAATTACCTCTTAACCCCTTAACGACCACGAGCATAAACTTACGCTAGTGTCTGTCTCCCGTCATGTAAAGCACGCTCAGGAGCTGAGCGCGCTTCATACCCGGCAGGTCCCGGTTGCTGTCAGCAGCCAGGACCCACGGCTAATACCGGACATCACCAATCGGGTTAATGTCCGGTATTAACCCTTTAGACCCCGCAATCAAAGTTGACTGCGTCGTCTAAAACGGGAGAAAATCGTTGCCGTTAGCTCAGTGGGCTGTTCGGAGCCGCCGCTGTGAAATTGCGGCATCCCGAACTGCTGAGAGGACAGCGGGAGGCTTCTTACCTTGTCTCCCGCCGTCCGATCATCACTCTGCTGCTCCGTGCCTGAGATCCAGGCTGGAGCAGCAGAGCACCGATAACACTGATCAATGCAATGCAATGCTATGGCTTTACATTGATCAGTGTCTACAATCAAGGTATTGCATGTTATAGTCCCCTATGGGGGCTATAACATTGCAAAAAAAGTGTAATAAAATAGTTAATAAATGTGAATTAACCCCTTCCCTAATAAAAGTTTGAATCAGCCCCCTTTTCCCATAAAAAAAATGTAAATAAAAATAACATATGTGGTATCGCCGTGTGCGTAAATGTCCGAACTATGAAAATATATTGTTAATTAAACCACACGGTTAATGGCATACACGTAATAAAATTCCAAAGTCCAAAATTGCATAATTTTTGTCACTTTGTATACCCTATAAGAATGTATAAAAGACGATTAAAAAGTCCTATCAAAACGAAAATGGTACCGATAAAAACATCAGATCATGGCGCAAAAAATTAGCCCTCATATATCCCCGTATCCGGAAAAATAAAAAAAAGTTATTGGGGTCAGAAGATGACAATTTTACACGTACTAATTTTGGTTCATGTAGTTATATAGTCATGCAGTAAAATAAAATAAAACCTATATAAATTAGGTATTCTTTTAACCATATGGACCTACAGAATAAAGATATGGTGTCATTTTTACCAAAAAGTGTACTGCATAGAATCGAAAGCCCCCAAAAGTTACAAAATGGCTTTTTTTTTTTCAATTTTACCCCACAAATATATTTTTTACTAGTTTTGCTGTGAATTTTGTGGTGAAACGACAAATATATATTTTTCTGGTTTTGCTGTGAATTTTGTGGTGAAACGATTGATGTCATTATAAAGTACAATTGGTGGCGCAAAAAATAAGCCCTCATATGGGTCTGTAGGTACAAAATTTAAAGTGTTATGATTTTTAGAAGTTGATGAGGAAAAAAACGAAAATGCAAAAACTAAAAAACCCTGCATCCTTAAAGGGGTACTCCAGTGAAAACCTTTTTTCTTTTAAATCAACTAGTGGCAGAAAGTTGAACATATTTGTAAATTACTTCTATTAAAAAATCTTAATCCTTCCTGTACTTATTAGCTGCTGAATACTACAGAGGAAATTCTTTTCTTTTTGGAATGCTCTCTGATGACATCACGAGCACAGTTCTCTCTGCTGATGTTATTATAATAATAATAACGCATCATTTATTGTTGTCCTTAGTGGGATTTGAACCCTTTGAACACCTTCCCTAATAAAAGTTTGAATCACCCCCCTTTTCCCATTTAAAAAAATAAAACAGTGTAAATAAAAATAAAATTATGTGGTATCGCCGCGTGCAGAAATGTCCGAGTTATAAAAATATATCGTTAATTAAACCGCATGGTCAATGGCGTACGCGCAAAAAAAATTCCAAAGTCCACAATAGTTCATTTTTGGTCACTTTTTATATCATGAAAAAAATGAATAAAAAGCGATCAATAAGTCCTATCAATGCAAAAATGGTACCGCTAAAAACTTCAGATCATGACGCAAAAAATACCTCCCCATACCGCCCCGTACGCAGAAAAATAATAAAGTTATAGGGGTCAGAAGATGACAATTTTAAACGTATAAATTTTCCTGCATGTAGTTATGATTTTTTCCAGAAGTACAACAAAATCAAACCTATATAAGTATGGACCTACAGAATAAAGAGAAGTTGTCATGTTTACCGAAAAATGTACTGTGTAGAAACGGAAGCCCCCAAAAGTTACAAAATTGTGTTTTTTTCAATTTTTGGGTAAAATGACCGACATCATTACAAAGTAGAATTGGTGGCGCAAAAAATAAGCCATCATATGGATTTTTAGGTGCAAAATAGAAAGAGTTATGCAAAAACGTAAAAACCCCGGGTCCTTGACCCCTTAAGGACGCAGCCCTTTTTCACCTTAAGGACTGAGCCCTTTTTCGCAAATCTGACCACCGTCGCTTTACGAATTAATAACATTTTTCTAACTTTGAAGCTCTCTACTTGTAAGGAAAATGGATATTCCCAATAAATGTTATTTTTATTCACAAATGCAATATGTCCAGTTAATGTTGGCATCATAAAATGGACATATTTTTGCTTTTTGAAAAAATTAGAGGGCTTCAAAGTAGAGCAGCAATTTTCAAAAAATTCATGAAAATTGCTAAATCTGAAGGGACAGATGTTACAGAACTACAACTCCCAGCATGCCTGGGCAGTCCAGGCATGCTGAGAGTTGTAGATTGGCAACATCTGGAGGGCTACCGTTTGGGCACCACTGTAACAGTGGTCTCCAAACTGTGACCCTCCAGATGTTGCAAAGTTTGGCCTTCCTAGTGGTTGCCACAGTAAAGATCACTTTACTTTCACTTTCAATTCCCCTCCACTGTAGTTTCCCTACCTGACCCAGGATCCAGCAGTCTCCAGCGACGATCGGGGATCTCCAGGCATCTTCTCCTCCAGGTACCGGCCTCCATCTTCTTCCCATGATCCCCTCGACATCCAGGGGTGGGAAGAATGGGGAGTTGCCATGGCAACCCACTGCCCTGCTCTGCCATTGGTCAGAATCAGTTCTGACCAATGGCAGGGGATAGGAGGAGATCGCAGCTCTGCGACCTCACTCCTAGCCCTCAAGATGATCAGGGCTGTTCCTGACAACTCCGATCATCGCTATTTTCCGGGTGATCAGGTCACCAGAGACCCGATCAGCCCGGAATAGCAGAAGATCTTCTGCGATCGCCGACATGGGGGGTCTGGGCAATGTGCTGGGGTGCCTGTTGAATGATTTCAGCAGGCATTTCGGTCCGGTCCCCAACCGGCTAGCGGCGGGGACCGGAATTCCCACGGGCGTATGCATAAGCCCCACGTCCTTAAGCATCGGGATGCAGGGCGTATGCATACGCCCGGCGTCCTGAACAGGTTAAGGGGTTAAAGGGGTACTACGGTGGATTTTTATTATTTTATTTTTATGAACTGGTGCTACAAAGTTAGGGTGGGTTCACACTACGTTTTCTCCCATACGGGAGCGCATACGGCAGGGGGGAGCTAAAACCTCGCGCTCCCGCATGCCTTCGTATGCGCTCCCGTATGTCATTCATTTCAATGAGCCGGCCGGAGTGAAACGTTCGGTCCGGTCGGCTCATTTTTGCGCCGTATGCGCTTTTACAACCGGACCTAAAACTGTGGTCAACAAATCTGTTTAAGGCTGGGTTCACACTACGTTTTCTCCCATACGGGAGCGCATACGGCAGGGGGAAGCTAAAACCTTGCGCTCCCGTATGGGAGAAAACGTAGTGTGAACCCAGCCTTAAACAGATTTGTAAATTACTTCTATTAAAAAAATCTTTACCCTTCCTGTACTTTTTAGCATCTGTATGCTACAGAGGAAATTTTGTTCTTTTTTTATTTCTTTTTTGTCTTGTCCACAGTGCTCTTGCTGACCACCTGTTCAGGAACTGTCCAGAGCAGGAGAAAATCCCCATAGCAAACCTATGCTGCTCTGGAGAGTTCCTGACAAGGACAGAGGTGTCAGCAGAGAGCACTGTGGACAAGACAAAAAATAAATTAAAAAAGAACAGAATTTCCTCAGTAGCATTCAGCTGCTAAAAAGTACAGAAAGAGTAAAGATTTTTTTAATAGAAGTAATTTACAAACCTGTTTTACTTTCTGGCACCAGTTGACTTATAAAGACCTATAAAAATATGTTTTCCACCGGAGTACCCCTTTAAGGGGTTAATCACACTGTAAAAACATTTTACAAAATAGCGTTTTCTAAACTCAGGTTTTTCATAAGAAATTTTCTACCCATCATGCCTCAGGATTAAGGCTAGATTTCGAATTCCTCGTCCTCTGGGAGGAGCTTTGTCTTTTGTTGCCTTCTGGTGATCACTGTATAGGGCATTGTTCATCATAATGCTTTATAAAAGCTGAAGGGCCACAGGTTTGGGGAAACTGCTATAGGTGTATAACTAACACATGATTTAGGATTAACATGTTCACCATGTTTGATTGTGACTTTTCTCCACTGTCTTTGTCTACCCTTTTATCCAGTGACTCCAGGAATTCCTACAGGCGGCAGTCCTATGTGCAGAATGGGATGGCTACTATTATATAATAAGAACCTTATTATAGGAAACTGTTAACATACAGCAGAGTTATACAGTAAGCTGCCCTCTTCATTGCTATATGGTTGATAACAGGGAATAATAGAGTGCCTACATCTCTTTGGCCTGAAGGCTTGCTGTCCCTTTAATATCTTGTTATACTCCAGACGCGGAGGATTTGCCTGCCATCTTCTTCACGCACCATTTATATACATGTTACTGTTCTGTATCTTAGCAACATTAATGCACCTTTTGGAGTAAAGCATGCAATCAAATCCCTCGACAATCTCAATAACCCTGTCTGAAATTGTGCAAATTGGTGAGAGGCTGAGAGCTTTTCTGGAAGAAAAGGATAAAATGTCCCTTTAATAGAGCCTTTGTTGTGGCAAGAATATCATCTGCATGACCAGATGGTGCATATCTGGAGAGAGAAGCTGTGATTATCCCTGCCTGGCACCTGAAGTGTTAAAGGGTCTACATACTGTTACACTGACACTATCATTTATCAGAGTCTGCAAGTTCTGTGTCCGCACATCTCATGTCTAAATGTAAAGGGTTTTTGTGTATGAAGTTGAAATGTCCTGCATCTTTATAATAGATTGGGTTTCGATTTTATTTTTAAGCCCCCTGCTTGCTGTCAGTGAATGAAAACATTCATATGAACTGGTCCTCACCTAATACATTTCACAGCAGGGAAAATGTTTATTTGGAGTCCAGATTTTCTCTAGGAAACTATGTGATGATTGTTAATATCTCATCAGTACATTGTTAGAACTTCCTCAGGTGCGTCTGGTAGCAGTGTCTATGGTGGTACACACTAGATAGCAGTTCAGCACAGCATCAGACCTTAAAGTGGTACTCCGCCCCTAAACATCTTATCCCCTATGGATAGGGGATAAGATGTCTGATCGCAGGGGTGTCGCCGCTGCCCTTCCCCCCCTTTATCTCCCTGCTGCACCCAGCGTTCGTTTAGAGCATCGGGTGCAGCACTGGAGACTTGTCACGTCATGGCCACGCCCCCTCAATGCAAGTCTATGGGAGGGGCCCCTCCCACAGACTTGCATTAAAGGGGGCGTGACCCTGACGACACGAGCGGGGGTGACCATGACGTCATGAGCCTCTGCCCCAAGTCTCTGCCACAGCCGAGATCGCGGGGGTCCCCAGCGGCGGGACCCCCGTGATCAGACACCTTATCCCCTATCCTTTGGATAGAAGACAAGATGTCTAGGGGCAGTGTACCCCTTTAAAGTGTACCTAAACGTTCACATAAAGTATAACATGTCACAGAGACATATTAGAAGCTGTGATCGGTGGAGGTCTGGCTGGCTAGAAACAAGGAACACAAGCACTTTCCTGGGCTATTCAAGGAAAATCAAACAGGAATGAAGATTGTTCTATTGATCAATGAAGCTCTCAGCAGCCAGGCCCCAACTGATCACAACTACTGACATGTCATATGTGAGCATTTAGATACACTATAAACTCCAACTTAGGGGCTGAATCTTGCAGAAGGACAGCAGATTTCCAGGGCCATGCATCTGTGGTGGCGGGGTGTTGGGTACAGGGCAGATGTTACCATAGGGGCAGATGGCAATAACCGTTTGTATTCGTGATGCCAGGGTGTGGTTTAGCCTATAACCATCCGAAGGTATACCACTGGATCCTGGGCTAGGTATGGGGGCAATGAAGACACCGATGCCAAGTAACGCACAACGGTAGCTTTACTGAGAGTAGACAGTTGGTAAAGTCTTTACACTTCAGCCAAGGCCCAAGGAGGTGACCAGTGACACAGAGACCTTAAGGGCTTGCTGGGACTTGTAGTAGGACTAGGCAATTTAGTGCAGGCCACATTGCTTGACATTTTGACAGAGACTGACTTGACTGATGACGGACAAAACTAAAGGTTTAGCTTACTTGCACTTGACTGTGGCTGCAGGACTTGAGGCCTCCAACACTCTGGACCAGTGTTTCCCAACCTTTTTCGGCTCGGGGCACCACTCCAAAAAAAAAATAATTTGCGGGGCACCCTGACCATAGTTGGCGAGCAATAAAAATAAATAAATAAGTAAAAGGGTTGGGGTGCTGCCACACTGTTGCTTTAGACAGCAACTCACAAATGATGTCTTCTCTAATCTGCGTCATTCCCTTCTCTTCTCCATCTGGTCTGGGCCATCATGACAATTTCTTCCAGCTACAATTCTTCCCCGTTAAACCTGCAAAACAAACCTATTAGGCTCCGTACTTTTTGGGTGACATGGGTGACAGAGGGGTATAGGAGTGTACATGGGTGGCAGAGGGGTGTAGAAGAGTAGAATAATGTACATGGTGACAGGGGGGCAAAGGGGGGGATAGAGGGGTGTACAATGGTGACAGAGGGGTGTTGGGATTGGACAGGAGTGTACATGGGTGACAGGACTGTAGAGGGGTGTACATGAGTAACAGGGGGGTGTACATGGGTGTAGAAGAGTGTGCATGCGTGGCAGAGGGGTGTACATGGGTGACAGAGAGGTGTACATGGGTGATAGAGGGGTGTAGAAGAGTGTGCATGGGTGGCAGAGGGGTTTAGAAGAGTGTACATGGGTGACAGAGGGGTTTAGAGCAGTGTACATGGGTGACAGGGGTGGTGTAGAGAAGTATACATGGATGGCAGAGGGGTGTACATGGGTGGCATAGGGGGGTGTACATGGGTGACAAAGGGGTGCAGAAGGGTGTGCATGGGTGGCAGAGGGGTGTAGAGGAGTGTGCATGAGTGGCAAAGGGGGTGATAGAGGGGTGTACATTGGTGACAGGTTATTTCTCTGGCACAGGAATCGGGCAGAGCACCGCCAGGGCACTCATTAATTGCGCCACAGGGAGGAGGGGGACTCTGGGGCACGGGTCACTACACCGCCAGGGCACTCACTCACTGGGCCGCAGGGGGGAGGGGGAGGCAGAGGGACGCTGTGTGCGCATACACAGCAAAGCGCACACATACTTCCCTTCCCCCCTGCGGCGCCGTGAGTCACAGGCGCGCAAATCGGGGTGGACACACACACTAGGCATGACTGCACTGGACCTCAGCAACAAACGCTGTAAGCTCCAAGAGAGAGAAGCTCCACCCAGGGCTTATATGGGGGAGACTAGCAAGGAGCCCATAGGTCACCCCTGGGATCACCTGGTCACTGGTGCCTCCTATGTAATAAGCACATGGTATATCACTCTTAAAGTGATAACACATTTTATACAGTACAACATATTTACAATGGGGAACTGATGCAGGGGCCCTGGGGACACTGAAGAAGGTTGCCTGACAGGGCAGCAGGAGTACGGGGTAACACCTCCCGTACTGGGCCACCACACATCAACACAAAGTACTTTACTAATCTGTTTACCAGATTATGTGACCTCCATAACATTGTGTTTATCCACCATGTCATTGCCACGTTTTAGGGGCCATAAGGTAAATCCTGCAGTTAATCAGTAATGATGTCAAAGAAGATCAAACTGCTCCCTGCAACATGTAAAAGTACCATGAAAGTATTGCAAGACCGGGCACAGTGAGAAGAGTGCAAACCCATAAAATATTAAACCACCTAACAAGGAGAAAGTAACAGCTTCCTGACTAAACGGTCGTGGCCAAATGTTTTGAGACTAACAAAATTTGGTTTCCACAAAGTTTTCTGCTATTGTGTTTTTAGGTATTTTTGTCAGATGTGTCTATGTTATAGTACAATTATCAACATTTCATAAGAGTTTAAACTTTTATTGACAAATACATGGAGTTTATGCAAAGACTCAATATTTACATTGACCCTTATTTTTCTGCAATTTGCCTTGGCATTCTGGACATCAGCTTCTGGGCCACACTCCAACTGATGCCAACCCATTACAGTGGTCCCTCAAGTTACAATATTAATTGGTTCCAGGACGACCATTGTATGTTGAAACCATTGTATGTTGAGACCAGAACTCTATGGAAACCTGGTAATTGGTTCTAAAGGCACCAAAATGTCACCCAAAAATAGGAAAAAGTGAGGATTAAAGAAAAATAAGTACCGTATTTTTCGTCCTATAGGACGCACCGGCGTATAAGACGCACCCAATTTTTAGGGGCAAAATCTTAAAAAATAAAGATTTTGAACCCAATAGTGGTCTTCAACCTGCGGTCCTCCAGATGTTGCAAAACTTCAACTCCCAGCATGCCCGGACAGCCGTTGGCTGTCCGGGCATGCTGGGAGTTGTAGTTTTACAACATCTGCAGGTCCGCAGATTGAAGACCACTGCAGGAGGAGGTAATACTCACGTGTCCCCGCCGCTCCGGACCCGTCACCGCTGCCCTGAATGTCGCTCCATCGCTGTCACCGTGTCCCCGTCGTTCCGGAATGTCTCTGCTGCCGGCCGGGTATCCTCGCTCTCCGTCGCCGCCATCACGTCGTTACGCACGCCGACGTACGTACGCGACGACGTGATGACGAGGAAGGAGAGCGCCGGCATACAGGGGATCCCGGCACGGAGCAGACACCAAGGAGGCAGGTAAGGTCCCTCCCGGTGTCCTGTAAGCACTAACCCGGCTATTCAGTCGGGCTGTTCGGGACCGCCGCGGTGAAATCGTGGCGGTCCCGAACAGCCCGACTGAACAGCCGGGTTAGTGTCACTTTCCCTTCAGACGCGGTGGTCAGCTTTGATCGCCGCGTCTGAAGGGTTAATACAGGGCATCACCGCGATCGGTGATGTCCTGTATTAGCCGCGGGTCCCGGCCGTTGATGGCCGCAGGGACCGCCGCGATAGGGGTGCATTCGCCGTATAAGACGCACCGACTTTTTCCCCCCAGTTTTGGGGAAGAAAAAGTGCGTCTTATACGGCGAAAAATACGGTAGATACAGTGACCCCCCGACTTATGATGGCCCCGACATATGATCATTTCAACATATGATGGCCTCTCAGAGCCCATCGTATGTTGAAGGCAGCATCGACATATGATGCTGCTGTGTGTCGGGGCCATCATACAAACAGCTATCTGACAGCGCTGACAACTTCTGCAACTGACAGATAGTTGTTTAATGTGCCCCGTGTGCCCCGTTCTGCCTCCTGTTACTCACATGCTGTCCTGCTAACTCACGCAGGCTTCCACTGTGAGCTCCGTGTAAGCCCCCCCCCCCCCCCAGTGCAGCCATAGCCAATAGCCTGCACCATATTGCTGCAGGCATCCAATGAGCTGCTGGCTGCCCTCCCCTTCCTTTCCTATAGAGCTGTAGTCGGCAGGATGGTAATGGAGGACATTCTGTCCCCCCTGAAGGTATTTAAAGAACTGTACAGTACTGTATGCAATGTCACACATCACATACAATACATATACACACTATACACCCCATACATCAATGTTTCCCTATCAGTGGGCCTCCAGCTGTTGCAAAACTATAACTTTCAGCATGCCCAGACAATCAATGGCTGTACATGCATGCTGGGAGTTGTAGTTGTGCAACAGCTGGAGACACCCTGGTTTGTTAAACACTCCCCATACACTCCACATACAATGGTCATCTCAGAACCAATTAGTAGTTTCCCATAGAGATATGTATTCAACATACAATGGTTCCGAGGCCCCAGAACCAATTACCATTTTTACATAGAGATATGTACTCGACATATGATGGTTTCAACATATGATGGTTCTCCTGGAACCAATTAATATCATATGTTGAGGGACCACTGTAACTAATACAGATAAAGAAAATCCTTACATATAAAAGAAAGAAAGATCTGCTGGGAGCTGTAAATCACTGTGTATGCCAGTGTTTCCCAAGCATGGAGCCTCCAGCTGTTGCAAAACTACAACTCCCAGCATGCCCGGACACCCTTTGGCTGTCCGGGCATGATGGGAGTTGTAGTTTTGCAACAGCTGGGAGCACCCTGTTGGGAAACACTGGTCTATGTAGAGGACAGGAGCTTCTTCGGGGTCCTACACAGTACATGCAATGTCCTAAAAAGTAACATGGAGTCGCCCTCACCTGGTGTCCAGAGGAGCAGGTAACGCTGGTACAGGTGAAGTGTACAGAACATGTAATACCTTACTGTATTGTAGGGGGCGCTACCAGACAACCAGTCAGTGCATACACTTAAAGGGGTACTCAGGTGGTCAACGTGTTTTTCCGTTTTTGACTTTGACTTTGACTCTATTTGTTTTGTTGTTGTTTAGCCTACTCTATTTCCGTTATTTGTTGTCTTTTTATCCCCCCACTTTGTTTTCCTATCTTTGCTTCTATTTCCTGTTTCTTGCTGTGCTGAAAACTACAAATCCCAGCATGCCACACGCCTTGCTGGTTTGGGGCGGCTCCTTTTTTATTTTTTTGTTCCGCCATTTACCCATCCTACTATTTTCCCGGGTCAGCCCCCTTATACACAGCACACTAATATAATCAGCCTTGGTTGGGATACACTGGCATACACACACAAAAGGGACTACAACTCCCAGCATGTGTCATTCAGTAGTCTCCAGTCTGTGGCATAACACCAGCATGCTGCCTCTGTAGTCTCCTGGGGGTTGTAGTTCACCACACCTCTGTAGGGCATACACCAGTGTTTCCCAACCAGGGTGCCTCCAGGTGTAGCAAAACTACAACTCCCAGCCTGCCCTGACAGCCTTTAGGCATGTTAGGAGTAGTAGTTTTGCAACAGCTGGAGGCACACTGGTTGGGAAACACTGGTGTAACATGATGTGTATGCTGAATAGGCTAGAACAGTGTTTCCCAACCAGTGTACCTCCAGCTGTTGCAAATCTACAACTCCCAGCATGCCCAAAGTCTGTCAGGGCATGCTGGGAGTTGTAGTTTTGCAACAGCTGGAGGCACACTGGTTTGTAAACACTAGCATACACACACACAACAGGGACTACAACTCCCAGCATGTGTCATTCAGGAGTCCCCCCCCCCTCCCTCTTCACATATAGGGGGAGATTTATCAAAACCTGTGCAGAGGAAAACTTGCCCAGTTGCCAATCGGCTTGCTGCTTTCATTTTTATGAAGGCCTGTGAAAAATGAAAGAAGCAATGTGGTTGGTTTCTATGGGCAACTGGGCAAGTTTTCCTCTGCACAGGTTTTGATAAATCTCCCCCATAGAGATCATTCCCAGTATGAGATTTATTCCCCTGCAGTCCATACATCCCCAGCCCGTGCACCTTCTCATCCTCCCCTTCAGATAGGGTTCACACTACGTTTTTAAACTACGGTTCCCGCATACGTTTTCTATCAAAAACCGTATGGGAAAAAAAACGGATGGAACAGTGTGGGAAAAAGTAAACCGTATGCGTTTTTAAACAGTATACTGTTTTTAAAAGTGCATACAGTTCTGTCTGTTTTAATAGAAAAAAAAACATACGTTTTTGAAAATTTTGTCCATTTTTAATGGGAGGGGTCTTGGGTGCGGACTTTAGGATTCAAATGCGCATGTGCAAAGTAAAAACGTATACATTTTTCCCGTATGGAACCGTATACATGTGCGTTTCCCATTGACGTCCATGTTAAAAAAAACCTATGCGGTTGCAGAAGGGTTTTTAAACCGGAGACAAAATCGTGGTCAACCACGGAGGTCATCTGGAGGTCCGCAGGTTGAAGACCACTGCTCTAGGAGGATGTTTGGATGCTATTCTTTATTCATAGCAGTTTTCTTAGGCAAAAGTGTGAGTGAGGCTATTCTTTTGGATAGAAAGCCCAGTCCCCCCCACACAGATGGTCTTAGGATGCTTTATGTTGTTCCTATCTAGATGAAGGGGTGGAGGTGGCTTCAATAGAAAAAGTGTGGGGGGCAAACAAAAACAGATATACTCCAAGCAGTGAAGGCAAGAATGAGTGGTCATCATTCAGGATTTGGCCCTGTAGCTGATATCCAAGATGCCAGGGGGAATTGCAGGAATCTTAAAAGAAGGGACAACACTGTGCCATTGCGCATAATTTTGCAACTTTTTACAAAAGTCCCAAATAATAAATCAATGACCACTGCAAAAGAACCTCTACAGTACACACAAAGGAAGTGGCGTGAAAAAATTGCCGTATTGGAAAGGTCCCCCAAAAAAGTAGCAGCAAGCTGTGACTTTTTTAGGAATAATTTTACACACAAAAAAAGTAAAGACCATGGTAAATATCCCTCATAGAAACTAACATATTTAAAACAACTGAAGCTGTAATGTTAGTGAAAATCAAAATTTGTATCAGTCTCAAAACTTTCAGCCACTACTATACAAGTGCAGGAACAGTCTGCCCTCTGGTGGTGGAGAAAGAGACTTACAGTTTTATGCAGATAAGGGCTCACACCAAGTTTTTTGGACAGTCAAATAATGTAGGAAAAAGAGGACAAATGTTTATGAGGATCCAGCCAAAAAATGGACCTGTTGTATAATGCAAGTGTAGAATTACCAGGCGACACTCACGTAAGTAGAATCGAAGTCCATTTATTGTACACGCAGAAAGGTCTGGACACAGTAATGGCTGGCGGACTGTGTTGCACTATTGTGGAGCACTAGATTGTTATAAAAAAAAAAAAAAAAAGACCTGAATTATCTATTATTTCAACGTTTGCATCGGATTCGTTTTATTTTTCTTCTTTTTTCCTGCAATGAAAACTATACAAATGTATGAGAGTACATTTTTACTATAGAACACTATGGAGGAGATTTATCAAAACCTGTGTAGAGGAAGAGCGGAGCAGTTGTTGTGGTGTCCCGGTACTGGACTTGGTCCAGTACCTTTGTTGTAAGTCCCCACAGTCAAAGTTCCTCCATGCTGGTAGGGCTTTCCTGGTGGGTTCACCCCAAATCGCCTCCTAATTCATTCAGAAATGTATCTATTTAATATATTTTATAATGTAATTTATCTACAGGACCTTTGGTCACATGATATGTATAGATAATTGTGTTATGCTAGGTTTAAGGTGTGGTAGCCCTTGGGGGGTGTATGGTAGTTGGGATGTTGTTTCAATAGATGAGGGGTTAAGGTTAACCCTATAGTTCGTGACGCCAGGCTGAGGGCTAGTATGCTGAGATAATTCTCCGGCCTATCGCCGCCCTTCCCAGTAACGATAGGTGCATGCATAAAATGACTGAAGGTCCACAAGATACTTGAACTTGGATAACTCTACTTAAATGCTTGCGGTACATCCAATGAACAGTAACAGTCTCAGGAATACAATCTCTATATAGTTCAATGACTGACAGTTGTTGCGGACCTTGACTTCTGATATAGTCTGAGAATTTAGGGTAATTTGCGAAGATCGGTCCGGATTTAGGGGACAGATAATGTCCGGTGATCTTGCAGAGTGCTTAGGAATTGATACACTCACGATTCTGAATAGATCAGCCGTTGCCGCAAGGCTCGGGCCTAACTCACTGCGGAAGACAGCTGCGCAAATCCTGCTCGTTTGACAGCCCTGGAACAAGAGAGAGAATAATGGCCGCCGCTCCCTTATATGGGCAGGGGCAGGGCCGTTTTGGATTGTTCCGAGTAACTTTCACTCACTGTTACAGGGAATGATGTGCGAAATACGTCACAGAGACCTCCAAAGGTCCTTAAGCATAAAAACCATAGAGTTTACCTGATCACGTGAGCCGCAGGTCCTGCTACACTCCGTGCAGGTAATTAACCATTTATATACATTTGTACAATTATATTTATATAAATCCTAAATAACTGCTAGATAAGTAATACCTAGATGAGAGGTGACAAGGGGTGGACTAGACAAGAAGAACCCCGACGTCCTAGGGACTCAGGCTATGGGGACTTCTACACACAGGTACCGGATAGGATGCGGTACTGGGACACCACAAACCCCCTTACTTAAGATAAGTCGACCTGTCCCCTAAGGCAGAGGGACTAGGACTAAACCAGGATGATACCTGTTAATTCTGCTATACATTCTAAGTAAACATTGAACACATTTACATTCTCTGATGTCCTTATTAGTATCTGGACTAGACAATAGAAATCTATCTAGACATTGGTGCTATCTAGACATTAATGCTATCTAGACATTAAGTAAGCTATCTAACCTTTAGTTTCTAGCTTCTTAGACATTTTATTAAACTTACTATACAATTAGGTAGCTAACTGACATCTAGTTACTAGCTCCTAAGACATTTTTATTAGCTCTCTACACATTTTATGAGGCTAACTAGACATTAGCACAGCTCTATTTACCTTTAGCATCAAGCTGACTAGAAATTTTTATTATCTCACACATTTTTACTCTTTTGCCACTATAAGTTACCTGTTAGTACACAAAAGGTTATACTGGCTAGCCGTAAGCTAGGTCACAGTAAGGTTGGCTGCTAGGGTCTATCGACTACACGCTACTTACCCCTAGAGCACTTCACATAACCTACCTAGGTTACTTTAAGAATTACATGTTTCATTTGTTAGCTCGCAAGAGCACCTATTGGCCAGGTAGAGCATCTCACACACGCAAAGAAGGAGAAGACGAAGTGTACCTAACAGTGGCAGAAATTGGGTATCAATATGCTACAATTCCTAAGTGTTACTTGAATGTGGGAAATATTTTGTTTTGGTGTATGTACTAGAGATTGAGATAGTACTCTAGATTATTGACTTAAATGTACTATGTGTGCAAGTACTATTTTAAGGGCAATCTCCCCTATCATTTTGGTTGAGACAGGTGCTAGCGTTGGGCGACTGCAATAACACTATCCTCGGAGGAGCCGAGGTGTCCCCTATTAAGTTACCTACTAAAACACCTTTAGCATTATATACATTAGTATGTACAAAAATTATTTACATTTTTAATGTTGAGTGTACACGTGCAGCACATCAATAGTTTCTATGTACAACTCTGACTCACTTTTTATGTACATAGACATTTGACTATCTTTTCTATGTACAACCTTATTTTTTTTTATGTACACAGACACGAGGATACCTTCCTGTGTACAGAACCATATACATATTTACTATACAGACTTACACAATTATCAACACTCCAACATGGTTCAGGTACATTCACCTGATAAGTGCAACATTTAGCATAAGAGTTCTTATGAAGCTGCTGGTATATACATGAAATAGACGTGTAAGGATCAGCAGTCCACCTACACTAGGAGTCCAATTAAAGGAAAATATACAAAGTGGCGTGTAAGGATCAGCAGTCCACCTACACTAAGACTTCATGGGAAAGGTAAACACGGCCTTACCACAACTCAGCCGGGTACAGTCCTTAATGAATCTCCTACTGGCTAGGAGTCTCTTGACTTAATAGTCAGACACAAGCTTAGTGGTTACGTTGCTGAACTTTGAACTGGAACAATCTTAGCACAGTCCTGCTAGGCACAATTCTTGAACTTGGTTGCTGCAAAATAAAAGTGGTTAACATAAGAAACAATCTGACATTACTTTAGAGTCTCTTTAGACGATGTTCTTCTTTACTCTTGTAGTGCCTCTCTTGGTTCCCCTATATCTGCCAACATCAGGGGCAGGTGTAGAATTGACATAGCTTTGCCACACCACATTGGTGAGGGTGGAGTGGTGGATGGCAGCTTGAGAAGGGGTTATAGGCTTACTAGCCAGGATCAAAGTGGGGCAATAGGGCTTGAATACCATCTCCAAACTAGGATGGACCCATGACTCTTTCGTTGGTACCTCAGGAACAGGCAAGACTAAATTTTGTTGTTAATTTGTTTTCCCTTAGTCTTCTCAACAGCACAAACAGGGGGTTTCCTGCCCCTTCGTGAGCCAATAGGACAGAGGAATTTTTTTATGAAAAGTAAAAGGCACCTCCCCAAGTGTCTATATAATGTCCGTCCGCCTACAGGACAGTGAGTAAATTATAAAGTAGAAAAGAAAAAAATCTAATAAAATAAAAATAAGGGAGGGATACTTGTGCTGCTGAGGAGACTAAGGGAAAACAAATTAACAACAAAATGTTGTCTTCCCTGTCGTCCCTCAGCAGCACAAACAGGAATTTAGCAAGTATAACCCCTAGGGAGGGCTCTCATGCCTTGCAGAACTAAGTACAGATCTAGCAAACAATGTATCGCTAGAGAGGAATGATGTTACTCTATAATGTTTAAGAAACGTAATAGGAGTGCTCCATGTTGCAGACTGGCAAATCTGCTCTAAGGGAACAGAACCTCGTTCTGCCCAAGAAGTGGAAACCGATCTAGTAGAGTGGGCCTTGGTAAACTGTGGAGCTGTTAACCCCTTGGAAGTGTAGCATAAGTGAATGCAATCACAAATCCATTGAGAAATCGATGGTTTAGAAGCCTTAGACCCCTTCTTTGATCCATGGAATAGAACTAGAAGGTTCTCTGCTGTACGAAAAGTCCTAGTTCTTTCAATATAGATCTTAAGGCATCTTACCAAATCTAGGGTTGTTAGGTTTTTGTGTGACGAATCAGGCTCCGGAGAGAACTGAGGAAGAGAAATCACTTGATTAATGTTTACAAAAGACGCAACTTTTGGTAGGAATGATGGAAGGAATCTCATAAGGACCTTCCCAGGCAAGAAGGTTGTGTAAGGCTCGATAGCAGCGAGAGCCTGAAATTCACTCACACGTTTAGCTGTAGTGACAGCTAATAACAGAGATAACTTTAGAGTGAGGAACCTCAGCTCCACTTCCTCTAGGGGTTCGAAGGGTTCGGTACACAACTGTTGGAGAACTAACGAAAGATCCCAAGGGGCCACTGGAGAAATAGTTCTAGGGCATAAGGGGGTTAGAGCCTTGATAAAGGATTTGACAACTGGATCCTGCGTGAATCATCTGTGAAGAGAAGCCGATAAAGCTGCTAACTGAACCTTGATGGAGTTTGGAGAAAGTCCTTTGTCAAAGCCGTCCTGGAGAAACTCTAGTATGGCTGGAATAGAAGGATTGGCAGGATTAATATTCTTACCAAGGCACCACTTGTGGAAGATCCCCCTTATTCTGGCATATGCTTTGTTAGTAGACTCACTCCTAGAGTGAGAAAGTGTGCTCAGAATACGGTCCGAAAACCCTCTGGCTTTCAATAAGGACCTATTAACCTCCATGCTGTCAGATTGAAGGTTCTGAGGTTTTGGCAAAGCTGTGTACCTTGAGACAGCAGATCCTGCCTGAGGGGAAGCTTCCAGTATACTCCTCTGCTCATCTGGATGAGCTGGGAGAACCAGGATCTCTTGGGCCAAAAAGGAATGATCGCTATCACCGAGGCCTGATCCTGTCTGATCTTCATCAATACCCTGGGTATTATGGAAGTTTGTGGGAAGATGTAAGCCAGACTGAAATTCCAAGGAATTGTCATTGCATCCGTCCAACAGGGGTTGTCTGAAGGATATAGGGAGCAGAATTTCTCCACCTGACGATTTCTTCTTGTTGCCATCAAGTCTATGTCTGGGAATCCCCAGAGATCCACAATTTGGCGGAAAACTTTCTGGTTGAGAGTCCATTCCCCTGGTATGGTAAGATCTCTGCTGAGGCGATCTGCTAAGATATTCTCTATGCCCCTTATATGAACAGCTGACAATCTGGGAACACTGGCTTATGCCCACCTGAAGATCTTCGCTACTTCCTGAAGTAACACAGTAGATCTTGTTCCTCCCTGTTTTTTTAGATAGTATACGGCCACCATGTTGTCCGTTCTTACCTTAAAAATGCAGCAGGGCATAATATATTGCTCTTAATTTTTTGACATTGGATGATAGGGGAGTTCTTCTGAACTCCACTTCCCGGCTATTTTTCTTTCCAGAAGATGAGCTCCCCAGAAGATGAGCTTTCTTTCCAGAAGATGAGGCGTCTGTTGTAAGAATCAAACACCTTGGTTCTAGGAGGGACATTCCGTCCTGAGGTGTTTTCCACCAACTGAGGGATTTGCGTACTGTAAGGGGGAGTCTGATGCAGGTATTCAGGGAGGAAATTTTCCTGTCCCAGCACCTCAGAATCTGGGACTGAAGAGGTCTCATGTGCCAGAGGGCCCAAGGTACTGCCTCTGCTGAGGAGGATAGGAGACCCAGGAATCTCATAAGAGTCCTCAGAGAAACACTGCGAGGAACTCGCAGGAACTGACAACCCCTGGAAATTCTGTCCTTCCTTTCGGGAGAGAGGGAGATAGTCATATTGTGGGAGTCTATGAGGAATCCCAGAAATTTCTTCAAAGGGGGCTGTAGAGATCCCGAAGGGAAGTACCCGAAATTGAAGGTGATGAAAAGTACCTTTGATCCGAACTGCAATACGGAGTAGTCTCCGGTGACTGACTGAAATGGGACTATGGAAATAATCGTCCTTGAGGTCCAGGGACGTCATGAAATCATTTTCTTGGATTAACATTTTTACGGATCTTATAGTTTCCATGCGGAATCTTTTCTTGACTATAAACCTGTTCAAGTAGTGGAGATCTATGATTAGTCTCCACTTTCCTCCTGGTTTTGGAACTAGGAATACTGGGGAGTAAACTCCCCTGCCTCTCTCTAGGAGAGGCACTGATTCTACTGCCCGTACAGCTATGAGTTCTAGAATAGCTTCTTCTAGAATCTTCAGTTTTGGCTGCTTGGGTACAGTAGACACAAGATATCTTTCTGGAGGCTGAGATGTTAGGGGTGGAGAATAACCTCTGCGGATAATGTTTAGTACCCACATATCTCGTATGGTAAGCCTCCAAGCTGGAAGAAAGTGGAGAAGACGACCGCCTACTGGCAGGTAGTCAAAATTCTGGCTTCTTAGTATCCTTCCCTCTAGATGCTCCTCTTCTGGAGGAGCCAGCGCCTCTTCCGCATGAGAAGCCTCTGCTGGGTCTGGAACGCTGAGGAGAAGGACCGGTAAGGGACAGGAAGGTTTTTCCCCTTCCTGTTGGATAGTTCTTCCATAATCGTGTCCAGTTCTGGACCGAAGAGTTTGTCCTGGACGTATTCCAGATCACAAAGACTATATTTGGACGAAGTGTCACTAGGCCAGTGCTTTATCCAAAGCGCTCTTCTGGCGGCACAGGATAGGGACATGTTACGTGCAGCCAGCTTAACCTGTTGGTTATTGGCATCACTGAAGTAATCCATGCCCAGGTTAATATATCTAAAGAATCTTAAGATATCCTCTCTACTGACGCCCGAGTCTATGTCATCTTGGATCTTAAAGAGCTAAGATTTCATGGCTTTAATAACTTCAGAAAGTGCGCAAGTTACCGTAGTCTGGCTAGTGGCGGTGGTATAGGAACGTCTCAACGTCACCTCAATCCTGCGATCCATAGGATCAGATAGATTAGAGCCATCCTTGGATGGAATGATGGTCCTCTTCGATAGCTTTGCAATAGCGAAATCCACTTTGGGAGGGGATATCCAAAACTTGCATTTTGCCTGATCTAGTGGAAAAAGCGTCTTGAAATGCCTATTTAATACAGGCGCTTTCTCTGGATTAATTCATTCATTCTTGATTAAATCCATAATAGAATCATCTACGGAAAATGTTCTAGGACCTTTAGAGGTTAAAGGGGTTTCCTCCTGACCTTCCGGCAGATTTTCTGTCTGCACGGCTCTAATGAATTTGGGAAATTTTTCAATGGAAGCTCCTCCGAGGAGGAAGAATTTTCCTCATCCACTATTCTGAACTCCTCTTCAGAGTGGATTAATGTGGGAGCTTCACCCCTCCTAGGAGTTTTGGCTGGAGGGGGGCTAAGGCAAGTGAATCCTTCAGCTCCTTAATGGAGGATTCTACCAGGTCTTTCACCCAGACATACATGTCCTGCATGGTTGGTTCCTAGTTTGGGGGTAACCGGGGACGGCATGAACTGCAGGTAGAGAACTTAAATCCATCCGGGAGAGGAACCTTGCATACAGAACACTCAATGTGTCCCTTTTTATGAGTGGACTTTCCTCTAGAGTCCCTGCGATCACCAGAGCCGCCAGAATCCATTGAGAATGTCTAATGGAAAAACACACAAAAAATTGTTTAGCAAGAACAAAAAGAAAGAGAAGGAAGCAGAGGAGAGGGACTATGAGGACCTACAGAATAAGGGCTCAAGGTCGACTTCAAAGATCAAAGAAGAAAATGAATAGCAGGTGTACACAACAGAGTACAAACACTATCATGCTCAAAGAGACTGAGCTTAGGTAGGGAGAGGTTTAAATAGGGCGCAGCGGCGCCAAAACAAACCAAGCCGCGCCCCCTGACTTCCGGTCCGCTAGAACCGGCAAAAGGAAGAATAGTACCTAAACACTAGTGAATTTTAGACAGCATTGAATAATAGAGAAGGTAAGTATAGGACCTGGCAGAAAAGAACACAAAAAATTGAAGAATATAGCCTCGTCCACGCTCGGAACCGGAAGCGACTTCCGGTGACGTCACCGGAAGTGACGTCGCGCATGACGCGCTCTCCACAGAAGCAGCTGGGCTCCGGGAAAGGCGACTGCGCAAAAAAAGAAAACTACACAGGTTAGTCTGGAAGAGAAAAAAAATGCAGAGAGCGGGACAAGGCAACACGTCCGGCTCACAGGACAGAAAAAAAACTCACTGTGCTGTAGGCGGACGGACATTATATAGACACTTGGGGAGGTGCCTTTTACTTTTCATTAAAAAATTCCTGTGTCCTATTGGCTCACGAAGGGGCAGGAAACCCCCGTTTGTGCTGCTGAGGGACGACAGGGAAACTATCATGGCTCCGAGAGGGCCTAGGTACATATGTTGGTACCCCATGGTCAGACAAACTCTCATTGCTCCGAGAGGGTCTAGGTACTGACTTGGGTGGCCGCAACTTTGGCCTACTTTCTTCACCCTGTGCAGAACTTGACTCTCGACGGTATGTAGAAGATGAAGAACTTGACGCTTTGCTGTACATAGAAGATGATGAACTTGACTGTTGAGGCTCCTCCTCCTTGGGTAAGCTGGTGGAGGCTTTAGGAGCAGACCTTTTCGGCCTCAAGTTGAAGGGATCGGACTCCCAATCCGTTGACAGAAAATACTTGAAGGGAAGCTGTGTTGGGGCTGTTGGTCTGGTGACCGCTGCAGCCCATTCTCCACGAAGGCTCTGGACGGGGGTGTACTCCACAGTTTCACCCACCTCCAAGGTGTAGAACTTCTTATGGAGATATGGCCTTTGCACTGCTCGCCGGTTCACGAGGATGGTCTGCCCAGTGTGGCAGTCAAGGAGTGTCCCATAACCTCTGACCTTGTCGAACTTGGCCTCAGTTGCTCTTCTTCTTTCCAATGGCTCCTCCCCTTCTAGGGGGTGATCCCATTTCCAAATGTACAATGCCTCCATTTCTTTGGTGTTTTCTTGCCACTGTACTTTATCCTCAAGGGGCAAATGCTACCGTGCTTTCTCCTCAATTTGGCCAGCTCGGCTTCTTGAAGAGCCCTTTCTTTTTCTGCAGTTGGGATTGGTGGGAGTGACTTCCCAGACAATGGTTGAAGTACTCTGTGCATGTACTTGATCAGCTCCTGCTCATCTCCGAACACCCATTGCGGCAATTTTGGTGAGCACGGTCGTGCACTTGGCAAGCTTGATCGAGGTATGACCTCAGGGCTGGAGGAGGAAGAATAGGCCGCCTCTGGCAGGGTACTCACAGCAGACTCCTCCGACGGGTTCTCGGCCCACGAGCCCCAGGTTCTGTGGTGAGGGGACAATCTCACCGGTGATGCACCTCCAGGTGTCCCTGTGCTCTCCGCTGGAGGGGTCTCTGGCCAATCGTCCTCATCATCAGGCAGTGGGGGAAGATTGCAGGCCCCCTCTTCGTCCAATGACAACCGCTGCAGACGATCAGCAAGTTCTTGGAAAAGTCGGGCTGCGACTGCCACAACTTTCCGCTTTTCCGGCGCCATTTTGCTAACTTCACCACGTGGAACGCTGCTCTCCGCCATGTCTGTACTCTCCCGCTCTCTGTGCAGACTGAAGAGGTCGCTGTGCGTGGCGTCTTTTGTTGTGGGCTTCCCCAAAATGGCGCCCGTCAGGAAGGACACTATCGGTGCAGCCCCGACTTCGGGTCCCTCCAGAAATGACTCCTGTATCTCTGAGTTCCCTTTCGGCTTGTTGGCCACACCCAGGGGCGGGGCGTGGTGCAGCGCGGGCTTTCTTCGCACGCTTTTCCGGCAGCAGTTCAGCTCCGCCTTTGCCGACCGGACTAGAGAATCGCAGCATGAACTCATTGCGCAGTTTACACATTTTTGTTGTAGATAAATCTTCGCCTCCCCCCCCTTTCTTTTCTCGTGGCCCCCTTGTATGGCGCACCACGGACACTGCTCCCATGCATAGCAACACGGTTTACAACACATGAATAAAGTTCGTTTTCTGGGGGGGAGTACACTTTCACTAATGGCAACTGTAGTAGGCACACACCCGAATCCTGTTTGTGATGCCAAAAAGGCTTTGTGGTAGCCCTTGGGGGGTGTATGGTAGTTGGGGTGTTGTTTCAATAGATGAGGGGTTAAGGTTAACCCTATAGTTTGTGACGCCAGGCTGAGGGCTAGTATGCTGAGGTAATTCTCCGGCCTATCGCCGCCCTTCCCAGTAACGATAGGTGCATGCATAAAATGAATTAAGGTCCACAAGATAGTTGAACTTGAACAACTTTACTTAAATGCTTGCGGTACATCCAATGAACAGTAACAGTCTCAGGAATACAGTCTCTATATAGTTCAATGACTGAGAGTTGTAGCGGACCTTGACTTCTGATATAGTCTGAGAATTTAGGGTAATTTGCGAAGATCCGTCCGGATTTAGGGGATAGATAAGGTCCGGTGATCTTGCAGAGTGCTTAGGGATTGATACACTCATGATTCTAATCAGCCATTGCCACAAGGCTTGGGCCTAACTCACTGCGGAAGACAGCTGCGCAGATCCTGCTTGTTTGACAGCCCGGGAACAAGAGAGAGAATAATGGCCGCCGCTCCCATATATGGGCAGGGCCGTTTTGGATTGGTCCGAGTAACTGTCACTCACTATTACAGGGAGTGATGGACGAAATACGTCACAGGGACCTCCAAAGGTCCTTAAGCATAAAAACCATAGAGTTTACCCGATCACGTGACCCGCAGGTCCTGCTACACTCGGTGCAGGTAATTAACCATTTATATACATTTGTACAATTATATTTATATAAATCCTAAATAACTGCTAGATAAGTAATACCTAGATGATAGGTGACAAGGGGTGGACTAGACAAGAAGATCCCCGACGTCCTAGGGACTCTGGCTATGGGGATTTCTACACACAGGTACTGGATGCGATACGGTACCGGGACACCACAAAGGACCTTTTGAGTCATGTGATAGGTCATTTGATGTACCATAATGCTTTGTACTAGGACTGACAGGTTTGGTGACCAATAAGCTTTGATCCTGCCCATTCAGTATATAAGGGCGCTATATCCAATAATCGCTCTCTTTTGCTCTTGCTCTTTCCCTTGGGATCTCCAAGTAAGCAGATCTGTTATTGCAGTGACAAGACAATCTAGGCCTGAAGCCTACTACTTCAGCACCTTGTTAAACCATGAGTTAATCCAACTCCATCCTAACAATCCTACGTGACTACGGAACCTAAACATAACCCTAAATTCAGTGGAACAGCGTACAGCAAACATCGAAGCTTATTAGCGACAAAGTCCCAGCCAACCTGTGAGGAGCCTAAGTCCCAGTCCTCTGCAAAAGACTATTTGTTATTCATCCTGCATAAAATCTGCAGTAAAGTTATTTCAAGTTTATTACAATTCTGGCTGTGGACAATCCTTTATTCCTCCCTATCGTTCTTGGGGCGGGTGGCGGTAGGACATATATAACTAGAGGAAGCCCCCACCCTGGCGTCACGACAATCAAGAGTTAATCCTTTACCCAGCAACACTACATTGCAACACCCCTGTTCTCCCTTCATCCCCGAGCACCACATTTTCCTTATCAGATTGCTTCTTTCATTTTAGAAAAAAGGTCTCGGAAAAATGAAATAAGCAATGATTGGTTGCTATGGGCAACTACACAACTCTTTCTTTAGAATGCATGCACATAACAATTGCGTGATATGGCTGCCGTATCCAGCGGGGAAATATAAAAAACGGCTGCTGCGTATCCCATTCATTTAAATGAGATGAGCAGAGTCTTATAGTGACCCCGGTCGGCTCATTTTTGGGCCATATCAGGTTTTGTTGCCGGACTGAAGACCGCAGTCTTCTATGTACAGGAATATAATGCTCCCAATGGAGAATAGATAGAAGATTTGCTATAAAAATATTGCTTTGTCAGATATGTCCTTGGTTAGTGACAACATGACAAGTCAAACTATTGAGGCAATTGACAAATGTTAATAGGTAATAGCTCCATTGTGCTGTGTAGAGGTATACGGGGAGTAGATCTCATCTGCTGCATCACTGAAGATCCTATATAAAGAACAACAGATCAGAATCCTCCACTGTCTGCTCAGCTTGGAGGTTCATCCCAGTGACTCACGGACTGAACCCATCACCGTGTGGGCGACTTCAAATCCCCTGCATTATATAGGCTCTTAGAGGGATACACTATTCAGAGCTTTGAGTCACACAATAGAGCATGGCTGTATGGGGAAAGTTAAGTGCACGGTGGAGTGTAGAGGTGAGAGCTACCCCCGAGACAACAGAACATACATTACTCTGCAGGAAAGTGAGTGCTCAAAGGATAGAATGGAGATGAATACCGGTTCATACCGAATACTGAAATTTTTGTGCTGCACGATATGAATTTTAACCCATACCGCAATACAAGTTTGGCCCCTCCCCCTCGGGAATGAATGAATTATCAGCCCAGCACTACACTGTTCCCATCGGGGTACTGCTCACATATGTCACCCGCAAGCGCTGCCCTCCTTGTCCTGCTGTTTGTTGCGGCCGCCGGCACTGACACTCTATACCAGTGGTCTTCAACCTCCAGATGTTGCAAAACTACAACTCCCAGCATGCCCGGACAGCCATTGGCTGTCCGGGCATGCTGAGAGTTGTAGTTTTGCAACATCTGGAGGTCTGCAGGTTGAAGACCACTGCTCTATACTGTATCCCTATGCCCGGGCTGCAAAAGGTAATCAAAATAAACTTTAACTCACCTTCCCCTTTGGTCCAGACCAGCTTCCTAGGGAATGGAACGTTGGAAAGCCGTCAGCCTATCACTGGCCGCGGCTATGTTCCGCCTCGGCCGGTGATAGGTTGAGTGCACTGTCATGTAAGAAGCCGGCTTCTTACATGACAGTGGGCTCAGCCTATCACCGGCCGAGGCGGAACATCGCTGCGGCCGGTGATAGGCTGACGGCTGTCCGACGTTCACGTCCCCAGCGTAAGGCCAACGTAGGAACATGCGTTAAAGTTTATTTTGTTTACCTTTTGCAGCCCGGGCATAGGGATACAGTATAGTGTCAGCGCCGGCGGCCGCAACAAACAGGAGGACGAGGAGAGCAGCACTTGCAGGTGACGTGAGTAGTACCCCGATGGTAACATCGGGCTAATAATTAATTTGGGGGGGGGGGGAAGAGGGGGGAATACCGTTATATACCGTGGAACCGCCATAAGTTACAAAAATACCGCAATACACATATTTGGCCATACCGCCCAGCCCTGGATGAAATCATGAAAAAGACATTAACAGGGAGGAAGCATGAATGGCACTTCAGAGCAGAGACTCTTGTAGGGGTCCTGATGCCTTGATAACCCTGCTCACTATGTGGGTACATGCGCTGTACACATTATAATAATCTTTATTACACAGCAATATATTCTGCAGCACATTACAGAACATATGACAATTAGAATAAAAGAAGGGCCCTGCTCACAGGAGCTTAGACTCTATGCTAATACCACATCTGCCTTTCCATTTACTTTCCCTTGAAATGAAAGTTATTTTCTGGAGACTTTTCTATAAATACTGCATCATACCCGATTCACCCAGCTCTTACAAAAGTCCAATCCACCTGGTTTTGCAACATGGACCTAGAAGGGTTCATCCACACATAAATAATCTGCTTCGTGTTTCCGGCAGCAGAAATTATGCATTCCCGCAGCAGAAATTTCTTCTAGTTCACCGTCTAGTTATTAGTTTTATTATTTGAGGTAACAATAGTCTTCTCCTCTTTACATCATTGTGCATGTTAATGGTCAGTGAGCATACATAGTATAAAGTCTAATGTTGCCTTGGTTTTATTATTTATATATAATTGCACACAGTATACATGGTCCCACATTAAAAGAACTACCAGTGCTGGAATATCTCATCATATATCTGCTAATCTTAGGCTAGGTTCACACAACCGTTTGCATGCGACCCGTTAAGGGTTCTATCGGCTTTTTTTTTTTTTTTCTGAGTCAATTGGACCCTAAAACGGAACAGATGCAGAAGGCTACTGCTGGGTCCCTATGGCCCCCATTCACTCGCCTGGGGTCATTCGGTGAACAAGTATTTTACAGGATTTTAGCAGAGAAAAAATATAGCTTGCAGTATTTTATTCTCCGCTAAACTCCTGTTCTTCTGGCCAGATTGCTGACGGAACTCCGAATAGCGGGCTCAACGGCAATGTGAACGAGGCCTTGCAATATGTCATGTCAAAATGACTAACAAATGAACCTAACTCAGATTTGGTGAGTGATCCACTTTATTTAAAGGGGTATTCCAGGAAAAAAAACTTTTTTGTTTATATCAACTGGCTCCAGAAAGTTAAACAGATTTGTAAATTACTTCTATTAAAAAATCTTAATCCTTTCAATAATTATCAGCTGCTGAAGTTGAGTTGTTTTCTGTCTGGCAACAGTGCTCTCTGCTGACCTCTCTGCTTGTCTCGGGAACTGCACAGAGTAGAAGGTTTGCTATGGGGATTTGCTTCTAAAATGGGCGGTTCCCGAGACACGTGTCATCAGAGAGCACTTAGAAAGAAAAGAACAACTCAACTTCATCAGCTCATAAGTACTGAAAGGATTAAGATTTTTTTAATAGAAGTAATATACAAATCCGTTTAACTTTCTGGAGCCAGTTGATATATGAAAAAAGTTTTTTTCCTGGATAACCCTTATAATTCTTCTCTCACTTGGACATTATACACTTGGCTGAAAAATGAAGTTGTTGAGTACCGCTGTCTTTGGGATACCATCAAATCCTGCTCCTGTCTCCTTGGTTGTTTTTCACATATATGTGTATGCAATGTGCCTCAGAGTTTTCTCTTTATTTGTGGTTAGTTCACACCATATTTATATGACATAGCAAACAATACCTCCAATGTATATCCCTGATGTATGTCACTGTTTGACCATACAGCAGCTATTGGGCACAATGCAAAAAAGTATAGAAAGGAGCACTTTGCTATGCTTTCCTATGCAGAGAAAAAATAGTTATCCCGATGCATACCCTCTGACAGAGGCTTTCATGATGCATACAGTGAACATTTTTAGTTGAACGCTGTGTGAATACAGCCTTACTGGGCTTTCTGAACCACTGGGTGGTCAGATTAATGGAAATGTACATCACTCAATATCCCAATGTTTTGTATTGATCAGTGAGCGCTCACTCGGTAGGTTATTTCTTCTTTGTTGGTTTATTTGACTGACTCATTATTTTGCCCTTCACATCTGAATTACACACAGGTCGGCAACGAAATACAAAGAGAATGCAGCTGACTGTCCAGAGTATGAACCTCCGGCATAGAAAACTGATTGATCTGCAGAGGAAGGATGCTGAGATCCCCCGGGGAGTGACCAAATCTCATCTTATACTCATCAAGATGGTGAATAATTGTAAGGAGGAAGCACTAAATACAGAAGAGGAGAGGAAACAATGTTCCTAAATTAAAGGCACTCCCTGGGGAAATGACAAGTTTACTGTCGGGGAGGCACATAACCACCAGAGGAGTAATGAAGACAAGTGACACTCCAGTCACACATGGTGGCACCCATCTCCTACAGTATTCTCCATATGAAATATCACAGCAGAAGCATATGTGGTAGGCTAATCATTAGCCATATTTGTGGGAGGGGCAGCTTGGCTTCATAAATACAGCCCTCGTACTCACTTCTAGCTGACGCTCTCAGTTGGTCATCTACGTCATCAGTGGGTGTCTAGCGTCTGTGCACGGGACCAGCATATCGGCAGCTAGAACGATCCGAAGTGCTTCTACGTTCCGCTGCTAAACAAGTAAGATCGGGGCCTGGGGGAGAGGGAGGTCAGACCCAGGGTGCTGGGGGGTAGGGCGGAACGGTACCTCAACGCTGCAGCTCACTCTGTGCGGCCGGGCACGCGGTGGCGCCAGCGGCTTCAGCGCCGTGGTATCGCTGTGGCTGGGTAGCGATATCGGCGTCTGTGCCTGGACGCATGCTGACAACCTGCTGGCGGCGGCTCACGGGGGAATAAGTTCCAGCGTGCTGATGTCTAAAGCTCGGCAGGTTTATATGCCAGCATCATGTATTCACCGCGCCGATGTCTATACATCGTATTGGATACGTGGGGCCGAGCTCATACACATAGGGGCATAGAGGTAATGTTATATGCAGCAAACATCAAGGGTTAACCTCTTGTGACTACATACTTGTATATCGAGTGCACTCAGCGCACTGCGGCACCCTTTCCCCATACTTCGCACACCATTCAGACCACATGTTAGGTATGGTTGCTATGGGTTACTAAAAAGAAAAAAAGAAAAAGGGAAGGGGCGGGTATAATATAGAATTAGGGGGGCTGTTAGGTAAACAACAGATGCTTATGGATGGTCATGTAAACGCATACATGTTGGTCTCGCTTATGTTTTCAGGTGGACGTTCAGCATTCCACATATAATTTGCCTCAGCGGTGACCAAGTCATTTTGGTACGTGTTGTTGCTTGGTTTTCACCCCCATTTGTCGTCTCAGCAATTGATTATACATGTTGTCATTCCCAGGTACTTTAAATATACTTAACCCTCACGTTCACAATTGGCTCCGCCCTCTCTCAACGCTCATACGGTGGCAACCTGCCTCATCAGTTAACCCCTCGGGTTAACAGTTCGCACAGTAAGAAGAGGGTAGCCTACTCCAAGCATTTGCAAGGCTCATTTGGACACCATATCACATTACGTTGTTGCTCCCCGCAGGTTCTTGGCTTTTTTCTTCACCAGGCTACATAATTAGGTGTGTACTGATAATTAGGGATAGAATCTTACACAGTATACCAGACGCATACTCATGTTAACTATCTTTATTTAGGTGGACTCAGTGGGTGCCTACTCCTTTCTCTCAACGCTCTTTTTCATACTACTGCTTAAATCGGGTAGGTCATTAAAAAAATAAAAAGGGGGGAGGCGGATAGGCAGGCATGACACCGGGGCACATCCGTGTCACTCAGGGTGCTAGAGGTCAATTCTGATAAACAGGTTAGTAGGTTCAGGTTGGCACATAAGAGGTTCAGTAGGCGTCAACACATGGCTCAGTAGACACAGGTAGCATGGGGGTGGCACAGTTACAAGAGCACGCCACACAGGAGCACGTTCAGCCAAGTAGCTGTTAGCTTCAATATCGGCATAAGCATGTGGCTCACTTTTAACCCGTCTCACGCACACAAGTTTCATGGTTACATCTATCTCCTATCCTATCTCGTCTATAGGCACGTTGCTTATGTTTAGGCCTATCACGTCTATAGGCACGTTGGTTACGCTTAGTCCTATCACGTCTATAGGCACGTTGGTTACGCTCAGTCCTATCACGTCTATAGGCATGTTGGTTACGCTTAGTCCTATCACGTCTATAGGCACGTTGGTTATGCTTAGTCCTATCACGTCTATAGGCACGTTGGTTACGCTTAGTCCTATCACGTCTATAGGCACGTTGGTTACGTCCGCATTGGCAGGCACAGGGGCTGATAATTAGTCAATGCACTATCTCAGGGGAGGCAGCACTAGTACAATCACAGTAACACGGGCTCACAGTGGCTACAGTCACTATCACCTTCGTTGCTCACGCAAGGTCTCTCGCTACTAGTGACCATGGTTACTCACGCTACGTTAGCAGGTTGGTTCGCTCGTTCCTGTCACGACTACTGTCACGCGGGCTACATGCTACTTAGTTGCCACCGTTACATGTCACTTACGTTAGTAATCCTGTCACGACTACAGGAATACCACCACGCAAACACGCACTGCTTCAATATTGCCTTGTTATCAAATTCCGTCCCCATCACGGACACAGGGGACACGTTAACACTGTTATCACCTCATAGCGCGGGTTACGTAAACCTCTTTAAGTTAGCTGCTGCCGGAACACGTTCAGTCTTTCACCTACGTAGGCACCAGGGGCATGATCGACGACTCGTTCATAAGCTCACTGATAACCGGGCACCATTAGTTCTCACGCACGGGTGTGGAACACATGGTTATGGCTTCAAAACTTAGCCTTCCGCCATTATGATTAATTCCACTTTATGTTACTTTCCACAGTCAGTATGTCTCATATATCGGATTTAGAAGAGACTCCATCGCTACCAGACAATGCGGATCAGCTGTCCGACCACGATAGCATTCCATCCCTTAGGATGTGGACCATCCCGAAACTAACAGCGGAACTCCACAGGAGGCACATTTCTTATCCCGCAACTGCAAGAAAGGCCGAACTTTTCCGCCTCCTGGCGGCAGACAGGGCAGGCCCCAGCCAGGAGATAACCCCTCCGGACATGGTGCAGACTTCGTTGGCACAATTGGATGTTATGTTGAATACGGTGACTGCTTCCATCAATAGGATAGAATCCAGGCTAGAAGCTGTGGAGAGTAGCAATCTCACCACACCAGCCACTCAGGATATCCCCATCCCCAGCACAGCTCAAACTAACGTACCAGGTGGGTTAGGGTGCTTCCTGAATGTAGCTCCGTCTCACTTCGTTCCCAGTAATATCAGAAAAGAAATTTTGGAGGCTAAGCTGGTGAACCTGGCGTCTCTGCTGGTCGCGTCACACGAAGTTCCTGATAACAAAACAATAGCATGCGGCGAAGTGTCCATCATACTCAAATACAGGGACGCCAGGTTGAACCGCAAACTTACACTGCCGGAGTTCATCCTGGCGTTTAGTCTGTTCCGGGACATTATATGCTCTGCTAGTCCTAACCGGAGGGAAGAACTCGATTTATACATGTACAAGGTCGTGGACCTTGGCTACAAGTATGGGGGCTCCGCCTTCTATGAATATCATCGCTCATATGCGGCAAAAGTGTCAGCGGCATTAGTACAATACGACCATATCACCAACTGGGCCGAGGTAGACACAGAACTTTTCTGCCGCCACTTCGCGGGCCTCAGAGCCCCTGCTTGTAGTCAATGCCACGCCATGACTCACACCACTGACTGGTGCGGTGAGACAAACCTAGCTCCTAAGGGGACACAACCGAGGCACAGCTATACCTCAGCAGCCACACCAACCCCTAGGACAGCACCAGCATTAGACAAACTAGGACATCCCATCAGGTATTTAGGCCGCTCACAGATCTGTAATAACTTTAATTTTACATCCTGTCACTATAATCAATGCAGACTCCTGCATCTATGTTCAATTTGCTTACAGCACACCCCAAAGTGTCCTGTCCCCAGAAAGGGGCTACAGCATGACTAAGCAGGGTGCGCACGGGGCTGCTCTATGATTATTTACAGGGGCATCCGGACCCAGCCTGGGTCCAGTATCTGGTAAATGGCTTTATTGAGGGGTTTCATACAGGGTTACTGTCACTTCCCCAATCTTGTTTTGAATGTAAAAACTTGATGTCGGCCGTCAGGGATCCAGCTACAGTCACCGCCCTGTTGCAGGCAGAGTTGATGAAGGGGTTTCTCATTGGCCCTCTGACTTCTCCGCCATTCGTCGCTTGGAGAATTAATCCAGTGGGTGTGGTTCGGGGGAAATTCTCCAATAAAAGCAGACTAATTTACAACCTGTCCGCGCCTCATTCTTGTCAAATACCTAGTATCAATTCTTTAATACCTTCCGAAGAGTTCTCCATGAGGTAGTCCTCCATAGATGAGGCGATAGAGGTCATCATCCAGCTAGGCAAAGGCTCCCTTCTGTCGAAAGCTGACATAACGGATGCCTATAAGCTACTCCCCATTAAACCTAGTTTGTGGCAGTGGCACGGGATTAAATGGGACAAACTATACTACTTCGCCAATAAACTGACATTCGGAGCCAAGAGTAGCCCGTGGATCTTCGATCAGTTTGCCAGGGCTCTCCACTGGATCTTGCTCAACAGGGATCATTGTAATTACGTAATACATTACCTTGATGACTTCCTGTTGATCGAACATCCAGCTTCTACACGTCGGGACATAGATACGCTACGCACGATCTTCTCCAACTTAGATGTCCCGTTGGCAACCAACAAAGTGGAGGGCCCTGATACACGCATCACTTTCTTAGGGCTACACTTGGACACACTGGAAATGCAGGCCAGTCTCCCACCTGATAAACTACAGAGAATCAGGGCAGTCATTCACAAGGGGGTAGTGTCGCAGGTTACCACCAAGGTAGAGCTACAGTGTCTCCTCGGCATGCTCAATTTTGCCGTTAGAATTATACTGCAGGGAAGGTCCTTTGTCTCCAGGTTGCTACAGCTACTGCCTACAGCGCCCGAGCAAGACAGTACAGTCCGATTAGACAGAGAAGCCCTAGCCGACCTGGCCATGTGGGACAGGTTCCTATCACAATGGAATGGCATTTCCCTGTTTACTCCCAAAGCTTCTCGTCATTCACCGTGCGTGTACACGGACGCGGCTTCTTCCACTGTTTTCGCGGCCACATACCACAACCACTGGTTGTCGGAAACCTGGCCAGAAGAGGCGCACAGCCTGACAGGATTCGGGCAGGTTTCTGCCCTATTCGAGATATACCCAGTGGTGGCAGCCGCGCAAGTTTGGGGTAAAGAATGGGCTAATTCCACTGTCATTTTCTTCACGGACAACGCTGCAGTGGCGGATATCTTAAACAGCGGTAGATCTAAGTCCAAAGAGATTATGTCATTTGTTAGGCGCTTTATTTGGTCATCCTTGATCCATCACTTTTGGAGGCAGTAAGAGGATTTCTATCTCAGGATCCACTCATGCCCACTAAGCAACAGGAATTTATTTTAAATTCCATTAAATTTACATTAGAACATAACTATTTTGTTTATGACCACACCCACTACGTGCAGGTTTGCGGTACAGCAATGGGGACCAAATTTGCCCCATGCTACGCAAACCTGTACGTAGGGTCTTTTGAGACGAATCTCCTCCAACATCCCCAAATAATCTTTTATCGTAGGTTCATAGATGATATCATTTTAGTTTGGGACGGCACGGAAGACTCCTTGCTGTCCTTTATAGTTGATATCAACCAAAATAACTGGGGTCTAAACTTTACATCTACCATCAGTGGATCCGAGGTAGTCTTTCTAGATCTGAAAATCTACATCAAATCTGGTCAAATTTGCACCACCACCTACTTTAACCCCTTCCCGCTATTGGACGTATGCATACGTCCAGGCGAATTACACGTTCGCGCAAATGGACGTATGCATACGTCCAAGCGATCTCCTGCTCTGCCGCGGGCAGCGCAGGAGATCGCGGGTGGGACTCAGCTGTCAATCACAGCCGGAGTCCCACCGCAGCTGCCGGGGCCGCGATCGCGCCGGTCCCGGCAGCATTAACCCCATAGATGCCGTGATCAGTCTGATCACGGCATCTATAGTGTTTGCAGGGGGAGCGCTCTCCCCCTGCCCATCAATCGCGTCGCCGCGATAAAATAAGGGGGATCGGGGGTGTCCAAGACACCCTCGATCCCCCTTGAAGAGATAGGAGTGAGGTGGCAGGGTTGCCACCCCTCCTATCCCTGCTATTGATCGGCGGAGCGGCCGACCAATAGAAGACTGGGGGCGGGGGGGTTAAAGTTCGGTTCCCCGCGCTATGCCCGCCCATCGGTGTTCGGGCACAGCGGGGGGAACCGTGCAGTAGCGGCGGCGGCGGCGATCACTTACCCGGCGGCGGCTGTGATCACGGCGGCGGTGGAGGTAAGTATGACGCCGCGTGTGCAGAGTCTGTTGCCTAGCAACATCTGCAGGGCGACAGTTTAGAGAGTGGTCTCTAAACTGTCGCCCTCCAGATGTTGCAAAACTACAACTCCCACCATGCCTTGACAGCTGTTTGCTGTGTTGGCATGCTGGGAGTTGTAGTTTTGCAAGATTTAGAGGGGTTCAGGCTAGAGATCACTGACAGTGGTCTCTAAACTGTAGCCCTCCAGATATTACAAAACTACAACTCCCAGCATGCTCAGACAGCAGTTTGCTGTCTTAGCATGCTGAGATTTGTAGTTTTGCAACATCTGGAGGGCCACAGTTTAGAGACCACTGTCAGTGATCTCCAGCCTGAACCCCTCTAAATCTTGCAAAACTACAACTCCCAGCATTCAGGAACAGCAAATGGCTGTCTCGGCATGCTGGGAGTTGTACTTGCGTGCATCCAGCTGTTGCATAACTACATCTCCCAGCATTCTCTTTGGCAATCAGTACATGCTGAGAGTTGTAGTTCTGCAACAGCTGGAGGCACACTGGTTGGGAAATACCGAGTTAGGTAATAGGTTCTATTACCCAACTCAGTATTTTCCAGTGTGCCTCCAGCTGTTGCAAAACTACAACTCCCAGCATGCACGTTCTGTCAGTGCATGCTGGGAGTTGTAGTTTTGCCCCCCCCCCCTCCCATGTGAATGTACAGGTTACATTCACACTGGCGGCGGATTACAGTGAATTCCCTGCTTCAGGTTTGAGCTGCAGCAGCCGCAGCTCAAACTCCTAGCGGGAGACTCAGTGTAATCCGCCGTCAGTGTGAATGTAACCTAAAAACACTACACTACACTAACATAAAATAAAGAGTAAAACACTACATATACACACGTACACTGCCCCCCCCCCACCACCACCCCTTCCCCCCCAATAAAAATGAAAAACGTATCCTACTGCAGTGTTTCCAAAACGGAACCTCCAGCTGTTGCAAAACAAAAACTCCCAGCATTTCCGGACAGCCATTGACTGTCCAAGCATGCTGGGAGTTTAGCAACAGCTGGAGGCACCCTGTTTGGGAATCACTGGCTTAGAATACCCCTATGTCCACCCCTATGCAAATCCCTAATTTGGGCCTCAAATGCACATGGCGCTCTCACTTTGGAGCCCTGGCGTATTTCAAGGCAACAGTTTAGGGCCACATATGGGGTATCGCCGTACTCGGGAGAAATTGCCTAACAAATTTTGGGGGGCTTTTTCTCCTTTTACCCCTTATGAAAAGGTAAAGTTGGGGTCTACACCAGCATGTTAGTGTAAAAAAAAAAACATTTTTGTACACTAACATACTGGTGTTGCCCCATACTTTAAAATTTCACAAGCGGTAAAAGAAAAAAAGCCTCCAAAGTTTGTAACGCATTTTCTCCTGAGTATGGAGATACCCCATATGTGGGCGCAAAGTGTTCTGGGGACGCACAACAAGGCTCAGAAGGGAGAGTGCACCATGTAAATTTGAGGTCTAAATTGGTGATTTGCACAGGGGTGGCTGATTTTACAGTGGTTCTGACATAAGTGCAAAACAATAAATACCCACATGTGACCCCATTTTGGAAACTACACCCCTCACGGAATGTAACAAGGGGTATAGTGAGCATTTACACCCCACAGGTGTCTGACAGATCTTTGAAACAGGGGTCTGTGAAAATGAAAAATAAAATTTTTAATTTACACAGCCCACTGTTCCAAAGATACGTCAAATGCCAGTGGGGTGTAAATTCTCCCTGCACCCCTTATTACCTTCCGTGAGGGGTGTAGTTTTAAAAATGGGGTCACATGTGGGGGGTCCACTGTTCTGGCACCACGGGGGGCTTTGGAAATGCACATGGCCAAATTCTCTCTCCAAAAGCTCAATGATGCTCCTTCTCTTCTGAGCATTGTAGTTCGCCCCCAGTGCACTTCACGTCCACTTATTGGGTATTTCCATACTCAGAAGAGATGGGGTTACAAATTTTGGGGGGTATTTTCTGCTATTATCCCTTGTAAAAATGTAAAATTTGGGGGAAAACAAGCATTTTAGTGTAAAAAAAATATTTTTTTTTTACATATGCAAAAGTCGTGAAACACCTGTGGGGTATTAAGGTTCACTTTACCCCTTGTTACGTTCCCCAAGGGGTCTAGTTTCCAAAATGGTATGCCATGTGTTTTTTTTTTTTCTGTCCTGGCACCATAGGTGCTTCCTAAATGCGGCATGCCCCCAGAGCAAAATTTGCTTCCAAAAAGCCAAATGAGACTCCTTCTCTTCTGAGACCTGTAGTGCGCCAGAAGAGCACTTTTCATCCCCATATTGGGTGTCTTCTGAATCGGGAGAAATTGGGCTTCAAATGTTGGGGGGTATTTTCTGCTATTACCTTTTTTAAAAATGTTAAATTTTTGCTAAACCAAGCATTTTTGGTAAAAAAAAAATTATTTTTTTTACATATGCAAAAGTCGTGAAACACCTGTGGGGTATTAAGGTTCACTTTATCCCTTGTTACGTTCCTCAAGGAGTCTAGTTTCCAAAATGGTATGCCATGTCGTTTTTTTTTTGCTGTCCTGGCACCATAGGGGCTTCCTAAATGCGACATGCCCCCCGAGCAAAATTTGCTCTCAAAAAGCCAAATATGACTCCTTCTCTTCTGAGCATTGTAGTTCGCCCGTAATGCACTTCAGGTCAACTTATGGGGTACCTCCATACTCAGAAGAGATGGGGTTACAAATTTTGGGGGGTATTTTCTGCTATTAACCCTTGCAAAAATGTGAAATTTGGGGGGAAACACACATTTTAGTGAAATTTTTTTTTTTTTTTTTACATATGCAAAAGTCATGAAACACCTGTGGGGTATTAAGGCTCACTTAATTCCTTTTTACGTTCCTCAAGGGGTCTAGTTTCCAAAATGGTATGCCATGTTTTTTTTATTTGCTGTTTTGGCACCATAGGGGCTTCCTAAATGCAACATGCCCCCAAAAAACCATTTCAGAAAAACGTACTCTCCAAAATCCCCTTGTCGCTCCTTCGCTTCTGAGCCCTCTACTGCGCCCGCCGAACAATTTACATAGACATATGAGATATGTGCTTACTCGAGAGAAATTGGGCTACAAATTCAAGTATAAATTTTATCCTTTTACCCCTTGTAAAAATTCAAAAATTGGGTCTACAAGAACATGCAAGTGTAAAAAATGAAGATTTTGAATTTTCTCCTTCACTTTGCTGCTTTTACCGTGAAACACCTAAAGGGTTAAAACACTTACTGAATGTCATTTTGAATACTTTGGGGGGTGCAGTTTTTGTAATGGGGTCATTTATGGGGTATTTCTAATATGAAGACCCTTCAAATCCACTTCAAACCTGAACTGGTCCATGAAAAATAGCGAGTTTGAAAATTTTGTGAAAAATTGTAAAATTGCTGCTGAACTTTGAAGCCCTCTGGTGTCTTCCAAAAGTAAAAACATGTCAATTTTATGATTAAAATATAAAGTAGACATATTGTATATGTGAATCCAAAAAAAATAATATTTGGAATATCAATTTTCCTTACAAACAGAGAGCTTCAAAGTTAGAAAAATGCAAAATTTTCAATTTTTTCATCAAATTTTGGGATTTTTCACCAAGAAAGGATGCAAGTTACCACAAAAATTTACCACTATGTTAAAGTAGAATATGTCACGAAAAAACAATCTCGGAATCAGATTGATAAGTAAAAGCATTCCAGAGTTATTAATGTTTAAAGTGACAGTGGTCAGATGTGCAAAAAAGGGCTGCGTCCTAGAGGTGAAAATGGGCTGTGTCCTTAAGGGGTTAAGGAGGTGGATGCAAATAGTTATCTAGATTTTTCTAGTTGTCATCTAAAATCATGGAAAGCCAATATCCCATACGGGCAAATGAGGCGTATACAACGCAATTGTTCCTCTGACCTACAATGTTCTTCCCAATTAAAGACTCTAGAAAATAGGTTCAGGGAGAAAGGATACCCTGAACCACTTATAAAAGATGCTAGTGACAGGATTTTACAACTTGAACAAAATGACTGCCTACAGGTGAAATCCGCCACTCACGGAGACAATCAAGAGAGATTGGATCTAGCCTTTTTGACTCGATTCAATACCTCACATGGCTACATTAAAAAGATCCTTTCTAAAAATTGGGACCTCATCAAACAGGATCCCATTATGGAGAAAATAGTCCCTAAAAATCCTAGATGCATCTTTAGAAGATCAAAGACCCTAAAAAACCTCATTGCACCATCAATACCCACTAAACAACAAAAAAAGAAATCTACCCCACGGAGGGAGGTGGGTACGTTCTTTGGAGGTGAGGCTATCACAGGGGCCTACAAATGTGGACTTAAGAATTGTAAATGTTGTGACATTATTATGCACAGGAGAACCGAAATTCCCGTAGCTGATTGTAAACCCTATCACATCAAGGAATATCTTAACTGTGCTAGTGGTTATATCATATACCTACTGGAGTGTCCGTGTGACCTCAGATATATTGGTAGAACCACTACGAGTTTAAGACGGCGTATCAATGGCCATAGATTCAATATACGCCATGGCTTCAACCTCCATAGTGTATCTAGGCATTTTAACCTTCAACACAATAGAGATCCAACACTACTAAGAATAACACCTCTTGAAAAGATTCCAAATAATAATTACAAACTACTATGTAATAAGGAGATGTTTTGGATCTTTAAATTGAACACCCTAATGCCCCGGGGGTTAAACGAATCCTTAGAACAAGTATATTGATTCTCTTCCTTTATGCATCAAGTAATTGACGCGTATTTTATAGGACATGCATATATTGTGGAATATATTTGAGTTATCCTTTTATATGGAAGAATGTGGATATATGTGTATGTGCACACGCGTGCATCTACGCGTATGTGTGCATATACACATGGATACATGTATATGTGTATATATATATAATTTGTTATTCTCTTTCTTTTTATAATGTTTAATTAATTACATGCCTGTGATTGAGATGTGATATGTTAGAATATGCTTTATGTGTTTAATGTGATATTTATGTGTGATTATATGTGCATGCGTGTATGTATGTACACTGGTATATGTATTTTCTATGTGTGTATGCATGTATTTGTGTAGATGTGTGCTAGTACGTGTATGTGTGTATGTGTATTTCTAAGTATATGTGAATGTGTATGTATGTATGTGTATGTGTATATATATATACATATGAGAATATGGGTGTGTATGTCTACATATGTGTGATTGAGTGTTTTATGCATTGTACATGCATGTGCGTATGTCCATGCACCTGCATGTACATGTGTACGCTATATATTTATATATTTTTACATTTGTACACTTTTTATATTATACCATATTATTATTGTATGTTTTTAATTGAACATGTTTTTCTTAATGTATTACTTGCCTCCCTTTTTGTAAACATGTCCGTAGGATGGGCGTTTTTGGTTCTCTAACAATTTACCGATAGTTATCTCAGTGCGTTCCATTCTGGAGCGCATCGGGTCGCCGACACGTCTGGTGCGCAGGCGTTGAGTGTTCTATCCATCTCCGCCTGCGCATTGGTGCGCTCCAGCGTGGAACGCACCTGTCTGGAGGGCTGGCGTGTCATCCTCGATCACGTGGTGATTCTCGTCACGTGGTCGCGGGTCACACTGCCGGGACTTCCGGTTTTCCTCCCCTTAGGAGGTAATCACTATACCTCTGGGTATCACGTGATCTATGATCACGTGACCCTGGAACACGTGATCTGCAGGTCCTCAAACCATCCTTTCATTAGAACACAGGAACCAATTAACACTCCTCTACCCTGGACATGGTATGTATTTAAGGGGGCTGTTATTACTTTGTTACGATATATGCCTGAGGAAGGAGGCGATCCTGTAAGCCCTCCGAAACGCGTCGCAATAAACCCTACCCTATCTATCCACGGACCTCCGGGCCTTTTTGTCATACTCTCCTGGAAGGGGATGATGTGAAAGGTAACTGTACCTACACATCTCCCCTAGTGAAGTAAGTTTATCTCAGTGACAATCTGCTATATTTTGGTTTGATTGTTATTATGTTTTATACTGCCTCCGAGCGCTGGTTTTTCCATTTGTTCTTTTGATCCATCACTTTAGGTTTGTTTGGGAGCATATTAGTGGTCGCAGAAATGTCGCAGCAGATGCTTTGTCTCGCGGTGACACGACTCGTTTCTTCCAGGTGTGCCCAGAAGCCGACACTGTAGCTACCCTGGCGCCTCATCGCAGGTCATTGATGATGGACTAACACGACACATAATCTCTGCTCAAACACTTGTGGCACAGTCACTCTCCGTCAACACCCGCAGAATATACAGCACAGCTCGGAGATTGTTCGCTAAATTCCAGATAGACCCTCAGTATTTTTGGCTCACCCAGTCCGCGCTATCCTTAAAGGGATTAGCAAACACCATACAGCCTCTGGGGTCAAGCGGCAACCGGTCTCCGGGCAGCTCTTCAGGTCAATATCACAGTCGCTGGATGGTTTGCCATTTGGGCGGGTTCGTAGTTTGATGATTAAGACTGCGATTTACATGGCATACTACGAGTTCCTTAGGCCAGGGGAGTTTGGTAGAGCTAACTCCTCTGCCACCTTCCTGCGTAAGGCTCAGATTGCCTGGAGTGATAACTGCTATGTCCTCTCAATACATTCCTCCAAAACACTCTCTCCCGGTCAGGTAGATTTAGTGAGATACTTCCCTATCGGCAATGTATGGTGCCCAGTGTTAGTCATTCGAGAATGGTTGGGAGTCATTGACAAGCAAGTTCCAGACTCCCCATTATTCTCGATCTTGGGGAGCCCTATGTCAATCACGGTTTTCATGAACCACGTTCGAGTGTTGTTAAGCATCAGCAGCCTCCAAAAATAACATGCCGGTGCACATTATAAAAAGAATGGGTCGGTGGAAGTCCACCTGTTACTCTAGATACATACCAAATCCGCATGTTGAGATGATGTTGGCATTTAAGCTGCTGGTTTTGTAAGTCGCGCAGTTTCAATAAATACTCACTGCACCTAACCTAATGTTGTCTTTGGGCATATCTGTCGCAGCAGTTATGGCACAACTCAGACTGCTTAGCTCAGGTTAGGTAGGTTCCAGGTTCGTTCTGATAGTTGGCCTGACCACAAGTGGTAGGCTAATCATTAGCCGTATTTGTGGGAGGGGCAGCTTGGCTCCATAAATACAGCCCTCGTACTCACTTCTAGCTGACGCTCTCAGTTGGTCGTCCCTCCCACCCTACCCTTACCACATATTCTACTATCAGGGTATGCCCTCTTTTTAGGCATATCTGTCGCAGCAGTTATGGCACAACACAGACTGCTTAGCTCAGGTTAGGTAGGTTCCAGGTTCGTTCTGATAGTTGGCCTGACCACAAATATATATATATATATATATATATATATATATATTTATAGTTATTAAAAGTAATGAAATAGTCAACCTTGTTACCCATAGGAAACAATCAGAGCTAGGCAACCAGTCAAGAGGATAGGAGCCAATAACAGAACAGCTTTCATTTCTTAAAGGAGTTATGCAGAGGGGGGTTCAGAACTGTGTCCATTGTGTGGGATATAAAAAAATAAACCTTTACTCACCTCCAGTGCTCCCACAATGCCTTCGATGTCCCGCCTTGGCAAGCGATCCGCTGAGCGTCAGTATGACACATTGGGTCCTGGTGCTTACTGGATCCAACAGTTACTCTACAGCTCAAAAAGACGATCGCATTGTGGGATCAGAGCAGGACACTGGAGGTGGTGATGAGAGGCAGGGGCCATATTCAAATTCGCAATATTTCACAAATATATGGACAAATATTCGTCCTATGTTTGTGAAATTTGCATATTTGCTATGTGTGTTTTCTTCTTTTCTATGTGAAAATTTGTAATGAAATTTGCACAGTGCACATGTGCAATTATATCTTTCACCTAAAAGAAAGGAGGGATCAGAGTCTAGTCTGGAAGTGCCAATATTCACATAAATATTCGCATAAATTTGCATTAAAAAAACACGAATATTCATCATTATGAATATATCGCTATATTCTAAATATTTGCGAAATCGCAAAGTGCCGATATTCGCTGTAAAAATCCACATTTAAAATATTTGCGCTCAACACTAACTGGAGGCACCACGGGAGCACTGAAGATGAGTAAAGGTTTGTATTTTTATATCCCACACAATGGGCATAGTTTTGAACCCCCCTCCTCTTCCTGTGGGATAACCCCTTTAACCTGCTCAGGTAAAATATTGGTTGTGTGGTCATATTAGATTCATGTAAAGGGAAAAAAATGCAGTTCCCTATAGTAACGAATCAGATTCCAGATTGCTTTTCAGAGGAAATGGGAAATTAAAGCAGAAACACGATTGGTTGCCATGTGTAACAAAAGTTGACAAACTTCCTTCATTGTGTTGAGTCAATGGCTGACATGCAACCATGGAGGCAGAGCCAGAGCCATCAGTCGTGCACACTGAAACGCGCCAGGAGCAGAACATCTTTGCTGATTGACCAGTCGAGTCCTGTGGTGCTAAGTCTAGTACCTTTAGGCTAGGTTCCCACTACGGAATTTCCGCCTGCAATTCCGCTTTGAAATTGCAGGCAGAAATTACGCTTACTAAAATGTATAGTGTAGTGAATGGGTTACCGTTCACAAATTCACACTTCGGAATTTGTGAAGCGGAATTTGTGAATGAATAATCCGCTTGAAACTTTCCACCTGAAGAATGGTGTTGCTCATTCTTCAGGCGGAAATACTTACGGAACACTTTGCAGTCTATTGGAGACTGTAGTGTCTGCGTGATCCTAGCGCCAACTGATTCAGTCGCTGGCCGCACTTGGAATTTCCGGGCGGAAATTTTTAGCCCGGAGATTCTGTAGTGTGAACCTAGTCTTAGTCTAGGACAGAGATACTTAATTACTTTTTAGAAAAGGTCCCCTTACCTGGGTCTATTATCAGGTAAAGGTCTGAGCTGAACATCAGTAGTAAATATACAGTGCTGTCACATCCAAAAGACAGATGATGTCTTCTATAGTCAGTCATTCTATTTTTTTTCTCCATCTGGCCTAAACCACCCTCACAACTTTCACAATCCACGACTTAATCCTGCAGAATTGACTGTGCATGCATCTTAGACCCTCCGGTTCAGCACCCTCCTCACCTCTATACAAACTGCCCATCCCCAAATGGTAATAATTCCCCCCTGGTGACAGGGTAAGTAGGTAGGTAAGTAGGTCTCCCATTAAATAGATAGGTTTCCTATAAAGTATGTCTCCGATAGCCGTTACATTAGGTAGGTATGTCCATAGTTGGGAAGTTACCCGCCCCCAATAGGCCGGTGCTTCTCCCCATTAGGCTAGGTTTCAACTTGGTTATTTTTCTGGCAGTTTTTGGATATCTGCCACTGCAGTTTTTGAGCCAAAGCCAGAAGTGTATTCAAAAGGAATAGGACATATAAAGGAATAGTGTTGCTCGCGAATATTCGCAATTCGAATTTTATTCGCGAATATCGCATATTCGCGAATTCACGAATATTCGCGAATATAGCGCTATATATTCGTAATGACGAATATTCGTGTTTTATTTTATTTTATTTTTTTTCACAGTACACATCACAGTGATCACCCCTCTCTGCTTCCAGCTTATGTGGTGTAAGAAGGCTCTAATACTACTGTGTGAGACTGGTGTGCGAATTTTCGCATATGCGAAACTTTGCATATGCGAATTTTCGCATATGCAAATTTTTGCATATGTTAATTTTGTATATACAAATTTTCGCATATGTTAATTTTCGCATGCGCGAATATTCGTATATGCGAAAATATAACGAGACTATTACGAATATGACGAATATTCGTCCATATATTCGCGAATTCGAATATGGCCTATGCCGCTCAACACTATAAAGGAAGGACTTACACTTCTCCTCCCTTATGGATACACTTCTGGCAGTTCTCCCAAAAGGGAGGTGATATTGAAATATAGGCGGGCATGTGTAACCAATCACACCAATTGCAGAATGGTGACAGCGGTAATAATACCAACCCAAACTCAACTTTCCCATTTCCTTCTACGGAAAGGCAACTCTGGTGAGAAAAACAAACGCGGCTCAATTGCTGTGAAAGTCCTAATGGAAGAGATTTATCAAAACCTGTCCAGAGGAAAAGTTGCCGAGTTACCCATAGGAACCAATCAGATCGCTTCTTTCATTTTTAAAAAGGCCTCTGAAAACTTTTTCTCTGGACAGGTTTTGATAAATTTCCCCCAATATATTTTGAGGTGGAGGGGTCACATGACATCATATTTGACAGGGAATGTTGGGATTAGCACTATTGTATCTTTGTTCCTCCAAATTATACCCCTGGGGCTCTGGTCTAGGAGGCCCTAGGGAAGTGTTTCCCAACCAGGCTGCCTCCAGCTCTTGCAAAACTACAACTCCCAGCATGCCCAGACATCTGAAGTGTTTCCCAACCAGGGTGCCTCCAGCTGTTGCAAAACTACTACTTCAAGCATATGTTCACATGGCAGTAGTTGCAAAACTACAACTCCCAGCATTCCCTGACAGTCAAAGGTGGGGAAATAGTGCCCTAGAGCAGTGGTCTCCAACCTGCGGACCTCCAGATGTTGCAAAAATACAACTCCCAGCATTCCCGGACAGTCAAAGGTGGGGAAATACTGCCCTATAGCAGTGGTCTCCAACCTGCAGACCTCCAGATGTTGCAAAACTACAACTCCCAGCATTCCCTGACAGTCAAAGGTGGGGAAATAGTGCCCTAGAGCAGTGGTCTCCAACCTGCAGACCTCCAGATGTTGCAAAACTACAACTCCCAGCATTCCCTGACAGTCAAAGGTGGGGAAATAGTGCCCTAGAGCAGTGGTCTCCAACCTGCGGACCTCCAGATGTTGCAAAACTACAACTCCCAGCATTCCCGGACAGTCAAAGGTGGGGAAATACTGCCCTATAGCAGTGGTCTCCAACCTGCAGACCTCCAGATGTTGCAAAACTACAACTCCCAGCATGCCAGGACAGTCAAAGGTGGGGAAATAGTGCCCTAGAGCAGTGGTCTCCAACCTGCAGACCTCCAGATGTTGCAAAACTACAACTCCCAGCATTCCCTGACAGTCAAAGGTGGGGAAATACTGCCCTATAGCAGTGGTCTCCAACCTGCAGACCTCCAGATGTTGCAAAACTACAACTCCCAGCATTCCCTGACAGTCAAAGGTGGGGAAATAGTGCCCTAGAGCAGTGGTCTCCAACCTGCGGACCTCCAGATGTTGCAAAACTACAACTCCCAGCATGCCCGGACATCTGAAGTGTTTCCCAACCAGGGTGCCTCCAGCTGTTGCAAAACTACTACTTCAAGCATATGTTCACATGGCAGTAGTTGCAAAACTACAACTCCCAGCATTCCCTGACAGTCAAAGGTGGGGAAATACTGCCCTATAGCAGTGGTCTCCAACCTGCAGACCTCCAGATGTTGCAAAACTACAACTCCCAGCATTCCCTGACAGTCAAAGGTGGGGAAATAGTGCCCTAGAGCAGTGGTCTCCAACCTGCGGACCTCCAGATGTTGCAAAACTACAACTCCCAGCATTCCCTGACAGTCAAAGGTGGGGAAATAGTGCCCTAGAGCAGTGGTCTCCAACCTGCAGACCTCCAGATGTTGCAAAACTACAACTCCCAGCATGCCCGGACAGCCAACTGCTGTCCGGGCATGCTGGGAGTTGTAGTTTTGCAACATCTGGAGGTCCACAAGTAGAAGACCACTGCCCTAGAGATTGTCTTGAATGTTAGTATAGAAAGAAATGTTACTCTTTCTGATCTGGGAGTATTATTTACTTCCTATATGGTTCCTAACCCTATACATGACCCCAGCCGGTTGTATTGAGAGGATATATGCCTAAAGCTGGACAATGACCCAAAGCTGCCCCTATCCCACCGTACACAGAGGATCCAGCCAACACGTTGGACAGACCTCGGGGTGACGTCACACGCAGCTGTCGGCACGGCACTGGTTAACGCGTGCAGCGAGCAGACGTCGCCGGGTGATGACGTCAGTGAGGCCGCCTGCGCCAGGAGCGGGATCCCGTCACTTGTTGTCGCCCGTGTGTGAGAGAGGAGCCCGGTGTCGTCTCCGGTCCTCCTGCCTCAGGTAAGGTTTGATGTGACGGGGGGGCTGAGTGCTGTCTACTGGCTGGCGCCGGTTCTCTGTACTGTCATGGCCGCAGTAACAGTCCGTAGGAGCCCTTCCTACTTTGGGGGAGGAGGGCGCCCTGTATTTGGGGGGAGGACATGATGGCGGCCTCCTCTGTGCTCAGGATTATTGTTGGGCTTCTTCCTGTCTTAGGGCCTGCAGGCCGGTATGGGGCCCGGTGGGGTTATCTTTTTATGTTGGGGGAGGAGGTATAGAGGTTTGGGGAGGCTCCTGGAGGTCAGTGGAACCTGTATGAGCACATACGCCCCATATTGTGTCTTCTAGGAAGTCCACATGATGTGACAGGAGGATGGCACCATAGGAATGCATCTCTCCCTCCCCCCACTATAAAGCACCTCAGTGATGCTGGATATGTCTGTTCTGTGCCCCCTGTAAGTGACTTTTACCTCTTTTGGTGACGGTGGCCCAATGTAAGAGTTGCCCTGTAATGCCAGCTTCTTGTATTGCCATCCTCCCCCATCATCCTCCTAGTTTAGGTGCTTCCCATTTGGCGGACTGTTTAATACTTCTAGCGACTAGTCCGGCATAGTGGGAGATGTATTATGCAATGGTTCTGATTAATAGAGGTGATGAGGGGCTCTTAAGGGTCCACAGCCATTGTACAAGTACTGCAGTTCTTTCAACATAGGCTACAAGTCTGTACTTGAATATGCCATTCTATTTTTAGCGGGGGTGCGGGGTGCCCGAGCCCTTCCTACTACTAATAGTAATGCTTTGGCTGGCACAAATGGACTTATAGCCTGTGTAAATATTAGAGGAAGTTTGTTGCAGTGCCAGGAAGGACAATCAGAGGGAAAAACTGGTCTCTATGATGGCATCACAGGGTTAGCTCATTCATCCCAGCAGGGACAGCAAAAGAACACACAAGAGGTTAAAAGCCCCTCCCCATCCCTACATCAGTGAACTATGAATAACTAAGCACCAATGATGCTCAAGGCAGAAACAAATAGTCAAAATGACTGAACCAATTGTCCGTTATTTTATCGGGCATTCTGTCAAAATAACGGATATGTTCCATCTTTTATCACCCGTTATTTCATCTGTTATTTCATTTCCATGTTCTGAACATGCACAGTGCAAATAACGGATCATAACGAACGTTAAAATAACGGGCACTAACGGATGTCAATTGTGAACATCCTTCACCCATAGACTTCAATGTTAACATTTTGATGGCCGTTATTCCACCGTTATTTTTGATGGGACAAAAATTAGCGCATGCACTGTCTTTTGTGCCATCAAAAATAACATCCATTAGTCATAATGGGATATAACTGGTGCTGCAGGATGGTCAAAAATCCCATTGACATGAATGGGATATTTTGACGACTGTATTAGGGACTTTCAGACAGGAGTTCATGATGGAAGATTTAGCAGGGTGACAATGGTAGTGTGAAAGGGGCCTTACTGGTACAAGAACAATGTCCATATGGATTAAAATGCTATCTGTGGGGCCTGTCAGTTCACACCAGGAGTGCCATGTCTTCATACCATCTGTATACCTTCATCTGCAGTCTAAGCAAGGTTCACATCTGCGGCAGAGGTCTGTTCGGGATCTCTGTCACAGACTCCATTTCTGACATATAATCACTGAGCCGGATGGTCTGTTGCACAATGGACATCACCAGATCCTGTTGACTCTAATGGGGTCTTTCTGGATTGACCGCTTGCAATATCTTTTTTTCTTCGCTCATGTCCCGTAATTTCAACAGTTTTTGCAAATGGAGCTCGAATGCAGATGTCAACCTAGCCTTAGGGTGCGTTCACACTGCGGAATCTCCACTCACGAACAGACCTCTGTTGCAGATGTGAACCTTGCCTTAGACTGCAGATGAAGGTATACAGATGGTATGAAGACATGGCACTCCTGGTGTGAACTGACAGGCCTCACAGATAGCATTTTAATCCATCTGGACATTGTTCTTGTACCAGTAAGGCCCCTTTGCGCCTGGCGGCCGCCGCCGATGCTGCTTCAGCGCTAGGGCCGCGGGGCACTGAGCAGTCACCATTGACGGCTATGCAGTGCTCGCGGAATCCGTGCAAAGAATGAACATGTTCTTTCTTTGCACGGAACAATTTCAGCAGCAAAATTGTCTGCCCCTGAAATTCTGCAGTGTGAACAAGTCTCGCGGAGACCCATTCACACTGTAGACAAAAGGGTGGGCAAAAAAGCACGGGCCTCCCGCTGCTCCACAGACGTGAAAGGAAAAATGTATAAAGCTTGACTTTTATTCCATCAGATTAAAAACATTGGATATCCATGGTCATAAAACACAAAAAGGAAAGGCAACCAACGCGATTCGAGACTAATCTGGCTCTTAGTCGTGGCACAAAACTATACGGCATGTGCCCCTTATATAGTGTATAATCTAAATGAGCCCAACGGAACCAGGAGACCTTGGAACCGGAAAGTGAATGACGTGTTCAGTCCGTACTTCGTTTAAACAAAGCCCCAAAATACGGACTGGACACTAGGTAGTGGAGTGTGTGCAGGTGGCTGGGCGTCATATAATATCGCAACTAGTGTGCATATGGCCTAATACACATGATGAAAAAATAGTATAGAACAAAAATAACCAACAAGTACAAAAATGCCGGACATATGCTTGTACACTATACATGATTTTTTGGTAACATTACCATCTATAATGACATTATATGACAGTCTTACGTTGATATATCCATGCCATACATTGCTGGCAGAAACGCAAGAGGGTTAGAACAGAATACAAAAATGATAAAGAAGGGAACAAAGGAAGTATTGTATGTTAGTCAAAATAGCGGAGCCGGCACCGGTACTCGACTTAAATGGGTATTCCAGGCAAAACCTTTTTTTATATATATCAACTGGCTCCGTAAAGTTAAACAGATTTGTAAATTACTTCTATTAAAAAATATTAATCCTTCCAATAGTTATTAGCTTCTGAAGTTTTCTGTCTAACTGCTCAATGATGATGTCACGTCCCGGGAGCTGTGCATGATGGGAGAATATCCCCATAGGAACTGCACAGCTCCCGGGACGTGAGTCATCAGAGAGCAGTTAGACAGAAAACAACAACTCAACTTCAGAAGCTTATAACTATTGGAAGGATTAAGATTTTTTAAAAGAAGTAATTTACAAATCTGTTTAACTTTCCGGAGCCAGTTGATATATAAAAAAAAGTTTTGGCCTGGAATACCCCTTAAAGCATAACTTCACTTGTCACTATTGTGGAAAACCAGGACATTTAAAAGGGAATGTAGGAAGCTGCAGAGGGACAAGCAGAATGGGACAGTGCAGAATCAGCAGTACTCTCAGGCAGCATGGCAACAAATGGTAAATTACCAATAGGAAGCAGGCTACCCCGTCCCCATAATGTCTTCAGCGGGGGAGGGTACCTCAGTCCAGATAAAGGGAAATATCTTTGGTGACAATCTCTCTTTTCTAGTGGACACGGGGGCAGCCACAAGTATAATTCAGAAGAAATATGTTCCACAGCATGCCTTGTCACAAAATACTCAGACAATAGTGGGGGTAGAGGGAAGACCTACACATCTCCTCGAAACACTTCCCACAAAAATCACATTCAGAGATCAACAACTTGTCACAAAACTTCTAATGAGCGAGGACATACCTGTCAATATACTAGGCACTGACATGCTCCATGGTCTACTTACTACTAGATAATTTGTTACGATGTTTTGGTATTATATACCACTACTTTGTATCAGAACATTGTTACATTTTATGACATGGTATATGTCCCGTTTATTATCTCCTTTTAGTTCTGGAGCTACTCAGTACAAATTTTGTAAGAAATATATTGAACCTGGCTGATAAAATTCTGCAGTCAATGAGACCTCTATATACACTCATTTATTCAAGATCTGTAATGCATGACAAAAAGCAATCATCTGTTTACTGTCATTATTATGCCCCTATTCATATGTTCGGAGCTTTCAAATATAACCTATTTTAATCTACATATACTGTGCACATGCATATATATATATATATATATATTTTTTGTACTTGTTGGTTATTTTTGTTCTACACAATTTTTTCATCATGTGTATTAGGCCATATGCACACTAGTTGCGATATTATATGACGCCCAGCCACCTGCACACACTCCACTACCTAGTGTCCAGTCCGTATTTTGTGGCTTTGTTTAAACGAAGCACGGACTGAACACGTCATTCACTTTCCGGTTCCCAGGTCTCCTTGTTCCGTTGGGCTCATTTAGATTATACACTATATAAGGGGCACATGCCGTATATTTTTGTGCCACGACTAAGAGCCAGATTAGGCTCGAAAGTTTTATACATTTTTTCTTTCATGTCTGGAGCAGCTGGAGGCCTGTGCCTTTTTGCCCACCCTTTTGACTACTGGATTCCGGGACCCGGCCCACTGTTTGCCTGCCCTACTCTCTGCACCATATGGGACTTCTGTTCATTCGGTACTGCACAGTGGTGAGCTGAACTTGTCTTCCCCCCCCCCCCTTTTTTTTTTCTTCTTCTACCCATTCACACTGATGTTAAGTTCACGCGGTTTGATGTTCTCCTGACGTCCTCTGCACTGCACTTACTGAGAGCAGCAGCTGCGGCACTGACAAGTGATGTCCGGAACGCCACACGTCAGTACCTGCCGCCGCCGCTTATCATAGCCTTTCAGTGAGTGCAACGCAGAGGACGTCAGCAGAACATCAAACCACTGAGAGCCCCTGCACCTGAGCCTGCTGCCGAGATAAGAAGTATGGGGGGGAGGGATAGGGAAAAGTGATGTGGCACAAGAGGTGAGGGAGGGATGTTTTGGCCCAGGGTAAATAAAGTGCCACAGGGGGATGAAATGGCACAGGTGGGATAAAGGGAGGGGGGGGGGGGAGAGAAATGGCACAGGGGGTGGTAAAGAGGGGGAGATTAATTTGCAAAGACTCAAAGGGTAATAAAAAGGGAATGAAATAGCACGGGGGGGGGGGGTGGATCAGTGGGAAATGATGTGGCACTGAGGTTTATAAAGTCGGGGGGATGATGTGGCCGGCAGTTGTACAGAAGCAGGAGAACACTGTTTAAACAGCGGTCTTCTGCTTCTGTGCTGGGGCTGCTGCAGGGGGGTGCCTGGGCTAGTGCTGGGCGATATACCGGTTCATACCGAATACCCAAATTGTTTTTCTGCATGATATGAATTTTTCCTATACCCCTCAAATTAATGAATTATCAGCCGCAGCGCGCTGTACCCACATCTGGCAACTAATCATATGTGATCCGCGGGCAGCTTCTTACATGACAGTGCGCTCAGCCTATCACCGGCCGAGGCGGGGCATCGCTGCGGCCGGTGATAGACTGATGGCTCTGTGACGTTCCCATCCCAGGAAGCAGCATGAGGATCGCATCGTTGGACCGTGAGGACGGTAACGGGGGAACGTATGAAGGTGAGTTAAAGTTTATTTTTGCAGCCTGGGCACAGGATAGTACAGTACAGCCCAGGGGCTATTAATTATCGGGGTGGGGGCGGAGGAGAGAAGCAACGCCCACGGGTCACATGGTGATGGGAGGGGGGGGGGAAATACCGTGGAACCGCCATAATTTACAAAAAATACCCTGATACACATTTTTGGTCATACCGCCCAGCTCTAGCCTGGGACCCTCACTGGGGTATTGGCTGTAAAAGGTAGGGCCAGAAAATAAGCCTGGTTATCCCCTATTGGGAGTGTCTGCTGTTGGGAGGTGTCCCCTATTGGAAGATTTTAATGTAATACTTTTTCTACAAACCCTCCATGATAGCATTAGGTTATTTTTCTCCCGTTTCTTCGAACATCATTGGCTCCTGAGTAGTTATTGATAATTCTCTGATGGCGGGAAGAAGAGGGGCTTTCAACCTCTTGTGTGCTTTTTCCCCTACTAGGATCAATGAGTCAACCTATGTGGTGCTGTTACCAGTAAAAAAAAAAAACAACTGATAACTGCTAGGGATCGACCGATTATCGGTTTGGCCGATATTCACGATTTTGGACATTATTGGTATCGGCAATTACTTTGCCGATAATGCCCCAACCCGGCCCTGCCTCCCCGGCCAGAGACCACCACCGCCGCTGCCCCATTCCCTCCCCCATCCCCGGTTTTATAATTACCTGTTCCCAGGGTCCGCTCTACTCCTGGCTCCTGCAAGCTGCGCAGCGCAATGACGAGTGACGTCCTCAACGCGATGTCACAGTCAGTGCGCACAGTGACAGCTCAGGACGCCGCCGGAGCCAGAAGTAGCGTGGACCCCAGGAACAGGTAATTATAAAACCGGGGATGGGGGAAGGGCAGCAGCGGCTGTTGGACTAGGGAGAACCCCAGCACAGGTAGGGGGAGAGAAGTGGGCGGCGGCGACAAAGTGCCCGCTTTAAATCATTGATCTGCAGCAGCTTCTGCGGGGGGGGGGGGGGGGGGGGCGGCGGCGACAGTCTGGCTATCGGCCTGAAAGGTCACAGATTATCGGTATCGGCCCTAAAAAATCGATATCGGTTGATCCCTAGTAACTGCTACTAAGGGTCGCATGTGCCGTATATTCTGTTACCTTTTATGCTATGCTGACTTAATACGCATTCAAATGAGACATGTGACGTTACCCTAAAGGCGTTATTTGCCCATTCAAATGCCATTTCCTTTTCATTGCCACCTTCATATTTCTATCATATGCTGAATCGGCATCTCACAGAGATACATAAGGGCATTGCCTTCCAGTCTACGGCAAAGCACTGTGGATTTGAGAGGCAGTGACAAAGTCGTGGGCAGTCAAGACTGGAATGGCATCGGACCAGGCAAATAACGTGGTGCTTTGAAAAATGGATCTGTCAATGTGAGTAAGCCTTGCAAAAAACAGCATTGTGCTGTTTCCACCTACAAAATATGCAATTTTCTTAATTTTTTTCTATGTCCCTCTATTGAACAGTCTCTGACAAGCAGTGCTTATAGGCTGCTGTTTACTGAATGTGACGCCAGTAGGAATGAGGATTCCATAGTTGAGACACTATGTGGACTTGCATCTATGAGGTGTCTGTGCTGGTGACACATTGAAGGACTCATCCGATCTTATAGCAATAACTAGAGATGAGCGAACTTACAGTAAATTCGATTCGTCACAAACTTCTCGGCTCGGCAGTTGATGACTTTTCCTGCATAAATTAGTTCAGCTTTCAGGTGCTCCCGTGGGCTGGAAAAGGTGGATACAGTCCTAGGAGACGCTTTCCTAGGACTGTATCCACCTTTTCCAGCCCACCAGAGCATCAGAAAGCTGAACTAATTTATGCAGGAAAAGTCAGCAACCGCCGAGCCGAGCCGAGAAGTTTGTGACGAATCGAATTTACTGTAAGTTTGCTCATCTCTAGCAATAACATTAAATGGTCACTGCATTTCAGTCAGAAGTTTTTCCAGGCAGAATTGACTTTTAGCCTATCTTCAGGCATAAATAGCTGATCACAGGGGCAGTGTCTGGAGCTGAAAGTCTAAGCTCTGTGCATTATATGTGGGGTTACTGCAGCTATGCTCCTATATTGAGGAGAAGGGGGGGGGGGCACTGCTGAATGGGCCAGCATTCTATTAAAGGATACATTTAGGATAAGGAAGTTCCATCATGTACAGTGCTGGAAGAGAGAACAGGCTAAGTAACTACCCACTGAAAATCATTGGCTGTCAAGGAGGAGAGCAGTGGAACTGGCCCAGTGTATTGCTGAATATCAATGGTCTGTGCAACAGTGGCTGCTGAAAATCAGTGTATGTAATGAGCGCTGAGAGTCCAGACTGTACATTCAGTTATGATGGTATGCTTTATTCATTGGGTACTGAAAACTAATGCACTTTTCTAATAGACTATGGCCCAGATTTATTAAAGTGTCTGAGACAAATCTTATATTTTCCCATAGCAACAAGTTTAGAGCTTAGCTTTCTTTTTTCCAGTGCAGTTTGAGAAATTAAAGCTGAGCTGTGATTGGTTGTCATGGACAAATCAGACAGAAAGGAGAAGCGTTTTTCTGATCCTGGACAAGCCCTTTAACACACAGTTATAAGATCTGTGCCTGCTTTTGTTTAGTGGGGATACTCGCTGTTTCCTTCCAGAGGCTATGAGGGGCTTTCATCAATTCTTGTCTCCTTTTTATCCTATTTTAGTAATGAAAAGTCGCCTTGTTTTTGAACTTCCCGTGCCAAATTCATCAAATGTCACATGCTACTTGATGAATTTACCGGCTCCTACACCCATATTACCCGTTTATTCTGCTTTCCAGGGCTGAAATGACATGATGTGAGTTTGTGTGTAAATCACGGTGCTGCGACTTTATTGAGACTTTCAGAGAAAAATGGATCAGTTCCCTCTCAGGGATGTGGAAATTGTATCGCCAGGGACATACAGTTCCAGGCGCCGGGCAGGTGTATTCTTCAGGCATTTAGCCCTGCTTTGGGCAAGCAGGGGTAAAAGCCTGAGGAATTCACATAAAACAGGGCAATCAATTTTATCCTGTAACTAAACTCCTTTAGACTGCAGCTGTGCGTTGCAGCCTATAGCGAGCTGCGCAGGACGACAGCGTCCTGGTGTAGGCACAACAAGGATGCGGTCCAGTAACAATAGTGACATGGTGACGGAGGACAGGTAGCAGGGGATCAGAGAGGAGGGGAGGTTTGGTAAATAATGTGGTAGAGGAGAGGGGGGTTGAGCTGAAATATAATGACACTGGGGGCATCAGAGGAGGCATAATGACATGGGGCGTCAGAGGTGGAAGGGGGTATAATGGCGCAGGGAGCATCAGAGAGGGGGGGTAATATAATGGCACAGGGACATCAGAAGGGGGAATATAATGGCATTGGGGGACCTACTTGATCCCTACCTGATAAAGGGACATACCTACCTGAAGGGGGGAGTACCTACTTAAAGGAATACTGTAGTGCAAAATAACTTATCCCCATAAGTAATAGATCACGGGGGTCTGACCGCTGGGGCACCCCCGATCTCTTGTACGGGGCCCCAGCAGTCGGTATGAAGGGAATGTTCCGTCCCCGCATGACACGGGAGCTGAAATGCCCCATCCATGTATGTCTATGGGATACGGGGGGAGGGCGTGTCGGCCGCCGCGTCATGCGGACAAGCCACCTTCCTGCCGGGGCCCCTTACAAAAGATCGGGGTAGGGATGGGAAGGGGGGGTTCCCCAGCTCTCGGGTTAAGTTATTTTGCACTGCAGTATTCCATAAGGCGGCCTTACTTATCAGGGGCCCTATCCGCCTAATGGGGGGGGGGGGGGGAATACTGGTCTGCCTATCAAGTTTTTATTAATAAAGACCTTATTTACATACTATTTTGGTTAAAATTATTTTGTACCAGGACAAGTGGATCGTTATGATCTGCTCCGTTTTAGTCCCTTGGACAAGTAGTTTTTTTTTTTTCCACACCCCTGGCCCCCTGCATTATAAAGCACTGCAAACAATAGTTCACTTTCAGATATGATCTATAGCAAAAGTTGCAGGGGAAGAGACTTTTTGTGTGACAATTTTAGATTTAAAGAAACGTTCTAAACAGCTTGATGAATTCCCCTCTATATGCTTTTCCAGCATGTTCATTTTTAGCTCCAGCATTTTATGTGCAAAACCTGTTTAGTCTATCAACTCTTATGAAGAACTTTGCAGGCCTGTGAGCAGAAAACACTATACATATTAAAAAATTACAGGAAAGCAGTAACATTTCCACTGGGTGTGAATATACCTTTATCCCTTTTCACAGTTTGTTATATATATATATATATATATAAATACCAGAGTGGTTGCAGCACTTCCAAAACAATGCATGTGGGTGCCCAGCGTCCTAGGTCTGATCGGGACCCCTTAAGATATCCAACAAAAAATGGCGCAGCACTCCAACGAAGTTTCCAAAAAAAAACTGAGTTTATTCACCACATGTTACCAACAGCAATGTTTCAAGCATGCTTGAAAAAGGCTCTAGTGTTGAGCTGAAACGTTGCTGTTGGTAACGTGGTGAATAAACTCAGTTTTTTTTGGGAAACTTCGTTGGAGTGCTGCGCCATTTTTTGTTGGAGATATATATATATATATATAATCTCTCTCTCTCTCTCAAATGTCAGGTCGGGATGTAAGGATCGGGCTCAGAGGCTGTCTGTTACATAAATGACAGGTGCTGGCTGTTCACTACAGCTGACACATGCATCTGCCATCTTAATACTCCAAATAATCCCTGCTTTTGGCCTTCTAACTGCTGTAAAAGCTCTATTCACTGCAATATAGAAGTATATATTTAAATAACGTGTGTGTGTGTGTGTATATATAAACATTTAAATAGAGGGGGGTAATAGGGAGTTTTAGTTTTTTATCAAATAAAAATGAGCAATTTTGTATCACTGTGTCCTTAACATTTCAAAGCAAATGATGTTATTTATTCCACATAGTGTATGCTGTAAAACTAAAATAAAAACCATTGCAGAATTGCTGTTTTTTTTCCCCTTCTCATATCGCCTCTTCTCAAAAATTGATCAAGAAGTAATCAAAAAGTCACATCTATTCCAAAATAATGTTTACATTTTTAGCCTCTGATGTTAATGTATATCATGGTGCCCTGGGGCTTAGTGCACCATGATGTACATATACGCCATGGACATTTAGTGACTGCAGGAGCTGCCCTCGCTTCGTGCACGGTTCTATCAGCAGCCAGGACCTTGCCGCTAATGGCTAAAAATTAAAAATAAATAAGTAAAATAAGCCCTTCTCCCAATTAAAATGAAATCACTTGTTATCTCTGCATGTGGAAATGTCCGAACTATTAAAATATAATGTTAATGATCCCAAAGGGTAAACAGCGCAAGTGTAAAGAAAAATTCTTTTGTCACAAAAATAAGCCCTCATACAGCTGCATATACAGAAAAATAAGAAAGTTATAGGGAAATGTTAACCCCTTAAAGACACAGCTCATTGGTCCTTAAAGGGGGTATTCCGGCCTTAGACATCTTATCCCCTATCCAGTGGTGGGACCCCTGCGATCTCTGTGCAGCCCCCGGTATTCTACATGGAGAATGGATTGGGGATAAGATATCTAAGGCCGGAATAGCCCTTTAAGGACACAGACAGTTTCATTTTTGCGTTTTAATTTTTCATCCTTGCCTTCTAAAATCCATAATTTTCTCTTTTTATTTTCCCATCCACAGACCCATATGGGGGCTTGTTTTTTGCGAGACCAATTGTACTTGGTATTGACACATTTTATTCTCCCATAAAATGTAAGGCTCAACCCAAAAAATATTGCAAATTTTAGAGTTTCGATTTTACGCAGTGCATTTTATGGTTCAAATTACATGTTTTCTTTAATTTGTGGATCAAAACGATTATACCCATGATGATGCCCATGTTTCCATGCTTTTCTATTATTGTACTTCTTTAACCCCTTAACCCGTTAATGCAGTGTTTCCCAAACGCAGTCCTCAAGCACCCCCAACGGGTCATGTTTTCAGGATTTCCTTATTCTTTCACAGGTGACATAATTATGGTCAGTGAGTCAGACATCACCACCACCAGGAAATAGGGCATACGTGTACGCCCTGACGTCCTGGTAGTTAAGGACATAGGGCATACCTGTACGCCTGTGGGAATTCCAGAACCTGCTGTTCGCCGGGTGGGGACTGGACCAGGATGCCTGGGGGGGGGGGCTCCGGATTCAGATCGGTGATTTGCAGCAATTCCGGGTCAAACGGGTCCCCGGTGACCTGGAAAAAAAGAGCGATAGGTGCCGTCCGACACGGCACCTATCGCCCTATAGCAGCAGGAGTGAGGTGGCACTGGTGAAACCTCACGATCGTCCTGATTCGTCTGCCATTACTGGCTGACGAATCGGGATTCCTGCTGTGGGGACGTCCCTAACGGCACCCGCTCTGCCCCTATTCTGGAGGGCGAGAGCGGGTGCCAGGAGTGAGTACCTGGAGTGGGGGCCCCCGAAGTGGAGACATCAGTGGCAGGCAGGGTCCGGCAGAGCAGCAGCAGGAGGTAAGGCTGGCCTCCTGCTGTTGCTTAGCAACAACTCCCAGCATGCACAAAAGGGCATGCTGGGAGTTGTTGTTATGCAACAGCAGAATGCACTACTACAACTCCTAGCATGCCCTTTGGTAGTTGGTGCATGCTGGGCAACAGCTGGAGGCTCATTTTTTCTATGAAAAGTGTGCCGCCAGCAATTGCATAACTACAACCCCCAGCATGCACAAACTACCAAAGGTCATGCTGGGAGTTGCAGTAGTGTATCTCCAGCTTGCCCTTCAGCTATAAGTTCATGCTGAGAGTTGTAGTTGTGCCACAGCTGAAGGCTCACTGGTTTATTTAACTCAGTGTTTCGCAGCCAGTGTGCCTCCAGCTGTTGCAAAACTACAACTCCCAGCATGTATGGTCTGTCAGTGCATGCTGGGAGTTTTGCAACAGCTGAAGGTTTGTCAGCTGCAGCTCAAACTCTCAGCAAGAAACACTCTGTAAACCCCTGACCGTGTGAATGTACCCTAAAAACACGACACTATGCCTCCAGAAAAACAGCCACTGACTGTCCAGGCATGCAGGGAGTCTTGCAACAGCTGGTGGGGAAACACTGCCGTTGGGTATTGGTGGCGGAAGCAAATCCCCAATTAAGGCCTCAATTGCGCATGCCGCTCTTTCGCTTTGGAGCCCTGTCATATTTCAAGGCAACAGTTTAGTGCCACATATGGGGTATTTCCGTACTCGGGAGAAATTGTTACAAATTTTGGGGGGCTTTTTCTCCTCTTACCCCTTATGAAAAGATAAAGTGGGGGTCTACACCAGCATGTTAGGGTAAAAAAATTTTGAAAATTTTACACTAACATGCTGGTGTTGCCCCATAATTTTTATTTTCATAATCGGTAAAAGGAAAAAAAAGACCCTAAAATTTGTAACGCAATTCCTCCTGAGTACGGAAATACCCCATATATGGACGCAAAGTGCTCTGCAGGCGCACAACATAGCTCAGAAGTGAGAGTGCACCATGTACATTTTAGGTCTAAATTGGTGATTTGTACAGGGGTGGCTGATTTTACAGTGGTTCTGATGTAAAACAACAAATACCCACATGTGACCCCATTTTGTAAACCACACCCCTCACGGAACGTAACAAGGGGTATAGTGAGCCTTAACACCCCACAGGTGTTTGGCAAATTTTCGTTAGTTAAATGTGAAAAAAAAATATTCACAAAAATGCTGGTGTTACCCTGTTAGGAAAAAGCCCCCAAAAATTTGTTACGCCATTTCTTCTGAGTATGAAAATACCCCATATGTGGATGTAAAGTGCTCTGCGGGCGAGCAACAGGGCTCAGAAAAGAAGGAGCTCCATTGGCTTTTGGAGAGAGAATGTGTCCAAAAATGAAGGCCATGTGTGTTTACAAAGCCCCCATGGTGCTAGAACGGCGGAAAACCCCCATGTGACCCCATTTTGGAAACTACACTCCTCACAGAATTTAATAAGGGGTACAGTGAGCACAGGTGTAACAGATTTTTGGAACAGTGTTCCGTGAAAATGAAAAATGCCCACACCCAGTTGGGTGTAAATGCTCACTGCACCCCTTATTAAATTCTGTGGGGGTGTAGTTTACAATATGGGGTCATATGTTGGGGGGGGGGGGGGTCCACTGTTCTGGCACCATGTGGGCTTTGTAAACACACAAGGCCCCAGACTTCTATTCCAACGGAATTCTCCAAAAGCTCAATGGCGCTCCTTCTCTTCTGAGTATTGTAGTTCACCCGCAGAGCACTTTACATCCACATATGGGGTACTTGGGGAGTTTTTTTTCTCCTATTTCCCCTTGTGAAAATGAAAAATTTGGGGTAACACCAGCATTTTAATGAAGAAAAAAAGAATTTTTCATTTTCACGTCCAAATTTAGTGAAAATTTGTCAAACACCTGTGGGGTTTTAAGGCTCACTGTACCCCTTGTTACGTTCCTTGAGGGGTGTAGTTTCCAAAATAGTATGCTATGTGTTTTTTTTTGTTTTTTTGCTGTTCTTGCACCATAGGGGCTTCCTGAATGCGAAATGCCCCCCAAGAACCATTTCAGCTAAATTTGCTTTCCAAAAGTCAAATGTGACTCCTATTCTGAGCAGTGTAGTGCGCCCGCAGTGCAGTTGACACATGGGGTATTTGGTAAATATGTAAAATTTGGGGAAAGACCAGCATTTTAGTGAAAAAATTTAATTCATTTACACATCCAACTTTAGCGAAAAATCTTCAAACACCTGTGGGGTGTTAAGGCTCACTGTACCCCTTGTTACATTCCTTGAGGGGTGAAGTTTCCAAAATAATATATATATAATTTATAATACAAACAAGGAATAAGTTGTCCAGCGCTATTGATTCCAAACTATTATACGGACCTGGCTTACAGGTGCAGGCTGCTGGGCTAAATATACAGCAACAGGAGAATACAGCAGCACACTGCTAGCACAAAGATATAGATAAAACATGAGTATATAGATACAACATGAGAAGCTATTCAGCTATGGTGCAATAGTGAGATACTTAGCTTGCAATTTGGCTGCCAAATAGCTTGGACCGTCCCACCACGGCTGAATAGCTTCTCATGTTGTATCTATATACTCATGTTTTATCTATATCTTTGTGCTAGCAGTGTGCTGCTGTATTCTCCCGTTGCTGTATAATATATAATAAAGATATTTGGTATTGGTACGTACGTAAATGTCCAAAATATTATGTTAATTATCCTGTACAGTGAACAGTGTGAACGTAAAAAAAAAAGTCCAAAATTGCTGCTTTTTGGTCACATCACATCTCCTAAAAATGGAATAAAAAGTGATCAAAAAGTCTCACCTATGCAAAAGTGATACCAATAAAATCTACAGATCACGGAGCGAAAAATCAGCCCGCATACAGCCCCTTATATGGAAAATGAGAGAGTTAGAGGGGTCAGAATATTCTGATTTAAAATATACAAATTTTGTTTAGAAAGTTAGATTTTTTTTTAACCCCTTAATGATACAGCGATTTAAAATTTTTAGCATTTTCATTTTTTCCTTCTTTCCTTTTTAAAATCCTTCACTCTTCCAATTTTTCATCAATTTTCCATCTATATGGCTTGTTTGCAAAATTGGCACAAAAAAATGCCATTAACTTTTAGGGGGTTGCAATTCTACGTAGTGCACTTTTCGGTAACAATTACACATTATGTTTATTCTGTAAGTCTATACGATTACAAGGATACCCAATGTATGTTTGTTTTATTTTGCTAGTGATAAAAAGTATAACTTTTTTAACCCCTTAAGGACCAAGGACGTACCGGTACGTCCTTGGTCCTGCTCTTCTGATATAACGCGGGGTTACACAGTAACCCCGCGTCATATCATGGCGGGCCCGGCGTCATAGTGAAGCCGGGACCCGCCTCTAATAGCGCGCAGCGCCGATCGCGGCGCCGCGCGCTATTAACCCTTTAGCCGCGCGCTCAAAGCTGAGCCGCGCGGCTAAAAGTGAAAGTTCCCGGCTAGCTCAGTCGGGCTGTTCGGGATAGCCGCGGCTAATCGCGGCATCCCGAACAGCTGACAGGACAGCGGGAGGGCCCCTTCCTGCCTCCTCGCTGTCCGATCGCCGAATGACTGCTCAGTGCCTGAGATCCAGGCCTGAGCAGTCATCCGGCAGAATCGTTGATCACTGGTTTCTTATGAGAAACCAGAGATCAGCATAGGAGATCAGTGTGTGCAGTGTTATAGGTCCCTATGGGAAAAGTGAAAAAAAAAGGTGAATAAAGATCATTTAACTCCTCCCCTATTAAAAGTTTGAATCACCCCCCTTTTCCAATAAGAAAAAAAACAGTGTAAATAAAAATAAACATATGTGGTATCACCGCGTGCGGAAATGTCCGAATTATAAAAATATATCATTAATTAAACCGCTCGGTCAATGGCGTGCGCGCAAAAAAATTCCAAAGTCCAAAATAGTGCATTTTTGGTCACTTTTTATATAATTTAAAAATGAATAAAAAGTGATCAATAAGTCCTATCAATGCAAAAATGGTACCGTTAAAAACTTCAGATCACGGCGCAAAAAATGAGCGCTCATACCGCCCCATACACGGAAAAATAAAAAAGTTATAGGGGTCAGAAGATGACAATTTTAAACGTATTAATTTTCCTGCATGTAGTTATGATTTTTTCCAGAAGTCCGACAAAATCAAACCTATATAAGTAGGGTATCATTTTAATCGTATGGACCTACAGAATACATATCAGGTGTCATTTTTACCGAAAAATGTACTACGTAGAAACGGAAGCCCCCAAAAGTTACAAGACAGCGTTTTTTTTTTCAATTTTGTCGCACAATGATTTTTTTTTCCCGCTTCACCATAGATTTTTGGGCAAAATGACTGACGTCATTACAAAGTAGAATTGGTGGCGCAAAAAATAAGCCATCATATGGATTTTTAGGTGTAAATTTGAAAGAGTTATGATTTTTTAAAGGCAAGGAGCAAAAAATGAAAATGCAAAAACGGAAAAACCTCCGGTCCTTAAGGGGTTAAAGAAAATTTTGTAGGCTTAAAATTGTTCTCTTCTGAACCCTATAACTTTTTTTTATTTTTCTGTTACGCAGCTCATTTTTTGCGCAGTGATCTTTAGTTTTTACCGGTTCCATTTTTATTTTTAATGGTCTTTTTGATCACTTTTTATACATTTTTCTGCTATATAAAGTGACCAAAAATGTGCAGTTCTGGACTTTAATATTTTTATTTTACTCCATTGTCCGGTTTAATTAACATTATATTTTAATTCAGTCATTTACGCATGCGGCGATACTGCATATGTTTATTTTTATACATTTTATCTGTAAAATGGGAAAAGGGGTGTCATGATCACACCCTATCGGTCCAGCCAAGACATTAGAGAGAGTGTGATGGTGCAAGGGTTAAAGCCGCCAGACCTCTGGGTATCCACTACTAGTCCCAGCAAGTCACCAAATTAACCCTTAGATAAACGTGTTTCCACCAGAGCTGCCTTCAGAAAGGTGAGCTCCTATATTTAGAGATCAAAGACCAGAGCTGATTAATTAAACATTTAATCTGATAAAAGGTATCACAGTGCTATATATATAAAAAATAAACAAATGACATACAGTTACAAAAATATGAAAGAGTTTAGCAAGGCACGTTCAGAAAACAAAAGATGAAGTTCTTTCAGCATGATGGTATAGCCCTCCTTGGGAGTGAGAGTCCAGCTCTTGTCAGCTTTTTGCTCAGCCTTGAACACCCTCAGTCTAGCATTGTTAAAATATTATATATCTGCCTTTTTGGAGGGCCAGGGGGGCATCTCTGTTCCTGGCCCTCTTATCTGGTTGATTATATGATGGGACCAGAGTACCCCTCACATCCTGCTGCTTCAAAAGAGCCTCTGACTTCAAAGGAGATACAAATAAACAGCCAGACCCCCAATAAAATGCAATACACAAACCCACAGTCTGAATGACCTCTCACCCCCAGGTCTTAGGTTATACACAGATACAATAAAAACACATGTATGTTTCCATAATCAGGCCTTGGGCCTGACAAGGGTGTCATTCAAACTTTTATTAGGGGGAGGGGTTATACACACTTATAACATTTTTTTCAATTTTTATTTTTTATATATTTTTTTTTCCCCATAGGGGACTATAACATGGAATCTTTAGATTCCTAACACTGATCAATGCTATGCTATTACACAGCATTGATCTGTGTTATCTGCGCTCTGTTGCTCTAGCCTGCCAAAGCAGTCTGGAGCCACAGAATGAAGATTGGATGGCACTGAGGCAGGTAGTGACCCTCTGGTTCTCCCGATCACCCATTACCCATAGGTCCCACAATCGCTTTTATCACGGGATCTAAAGGCTTAACAGCCTCTTTAATAGAGGGTTAAAAGACTTCACATCCTAATTAAAGTGGAGTCACAGACAATGAATATGCAAATTGAGCAGACACAGACCCACCTCCTGCACACTATTCACTAAATTCAGCAGAGGATCTTCTGAGGGACAAATTTAAGTAAGTAGTAGTAGTGAGAGTCGGCACTCGTCACCTTGGCGTGGTGCTCGTGGACAGGTGAGCAATAGGTAAGTGGAAGGAATCCCGGCACACACAATCTTGGATGCAAATCACCTGAAGTGTTTATTCATCATAAGCGTACATAGTGATATGGCAATTCACAGAACGCGTTTTGGCCACCTCATGGTCTTCAACAACTGATCAGTTGATGAAGGCCATGAGGTGGCCAAAACGCGTTCTGTGAATTGCCATATCACTATGTACGCTTATGATGAATAAACACTTCAGGTGATTTGCATCCAAGATTGTGTGTGCCGGGATTCCTTCCACTTACATATTTAAGTAAGTGACCCCTCATTGGACTGCTGTTTACCCACACTATAACCCAGTGAATTGAGTTGAGTGTGTGTGAACAGGCTGACAGTTTTCTTTTAACATGGAAAATAAAATACTCCCAGCAGGTCTCCTCCATATTTGTGAGGTCAATTGGCAAGTGGCATGCAAAACACAACATTTTAGTAACAATCCCAAAAAGGGCCAACAGTTAAACACAAACTGCTAAGTGTTGCAGAGAAATAATATGAATAAAGTATACATATAAATTTACAGTTTGTGAAAGGAGACCCAAATCAGTATGTAACATCAGAAGTTTACCTTCTTCCTAGCATGAAGATCCAAAATAGATCCCATTACTCCACCTCATTCTAATGTAGGGGTAGGCAACCTTTTGGTATCTCTGTGCCCCAAATTGTTTTCAAAGCCGCTTAGTGTGCCGACAATTTAGGTGTGGCTTGTTGTGGGTGGGGTTTGTGGGGGTGTGGCTTGTCACAGGGTGGGATTTTTCAGAATGTTCCCTTTATATTGCTGTTAAGACCTTATAGTGAGAACAAGTTTTTGTTCAGCATGGATAACCATTTTAATTCAGACCAGCTAAATTCAGACCCTTCCATAATACAGACCCCAGTATCAAACCCCTACATCAGTGGTCTTCAACCTGCTGCCCTCCAGATGTTGCAAAACTACAACTCCCAGCATGCCCGGACAGCCGTTGGCTGTCCGTGCATGCTGGGAGTCGTAGTTTTGCAACATCTGGAGGTCCGCAGGTTGAAGACCAATGCCCTACATGATACAGACCCCAGTATCAAACCCCACTGCATAATACAGATCCCGGAATGAGACCCCACCATTAGGGATGTCCCGATACCATTTTTTTAAGACCGAGTACTGATACTTTAATTCTAGTACTCGCCGATACCAATCGAGTACTTTTTTTTTATTTAATTTTTTTAAAGGGTATCTGTCACCAGGGTGACCCGGTTTCTGGCGCTGCTTACCGTGCTGATATGTGGGTTCCTTGTTGTGTACAATGGAGGCGTCTGCTGTAGTATGAGCCAAGATTTCTCTCTTCTCCAGTGGCACAGTTGCATTTTTTATTCTACCCCACAAATATATATATATATATATATATATATATATGTGCCGATTTTTCTGTGTTTTTAAAGCACCCAAAAATTGTGTGAATAGTAGACTTAAAGGGGTATTCCAGGCAAAACCTTTTTTTATATATATATCAACTGGCTCCGAAAAATTTTACAGATTTGTAAATTACTTCTATTAGAAAATCTTAATCCTTCCAATAGTTATTAGCTTCTGAAGTTTTCTGTCTAACTGCTCAATGATGATGTCATGTCCCGGGAGCTGTGCATGATGGGAGAAAATCCCCATAGGAACTGCACAGCTCCCGGGACGCGAGTCATCAGAGAGCAGTTAGACAGAAAACAATTCAACTTCAGAAGCTAATAACTGTTGGAAGGATTAAGATTTTTTTTAATTGAAGTAATTTACAAATCTGTTTAACTTTCCGGAGCCAGTTGATATATAAAATAAAGTTTTGGCCTGGAATACCCATTTAAAAAACATCCTATTATAGTACAAAAACCTAAAAATTGCTGTGATAAAAAGGGGTTAATTTTGACAATGGCATGACACCCCCCACCCCCAATCTGGTGGTTCCCCACTGAGCTCTTCTCTCCAGCACAGAGACTTGGTTTCTCTGGTGTTTTACTGATTCTTTGGAATTGTTCCCCATAGGGATCAATTATTTTACACTAGAAATGCACCTGATCAGTTTAGTGACGCCCGGATCTCTGTATGTAAGCTGTTACCCAGCCGATCTCTGAATGGAAAAACCACCTGCCCAATGAATTCTGTGGGTACAGCACCTAATGACAGAAGCACCTAATGTATGTGTATGTTGGGCTGGTTGTGTGTAACAGGAGCGTTGTTCTCCCACTAGTTTAAAGGACATCTGCAGCGTTACAAACACTTATCCCCTATCCTCAAGATAGGGGATAAGTGTTTGATCGCGGGGAGTCCGAACGCTGGGGCCTCCGGCGATCTCCTGTACGGGGCCGCGGCTCTCCCAGCATGACATTGCGGCCGGCACGCCTCCTCCATACATCTCTATGGGAGAGGCGGGGAGGCAGCATTCGTGCCTCCCCGCATTCCCCATAGAACAACTCACCATGAGCGCTTATGGCGGTGCCCCGTTAGGGAGATCGGGGGGGGGGGGGTCCCAGCGGTCGGACCCCCCGCGATCAAACACTTATCACCTATCCTGTGGATAGGGGATAAGTGTAATGCCACTGCAGTTGTCCTTTAAGGCAGTGTTTCTCAAGCGCGGTCCTCAAGTCCCCCCAACAGGTCATGTTTTCTGGATTTCCTTAGCCTTTCACAGGGGATATAATTCTGGTCAGTGAATCAGGCATCACCACAGTTATATCACCCGTGAAAGACAAAGGAAAACCTGAAAACATGTCCTGTTGGGGGGGTCTTGAGGACTGCGCTTGAGAAACACTGGTTTAAAGGGGTACTCCGCCCCTAGACATCTTATCCCTTATCCAAAGGATAGGGGATAAGATGTCTGATCGCGGGGGTCCCGCCACTGGGAACTCCCACGATCTCTCATGCAGCACCCCCTGTCATCTGCTGCATGGAGCGAACTTCATTCATTTTACCTTAACTTTAATTCTTGCAAAAACAGCACCACTCCTGTCCACAGGTTGTGTCTGGTATTGCAAATATGCTCCATTTAGTTGAATAAGACAGAACTGCAGTACTACACAAGACCTGTTGACAAGAGTGGTGCTGTTTATGCAGAAAAAAAAGCTGTTTGTTTTGTTTGTTTGTTTTTTCCCCTTTAATCCTGGACAACTCCTTTTAAGGGTAGGAATAATTCTTGTAGCAGAAATGTTGCAGATTTTCACATTTAACTCCACCACGTTAACAGTAGCAGAATCGTAGACAATTTTTACTCCTTTTAGCCACACGCTCCAGGAGAAAAAAAATCATCACACGATTTTGACTTTCAAAATCCGCATAAGTTTATTTGTTTCTTTATCTGCATAATCTGCATTTTGAAATCCGTAGCAGAAAGTTCACAGACAACTCTGCAGCTTTTCTGTTACATGTATACCTATCCTCAACGCCCCCTTACATGTTAGAAAAGATGGAAGGCTGACTGTCTAATGTGTATGGGCCTCCCCCTGTCAGGGAGGAGAGGGATTGTTGGATTTCATCTGACAGACCCTTTTATTTCTTTGAGAAATAAAACACTGGAGGAGTCTGGCAGCAGTTTACCCCTCATCTTTCCATTCAGCATTCATGAATGCTTGGTTATGCTGAATGTTTAGGCCTCTTTCACACTGCCAATATGCTCTTGCAAATTCAGCCGTCAAACTCCTTCTTTTTTTTTTTTTTCATTTTTTGTAATTTTGCCGGTGTATACAGGCAAATAACGGGTCCCGATGGACCCCATTGTATTCAAGCACAATTTTTTCTCCGGCTTCTCTCGAACCTAAAATAACGGGCTTTACACTGCCGGAGACTGCCGGGTTTGATCACTGTTGGCCGAAAGATAGCTGTCACATGTATATGGGCAACTTTATTCTCTTTGCTACAGTTGCATAGTTAAGTACACTTTGAGATAAAGTAACTGGATTTATACTTGCACTGATACATTGAAAGAAACTACATTTCACCTTCTGGATGTAAACAGTTGTTTCCATTCACAGTCCACAAGAAGAGAACTTGAGAATCGACCAAAAGACATTTGGGGGGGATTTATCATTCCCTGTGCCAGTGCAGAGTGGCAATATTCTTTGCATAAGCTTTATTTATTTATTTATTATTTATTTTTTTAAACAAAAGGAGAGTTTTTGAAACATTTGATTATTCAAAGACTGCGCTGGCACAGAAAAATTGTGCAATTTTGCTAGCACAAGGAATGATACATTTCTCCCATAGTTTGTTTTAAAAAAATTACTCTTACATTATCTAAGGTTTATATGTAAACTAGCTGGCTGCTTTACATCATTATCTTGAGTCATATAACATTTCTGACACTCACACTGTTCTCTTTCAGGTACTTCTGACAGATGGCCTCACCAGATAGTCCTGAACGGGACCCACTGTCTCCTGAAGAAATTTTACCTGAGCTGACAGACGAAGAGGAAGAAGATGATAGGGATCAGTCTTCAGACCATGAGCTGGAGAGAGAGGAGGAAGAGGATGATATTGACCATAATGATCCATTAGAAGAGAAGGATTTATCCACTGACTCTAATGAACCCTTATCGGGCTCAGGAGAACACATTTCACCCTTCTCAAACAATAAACATTCCCCAAAACCTTTTCCAGAGGATAAAGCCATTTCTGGGTCCCTCTTAGAACCCCTCCAAGAGTCTCCAGATTCCCCTACAATGGACGAAGGCATTTTGGACATTGCCGAAAAAAATCAATCTGGCTCAGAAGAACACGAGAGACATTGTATTAAGTCTCCTCATCCCTCTGATGATGATGATCACTTGAGTCAGAATAAATCTCCTGGCTCAGAGAGTGAACCAAATCAAGACATTCAACACTTTACCAAAGAGGAAGATGATGACCACGGACGAGGCAATGACCTTCACGACGAAGCTTCTTCTGTAACAAGAGAACTGGATGAGCATGAACTGGATTACGATGAGGAGGTCCCAGAAGACACGGCAGGACCAAACCAGGAAGATGACCAAGAGAAACTTGTGGGTGATGATGAAGATGAAAAAGAGAAAGAAGGTTCTCCACTCAATGAGAAGAAAGAAAGTGAGAAGACTGAAGAGCCGAAGGATAAGAAGGAGGAGGATGATGGAGAAATCGATGAAGGGGAGATTGATGTAAGTGATTTTGAGTTGTTTGGTTCATTCTATTTTACATAGTTTTGTTGTATTTTATTTAGTTGTTTTTTGTCTTGATAGTACATTTTAATTTGTTGGCTTACCTCAGATATAGAACTGGTAGAAAGATTAACCCCTTAAGGACACAGCCCATTTTGGCCTTAAGGACGCAGCCAATTTTAGTTTTTTTTTTGTATGAATATATATTTCTTTTATATTTCCAACCACAGACTAGTATGAGGGCTTGTTTTTTGTGTGACCAGTTGTCCTTTGTAATGACATCACTCATTTTACCATAAAATGTATGGCAAAATAAATAAAAAAATACTATTTGTGTGGGGAAATTGAAAAGAAAACCGCAATTTGGCAAATTTTGGAAAGTTTCGTTTTCACGCTGTACAATTTACGGTAAAAAATGACAACTTGTTTTCTTTATTCAGTAGGTCAATACGATTAAAATGATACCCATGATTACATACTTTTCTATTATTGTACCGCTTTAAAAAAAATCTCAAACTTTTTAACCAAATTAGTATGTTTAAAATCCCTCTATTTTGATGACCTATAACTTTTTCATTTTGCCGTATAAGCGGCGGTATGAGGGCTAAGTTTTTGCACCATGATCTGTACTTTGTATTGATACCACATTTGAAACTTTGAAATAAATTATTATTTATTAAATATTATGTGACAAAAAGCAGCAATTTTGGCCTTGTTATTAAATTTTTTAATGCCATTCACCGAACGGGATCAATAACATTACATTTTTATCGTTCGGACATTTACGCATACGGCGATACCAACCGCGAGCATCGGAGCGATACTCGGGTCATGCGCACCAGGTCCTGGCTGCTGATAGTAGCCAGGGACCCACTGGTAATGGCTGACATCCGCGATCGTGCGGATGTCCGCCATTAACCCCTCAGATGCCATGATCAATATAGATCACGGCATCTGCGGCAGTACGGACACTAAAATGGACTGCCGCGGTGGTCTGATCATCCAGAACAGCAGCCGGAGGTCCCCTCACCTGCCTCCACTGCCTTCCACGGGTCTTCTGCTCTGGTCTGAGATTGAGTAGACACAGAGCAGAAGATGACAGATAATACTGATCAGTGCTATGCCCTATGCATAGCACTGAACAGTATTAGCAATTGAATGATTACTATAAATAAAAGGGAAAAATCCCCTCCTTCCCCCCCCAATAAAAATGTAAAAATGTCAGTTTTCCCCCATTTTACCCCAAAGAAGTGTAACACATTTTTTTTGAATAAATATATTTGGTATCGCTGTGTGTGTGAATATCCGAACCATTAAAATATAATGTTAATTATCCCGTACGGTGAACGGTGTGAACGTAAAAAAAAGAAAAAGTCCAAAATTGCATTATTTTTTTTTTTTTTAAGCAGTATAATAGAAAAGTATGTAATCATGGGTATCATTTTAATTGTATTGACCCACAGAATAAAGAAAACAGGTCTATTTTTACTATAAATTGTACAGCATAAAAACGAAACTTCCCAAAATTAGCAAAATTGCGGTTTTCTTATCAATTTCCCCACACAAATAGTATTTTTAGGTTGCGCCATACATTTATGGTAAAGTGAGTGATGTCATTACAAAGGACAACTGTCGCGCAAAAAACAAGCCCTCATACTAGTCTGTGGATGAAATTATAAGTTATTATTTTTAGAAGGCGAGGAGGGAAAAATGGAAACTTAAAAATAAAATTGTCCTTAAGGGGTTAAGTATCAGGGCACCAGTACTTACATTTACGTCCTGTGTCGTTAAGGGGTTAAAGGAAATACTCCAGACAAAACTAATACTAGGACATAAGTGCCAAGCACGACACAGGGATTCAAAGAAAATCTGGAGACTCGGCCTGTTTTGGCCCTGCACTTTGCAAACCTTACTTTTGCCAGGGGAGTAGTTTATACTCTTCTACAAATAAATGATTGCGTGAAAAGGATTGTTTGAGTAAGAAACTCATTGGCCATTATTACAAGACCATTCTAAAGACTCCAGAACTCTACTGTTAAGAATGATGATGTAGAGGGGAGTGTTGTAGACCCTTCCTGCCAACCAGACCCAGAATCTTGAAAATGAACACTGCTATGACAAATACTGTAGTTTAGCCCCAGTACAGCTGTAGGATCCGCATGCATAATCAGTGGAGAGGTGATGATGATTTTCACTGAAGCACTGCTTCCCCTTTGTGCTGCGAACCCCTCCGATCACACAATTTATGGCCCCTCATACAGAAGCGCGCCTTCCTGTCTTAGCATTGTTATCTTTACCTTGGAGCAGGAATGATACAGAAATAGTCAGAGGCACTTTAAAAACACCATAATGTTCTAAATGGATGTATCCTTTATAGAGGGGTGTATACGGTGGGCTTAGGGGCGGAGTCTGATCTAGGGTAGGGACACAGGCTGCACGATTTATCGCAATCGAATCACGTTTTTTTTGTGGAATGCCATACAACGATTTCACCCTATGAAAAAACATGCGATTATGCGGTGTAACAGTAAGCCACGAGCTGAAGGTTTCGGGAAGCGCGCTCGGAAGCAGACATGCAGATAAATCCCGGTGCAGAGTCGGTCACTGGGCTTTGGCAGCTGCAGGCTCAGCTCTCGATGGCGTTGCCCGGCCCCTCCAGCCCGCATCTTACTGTCTCTCCTCCGAGCAGTGGTCAGCGCTGGGAGGAGGTGACTTAACCCCACCACGGCTGGTCACCATTTATATACGGCTCAGCCGCGGAGTAGGGGTTTATGAAGCGAGTTCAGGAGCTGAGCTCGCTTAATACTGGATAATGCCGGACATCACCGATCCGAGTGATGTCCGGTATTAACCCTTTAGACACTGCAATCAACGTTGATCGCTGTCTGATCGCTTTTGGCTGTCTGGGCATGCTGGGAGTTGTAGTTTTGCAACAACTGGAGACGCACTGTAGGAAAACACTGCTCCATGGGGATTAAAAAAAATTGTGAAAAAAATTAATGTGAATAAGCCCCCTCCCCTAAATAAAAGTTTAAATCCCCTTATTTTTCAAATAAAATAAACAAAAATAAACCTAAACATACATGATATGCATAAATGTACAAACTATTAAAATATAATGATGAAACCGGACAGTCAATGGCGTAAATGTAAAAAAAAAAAAAAAAAAATACCAAGTCCAAAGTTGCTGATTATTGGTTCCTTCTTATAGCAGGAAAAAATAAGTGATCAAAAAGTCTAATCAAAACAGAAATGGTGCCAATAAAAAATACAGATGACGGCGCAAATAAGCTCCATTACTGCCCCGTATATGGAAAAATAAGAAAGTTTTAGGGGTCAGAACGGGACATTTTAAAGGAGTACGCCAGTACAGTAAAACTTTAGATCGCGGGGATCTGACTGCTGGGACCCACCGCGATCCCCTGCATGGCACCCTGGCAGTCACCAGGAAGAGGGGGGCATGCCGACCCCCACACGAAGCATCAGCTGACACATCCCCTCCATGTATCTCATAGAGCTACATGGAGGGGGGTGTTGGCCACCACTTAATGCGGGGGTCGATGCACCACCTTCTTACGGGACTGCCAGGGCACCGTGCAGGAGATCACGGGGGTCCTAGCGATGAAACTCCCCACGATCTAAAACGTATTCCCTTTCCTTTGGATTGGGGATACGTTTTACTGCACTGGAGTACTCCAATCCCCCCATTTTATGTTGGCTATATGAAATGAGGAGATTGGACATGAAATAGGAGGGATTTTACCATTTGTTTATTATATCACAATTGCATATCGAAATTGCAATATTTACCTCCATAATCGCACGTTTTCCACAAATCGTGCAGCCCTAGTAGTGACCCAGGTCTGATGCTGGTCACTAAGCCATCTAGATTTCTGTCACTAGTGATTGCCACCTCTAGGTGGTTAGACGCCACCTGCTGGTCATCTGAAAACCTCTATGGCTACCATGATTGGCAGTTTGACCGTTCTCTGCTATCCATGTTTATTGCTGTGTACATTTTATGTGATCTACAATGGCACAGAGAAGTCCTTTAGAGGTACAAAACTTTAATACATTTAAAAACAAGATGGAATGAAAAGTGATAAATTGACTACTACCCCAAAATGATACATCACCATGCTAAAAACAAGTCCTCACACAGCTTCATAGATAGAAAATGTTTTAGGGGTGAGTAAATAATGTTGCAAAGTTTGAGATGTGTCCAGTGCTAAGAAATGTATCCCCTGTTCGCAGGATAGGGGATAAATGTGTGATTGGGGTCCGACCGCAGGGACCCCCTGCGATCTCCTATATGGGGCCCCGGTTCGGCCCAGGCTGAGCTTCTATGTGAGACGTTTTGCACACAGCAGGTCAGTACAAACATGCCCCCTCCATTCATCTCTATGGCCGAGATGAATGTCGCGTCTCTTCCTCTCCCATAGAGATGATTGGAGGGGAGAGGGTTTTGACGAGCTGACGTGCTGGGTACAAAACGCGCTCTAGCAGCGCCGAGCTGAGGCCTTGTACTGGAGATCACGGACGGTCCCTGTGGATAAAGGGATAAATGTCTTCACACTGGACATATTCTTTAATTTTTTTCAAAAGTTTTAAAATTTCACAAAGACTATAAATCGGGTATTGCTCTTTCTTACCCACAGACGTAAGTAAGCTTGTCAGATTTACAGCACGATGATTTCCGCCACAATTATTCCCCCATTACGTTTTATAGTAAAATGAATTAAAAAGTGCAATTAGTCCTTCAAAGCAAGTTCTTTATATGACTCTCAAAGTAAAATTTTGCCTCTTAGAAGGCGAGGAGAAGAAACAAAGATGATTTTACAGTTGAAAACATATTAGTGCGAGACATTTTCTAATTGCTTTTCTCTCTGTTTCATACAGTCTTTTTCTTAACCATTGTCTCCTCCTTTACACAAAGCTGCATTGAAAAGTTTACATCTGCGTGGTCTTTTTCTTTGGCGCAAAACAAAAAAATAAACTGATTTGTTACACACTGGTCACCAGGGCACCTGAAGGATCCCATTGAAATAAATGGGGTCCATCAGGTTTTGTCATGGTGACCAGCATTTTACTTGACAAAATAGCACAGCGGGCTGCACTTTATCAGGTTTTGTTAAAGGGGTACTCCGGTGAAAACCTTATTTTATTTTATTTTTAATCAACTGGTGCCAGAAAGTTAAACAGACTTGTAAATTACTTCTATTAAAAAATCTTAATCCTTCCTGTACTTATTAGCTGCTGAATACTACAGTGGAAATTCTTTTCCGTTTGAAACGCAGAGCTGTCTGCTGACATCATGAGCACAGTGCTCTCTGCTGACATCTCTCTCCAGAGTAAAAGGAAATCCCCATAGCAAACATATGCTGCTCTGGACAGTTCTTAAAATGGACAGAGATGTCAGCAGAGAGCACTGTGCTCATGATGTCAGCAGACAGTTCTGTGTTTCAAAAAGAAAATAATTTCCGCTGTAGTATTCAGCAGCTAATAAGTACAGGAAGGATTAAGATTTTTTAATAGAAGTAATTTACAAATCTGTTTAACTTTCTGGCACCAGTTGATTTAAAAAAAAAAAAGTTTTTCACCGGAGTACCCCTTTAAAAAAAAAAAAAAACTGACAATATCGACTCCCAACAGCGCCTCCAGCATAAAGGAGAACCCCGGCTTAACTAATAAAAGGAAAGTATTTTGTGCATTTTAACGTGGATGCAAAGTACATGCAGCTATATGTAAAATATATAGTTGTGCCCTCTATGCTGCACGGTTTCTGTGCTTTCCTGTCCTCCACAGATTTTGCAATGCTTCTGCTGTAATGAATCAAAAGTGCACAGTGGGAGACCCCGGAGGAGCCTGAGTCCTACTGTAATATCTGTAAAAAGCAGCATAAATTCACAGAGATGTACATTGACATTATAGAACATCTAAACCTTGTTTCTCAACCAGTGTGCCTCCAAATATTGCAAAACTACAACTTTCAGCATGCCCAGAAAATCGCTTTGGAATTGTAGATTTGTCTGGGTGCGCTGGGAGTTGTAGTTTTTAAACATGTGAAGACACTGGTTGAGAAGCACTTATCTGGAATCTCTGGTTGCCTCTCTGTATATACAGACAACACGGTCCAGGTACTTCACATGTTTCCAAAAGATTTTTGGATTAAAAAATGTGGATAAAAGAAGAAAATGCAATACTTTATTTCAACAGTAGGGGTTGTGCAACCACCAATATCTGCCCTGAAAACCTTTCTATTCCTTTTGTTACCATTAGGTGTCAGTATTGTAGCCAAGAAAACAGTAATTGTATTTAGCACTGTAAATGTTGCTCAAGTAATACCTTATAATATGTAACATGTTATATAGAAAGGTCGCTATTTATTTATTCTGCTCTTGAACCAGTTCTTTGAGCATGACCCGCTCTATGCATATGGGGTCATCACTTTGCTATACGTTACCTGGTTGTCCCATCTGATGTGAAATTTCACGTTTTATAATAAACTAAGGTGTTATTCAACATAAAATTGAAGGCCTATCCTCCTGATAGGCTAGTGTTTTCCAAACAGTGTGTCTCCACCTGTTGCAAAACTACAACTCCCAGCATGCCCGGACAGCCTTTGGCTGTCCGGGCATGCTGGGAGTTGTGGTTTTGCAACAGCTGGAGACACACTGTTTGGAAAACAGTGATAAGGGTGCATGCACACCACGTTTTTGCAATAAAGTTCCTGTATCAGGTTTTTGATGAAAACAGATTCTTCAAAACCTGACTAAACTGTATCAAAACTTGTGAACAAATTTTAACCCATATACGGTTGAAAACCGTATACGGTTTGAAAAATGATGTCCGGTTGCATCCGTTTTTTTTTTTTTTTAAAGAAAAAAGTATATGTTTGTAACTTTTCACTCCATTTTTAATAAAGTTTCACTTGTTTGATTGAAATTCCAAGAAAAAAAACTGCACTAAGTCAAAAACCGTATGGTGATAACCGTATGGAACCGTACGCACATACAGTTCTGTACGGTTCCCATTGACTCCCATGTTTAACAAAAAATAAAAACATACGGTTTAATACAGTTTTTCACCCGGACCAAAAAATATGGTAGACTGCAGTTTTGGGTACAGGTAAGAAAAACAGACAAAACCGTATAAGACACAAAACGGACTAAACCGGATGATGCGTTTTGACATACGGTTTACAATGTTAAGTCAATGCATACAGTTTTCTATACGGTTCCATACAGTTTTAAAAGGGGTTATCCAGGAAATAACTTTTTTTTTACATATATCAACTGGCTCCAGAAAGTTAAACAGATTTGTAAATTACTTCTATTAAAAAAATCTTAATCCTTTCAGTACTTATGAGCTTCTGAAGTTAAGGTTGTTCAAGTTCTCTCTGATGACACGTGTCTCGGGAAATGCCCAGTTTAGAAGAGGTTTGCTATGGGGATTTGCTTCTAAACTGGGTGATTCCTGAGACACATGTCAGCAGAGAGCACTTAGACAGAAAAGTACAACCTTAACTTCAGAAGCTCATAAGTACTGAAAGGATTAAGATTTTTTAATAGAAGTAATTTACAAATCTGTTTAACTTTCCGGAGCCAGTTGATATATAATTTTTTTTTTTCTTGGAATACCCCTTTAACTTGAAACCGTATACGGGAACTTTATGGCAAAAACGTGTTGTGCGTGCACCCATAGGCCATCAGTATCAGATTGACAGAAGTCACCTGACACCTTTGCCAAGCAGCTGTTTAGAGAGGCCATGTAAAGCCTCTTTAATGTTTGCTGGCAGTTGTCCCTGGCCGCACTATACTCTTTGTAGCGAGGTTGCAGTGTTTTTGAAGGTCCTGCAGTGTTGTTCATTTTATGTGACCCCCTCCCCCCCTGTATTGTTTTTCTTTTTACCTCTATATACCACATTGAGAGAGTTTTACACTTTTCAAAGGCTGTATTCTTACTGTGTAATAAGCTGACTGTTACCTGTGTCCATGGAGTTTGTAGAAATCGCAATCTTTCCTTATATCCAGACTGAGTATAATTTTATCTTACAGGATGATGACCTTGAGGAGGGTGAAGTGAAGGATCCAAATGACAGAAAAACCAGACCTCGGCTAACCTGTCGCTTCTTCATGAAAGGTAAAGATCCGACCAGCTCTTGCTGCAAAGCGTCTCCTCTATTGTCTTCTCAGTTCCTACTAAAGTGACCTGCACGACATAACGCTGATGAGGATGCGCTGCCTCCATGCACCATAAAATGTGTGTAACAGCAGATAGAATCACTGTTATTCCACAGTATATGTGTATATATAAAAAAAATTAAATATATATAATATTATTTTTTTTTTTTTTATAAAATTGCTTCTGGCATGGTAAAAGTTTAATAAAATTCCTGGAATTTTTGAGTTTTACTTGAGATGAATAACAATTACCAAAACATTTTAAGTTTCTCATAATAATTATAATGTTTAATAAACTTTTTGTAAAGTTTACTACAATTTTTAATTATTTGTAGATTGTTGCTAGTCAAAGCATCAAAGAATTACTGAGTTTCAGATTTTGTTAGTGTTTTAGGATAGATGGAAATTTTTTTTTTTGGATGTGAGAGGACAGCAAGGCTTGGTTCACGGAGATTCCGCTTCCATTGCGTTGAATTCAGCTGAATTCTGCTGCTCTGTTCACATGGCGGAATTTCCGTGCCAGATGTTTCCGGCACGGAAATTCAGTTTTTTTGTGTCCGCACAAAGAATTAACATGTTCCTTCTTTGCGTGGAGACTGCGCAGAATGCATAGCCATCTGTGAAACGGCGCATTCCCGTGGGGTCCTAGCGCCGGCATTTTATGCTGCCACCCTCAGATTGCGGAATGTCCGCACGGTTATTCTCCATGCACACATTCCGTCGTGTGAACATAGCCTGAAAATGGCACTTCTGGCTTTGCATGCCCCCATTGATGCCATTAACTGTAAAAGATAAATAAAATCAGAATTTAATACTTAGGAGACTTGTGTTTACAATGACGGCAACTGTCTCCCTTCTGGTCCAGACTGCATTCCGTCTGCTCAAAAGCACAGACTTTGGTCTCCTGGCAGGAGACCAAACCCAAGAAGTGCTGTCTGGCCATAGGCAGTGAATAATGCTCACTCTCTACCTGTGTATGAAACATGGAGAGCGAGTGCTATTCACTGCCGAGGACCACACTGCACTTCCTAAGTTTGGACTCCTGCCAGGAGGGTAAAGTTTATGCTTTTGAGCAGACGGAGTGCGGTCTGGGCCAGAAGGGAGACCCCTAGTGACCAGATTTATAAGGCCATGAAAGTGACGTAAAAATATTTTTTTTTATTTGGCAGGGAGTAAATTACAAATCTTATTTTACCTGTTGTATCATATGCAAATAATAATTTTAATGACAGGGCCCATTTAAGAAAAATAACAAAATTCTTGGCCATTAGGCATCTCTGGTCTGTTGACTGCCTGTTAAAAGACTTGTCTCTAGTAACGAATTGACCAGAACACATGAATTGGGGGCAGGCTTTGTTACTGCTCTGTATATGAGCCTGGGCTGTGGATCTGCCATCTGTACGCTTGTCTCTGTTCTTAGATGAACCAGCACTGTCCCCCAAGTGGTTGGGAAGGCGTTCCAAAGCATTACAGTGCACGCCCACTATAAGACTGTACCAAGAAGTTAGTGCAGGTCATCCTGATGACAGATTCTCTTTAAATAAGCACACGGGGATGGGGGGGGTGGTTCCTGCTCAGTGAATCGCTGGCAGCTTGGCAGTGATTGGCTGAGCAGCAATGTGATGTTCTAATCCCCGGCCCTGGTCTTTTTCCTTGTGCTGGGGCTCAATACGTCACATTGCTGCTCAGTCCATCACTGGTCTAGAAGGGACATTGCGGCGTTCAGCGATTTGTTGAGCCACAACATAATGTATTGACCATGGGTTACCAGTAAGAGTAGCACATCTGAAACTGCCGCAGGACAACGGAGGCATGAGGAGAGTAGTGGGGAGGTAAGTAGGCGTATGTTTGGGTTGTTGTTTTTTCTAATAGCGGGCAGAATGGGAATGTTGCTTTAAAAAAAAAATTAATAAAATAAAAGTTCCTGGAGTAAACCTTCTGTAAAATCCTACCTCTTGGAATCGAAGGCCAGAAGGGTACGGCATGGGGCACCTAACAGCTTTGAGATTTTAGATATTATGGTGGTTCTTGTCACCTAGGAGGTTAAACAGCTGAGATCAGAGAGTTATCTCCACTCAAACTGCCTGATCTAGTAGAAAGTGGGTACATTACAGCTCCCAGATGAAGCGTTTCTTTAGGATTTGAAGGGGTATTCCAGGCCAAAACTTTTTTTTTTATATATCAACTGCCTCCGGAAAGTTAAACATTTGTAAATTACTTCTATTAAAAAATCTTAATCCTTGCAATAGTTATTAGCTTCTGAAGTTGAGTTGTTGTTTTCTGTCTAACTGCTCTCTGATGACTCGTGTCCTGGGAGCTGTGCAGTTCCTATGGGGATATTTTCCCATCATGCACATCACCGGGACGTGACATCATCATTGAGCAGTTAGACAGATAACTTCAGAAGCTAATAACTATTGGAAGGATTAAGATTTTTTAATAGACGTAATTTACAAATCTGTTTAACTTTCCGGAGCCAGTTGACATATAAAAAAAGGTTTTGCCTGGAATACCCCTTTAACACTATTTCTGGCATCCAGCTGGAGCTTTATTTGTAATTTTATGTTGATCTGGATAGCTGGAAATACTTTCAGTATTGCCGATTGGCTGAGAGCTGCTCAGGGATTTTCTCACTGCCCTCCTAAAAACACAAATGTTAAAAAATAAATAAATAAATAAAAAGTAATGTGGTGGTAAATGGGCTTTGTTATCTCAGTACAGTGTTTCCCAACCAGGGTGCCTCCAGCTGTTGCAAAACTACAACTCCCAGCATGCCCGAACAGCCGTTGGCTGTCCGGGCATGCTGAGAGTTGTAGTTTTGCAACAGCTGGAGGCACCCTGGTTCGGAAACACAGGCTAAGTAGCATCTTCAGTAGGAACATTTGCCATGAACATGATGTGGCTTTGGATACCATGTGCGGAGAGAAAAAAAAGCATGTTGTTGTGTTTTTTTGTGTGTTTCTGTATGGAAATTGCATTGAATGACTAATCCCAATTGAATGAGGCTTATTTGTAGAGATGAGCGAATTTACAGTAAATTCGATTCGTCACGAACTTCTCGGCTCGGCAGTTGATGACTTTTCCTGCATAAATTAGTTCAGCTTTCAGGTGCTCCCGTGGGCTGGAAAAGGTGGATACAGTCCTAGGAGACTCTTTCCTAGGACTGTATCCACCTTTTCCAGCCCACGGGAGCACCTGAAGGCTGTTCTAATTTACGCAGGATAAGTCATCAACTGCCGAGCCGAGAAGTTCATGACAATTCGAATTTACTGTAAGTTCGCTCATCTCTACTGCTGAGGTATGTAAAGTAAAAATCTACCTCAGGGGACATACCCTCTGATTTCTTATATAAGCAATGGGTTTTTCCAGCTCCTGCATGGGTCCCTATTCTTGTGGCCTGTAACCGGCCTTTGCATCCTTGCCGAGGGTTACCTAGCAGAAGGAACTCCGGCAGCACAGCGTATCTCCGGAGAAGAGTGCCGATCTTGTGGGAGGTCATTAGCTGAGAGTTACATAGCGGAAGTAGCATTTTGGGTGAAGGGATATTCTATCTGGCAGGCCACAGAGTAAGAGATCTAAAATAGGAGGGGCAGAAACCCCAGCAGCACAGAGCATTTTAGGAGACTGGTCCATTTCTTTGAATACATTATTATACAGCCAGTCACTTTCCGTAGCTCTGGGCAGTGTTTTTCCGCTGTAAACGTGTAACAATGCTTGTAATGATTTTTTCTTTTAAAGAAGGATCGAAGGAAGGTAAAAAATGTGACCTCACAGTTCGGGGATTTTATTGACCTGGCAACAACAAGCATTATTTCATAGCTGTGGGAAAAACCAGAAAGCTAGTCATTGCCCTACCTACAAGCATCACGGCATGGCAGACAGGAAGCCTTAACCCCTTGGGGACAGAGCCCATTTTGACCCTAGGGACCAGAGCATTTTTTGAAATTGTGACCACTGTCACTTTAAACATTAATAACTCTGGGATGCTTGTACTTTTGAATTTGATTCAGAGATTGTTTTTTCGTGACATATTCTACTTTATGTAAGTGGTAAAATTTTGTCGATACGATACTTGCATCATTTCTTGGTGAAAAATGCAAAAATTTCATGAAAAATTAGAAAATTTAGCATTTTTCTAACTTTGAAGCTCTCTTCTTGTAAGGAAAATAGACATTCCAAATAAATTATATATTGATTCATATATGCAATATGTCTACTTTAGATTTGCATCATAAAGTTGACATGTTTTTACTTTTTGAAGACATCAGAGGGCTTCAAAGTATAGCAGCAGTTTTCCAATTTTTCAAGTAAATTTCAAAATCAGAGTTTTTCAGGGACCAGTTCAGTTTTGAAGGGAATTTGAATGTCTTTATGTTAGAAATACCCTATAATGGACCCATTATGAAAACTGCACCCCTCAACGTATTCAAAATGACATTCAGAAAGTTTGTTAACCCTTTAGGTGTTTCACAGGAAAGTGGATGCGAAAATTCAAAATCTTCATTTTCATGTTCTTGTAGACCCATATTTTTTATTTTTCAAGGGGTAAAAGGAGAAAAGGCCCCCCAAAATGTGTAACTCAATTTCTCTTGAATAAGGAAATACCTCATATGTGGATGTAAAGTGCTCTGTGGGCGCACTAGAGGGCTCAGAAGAGAAGGAGTGACAATGGGATTTTGGAGAGCAAATTTTGCTGAAATGGTTTTTGGGGGACATGTCGCATTTAGGAAGCCCCTACAGTGCCAGAACAGCGAAAAACACCCCACATGGCATACTACTTGGGAAACTCCACCCCTCAAGACACGTAACAAGGGGTCCAGTGAGCCTTAACACCCCACAGGTGGTTGACACATTTTCAATAAAGTTGGACGTGAAATTGAAAAATAGTATTTTTTTCACTAAAATGCTGATGTTACCCCAAATTTTTCATTTTCGCAAGGGGTAATAGGTGAAAATGTCCCCCAAAATTTGAAACCCCATTTCTCTCAAGTAAGGAAATACCTCATATGTGGATGTAAAGTGATCTGTGGGTGCACTAGAGGGCTCAGAAGGGAAGGAGAGACATTGGGCTTTTGGAAAGGGAATTTTGGTGAAATGGTTTTTGGGGGGAAGCCCCAATGGTGCCAGAACAGCAAAAAACACCCCACATGGCACACTATTTGGGAAACTACCCCCCTCAACGAACGTAACAAGGGGTGTAGTGAGCATTTACACCCCACTGGCGTTTGACAGATCTTTGGAACAGTGGGCTGTGCAAATGAAAAATTATATTCTTAATTTTCACGGACCACTGTTTCAAAAAATATGGCAGTCACCTGTGGGGTGTAAATACTCACTGTATCCCTTGTTACGTTCCGTGAGGGGTGTAGTTTCCAAAATGGGGTCACATGTGGGTATTTATTTATTTTGCGTTTGTCAGAACCATTTTAACCAGCAACCACCACTGTGCAAATCACCAGTTTAGGCCTCAAATGTACATGGAGCTCTATCACTCCTGAGTCTTGTTATGCGCCCGCAGAGAATTTTACGACCACATATGGGGTGTTTCCCTACTTGGAAGAAATTGTGTTACAAATTTTGGGGGTCTTTTTCTCCTTTTACCTTTTATGAAAATGAAAAGAATGGGGCAACACCAGCATGTTAGAGTTAAAAAAACTTTTTTTTTTTACATTAACATGCTCTTGTAGACCCCAACTTTACCTTTTCATAAGGGGTAAAAGGAGAAAAAGCCCCCCAAAATTTGTAGCACAATTTCTCCCGAGTACGGAAATACCCCATATGTGCATTTGAGGCCTAAATTAGGGATTTTCATAGGGGTGTACCCGAATGCAAGTGTTACACTTGCCTCCTCCACCAAAAATATTGTACGCCAGTTTTCCCCAAACAGGGTGCCTCCAGCTGTTGCAAAGCTGCTAAATACTGGGAGTTATTTTGCAACAGCTGGAGGCTCCGTTTTTTTGAAAAACTGGCATACAAGATGTTTTTATTTGGGGGGGGGGCAGCAACAGTGTAAGGAGGTAGTGTATATGTAGTGTTTTTACTCTTTATTTAGGGTTAGTGTAGTGAAGTGTAGTGTTTTTAGGGTACATGCACACGGGCAGAGATTTACAGTGAGTTTCCCACAGCAGCGGTAAATTAGCCGCATCTCAAACTTGAAGCGGGAAACTTGCTGTAAACCCGCCCGCATGAATGTGCCCTGTACATTCATGTGGGGGAAGGGATTGGGGGGGGCAAAACTACAACTCCCAGCCTGCACTGACATACCATGCATGCTGGGAGTTGTAGTTATGCAACAGCTGGAGGCACACTGGGTTAGGTAACAGACTACCGCAGTGTTTCCGCACCAGTGTCTGTTTCCTAACTCAGTGTTTTCCAACCCATGTGCCTCCAGCTGTTGCAAAGCTACAACTCCCAGCATGCATGGTCTGTCAGCGCATGCTGGGAGTTATAGTTTTGCAACAGCAGGAGGCACACAGGTTGGGAAACTCTGAGTTAGGAAACAGACAATGTTTCACAACTAGTGCGCCTCCAGTTGTTGCAATACTACAACTCCCAGCATGCCCAAGCAGCCGAAGGGCATGTTGGGAGTTGTACTTATGCAACAACTGGAGGAGAACAGTATGGAGACCACTGTATAGTGGTCTCCAAACTGTAGCCCTACAGATGTTGCAAGACTTCAACTCCAAGCATGCCCAGATTGCCCAGACAGGCTGGGAGTTGTAGTTCGGCAACTTTACAGCGATCTTCACAGCTGTATGTGGGAATCTGCCGCCGCCTCCACTTGCCTGCGCCTCCTGTCAGCCGATCCCTGGTCCTCGGTCGCCGCGTGAACCCAGGTAACCGGCGGTCCCCGCAACGCCCCCCCGCACTTCGCTGCCATCTTCCCCTGCTCTGCCCCGACATCCAGGGGCGGGCAGAGACGGGGAAATAAACGGGCCCCTGCGATTCGCCGATTGGCCACATCGGCCAATCGCAGGGGATAGGAGGAGGTGGCGGCACACTGCCACCTTGCTCCTATCCTATAGGATGATCGGGGCTGTTTCTGACAGCTCCGACCATCCCCGTTTTCCGGCCTATTGGGTCATCAGAGACCCGATCAGCCCGGAAAAGACTTGAATCGCCGATCTGAATTAGACCCCCCCAGGGACCCTCCCAGGGCATTTGCACGGGATGCCTGGCGGCTAGTGGCGGGGATCGAAATTCCCACGGGTGTACAGGTACGCCCTTGGTCCTTAAGTACTAGGATGCAAGGGCATATCCATATGCCCGTGGTCCCCAACAGGTTAAAGGAAAACTCCGATGCAGCCTCCCCCCCTAAAAAATGTAATGCCATAATGTAGCCCATTAAAATACCTTTTGATGGAGCCCTCAATCGTGTAGAAGGGCCCAGCCGTTTTCGCATTATGTGCCCGGCCCGCGCTGTAAAAACTACATCTCCCAGCATGCCCGCTCGTCACATCCGGCCTGTATCTCCCCTGCTCGGCCCCCTCCAGAAATTATAATAAATCACGCCCCCTCCGCGTTTGCTGAGCTGAGCCTATGGCAGCTCAGCTCAACGCATATATGAATATATTAGTGAGGGGTAGCCGACTCCGGGCTGGGAGGCCGGCAGAGCCCCCAATGACTCATGGGAGGTATGAGTCACCGGGCTAAGTTGCCGGTGGAGCGCTCGGAATAAGCGGTTGAGCGTCATCAAATGCAGGTAAAGGACCCAGCTTCCAGGCAGCGGAAAAATGCAAGAGAAGACCGGGAAAGGGGCCATATGGAAAGCGCAAGTATATTAGAATGCTATATAACTTTGCTTGATACTTCTTTTGCCCCAGAAAAGATTTGCATCGGAGTACTCCTTTAAAGGGGTAAGCCGGGGAAAACTTTTATTTATTTTTTTTTTATCAACTGATGCCAGAAAGTTAAACAGATTTGTAAATTACTTCTATTAAAATATCTTAATCCTTCCAGTACCTATTAGCTGCTGAATACTACAGAGGAAATTCTTTTCTTTTTGGAACACAGAGCTCTCTGCTGACATTTCTGTCCATTTTAGGAACTGTCCAGAGCAGCATATGTTTTCTATGGGGATTTTCTTCTACTCTGGACAGTTCTTAAAATGGACAGAGATGTCAGCAGAGAGCACTGTGCTCGTGATGTCAGCAGAGAGCTCTGTATTCCAAAAAATAATTTCCTCTGTAGTATTCAGCAGCTAATAAATACTGGAAGAATTAAGATTTTTTAATAGTAGTAATTTACAAATCTGTTTAGCTTTCTGGCACCAGTTGATTTAAAAAAAAAAAATGGTTTTCCACTGGCGTACCCCTTTAAGGCTTCCTTCACACATACTTTTAGCTTAGCCTTTTTTTGCCCTGAAAAAACTAAAAAATGTTGTGTTTTTTTAAACTCTCTGCCCATTGGAGTGAAAATGGTCTGAAAAACTGTCACTGGTCCAAAAAAATGCCACTGAAGGGAGCAAAAAAAGTCAAATAAAAATGCATTTTGCCATGTGTCATCCATGTTTTTTTTCCCTACATTGTTTACTCTAGAGAGACTATCCAATGTCTTGCCCTTGCAATACAGGAATATGGGTGCACTACTGTGGTAGATGTATACAATGACATTGGCTATCCCTCAACACTGAAAATTGAGACATTCGCCAGTGTATCCTTATATGAAGGACACACCAGAGCCCGCACACCAACGCCAAGGTTTCTCAAATGGCGCGGGAACTAACGCTAATCCTACCTGTGCGTGATAAGCAAAGCGGGCCAGTGGGCAATTACGGCAGCATTTGGTCGATGTCTTGCCCTTGCCTACAAATAGTATGGCGATGAAGGGGTGAGCACAAGTAAACATAAGCTCACTCAAGCACCACAGCCCCTTTGCACTGTTAAACCACTAATCTAATATTAATGGCCTATCCAGGAGACACCCCATCATCTTTTGCAGGTTGAATGCCCACTTTATGCACTGAACATATAGTGCAAAATAGATTTCAGGGGAACAAAATTGATATGAAGTTTCTAGTGTGTGGTATCCTGATGAATTTGGTGGGGTTTAGTTTTATTCTTAAATTTAAAGAAGCACTATTTAATTATTTTTCCTATATAGTGCAGCATAGGCTATTATTCAAGGGTAATATAGAGCTTCTTGTCAATGACTTGTGTTTACCTTATTAGATGATGTGGTAGGCATTGGGTTTCAGCCACATTGATCCCTTTTCCATCGCTGAAATGGTTTTGTAGTGCTGTCTCAATTTCACATGAATCGTCTGGCTTTGCAAAGAGGAGCTGGAGTCTCATCACTGCTGTCACTGATTTGGCTACAGTTTCTGGACTTAGCCCGGGTGAACAAATTATCTTATAAGTTAGTGTTTTTTTGTTTTGTTTTTTAACTCTTTTTAGAGAATTATTGCCATTAGAAGAAATGATATTTGACCAATAATCACAATTGAGGTGTTTTATGAATATTTTAAATCTTTACCTGTGTCCGCACATCAAATATTTACAGCATTTTTCACTCATTTTTATTGTTTGGTTTTGCTTTAGTTGTTCAAAATTGCTGTAAAATTGACAAGTTTTCACAGTGAGTTGCACAATTGTGGTAAACAATTTGGGCTTATCACTGAAAAAAAAATGCTTTAAAAAAACACAGCCTCACGGAAAATGTATAACTACTATGTATCATGACTCCCTAGAGATACCAGCAGCATACAGATCAGGGTGGGGAGGGGTCTGATAGGTGATGATGTCATCATGTAGTTCACAGGACAGACCACTTCTGTTGACACGTTAAACATCGTTATTTTCTGTGGGTCAGGCTGGCTATAAAAACCCTCCTCCGGAGCACACAGCGGGATGAATCAGGCGCTGAGACCAAGTAAAGGGTAAGGCTGCATTCTCATCTTGTTTTTACACTACGGTTGCTGTATTGGGCTGGGGGAGGGGCAAACTGGGCTCTCCCGTACCTCAGCCGGACCAGCTCTGAACTCCATTCACTTTAATGAGCCGACCGGAGTCAAACGGTGACTCCGGTCGGCTCATTCTTGACCCATGTCCAGTTTTGTGACCAGACCTAAAACCGTAGTATACATGTGTAAACAAACCCTTAGGGGGAGATTTACCAAAACCTGTCCAGAGGAAAAGCAAATTTGATAAATCCCCCCCAGCCCCCCTTCAGATGTGGAATTTGCAGTGAATTTGTACTGTGGCTTCCACTTCATAAATAGTGTACATGGAAATGCCTTTAAAACCTCTATCCACATGTAGCAGCGGTATTACATAGTGAAAATCGAACAAGCTGTGGATTATCTTTCAAATTGGCAGCATGATCATTTGGTGGCAGTGAATACCTTGCCTCTGGGACTTACACCATTACATCACCTTAAACAGGATGATGCTTTTTTAGCAAATGACAGCAAGTCAGTAATGAGGCTCCTTCCCCAAATTGCAGTCAATGTGTATTTTTAGATGATGTTTTACAACTTTGTGCCTCTTGTCGATATTTAGAGGACATACCTGTGTGATGATGCAATATCCTGTCCCATCCTTTATACACACATATATATATATGCTGCTGTGTAGTAGTATCCGCTCTTGTGGCACTGGCCTATGATTCATCTTTTGTTCTGCTGTTTGTCTTCATACAATGGCAGTGATGTCACTCCTGGTTTTTGAAGAGTCATATTTTACCATATTTACAGTGTTCATCTTTTAAATTTTTTATTGTTTACCTAGAGTATTATTCAATGAAAAAGTTTAGTATGTGCATTCTGTTACTTATTTGCCTAACATATCCTGCTGGCTGTGTCTGCCTAGAGCTTATTCTGGTGATTTGCAGGCACTCTACAGCCTGACTACTGGAACCCCCACTGATCACTGGAATGGTGGAAATCTTCAGCACTGCCAGAGCCCTGCAAAATGACCTCCAGCAGGCCACAAATGTGCATGTGTCCACTCAAACGGTCAGAAACAGACTCCATGGGGGTGGTATGAGGGCCCGACATTCACAGGTGGGGGTTGTGCTTACAGCCCAACACCGTGCAGGACATTTGGCATTTGCCAGAGAACACAAATCCACTGGCGCCCTTTGCTCTTTCCAGATGAAAGCGGCTTCACACTGAGCAGATGTGACAGTCTGGAGGTGCCGTGGAGAACGTTCTGATGCCTGCAAAATCCTCCAGCATGACCTGCTTGGCGTTGGGTCAGTAATGGTGTGGGGTGGCATTTCTTTGGGGGGGCCGCACAGCCTGACTGCGATTAGGTACCGAGATGAGATTCTCAGAGCCCTTGTGAGACCATATGCTGGTGCGGTTGGCCCTGGGTTCCTCCTAATGCAAGACAATTCTAGACCTCATGTGGCTAGAGTGTGTCAGCAGTTCCTGCAAGAGGAAGGCATTGATGCTATGGACTGGCCCGCCCGTCCCCCAGACCTGAATCTGATTGAGCACATCTGGGACATCATGTCTCGCTCCATCCACCAACACCACGTTCCACCACAGACTGTCCAGGTGTTGTAGTGAGGTCATACAGGCACGTGGAGGCCCCACACACTACTGAGCCTCATTTTGACTTGTTTTAAGGACATTACATCAAAGTTGGATCAGCCTGTAGTGTGGTTTTCCACTTTGATTTTGAGTGTAACTCCATATCCAGACCTCCATGGGTTGATAAATTTGATTTCCATTGATAATTTTTGTGTGATTTTGTTGTCAGCACATTCAACTATGTAAAGATGAAAGTATTTCATACGATTAGTTCATTCATTCAGATCTAGGATATATATAGATATACAGTGACCCCCCCCCCCCCCCCCCGACCTACGATGGCCCCGACATATGATCAAATCGACATACGATGGCCTCTCAGAGGCCATCGCATGTCAGCATCGCCATACGATGCTTTTTTATGTCCGGGCCATCGCATTAAGTGCTATCCGGCAGCGCCAAATGCTTAAGCTGCTGCCGGATTGCAGCTTAATGTTCCCCGTGTGGTGCGGTAAGTATTACTTACCCCTCCACGATGCTCCGGGGTGCTCTCCGGGTCCAGCGCTGGTCTTCCGGTTTCTTCTCGGCCCACTCTGATGACGTCAATACGCTGCTGCGCACGTCATCCAATAAGAATGGCGTACGCAGCGGCGTAATTACATCGCTACGCAGGCCCAGTAAGGCCTTGCGGAAGACAGCGGAGGACCGGAGAAGACAGCGGAGAGCCCAGCGGAGGCCCGGGATCACCATCGGGAGCGGCGGGGACAGGTGAGTACAGCTTCCTATACTTTACATTGCACGAATCCCTCAACACACGATGGATTCGACAAACGATGGCTCGTTTGGAATGAATTACCATCGTTTGTTGAGGGACCACTGTATATAGATAGATATATCTATATAAAACTCAATAGCCCTCATTTACTAATGTCAACCCGACTTTTTTTGTCGGGTTGTGCGTCCAAATTTGTGTCGCATAGGCCATGCGACACACATTTGGTCACACAACCCGACAAAATATATAATCACTCCGAGTGTTTTTTAAACCCGTCAAAATGGGCGTGGTTATCACAAAAAGGGCGTGTTCCCAACAAAAAAGAAAAAACACACACTCGGAGTATGATGAAAAACTCACAGGAAAACCTGTGAATTTTTCTTCACCAAAACCCGACAGCTCTGAGCTGTCTGGAAATTACTGAAAGCCGAGTGAATCCTACCCCCATCATGGAACAGGGTCTGTTCCATGTTGGTGGTAGTAGTACAGGGGCTAAGGGGTTGATTGCATCGGGTCTCACTTCTGAGACCCGACCCGATCCGATCAAAAGTTATTAAGCAGGGGAGCAGGCGGCATGGTCGATGTATTTTACTTTCATTTTCATTTTCCCCGCCGGGATCCCTGAATGGCCGGTACTGAGGAGCCATTCAGGGATCCCTGTGGGGTTCTCAAATAGAAGAGCTGTGGTGGGGAAAGATATATAGAATCGCTGGGGGTTTTGTATATGTCCCCACAGCTTCTATATATCTTGTCTCCAGCAGCGCATGTTATATATGCCCCCTGCACAGCGCATGTTATATATACCCCCCCCCCCCCCCCCCCCCGCGCACAGCGCTATCATATGCTCCCAGTAGCGCTATCGTTGACAAGCATTTTATTAGCAGAGCATCTCTCCGGGAAGCCGCTGCCCGATGCTCTGCTAATGCTCTGCTTGTAAGTGATAGTGCTTCAGAGGCATATGTGTATAGAGGTGAAGTGTGGACCAGATATATAGTGTTATCTGGTCCCCACTTTGCTTCTGTACACAATCCTCCTGAGTACAAACACCACAGCTGCCCTATGGCCTTCCCAATCCCCGGTGTTATAATTACCTGTTCTCGGGGTCCGCGGTCCTTCTGTCTCCGGCACTGTTGCTGTGCGCTGTGATGCGCAATGACGAGTGACATCCCCAACGCATGTCACAGTCACTGCGCACAGTGACAGCGCACAGCAACAGTGCTGAAGCCAGAAGGATGCTATATATCTGGTCCCCACTTCGCTTCTATACACTTATGCCTCTGAAGCGCTATCACTTACAAGCGGAGCATAAGCAGAGAATCGGGCAGCGGCTTCCCGGAGAGATGCTCTGCTAATAGAATGCTTGTCAGTGATAGCGCTACCGGGAGCTTATGCTAGCGCTGTGCGGGGGACATGTATAACATGCGCTGTGCGGGGGACATGTATAACATGCGCTGTGCGGGGGACATGTATAACATGCGCTGTGCGGGGGACATGTATAACATGCGCTGTGCGGGGAACATGTATAACATGCGCTGTGCGGGGGGCATGTATAACATGCGCTGTGTGGGGGGCATATGATATATAGAAGCTGTGGGGACATATATAACATGCGCTGCTGGGGACAAGATATATAGAAGCTGTGGGGACATATACAAAACCCCCAGCGATTCTATATATCTTTCCCCACCACAGCTCTTCTATTTGAGAACCCCGCAGGGATCCCTGATTGGCTCTTCAGTACTGGCCATTCAGGGATCCCGGTGGGGAATTTGAAAATGAAAGTAAAATACATTGTACAGTGGTCCCTCAACATACGATGGTAATTCGTTCCAAACGAGCCATCGTTTGTCGAATCCATCATATGTTGAGGGATCCGTGCAATGTAAAGTATAGGAAGCTGTACTCACCTGTCCCCGCCACTCGAGATGGTGTCCCCGCCACTCCCGATGGTGAACCCGGGCCTCCGCTGGGCTCTCCGCTGTCTTCTCCGGTCCTCCGCTGTCTTCTCCGGTCCTCCGCTGTCTTCTCCGGTCCTCCGCTGTCTTCTCCGGTCCTCCGCTGTCTTCTCCGGTCCTCCGCTGTCTTCTCCGGTCCTCCGCTGTCTTCTCCGGTCCTCCGCTGTCTTCTCCGGTCCTCTTCTGTCTTCTCCGGTCCTCTTCTGTCTTCGCCGGTCCTCTTCTGTCTTCGCCGGTCCTCTTCTGTCTTCCGCAAGGCCTTACTGGGCCTGCGTAGCGACGTCATTACGCCGCTGCGTACGCCATTCCCATTGGATGGCGTGCGCAGCAGCGTATTGACGTCATCGGAGAGGGCCGAGAAGACACCGGAAGACCAGCGCTGGACCCGGAGGGCACCCCAGAGCATCGTGGAGGCGTAAGTAATACTTACCGCACCACACAGGGAACATTAAGCTGCTATCCGGCAGCAGCTTAAGCATTTTTAGCGCTGCCGGATAGCACTTAATGCGATGGCCCCGACATAAAAAAGCATTGTATGTTGATGCTGACATCGACATGCGTTGGCCTCTGAGAGGCCATCGTATGTCGATTTCATCATATGTCGGGGCCATCGTAGGTCGGGGGGTCACTGTACATTGCTGGGGAGCGGACCATGCCGCCCGCTCCTCTGCTTAATAACTTTTGATCGGATCGGGTCTCAGAAGTGAGACCCGATGCGATCAACCCCTTAGCCCCTGTACTACTACCACCAACATGGAACAGACCCTGTTCCATGATGGGGATAGGATTCACTCGGTTTTCAGTAATTTCCAGATGGCTCAGAGCTGTCGGGTTTTGGTGAAGAAAAATTCACAGGCTTTCCTGTGAGTTTTTCATCATACTCTGAGTGTTTTTTTCTTTTTTGTCGGGAACACGCCCCTTTTTGTGATAACCACGCCCATTTTGATGGGTTTAAAAAACACTCAGAGTGATGATATATTTTGTCGGGTTGTGCGACCAAATTTGTGTCGCATGGGCTATGCGACACAAATTTGGTCGCACAACCGGACGAAAAGTCTGGTTGACATTAGTAAATGAGGGCTAATATGCGCGTGTGCACGTGCGTGCGTGTGTGTGTGTGTGTGTATATGTTCCAGCATCACGTCCAAACGGCTAAAGATATTCACATGAAACTTGGCACACATGTTACTTATATGTCAACATACATAGGATAGGTAATTTAACCCTTACTCACCCCATTTGCCAGAGTCGGGGTTTTTGTTTAAAGTCCCATACAAGTCTATGGGAAACATATGTTCTGCATAACTTCCAAATGGCTGGAGATATTTCGATAATACTTGTTTCCAAGTACCCCCGTTTCCAAGTCCTTAAGGACACAGGGCGTATGGATACGCCCTGCGCATTTCCGTCTCCAGCCGCTAGCTGGAGCGAAGTCGGTGCCGGATGCCTGCTGAAATCGTTCAGCAGGCATCCCGGCATATTGCCCAGGGGGGTCATTATGTCCCCCCATGTCGGCGATTGCCGCAGATCGCTGGACAATTCAGTCCAGAGATCTGCGGTGGATTCCGGGTCAATCGGGTCTCCAGTGACCCGGAATTACTGGCTGATCGAGGCCTTCAGAGACGGCCCCGAACAGCCATTGCCAGCAGGGGTGAGGTGGCACTGGTGCCACCTAACGATCGCCCTGATCCGTCGGCCCGGTTTCCCGGCCAACCAATCAGGGCGCCTGCTGCGGGTGTCACTCCCGCAACCCGCTCCGCCCCTCTTCCGGAGGACGTGAGCGAGAAGAAGACCCCGGGAGCTGGGGACCCCGATCCCCGGCGTCCCTGTTGGGATCGGGGCCCCAGGAGCGACGTCGGCGAGGGACTGACCTGCGCGGCGGCGTGGAGCAGCAGCAGGAGGTAAGTGACAGCCTCCTGCTGTTGCTTAGCAACAGCTCCCAGCATGCAAAAAGGGCATGCTGGGAGCTGTAGTTATGCAACAGCAGGAGGCAGACCACCACAACTCCCAGCATTCCCTTATGGGCATGCTGGGACTTGTAGTTTTGCAACAGCTGGAGGCACATTTTTTCTATGGAAAAGTGTACCTTCAGCTGTTGTATAACTACAACTCCCAGCTTGCACAATCAGCTAAAGTGCATGCTGGGAGTTGTAGTGGTGCATCTGGTGGTTGCATAACTACAACTCCCAGCATGCCCGTTGGCTGTCGGTGACTGCTGAGAGTTGTTGTTTTGCAACAGCTGAAGGCACACTGAGTTAAGTAGCAAACCAGTGTGTCTCCAGCTGTTGCATAACTGCAATCCCCAGCATCCCCAGCCAAAGTAGTATGCCTCCGGCTGTTGCATAACTACAAGACCCAGCATGCCCTTCCGCTGTCCGTACATGCTGGGGGTTGTAGCTTTTGCAACAGCTGAAGGCACACTGGTTGCAAAACACTGAGTTTGTTACCAAACTCGGTGTTTCACAACCAGTGTGCCTCCAGCTGTTGCAAAACAACTCCCAGCATGCACTGATAGACCGTACATGCTGGGAGTTGTAGTTTTGCAACAGCTGGATATTCCCCCCCCCCCCCCCCCCCCAATGTGAATGTACAGGGTACACTCACATGGGCGGAGGATTACAGTAAGTATCCGGCTGCAAGTTTGAGCTGCTGCAAATTTTCTGCTGCAGCTCAAACTGCCAGCGAGAAACTACTGTGAACCCCCGCCCGTGCGACTGTACCCTAAAAACACTACACTACTACACTATCAAAAAATTTAAAAAAAAGTCAAAAACACTACATACACACATACCCCTACACAGCCCCCCTCCCCAATAAAAATGAAAAACATCTGGTACGTCACTGTTTCCAAAACGGAGCCTCCAGCGGTTGCAAAACTACAACTCCCAGCATGCACTGATAGATCGTACATGCTGGGAGTTGTAGTTTTGCAACAGCTGGATGTCCCCCCCCCCCAATGTGAACGTACAGGGTACACTCACATGGGCGGAGGATTACAGTAAGTATCCGGCTGCAAGTTTGAGCTGCGGCAAATTTTCTGCCGTAGCTCAAGCTGCCAGCGAGAAACTACTGTGAACCCCCGCCCGTGTGACTGTACCCTAAAAACACTACACTAACAAAAAATAAAATCAAAAGTAAAAAACACTACATATACACATGCCCCCCTCCCCTCCCCAATAAAAATGAAAAATGTCTGGTACGCCACTGTTTCCAAAACGGAGCCTCCAGCTGTTGCAAAACAACTACTCCCAGTATTGCCAGATAGCCACTGACTGTCCAGGCATGCAGGGAATTTTACAACAGCTGGAGGCACCCTGTTTGGGAATTAATGGCGTAGAATACCCCTATGTCCACCCCTATGCAAATCCCTAATTTAGGCCTCAAATGCGCATGGCGCTCTCACTTTGGAGCCCTGTCGTATTTCAAGGCAACAGTTAAGGGTCACATATGGGGTATCGCCGTACTCGGGAGAAATTGTGTTACAAATTTTGGTGGGTATTTTCTGCTATTACCCTTTTGAAAAATGTAAAATTTTTGGGAAAACAAGCATTTTAGGTTTTTTACGTATACAAAAGTCGTGAAACACCTGTCGGGTATAAAGGTTCACATTACCCCTTGTTACGTTCCCCGAGGGGTCTAGTTTCCAAAATGGTATGCCATGTGTTTTTTTTTTTTTTGCTGTTCTGGCACCATAGGGGCTTCCTAAATGCGGCATGCCCCCAGAGCAAAATTTGCTTTCAAAAAGCCAAATGTGACTCCTTCTGAGACCTGTAGTGCGCCAGCAGAGCAATTATCACCCCCATATGGGGTGTTTTCTGAAGCGGGAGAAATTGGGCTTCAAATTTTGGGGGGTATTTTCTGCTATTACCCTTTTTAAAAATGTAACATTTTTGGGAAACCAAGCATTTTAGGTAAAAATTTTTTTTTTTTTACATATGCAAAAATCGTGAATCGCCTGTGGGGTATTAAGGTTCACTTTACCCCTTGTTACGTTCCCCCATGGGTCTAGTTTCCAAAATGGTATGCCATGTGTTTTTTTTTTTTTTTTTTTTTTTTTTGCTGTCCTGGCACCATAGGGGCTTCCTAAATGCGGCATGCCCCCCAAAAACCATTTGTCGCTCCTTCCCTTCTGAGCCCTTTACTGCGCCCGCTGAACAATTAACATAGACATATGAGGTATGTGCTTACTCGAGAGAAATTGGGTTTCAAATACAAGTAAAAATTTTCTCCTTTTTAACCCTTGCAAAACTTCAAAAATTGGGTCTACAAGAACATGCGAGTGTAAAAAATGAAGATTTTGAATTTTCTCCTTCACTTTGCTGCTATTCCTGTGAAACACCTAAAGGGTTAATACACTTACTGAATGTCATTTTGAATACTTTGGGGGATGCAGTTTTTATAATGGGGTCTTTTATGGGGTATTTCTAATATGAAGACCCTTCAAATCCACTTCAAACCTGAACTGGTCCCTGAAAAATAGGGAGTTTGAAAATTTTGTGAAAAATGTCAAAATTGCTGCTGAACTTTGAAGCCCTCTGGTGTCTTCCAAAAGTAAAAACTCATAAATTTTAAGATGCAAACATAAAGTAGACATATTGTATATGTGAACCCCAAAAAAATGTATTTTGAATATCCATTTTCCTTACTAGCAGAGAGCTTCAAAGTTAGAAAAATGCAAAATTTTCATTTTTTTTCATCAAACTTGGGGATTTTTCACCAAGAAAGGATGCAAGTTACCATAAAACTTTACCACTAAGTTAAAGTAGAATATGTCACAAAAAAACAATCTCTGAATCAGAATGATAACTAAAAGCATTCCAGAGAGGTCCTTAAGGTGTAAAATGGCCTGGTCCTTAAGGGGTTAAAGTCTAATGCAAATCAATGGGAAACATATGTTCCCACATAACTTCCATACGGCTGGAGATATTTAATTAATACCTGGTACTACATCCCTTCCCCTTATCCCCTTACACCCTTCCCTTCAATTCCCTGGTTGAACTTGATGGACGTATGTCTTTTTTCAACCATACTAACTATGTAACTATGTAATATTACGGGTCAGGATATGAGGACGGGATATGAAGTCAAAAGCTTCCTCCTTTGTTCATTTTCCTCCACTACAAAGATTAGGATGGAAAAACCGGGCAACGCCGGGTACTCAGCTACTAATATATGTATAAAACATCTACACTATCCCCTAGACTAGGCTTGTAAAGCTGCACACACAGTGCTGTAGGGTTTCACAAGCCTATTCAACGCCGGGTACTCAGCTACTAATATATGTATAAAACATCTACACTATCCCCTAGACTAGGCTTGTAAAGCTGCACACACAGTGCTGTAGGGTTTCACAAGCCTATTCAACGCCGGGTACTCAGCTACTAATATATGTATAAAACATCTACACTATCCCCTAGACTAGGCTTGTAAAGCTGCACACACAGTGCTGTAGGGTTTCACAAGCCTATTCAACGCCGTGTACTCAGCTACTAATATATGTATAAAACATCTACACTATCCCCTAGACTAGGCTTGTAAAGCTGCACACACAGTGCTGTAGGGTTTCACAAGCCTATTCAACGCCGTGTACTCAGCTACTAATATATGTATAAAACATCTACACTATCCCCTAGACTAGGCTTGTAAAGCTGCACACACAGTGCTGTAGGGTTTCACAAGCCTATTCAACGCCGTGTACTCAGCTACTAATATATGTAAAAAACATCTACACTATCCCCTAGACTAGGCTTGTAAAGCTGCACACACAGTGCTGTAGGGTTTCACAAGCCTATTCTAGGCATACTTGTGCTAAAAAAGAACAGCTTTGTAATCCCATCCTGGAGTTGTCTGTACAGTCTGAAGTGCCCAGGGTCTTCTAAGCTTTGGGGCCGCACCACCTCATTGGCTACGTTGCGCTGTTGCTTTGCAGCACAAGAGAAGCACTTTGCAAAATTTGTATTTATTAGTGTACACATATTAGGTTGGAGAAGAACATTTATTATATTTATTCATTTATTAAATAAATAAATGAATGAATGAAAACACACACATACATAGACATACCTAGATGGGCTGAAACCAACCATTGTTTAACTCAGGTTGAAAAATGGTTCCCAGTAGAAAGGATGTAATGTCATTTTTCAGAAGCATTGCCACTCTATAGCATGGCCATTTCTGGTCTTGTAAGTCAGCCAGGTTCGCTGAATTGCCAAACACTATTCTGTTTGCTCTGCTGCAGCAGGTCCCCCTTTTCCTCTTTGGGCTTATATATAGATTTAGGATGATAGATCCCTGTACTCCATAGTATCCTCTATGCCTCGGCTCTTATATCTGTATGCCTCTGGCTTTCGAATGGAAATCTTTAGTCACAGTCTCTTATATGATGCGTTACTCAGTGAGCATTGAGGCACATACACTGCAATCTAGGTTTAGAATACAGACGCTCATTGAATTCTTTGGGGGAAATGTATCATACATCTAACCAAACTGGTTTTGACTCAAATTTTCTATAGTTTATGCCGGAAACTGAAAATTAAAGTTAAGTAGAGCTGGCATAGGTTTCAGCATATGGTGTGCAAACAGTGGAAGATGTGTCTACCATATCTCACTCCAGCACATTTTTTGTTTTGTTATCATGATGATCATGTGCATGATGCCGTACATTCTCACCTTTGCTTGGTTAGAGAGGGTTAGCGAAATGCACTTGGGCTGAATGCTGTTGTGTACATTTGACCCTGCCCTAATGTCTGTCAGCACTTTCTTTAGTGCCTCTGTCTCCTGTCTCTTCTTTTATTTGGCTGGCTGCAGTCTATGGCCTCATCACTGGGCATGCTGCTGAATTGCTTTATTCTGGTTTTTCCCTTACATACTGTTTTATTTTTAAATATTGCTCAAGCCTTTTGTATACAGATCAGGTCTTCTGACTGGAATTTCTTTCCCCACAAAGTTGGCAATGAACTATTCTTGGGTTCTAAACTAAAGTCCATGCAAACCATGTGAGCTGTTATATTGCTTTCTGGTCCGCCTTTTGAAATGATGTGCCTTGTCGTAAAGCCTTCAGTAAAAATCAGTTTTTTTCCATGTATTCTTTGACATCTTCTGGTATCTTGTCTGTACTCCTGATAAGTTCTGACCTATACAGGGAAAGCTCTCCAGAAGAGGGTACTCCGCCCATAGCCATCTTATCCCCTATGCAAAGGATTGGTGATAAGATGTCTGATTGCAAAGGTCCTGCCGCTGGGACCCCCTGCGATCTCCAGGCAGCACCCGGCATTCTAAACAGGATGTTAAGAATGCTGTCACTCAAACCCCCCACCATAGACATCGATGGAGGGGGCGGGGTGAGACCCCCTCGATCAGACATCTTATTCCCTTCTCCTTTGCATAAGGGATAGGATGTCTATGGGTGAAGTACCACTTTAACGAAGACCATCTTATCCAGACCAGATTTTGTGTGACAGTTCACCATAATGCCCATTCTTGTTAAGAGTAGTCCCATATTTTACTTCTTATTCCCTATCCTCTATCCAATGTGGGACAAACCCATTATAACAATTTTCATTACAATTCTAAATGATCATCTAGACTTTGTCAGACGTGTCCCTGAGTCTGAACTCAGTGTGCATGCCTGAAGACAGTGTACATACCTTCAAGAACAGGAAACCAGTATGGTTGTAAATTCAGTGCTGAATGTGATTGGAGCATAAGGCTTGATGTAAATAAAGTTCTGTGTGAGTGACAGTTGTGACAATGAGATGGTTCTGGAGTTTCCCCAGTAACTAGAGGCCACCATTACCTGGAAATCTCCCAAATAAGTGTCCAGTGCACAAACGGTTAAAAAAAATCACACAGGTTGTTGTTTTTTTTTTTTGTCTATATCATATACATTCTCCATCACTAGGCCTACAGCAATCTCATGACAATTGTGCAAATCACAGTAAAACAATGTCATTTTTATTTCTGATTTTAGAAAATCGCTTTCACCTCATTGCTATTTTTCTTAAAAATCACATTTGAATAGAAGAACTTATCAAAAGCGTGCATAATGTGAACTGAGCTCAACCCACTTATGAGTCTGAGTTCACCCAGGTGAACTACATCATCAGCAGTCTAAATAAATGTGCAGTGATCAAACACCACACCGAATCTCTAACAGAATGTTTCCAGCTTAGTGCTGCAATACAATGTCAGAAGAGTAAATTGAGAAGGAGCAGAGAGAACCAACAAGAAAATGGTGGGGTGTTTTTATAATTTGTATGATGTTTTTGATAGATTGGTGTTTAATATTTGACTTGACACCTCTTAGGTACAGTTAACACACAAAAGGTATTTACTGTACCCATTTTATGTATTATCTGCTACTAACAACCGCTGTCTCTTAGGGAACTGCACATGGGGAATGAGCTGTCGGTTTATACATCCCGGGATGAACGATAAGGGGAATTATTCACTGATAACTAAACCGGATCCATTTTCTACAAACGGTACCTCTGCTGGGGTGGTTCCCCTATCTCAAAACCCTTGGGTAAGTTCTGTAAATTTGTGTCCCCTACCCTGTTCAGTAAGCAGTCATAACTCCATGTGTTTCAATATAACATGCAACTTAAAGGAAAACTGTCACATGTTCACTCCCACACTAACCACAGGTACTGACGGATAGTGTGGGGGACGCTGATTCATATGATCCCTACCTTGCCCACAATCGTCCAGTCGTTCACCCGCAATCTTGGTTTCTCTAAATATGCAAATGTGGCAGTAACTGGCATGGCACGGGCAAGGTTTTCAGGAGCCTAGTGCACTGTGATGTCAACGCCTCCCGTCCGATTACAAATATCCCTCCGGCTCTCCCACTCCCTGCCGCTCCTAACTGGTCTTCACTGCTCATGTAAGGAAGCAGCACATACGCAGCGAAGACCAGTTAGGAGCGGCGAGAGGGGGGATGAATATTTATAAGCAGGCGGCACACTGGACAGATGATGCTGACATCACAGTGCCACTAGGCTCCTGAAAACCCTGCCCATATATATAATATATATTTATATACACACACACACACACTAAGAGTGCCTGTGAACGGCCGGACAGATCCAGGCAAGGTAGGGGTCATATGAATTTGCGTCCCCTGCACTATCCGTCAGTACCTGTGGTTAGTGTGGGAGTGAACATGTGACAGTTTTCTTTTTTATTTTTTTCAAAACAAACTTCATTTTATTATTCCTTGTTATCTCTATTGCAATAGCTACTTCATCATATATTAATAACCCGTATTAGTACCAATATCTTCACATATCATTGAAAAAGTATAAAAAAAAAAACTAAACAAAAAAAAACCTTTACACTTCCCAAATTTGGGTCCAGTGCCCTGTCCGACCCCGTATCCCCCACATCCATACATATTCTTTATGATAATGAACCCCCTTTTCCCTTTCTCTTCTATTTTCTCTCCTCTTTCCCTCTCTTAATAACACCTACCCATTTCAATTCTACAATAACAAGAGAAAAAAACACACACAAAAAATTCCCCCCCTTCTCTCCCCCCCCCCCCCCAATTTCAATATTTAATTTGCAATTTGGACCCTGCCACACCACTCATCACCACCTCCTTTCATTTTCGCAACTCTTCTTTTTCTCCTCTTCCCAGCTGCTTTGACATTTCCCAAAATATATACCATAAATTATATGTTACCTCATTTAGCTTACGTCTCTTGCTATGGTACCCTTACGTGCCACCATCCGTCCTGACTCTCTCGTGATCTGCTGATATGTTTATTGTACATCCCCAGGGCCAACAAGCTCCAGAAGAAACAAATGCTTAGTCACCTTTTTCTTTTCCTTTTCATTTTACAAACTATTATGCAGCTTCCTCCAATTTCTGGAGGAGGCAAGTTTTCATTCATTCATTCATCCATCCATTAAATAAAAGGGGAGCGGCCCACATCCCCACAGCATACATTCTAATGAGGGGAAGAAAGAGGGAAGGGAAATAGAGGAGAAAAAAAAAAAAGTTTTCTTTCTCTTTAATAGTCGTTCAGAATTCCCATCTTACAATTCCTACATTTCCCTATGATCTATCATTAGGGTTACCTCTGGTCGGACAGAGCACCTCCCCTTACAGAGCAGTAATCATCAACCAACCCCTTCCTCTACCCTTCCCCCCCCAAAAAAAAAATCGCCCCCAAAGCAGAAGGGAGAGAAAAAAAAATCCTCCTTTCTGAGATTGCATGGAATTTTTCCAGACCCCCTGCCTTAACTGCCCATCCAAACTAAAAATGTTAGGGATCGACCGATTATCGGTATGGCCGATATTATCAGCCGATAATCACGATTTTGGGCATTATTGGTATCGGCAATTACCTTGCCGATAATGCTCCGCACTGCCCTCGCCACACCGCGACCACCCCCCCGACCCACCACACCGCGTCGCACCCCCCCACTGTAGTACTGGGCAGTATACCGGTATGAACCGGATACCGTTTTTTTTTTCTCCCACGGTATGCATTTTTGCCCATACCGCTATACCGGTCGGGCCCCACCCTCCGAGTCAATAAATTCTGTCCTTCTTCGGGGGTCCTCTTCTCCACTCCGGGCAGGCTCCGGCCTAGTACGCTGCATAGACGCCGCTACGCCGTGACCTCAGGTGCGTCGCTGCGCAGCGGCGTCTATGTAGCGTTACTAGGCCTGAGCCTGCCCGAAGTGGAGAAGAGGACCCCCGGAGAAGGACAGCCCGGACTGGTTCACCCTCCACCCGGAATGCCGCCGGACACTACAGGAAGGATGGATGGCCCGGACCACCCTCTCCGAATGGTCCCTGCAGCAACTGGGAAGGTGAGTCAGGGTTCTGGGATGGACAGGGGTCTGTATATTATACTATACCTACAGTAGGCCCTCCAGCTGTTGCAAAACTACAACTCCTAGCATGTCCGGAAAGCCAACGGCGGTTCAGGCATGCTGGGAGTAGTAGTTTTGCAACAGCTGGAGGCACCCCTAGGCGCGGTGTGGAAGGGGGAGCGGTAACTTATACTGGAATATCGGTATAAGTTATCGGCTATCGGCCCTAACCTTCACAGATTATCGGTATCGGCCCTAAAAAAACGATAATAGTCGATCCCTAAAAAATTAATTATTTTTCGTACTGTAGCATTAAATTCATCAATATTTGGGACTTCTTTAGACATCCATTTTCTAACCACTAAAAGCCTGGATACAAATTGCACTTTTCCTCTTAGAACCTTATCCATCCTTCTTCCTTCAGATCTTCCTCCTCCTATTAACCAGGTTATTAGTTTATCTCCCTCCTCTAACTCTAACCTTTTCTCAGTCATCCTTATTATCTCAGACCAATATTTCTTAAAGGAGTAGTCCAGTAATGAACAAGTGGTGAACAACTTATCCCCTATCCTAAGGATGGGGGATAAGTTGCAGATCGCGGGGGGGTCTAACCACTGGGGCCCCCCCGCGATCTCCTGTACGGGGCCCCGGCAGCCCGCGCGAAGGGGGCGTGTCGACCCCCGCACGAATCGGCGGCCGACACGCCCCCTCAATACAACTCTATGGCAGAGCCGGAGCGCTGCCTTCGGCAATCTCCTGCTCTGCCATAGCGATGTATTGAGGGGGCGTGTCAGCTGCCGCTTCGTGCTGGGGTCGACACCCGATATCTGGCCCGGAGAGCCTGGCCCCCTTACAGAGAGATCGCAGGGGGCCCCAGCGGTCGGACCCCCTGCGATCTCAAACTTATCCCCTATCCTTAGGATAGGGGATAAGTTTTACACCACTGGACTACCCCTTTAAGTATTGGACAATCAAAATACATGTGGAAACCCCATTTCTTCACGATCACATTTTGGGCACTTATATCTTATTAACTTATCTATTTTGTGCCATAAATTGCAGTGTATAGTATAATCTATGCGTTATAAAAAATTGTGTAATCCTATGCGATCAATTTTTAATAATGTTAGAACTCTCTTCCCAAGTTTCTTTCCATTCCTTCTCTAATACTTGTCCTATATCCTTTTCCCATTCCTTCATACTTAAGTGCCTCAACCCTTGATTTTTAGCCTCCAACATAATTTTGTACATCTTCAAAATTATATTTTTATTTGTGCCTTCCCTTTAAAACCTTCATTATCAAACACTCGTGAATTGTTAATTTCTCTTTCTTATAAATTTTTTTTCACTGCTTCCCTTAATTGTATATATCTAAATAACAACATCATATTATTTGGAATTTTATGTTGTGCGCACAGATCCTCAAAAGATCTGAGTTTCCCACCTTCAAAAAATTGTGCAACATTTTAAATTATACTTATCCCAAAACCTCCACTCTTGTACCTCCAATTCCCTAGATATCATATCCTTAAATAATCTTGTGCACTCTAATGAACCTTCCACCTTTTTATAACTTTTTTCATTTGTGCCCAAGCTCTACCCACCATCCCTGCTATGGGCTTCTTACCATTCAACTTTGATTCAAAAAATTCTCCCATATCATCACACATGTCCTTTTTTCCCTTTATCACTTTATCATATTCACATAGGAATCCGCTTCCTTCCATCTCTTTACATATCTTAATTGCGCCGCTATGTAATACAATCTAAAATCTGGAATAGCTAAAGCTCCTTTCACATTGAGCATTCATCCGCTATTAAACATCCGTTTTCTGTGTAAAAATGTATGTATAATAATGTATGAAATAACAGGTGCTAACGCCTGAATAATGTCCATCAAAATAACGGGCGTATTCATCCTTTAAGACCCGTTATAACATTCTTCATGTACAGCTGTTTTACACCTCTGCCTACAGACTCCCACAGCCAGGACTACTACTACTCCCATCATGGAATATACTAGTTTCCATGATAAGAGTAGTAATTCCCTGGCTGTGGGAGCCTGCTGGTGGCTGGGGAGGCTACATTAGTGTTTATACTACCCCCATCATGGAATAGACTCTGTTTTTTAATCTCCCACAGGGAGCCCTGAATGGCCGGTACTGAGGAGCCATTCAGGGCTCCCAGCGGGGTTTTTAAAATGAACATGAGTCGCAGCGGAGACACTAAGTATATTAAAAGCGCTGTGGGGGCAAGATATGTAGCGTTGCAGGGGGGGGGGGGGGGAAAGACATATAGCCTATATATCTAGCCCCCTAGCGCATTTATAATATGCCCCTGCAGCGCACTAATAAAGATATATACCCCCCGCCGGCGCACTAATAAAGATATATACCCCCCGCCGGCGCATTTATAAATATATACCCCCCGCCGGCGCATTTATAAATATATACCCCCCGCCGGCGCATTTATAAATATATACCCCCCGCCGGCGCATTTATAAATATATACCCCCCGCAGGCGCATTTATAAATATATACACACACCGCCGGCGCACTAATAAAGATATATACCCCCCGCCGGCGCACTAATAAAGATATATACCCCCTGCTGGCGCATTTATAAGTATATACCCCCCGCCGGCGCATTTATAAATATATACCCCCCTCCGGCGCATTTATAAATATATACACCCCCCCCCCCCCGCCGGTGCATTTATAAATATATATCCCCCTCCGCCGGCGCATTTATAAATATATACCCCCCCCCCCCCCCCCCCCCATATGGAGGCCGTATCTCCAAAAGAATTTAGATATTCTAGAGAGAGTGCAGAGAAGAGCTACTAAACTAGTACATGGATTGCAGGATTCAGCTTACCAGGAAAGGTTAAAGGATCTTAACATATATAGCTTTCCAGACCAGTTCTCTTTCCATGGCTTCAATTTCTTAAAAAATTCGTTCTCCCAGCCATACCAAACTATTAGATAATACAAACAAAATCTGTGGCAATACTATCATCTTTAGCAGACTAATCCTGTCTGCCATACTAATTGGCAAACCTAACCAAATTTTTATTTTTGTTTTAATCTTTCTCAGAGTAGGCCAGACATTTAATTCCAGATATTTTTTAACATCTTTTCCAACGATTATCCCCAAATACTTAAATGTTTCTCCCTCTCCTATTTTAAATTTTTTGCTGAGATATTTGTCTATCCAATGGCATCAATACAGTTTTATTACAGTTTATGCTTACTCCTCTATTTCATCTTTAACCTGTTCAGGACCAAGGGCGTACCTGTACGCCCTGAGTCCGCTCCCGTTCTATAACGCAGGGCCACGGCTGGGATCCGTGGCTAATAGCGCGCGGCACTGATCGCGCTATTAACCTTTTAGATGTGGCATTCAAAGTTGAAAGTAAATCATTGCCGGTTAGCTCAGGGGGCTGTTCGGGATGTCTGTGGTGAAATCGTGGCATCCCGAACAGCTATGACAAAGCAGGAGGGTCCCTTACCTGCCTCCTGGTGTCCGATCGCCGAAAAAAGTGTAAAAATAAACATATATTGCCTCATGCGGAAATGTCCGAATAATAAAAATATATTAATTAAAACGCACGGTCAATGGCGTACGCGCAAAAAAATTCCAAAGTCCAAAATAGCATATGTGTGGTCACTTTTTATATCATGAAAAAATCTGAATAAAGAGAAGTGTCATTTTTACCGAAGAATCTACGGTGTAGAAACAGAAGCCCCCAAAAGTTACAAAATGGCTTTTTTTTTTTCAATTCTGTCTCAATTATTTTTTTCCCGTTTCGCCGTAGATTTTTGGGTAAAATTACTGATGTCATCACAGAGTAGAATTGGTGGCACAAAAAATAAGCCATCATATGGATTTTTAGGTGAAAAATTGAAAGAGTCAGGGGTGTGGAAATTGTATCGCCCGGCACATGCAGTTTCAGGCGCCGGGCAGGTGAATTCTTCAGGCATTTCACCCTGCTTCGTGCAAGCAGGGCTAAATGCCTAAAGAATTCACATATAATGGGGCAATCAGTTTTGCCCTGTAACTAAACTCCTTTAGACTGCAGCTGTGCGCTGCAGCCTATAGAGAGCCGCGCAGGATGACAGCGTCCCGGCGTAGGCGAGTGCGATGACGTCACTCATCGCGCACCCCTCCCTCCAGACCGAGGATGCAGTCCAGCAACAACAGTGACCGCTGAGCCCCTGAGCCTGGCGGAGCACACATGGGGGCGGACAGGTAGCAGGGGATCAGAGAGGAGGGGAGGTTTAGTAAATAATGCAGTACAGGAGAGGGGGTTGGGCTGAAATATAATGACACTAGGGGCATCAGAGGGGGGGAGGTGAATATAATGACGCAGGGTGCATCAGAGGGGAGGGGGGGGGATATAAGGACTCGGGGCATCGGATGGGGGGGAGATATAATAATGCAGAGGGGATCAGAGGGAAGGGGGGAATATAATGACGCAGGGGCCATCAGAGGTCCACACTTCTTCTGGCTCCGGCGCTGTTGCAGTGCACTGTGATGCGCAATAACGAGTGACTTCCCCAACGTGACATTACAGTCAGTGCGCACAGTGACAGCGCACAGCAACAGCGCCGGAGCCAGAAGGATCGCGGACCCCGGGAATAGGTAGTTATAACACCGGGGATGGGGGGAGGCGATGGGGCAGCTGTGTTGGTTGGACTCAGGAGGATTGTGTATAGAAGCGAAGTGGGGACCAGATAATGCTATATGTCTGCTCCCCACTTCGCTTCTATACACATATGCCTCTGAAGCGCTATCATTGACAAACAGAGCATTAGCAGAGCAGCGGACAGCGGCTTCCCGGAAAGATGCTCTGCTAATAGAATGCTTGTCAATGATAGTGCTACCGGGAGCTTATGATAGCGCTGTGCGGGGGACATATATAACATGCGCTGCTGGGGGCATATCATAGCGCTGTGCGGGGGGCATACATATATATATCTACATGCGCTGCGGTGGGTATAGGATATCGCTGTGCATATATATCCAAAAATCCTTTAGGTTGTATTTATTCACACATCAGGTGCACAAGTGTGACGTTTCAGCCTCACAATGAGCCTCACCTGATGGGTGAATAAATACAACCTAAAAGATTTTTGGAGTGCCGCTTCTTCACTTGTTTACTGGATTTATCCTGGTTTGGGGTCAAGACCTGAGAGGCAGAGCACCCGCTGCTGGCCCTTTTTTATATACATACATACACATACACACACACACACACACACACACACACACACACACACACACACACATATATATATATATATATATATATATATATATATATATATATATTTTACAACATACATGCGCTGCGGTGAGCTTATGATAGTGCGGCGGGGGACAAGATAAATAGAAGCTGTGGGGAGCCAGACATATACAAAACTCCCAGCGATTCTATATAGATCTTTCCCCAACTCAGCTCTTCTATTTGAGAACCCTGCGGGGATCCCTGAATGGCTCCTCAGTACCGGCCATTCAGGGATCCCGGCGGGGAATTTGAAAATGAAAGTAAAATACATTGTACATCGCTGGGGAGCGGAGCATGCCGCCCACTCCTCTGCTTAATAACTTTTGATCGGATCGGGTCTCAGAAGTGAGACCCGATGTGATCAACCCCTTAGCCCCTATACTACTACCACCAACATGGAACAGACCCTGTTCCATGATGGGGGTAGGATTTAGTCAGTTTTGAGTAATTTCCCGACAGCTCAGAGCTGTTGGGTTTTGGTGAAGAAAAATTCATTTCCTGTGAGTTTTTCATCATACTCCGAGTGTTTTTTCTTTTTTGACCGGGTTTAAAAAAACATTCGGAGTGATGATAAATTTGGTCGCACAACCCGACAAAAAGAGTCGGGTTGACATTAGTACATGAGGGTCATTGAGTTTTTATATGCATATATATATATATCAGGCTCTATATGGGTTAAAGCGCAACCAGCAACTTAATTTCATATATTTATACACTAATAACACTAAATTATTAATTAGTTGTTACAGGTACATTTTAACCCCTTCCCGACCCATGACGATGCGGTATGTCATGGGTCAGGTGAGGGGAATATGGCGCGCGCCCGCGTCATAGACTGCATATGGCTGCTGCTATCAGCATCTGACATCTGGCGATAACTGTTATCGGAGCCGGTGATCCCGGCATTTAAGCATTAAATGCTGTAATCCCTGTGGTCTAGGGGACCCATCGGCAGCTCCGCAGTGTAATCGCATGCTGCTGATGGGTTACTGTGGAAGAATAAGCCATCTATTGATGACTTGTGATAGGCCCCTAGGGGGGCCAAAAATGTGTGAGATTGAAAAGAAAAAAAAGTTGAAAAATGTTTTTTTTTTAAAAACCATAAAAAATATCCCCCTCCATTTCCCATTGTTCAAATAAATCACTGTTAAAAAGAAATATGTAAAGTAATAAACATATTTGGTTTTACCGTATGTGTAACTGTCTGAACTATTATGCACGTAGCACAACGATGTTCCTGATCTTGCACAGTGTAAATGCAAAAAAATTCCACACAAAATTGCAGATTTTTGGTCACATCACGTCCCAGAAAAAACGTAATAAAAAATATGCAAAATATATCTCAACTGGCTCCGGAAAGTTAAACAGATTTGTAAATTACTTGTATTCAAAAATCTTAATCCTTCCAGTACTTATCAGCTGCTGAAGTTGAGTTGTTCTTTTCTTTCTGACAACAGTGCTCTCCGCTGACACCTCTGTTTGTCTCAGGAACTGTCTAGAGTAGGAGCAAATCCCCATAGCAAACCTCTAATGCTTCGTACAGTTCCTGAGACAGACAGGTGTCAGAAAGAAAAGAACAACTCAACTTCAGCAGCTGAAAATACCCCATTAAAATCTACAGCTCATGCAGAAAATAAACCCTTATTTTTCATTCATACCATTTTGGGGTACAATTTTAATAGCCTTTTTGGTATTGGGGGGGGGGGGGGCGTGCAATTCTGTCACTATTATTTTTTTTTTAAATGAGTCATAGTAGCTTTTCTCTCCCCATACAGGCAAACAAGTGCGTTGGGCAGTGCTGAACATTCATATGTATGGGGGTGTTAGGTGAAATAGCCATTGCTCTGTGAAATAACAGTTACTGAAAGCGTAAGGTCACCTTCAATACAGCAATAGTAAGTGTAGCTTCAGTTGCATCGAAATTTTGGGTCCATGGCCAAGAAACTCCTCATATCTCAATTCCATTAAGAACCTGTGGTCAATTTTCAAAAATCGGGTGGACAAACAAAAACATAGAAATTGTGATCAACTCCATAAAATGATTAGGCAAGAATGGGTTGTCATGAGTCAGGATCTGGCCCAGAAACGGATATCCATGCCTGGGGGAATTGCAGAGACCTTTAAAAAGAAGAATCAACAATCTATAGCTTTCGCATAAATGTGATGTATTTGTCAAAACTTATGAAATTATGATAATTGTACTTCAGTAAAAGCACAGAAATATCTAGCTAAAATAGTAAAAACCACAATCTAGCTAAAATAGTAAAAACCCCGTTTGTAATCAGTCCCCGGAGCGTGTTCGCTCCGGGGACTGATTACCGGCGACCACAGGGCCGACGGCGTGTAACACCACGCTTCTGCCCCCGTGTAACGTCACGCTCCGCCCCTCAATGCAAGCCTACGGAAGGGGGCGTGATAGCTGTCACGCCCCCTCCCGTAAGCTTGCATTGAGGATAGGGGATAAGATGTCTAAGCACCTGAGGACCCCTATAAAACCTTTGGCCATGACTGTATTTATTACACCTAGATGAACAGTTATTTACAGAAGAGGGTAAGAAAAACTACTTTATCTCACCCAGAACAATAGGATAAGGCGGTAAAAATCCAATACATTAATCTTCTCTCCATTGACCTCCTCTGTCTGGGGGAGAGTCAGAAGGCCACCATACACTTTTAACAGTGGGTTGATCCCGCTCGGCTGGCTTTAGTATAAGGTGTATAGGCACCTTGAGAAGGAACACCTACCTTATTGTACATGATTATTATAATGTATGATGACCCTGTGCCCTTCTGTTATACACTTAATGGTTGACGGGATTGGATGGGTTTAATTTGTTTGTCAATTTATATGAAGCCTCAACATTAGTCTCCCAGTGATTTTTATGCGAATTAGGGGAATGAGAAACATACTTGGCTTCTATGTAGGGTATTTTTTTTTCAAATTGTAAGGATTTATTTGAGGAGCAGATACATAATACAAAGCAAATAAAAGGAGAATAAAAATGAAAGTATACATGAGGACCAGAATGGTCAGCAAATGCTAATAGAACAATATAACAGAGCTTACATAGTCAAGCATAATCACTAGCGCAATGGTAGTAGAACAAAATGGCAATGAAAGGCTGGAGCAGGGCCTAGGGCAACAAGAGAAATAATGTTGTGCTACATAAACAAAGCCAGAAGCAACTTCTCTAAAGGGCAACACAGATAACCGAAAAAGAGGGCCAATTCAGCAACACAGGTGAGCCAGCAAATGAAAAAGAGGAAGAGAGGGAAGGAAAGAGACCACGGGGATCTTTGAGTGTAAGCTGGTGGAAAGAACATGTTAAAAGTGGGCATCAGTGAGCATGAGAAAATCAAAGCAGTGACATACCCCACACACCCAAGGTGCAAATGAATCCCGTCACTGTACTGTATTGTTGGGAGGAGCAAAATTCCGACCAAGGCTGCCAGGTGGTGGCACAATGATCCACATTACTAGGAGCAACAAACAGTAAATCTTCCAACTGCTGAACATAAGAGACCTCGACATACCATTCCACCAAAGTAGGAGCAACAGAAGAGAGCCAGTGTTGGGGAATAATAGTTTTGGCTGGCTGGAGGAGTTGACTAAGCAGGTACTCAAAAGGGACCCGACGGAGCAAAGATGAAGCACTTAGTATAGTGTCAAGAGACTTATGAGCACCACCTGTAAGGATATGGTAAAAACACATAGGTCAGGAAAGGGATATCCCACTCCCAAAGAACAAACTCTGTGATCTGTAACTAGAAGGTGGGACCCAAACGATCAACCAAGGTATCCTGCAAAGAGAAAGAAAGGAGTATAGTGTCTTGGGCAGAGGGAGACCAGATCCAGGTGAGAATGGACACAGTACGCAGGCATAAGCACTAGATAAATATAGTTTACCACCTGGTAACCCAGGACCCCCCTAAAAGCTTTATGTCTAGACAGAGTGAGCCTATTAATTCTAGGGGCCCTTAGAGAACCAAGCAAAGGTACCAAAACATTGCTGTAACTATAGTTAAGTCACATAAACATCCGGAGTCAGTCTGGAGCAAGTACAACAACCACAGCATCAGTGTAATATTAAGCATATTCTACCAAAAAACTATTTCCCTGCATTCCCAAGAGGCCAAGTGAGTGCGAAAGGGGGCTGATATGGGGGAATCATTTTAATAAAACAGTTGTAATACTATGTGGGTGCCAGGTGAACAGGAAAGAAGAGCAGATCAAGGCTACGACATGTCCAGTCAATGAGACCTTCAGCGCTCCAGATTTAGATTAATTCTTTCATTTTCAAAAGTCCTCTAAAAAATAAAACAAGCAATTTGATTGGTTGCTATTGGTGTCTGGTCAACTTTTTTTCTGCACAGGTTTTGCTGAATCCCCCCCCCCCCAAACACACACCCCCCCCCCCAAAAAAAAAAATATAAAAAAAATTAAATTTGCAAGGGGCAAAGAGGTATATTCATGCCCTCCAATATCCACATCATGAATATCAGGGTCCACTCTTAAATCAGCCAACAAGTGTTTTATCACCAAAACATATAGGAGAACAGATAAGGACCATCCCTGTCTGGTACCATTAGAAATTGTAAAGGGATTCAAAGGGGCACCATTGATTTTAACCCGGGTCACAGAAGACTGGTAAAGGGGGTAGAATATATATATATATATTAGTTAGGAGTAGCCGTCCATCAACAACCATAGAGAAAAGGACTATTGCACCCCAGTTGGACACCATTTCACTCAAACAGGTCACTCCCTACAGGACCTCAAAATCAAGATCCTGAAAGGAAACTTCAAGAACACCCAGGAAAGAAAGACATTTGAAGCCAAAATGATAGTTCTTTATGACTCCAAGAACAGAGGACTTAATGTGGATTTAAGCTTCTTATCCCATTATCAAAATTTCCTATAACCTTTGCTAAACTCTCTACCCTCTCCCTGCTCTAACACCATCACACCCCTGCTTCCCCTCCCCTGTCTAAGTCTTATCTTCAGTCTATGGCTCTGTAGTAAAATTGTCTGTCCAGCGTAACCACTATTCTCACCTCTACTCTCCAGCCCCCCCCCCCCCCCCTCATCCTTATCTGTATCTATCGTCCTATTGCTATACAATTTATGGCCCAACTTAATGTCCATTCTCCACTAATGTTGTTTTAACCCTGCATATTTTGTGAGATAGAACCTGTGTTTTCTCCTTGTGAGCTCAGAAATGCTTATGACTTGATAAAGGGAGGAATCCCGAAAGCTTGTCTCTACATAATCTTGTTAGTCCAATAAAAAAGGTATTACAAGATACTGCAACTACCGATGATTTTGCTTTATATATATATATAAATAATATTTTTATATTTTTTTTTTTTTTTTTTTTTTTTTTTACTGGCTGAGTACAAAGAATAATTTAGAATTATTTAATCAATAATAGTATCATGGTAATGGTAGTTATACCACCCCAATTGTGTGGAATGTGTCTTATGTAGAATGTAGTGTCTTAGAAAAAATTGAAGAAAGGATTACAGGAACAAATGCGGGATGTTGCTAACCGAAATATTTACAGTGTGTCTATGCATTTTAGAACCGCACATGTGCATGTTGTTTCCACAATTGCCCTGGTCTGTTATTTTTGAGTTCAACTCCTTAAGGACTGAGCCCTTTTTCCCCTTAAGGACTGAGCCCTTTTTCCCCTTAAGGACTGAGCCCTTTTTCACAATTCTGACCACCATCACTTCAAGCGTTAATAACTCTAAAACGCTTTTACCGAATATTCTGATTCTGAGAGAGTTTTTTTCGTGACACATTCTACTTTATTTTAGTGGTAAATTTTCGTCTTTTCTTGGTGAAAAATCCCCAAATTTCATGAAAATTTTGCATTTTTCTAACTTCGAAGCGCTCTGCTTGTAAGGAAAAGGGATATTCCAAATAAATTTTATATTTATATATATTTTTTTATTCACAAATACAATATGTCCACTTTATGTTGGCATTAGAAAAAATTAGAGGGCTTCAAAGTAGAGCAGCAATTTTCAAAAATTTCAGAAGTGACAGATGTTACAGAACTACAACAACTCCCAGGATGCCTGGGCAGTCTAGGCATGCTGAGAGTTGTAGTTTGGCAACATCTGGAAGGCTACCGTTTGGGCACCACTGTAACAGTGGTCACCAAACTGTGACCCTCCAGATGTTGCAAAACTACAACTCCCAACATGCCCAGACAGCCTTTGGCTGGAAGTTGCAGTCCGGCCTTCCTAGTGGTTGCCACAGTAAAGATCACTTTACTTTCACTTTCATTTCTCCCCCCCCCCACCGTCGTTTCCCTACAGGCCTCCGTCTTCCCCCAACCCCCCCCCCCGTTCTGCCCGACATCCATGGGTGGGCAGATCGGGGGTTTCCATGGCAACCACCTGTCCTGCGCTGCCATTGGTCAGAACTCAGTTCTGACTAATGGCAGGGGATAGGAGGAGATCGCAGCGCTGTGACCTCACTCCTATCCCTTAGGATGATCGGGGCTGTCACTGACAACTCCGATCATCCCTATTTTCCGGATGATCGGGTCACCAGAGACCCGATCAGCCCGAAATTGGAGAAAATCGCATGTCTGAATTGACATGCGATTTTCTCCGATTGCCGACATGGGGGGGGGGGTCTCAGGACCCCCCTCGGCCATGTGCCGGGATGCCTGCTGAATCATTTCAGCAGGCATCCCGATCCGGTCCCCAACCGGCTAGCGGCGGGGGCGTATGGATACGCCCGTCGTCCTTAACTGGTTAATGTGGTTTTTTTTAAGATAGTGGTGTACTGTGCATCTCATGTTTCCTAGTGGGTGGGTTTTCTTCACAATCGTGTATTTATACCTACTGATGCATCTCTTGTTACCATGAACTGGTGTTGGCTCGAAATGTCAGTTTTTTTTCCCTGTACACCTTTTAAGTGTCATGTGTTTGTTTATGTTTATGATTCCTTTGAAGGAAAGTACCATTAGGAACAAATTTTAGAAACATATTTTACTTTAGTCAAGAGTGCCAGTTTTTGTTTGCTCTCTAGATTGATCATGTGGTCTTTTTCTGTTGTCAAACTTTTATGGCCCTGTGGTCATGTAATGCCATTATATCACCACATAATGCAATTATACAAATTTCTCTTCTACAGGGGGCTCCAGCCTCAGATGAACTGCTTCCTCTAATCCAGGACCCTCCAACAGAGAGCGCCTGGGAAAGGGGTCTCCGGCATGCAAAAGAGGTAACATAGTAGTTAAATGGAATTTGTCAGCTTTATTTGCAAACAGCTGCAAACACCACTGGATAGTTGTTAGGGTATAAATGCAAACTGTAAATTTTTCTAGATCTAATAGTGCTTGCAAAAGTTTTTTTTCCTCAGCCAAGTGTAAAGGAAGCTAGTGCCATAGCCTGGCATGCCTCCCTGCTTGCCCTCACCTCCTAGCCTGTCTTGACTGACATAAAGGGCTCTGCAACAGCTATCAAACATTGTTTGCAGATTCCCTTTAAATGTAGCACATGCAGTCACCTACTTGAGGCACCATCAGTTAAAAACTATTACTTCGATGGAGAAAACCATTAATTTTCCTCTTATGGGGTGCAAATTCTTTTGCAATGTAAACATTTTAGGGTCCATTTTATTTTTATGGCCGCTCTATAGGGAAAGACATCTGATGAACCACCTTTTTACGGCATTGCTACAGAAAAATATTGCAGCACTATGAGCTTGTCAATCCTAATTCCCCAGGCTGCTGATACCTCCTTAGCCCTCAGAGCATTAAATGAGGACCAGTAAAGTGTATATATTATTATTATTATTATTATTATTATTATTATTATTATTATTATTTTAATATGCAGTGCTTCTTGAAAGGGAAGCAGTTTTGCAAACATTCCTGACTGCAGGTGTTTTGTTTTCTGTATACAGATCCTGTGCAGACCTATGGCCCAGACTTATCAATCTGCTGGAAACAAAAACTGAAGTGACTCTACCTTAACCAATCACAGCTCAGCTTTCATATCTTCCCGCTCTTCTAAAATGAAAGCTGAGCAGTGATTGATTGTTATGGGCAAAACCAGTTTTGGTTTAAGGCGGATAAATAAATCTAAGCCAATGTCTTTTTCTCCATTCATACTTTTTTGCCATATGCTATATAAATAGATTTATTTATTACTCATATACATTCAGTAGGTTTTAAGTGTTTCTGGCAAAAAGTTGTTAGCTTTAAAGGAGATATCCAGGATTTAAAAGCTTAACTCCTATCTTAAGGATAGGGATAAGTTTCAGATCACGGGGGGTCTGACCGCTGGGACCCCCTGCGATCTCCCGTACGGGGACCCTGCTCTCCGACTGCCGGGGAAGGGGGATAGTGGATAAGATTTTCAATCCTGGATATCTCCTTTAAAGGGGTACTCCGCCCCTAGACATCTTATCCCCTGTCCAAAGGATAGGGGATAAGATGTCAGATCGCCATGGGATCCCCGCTGCGGCACTGCACTATCATTACAGCACAGAGCGAGTTCGCTCTGCACTTAATGACGGGCAATACAGGGGCCGGAGCATCGTTATGTCACGGCTCCGCCCCTCGTGACGTCACGGCCCGCCCCTTTCAATACAAGTCTATGGGAGGGGGCGTGGCAGTCATCACGCCCCCTCCCATAGACTTGCATTAAGGGGACGGGCCGTGAAGTCACGAGGGGCGGAGCCATGATGTCACTCTGCTCCGTCCCCGGTATCGCCCGTCATTACGCACAGAGCGAACTCGCTCTGTGCTGTAATGATAGCGGGGTGCCGCAGCGGGGATCCCAGGGCTCCCCAGCAGCGGGACAACGGCGATCTGACATCTTATCCCCTATCCTTTGGATAGGGGATAAGATGTCTAGGGGCGGAGTACCCCTTTAATGCTTTCATCTCTATACAACTTGCCTATTGGTTTTCTTCTTAGCTTTTTTTTTTTTAAACCAGAATGGTTAAATCTGCTTAAGGTTGTTTACAGGGAGGATTTTAGGATTACATATTTCTATGATTTTACTTTCTGATGTTTGTGTTTTCTTTTCATTTCTTATTCAGGTGCTTAAAAAAGCCACAATGAGAAAAGAGCAGGAGCCTGACTTTGAAGAAAAACGTCTCACAGTTACCATAGGAGAGGATGAAAAGGATTTTGATAAGGAGAATGACTATTTACGGGACTGGAATTATCGGATCACCAGAGAAGTTCGAGAAACTGGGTGTGTACGTCTGCCACAAAGTCTTGCATTTAAAATCCACACTTACAGATGTTGCAGCATATCCACAGCAAAATCTGCAACAATGAGGATTTATTCAGTTTTTTAATTCCCAATTGAAGCCAGTGAAAAAAAGCCTTAATAAATAATTTTAAATATGCAAATTAAACATATCTCACTGTTTGATTAACATGCATGGCCCTGTGCTAGAAGACAAGCCATGTACATCAAGTTAAGGCAGGGAGTGGTGGAGGAGACTTAATAAGCCTCTTTAGCACTTGAACATTGACCATGCTCTAGAGCTGACAGATTCTCTTTAACCCCTTAAGGACTCAGCGTTTTTCCGTTTTTGCCCTTTCATTTTTTCCTTCTTACCCTTTAAAAATAGTAACCCTTTCAATTTTGCACCTACAGACTAATATGAGGGCTTGTTTTTTGCGCCACCAATTGTACTTTGTAATGACATAATTTTACCAAAAAATCTATGGGAAAACACCCCCAAAAAATTTTTGTGGGAAAAAATTGGAAAAAAACATTTTGTAAATTTTGGGGGCTTCCGTTTCTACGCTGTACCTTTTTAAAAATGACACCTCATCTTTATTCTCTAGGCCCATACGATTGTAATGATACCCTACTTATATAGGTTTGATTTTGTTTTACTTTTGGTAAAAATCATAACTACATGCACTAAAATGAATTCATTTAAAATTGTCCTTCTGACCCTTAACTGTATTTTGAAGTTTTTATCGGAATCATTTTTTTTTGTTTTGATTGGACTTTTTGATTGCTTTTTATTCATTTTTTTATGGTATAAAAAATTACCAAAAATATGCTACTTTTGAATTTTTTTTTTTTTTTTTACATGTACGCCATTGACTGTGCTGTTAAATTAACTATATATTTTTATAGATCGGACATTTACTCACGTGGCAATACCACATATGTTTCTATTTATTTTTAATTACATAGTTGTTTTATTATTTTTTATGGTAAAAGGGGGTGATTCAAACTTTTATTAGGGAAGGGGTTAAATCACATTAACTCTTTATTTTTCTTTTTTTTTTTACACTTATAGCCCCCACAGGGGACTATAACATGCAATACCTTGATTGCCCACACTGATCAATGCTATGCCAAGTAAATAAGTGAATTAACCCCTTTCCTAATAAGTTTTAATCACCAATAAAAAATAAACATAACATAATCATATGTGGTACCGCAGCGTGCGTAAATGTCTGAACTAATAAAATATGAGGTTAGTTAAACCACAGGGTAGCATACATATAAAAAAAAAATACCAAAGTCCAAAATTGCACATTTTTGGTTACTTCATATGCTATTAAAAATGTATAAAAAGTGATCAAAAAGTGGCATCAAAACAAAAATGGTACCGATTAAAAACTACAGATAATGGCGGCAAAAGATTAGCCCTCATATAGCCCCATATGCCGAAAAAAGTGATAGGGGGTCAGAAGATATTTTTAAACACAAGAATTTTGGTGCATGTAGTTATAAGTAGTAGAATAACATAAAACATACATAAATTGGGTATCTATGTTATCGTATGGACCTACAGAATAAAGAATTTTACAGTAAAGTGCACTGCGTAGAAATGGGAACCTCCCTTTTTTTTTTCAATATTACCCCACAAATGTATTTGTTTCGCGGTAGATTTTGCAGTGAAATGATTGATGTAATTACAAAGTACAATTGGTGACGCAAAAACAACCCCTTATATCGGTCTGTAGGTGCAAAATATAAAGCTTTTTGACTTTTAGAAGAGGAGGAGGAAAGAACTAAAGTGAAAAAACTAAAATTGGCCTGATCCTTAAAGGGGTACTCCACTAGAAAAAACATTTTTTAATCAACTGGTGACAGAAAGTTACACAGATTTGTAAATAACTTCTATAAAAAAAATATTAATAATTCCAGTAGTTATCAGTTGCTGTTATGATTAGAGATGAGCGAACTTACAGTAAATTCGATTCGTCACGAACTTCTCTACTCAGCAGTTGATGTGTTTCCTGCATAAATTAGTTCAGCTTTCTGGTGGGCTGGAAAAGGTGGATACAGTCCTAGGAGACTCTTTCCTAGGACTGTATCCCCCTTTTCCAGCCCCCACCGCATCACCTGAAAGCTGAACTTATTTATGCAGGATAAATCATCAACTGCCGAGCCGAGAAGTTTGTGACGAATCGAATTTACTGTAAGTTCACTCATCTCTAGTTATAATCCACAGGAAGTTCTTTTCTTTTATTTCCTTTCTTCCTGACCACAGTGCTCTTTGCTGATACCCTTGCTCCTACTCTGGACAGTTCCTAAAATGGACAGAGGTGTCAGCAGAGAGCGCTGTGGTCAGACAAAGGAAATTCAAAAAGAAAAGAACTTCCTCTGGATCATACAGCAGCTGATAAGTACTAGAAGGATTAAGAGTTTTTAATAGAAGTAATTTACAAATCTGTTTTAACATTCTGGCACCAGTTGATTTTAAAATAAAAAATGTTTTCCAATGGTGGTGTTTATCTGACACTTGTCGTGTGCTTGGTGACAGCATTGGGTTATTCAGGCCATATCATGAAGTTATCGGGTAACAGTTTTTGTGCTTATTGTAATGCCAGATGAGGTTTGGAACTCTGCAGTTAAGCCATCAGAGCATTGGCCACTTTTTTTTAATTGAACCAACTTGACTTATTGTAAAGACCAGTTATACATAAGGCGATAGGCAATCGCCAAACTGCATTGAGGACTTATACACACTATGGGCCTCAGCACTTGGTGGCCATGTTCTACATGTAGCTTTACCAAGCATCCACTTGATGGCTGAATGGCTGTGGTTCCTAAACACTTCCACTTTACAATAACACCGCACACAGCTGATGGTGAAAGATCTAGGTCCCATTATACAGCTGATGGTAAAAGATCTAGGTCCCATTATACAGCTGATGGTGAAAGATCTAGGTCCCATTATACAGCTGATGGTGAAAGATCTAGGTCCCATTATACAGCTGATGGTGAAAGATCTAGGTCCCATTATACAGCTGATGGTGAAAGATCTAGGTCCCATTATACAGCTGATGGTGAAAGATCTAGGTCCCATTATACAGCTGATGGTGAAAGATCTAGGTCCCATTATACAGCTGATGGTGAAAGATCTAGGTCCCATTATACAGCTGATGGTGAAAGATCTAGGTCCCATTATACAGCTGATGGTGAAAGATCTAGGTCCCATTATACAGCTGATGGTGAAAGATCCAGGTCCCATTATACAGCTGATGGTGAAAGATCCAGGTCCCATTATACAGCTGATGGTGAAAGATCTAGGTCCCATTATACAGCTGATGGTGAAAGATCTAGGTCCCATTATACAGCTGATGGTAAAAGATCTAGGTCCCATTATACAGCTGATGGTAAAAGATCTAGGTCCCATTATACAGCTGATGGTAAAAGATCTAGGTCCCATTATACAGCTGATGGTAAAAGATCTAGGTCCCATTATACAGCTGATGATAAAAGATCTAGGTCCCATTATACAGCTGATGGTAAAAGATCTAGGTCCCATTATACAGCTGATGGTAAAAGATCTAGGTCCCATTATACAGCTGATGGTAAAAGATCTAGGTCCCATTATACAGCTGATGGTAAAAGATCTAGGTCCCATTATACAGCTGATGGTAAAAGATCTAGGTCCCATTATACAGCTGATGGTAAAAGATCTAGGTCCCATTATACAGCTGATGATAAAAGATCTAGGTCCCATTATACAGCTGATGGTAAAAGATCTAGGTCCCATTATACAGCTGATGGTAAAAGATCTAGGTCCCATTATACAGCTGATGGTAAAAGATCTAGGGCCCATTATACAGCTGATGGTAAAAGATCTAGGTCCCATTATAGTACCAGGCAAGAATTTGGTCAACCTGAAACAACTCATTCTCTTAATCTCACTTTGTAAAGGCAGACTGCATTGGTAAGTGCAGGATGTTCTACATATGTGGCAATAAAACTAAATAAGAGCCCCAATGCTTGTATTCTTATATTATTTCTCTAATATCCTGTAAAAATTGCATGTAGTATGTTGGACCAAAGGTTTCCATAATTTAAATATAATTGGGGAGATCTATGAAACCTGTCTAAGAGGGAAACTGCCTATAGCAACCTCTCTCGGCTCAGCTTGTATTTTATAAAATCCTTTATAAAAATGGTTGGCAACAAAGTTTTGTTTTGGACAGGTTTCATATATATCTCTGAATACTCAGGGCGGTTTTTCATATTTACACATTGTTTACAAGTTTCCATGGTGATTAGTAGTTTATAATATTCTAGTCAATAGCATTTAGTAAAAATGTCCTGTCCTCTTTGTTCTTTCTAGAGAAGTGGAATTTCGAGAAACAGTGACCCATGGGTAAGAATTTTTTTTACTTCTATTTGACTGCGTTGGGTGTCTTTCTGACTTTGCACAGCTGCCTAAAGGGGTTATCCAGGAGTAGAAGAACATAGTTACTTTCTTACATAAAAACAGCTCCACATATGTGGTATTACATCTTGGCTCAATTAATTTCAACAGAACTGAGCTACACTATCACATACAAGCTGAGAAATAATTGCGCTGTTTGTAGACGAAAGCAATTATGTCTTTCTAATCCTAGATAACCCCTAAAGTAAAAGCAGAACCATTCCAGGACATTCTTGAAAACTGTGTCAAATTGAAACATAACTTTTATTATCCACTAAATAATATTATAAGGTGAGTAATAAGATGATTAAAAACACAGTCCCTATGACTGATTTCAGTATCAGAGGTCCTGTTAGTGACACAACTTCTACAATTCACTGCAGCTCAATAACACGCTGCTTAACCCTTAAGTACCAAGCCCATTTTGGCCTTAAGGACCAGACCAATTTTATTTTTGCATTTTAATTTTTTCCTCCTTGCCTTCTAAAAATCATAACTCTCTTATTTCCATCCACAGACCCATATGAGGGCTTGTTTTTTGCGTCACCAATTGTACTTTGTAATGCCATCACCTATTTTACCAAAAAATGTACAGCGCAACCAAACAAATATTATTTATGTGGGAAAATTGAAAAGAAAACTGCAATTTAGCAAATTTTGGAAGGTTTTGTTTTCACGCTGTACACTTTCCGGTAAAAATGACATGTTTTCTTTATTCTGTGGGTCAATACGATTAAAATGATACCCATGTTATATGCTTTTCTATAATTGTACCGCTTAAAGGAGAACTACGGGATTGAAAAATGTATCGCGGGGGGTCCGACCGCTGGGGCCCCCCACGATCTCCCGTACGGGGCCCCGGCTCTCTGGTTAGAGAGGGCGTGTTGACCACCGCACGAAGCAGCGGCCGACACGCCCCCATACACTGCTATGGGAGAGCCGCAAATTGCCGAAGGCAGCGCTTCGGCTCTCCCATAGCAGTAAATGGAGGGCGCGTGTCAGCCGTCGCCTCGTGCGGTGGTCGACACGCGCTCTCTATGCAGAGAGCTGCGGCCCCATACGGGAGATCTTGGGGGGCCCCAGCGGTCGGACCCCCCGCGATCTGAAACTTATCCCCTATCCTTAGGATAGGGGATAACATTTTCAATCCCGTAGTTCTCCTTTAAAAAAAAATCTCAAACCATTTTAACCCCTTAAGGACTCAGCCCATTTTGGCCTTAAGGACTCAGACCATTTAATTTTTACGTTTTTATTTTTTCCTCCTCGCCTTCTAAAAATCATAACTTTTATATTTTAATCCACAGACTAGTATGAGGGCTTGTTTTTTGCGCGACCAGTTGTCCTTTGTAATGACATAACTCATTATATCATAAAATGTATGGCGCAACCAAAAAACACTATTTTGGTGGGGATATTAAAAAGAAAAACGCAATTTTGCTAATTTTGGAAGGTTTCGTTTTCACGCCGTACAATTTACGGTAAAAATGACATGTGTTCTTTATTCTGAGGGTCAATACGATTAAAATGATACCCATCATTACATACATTTATATTATTGTTGTGCTTAAAAAAAATCACAAACTTTTAAACCAAATTAGTACGTTTATAATCCCTTTATTTGATGACCTATAACTTTTTTATTTTTCAGTATAAGTGGCGGTGTGAGGGCTCATTTTTTGCGCCATGATCTGTACTTTTTTTTTATACCACATTTGCATATAAAAAACTTTTAATACATTTTTTATAATTTTTTATTTATAAAATGTATTAAAGTAGCAATTTTTTTTTTTTTTACGTTCACGCCGTTCACCGTACAGAATCATTAACATTTTATTTTAATAGTTCGGACATTTACGCACGCGGTGATACCAAATATGTCTATAAAGTTTATTTTTTACGTAAAACGGACGTTTTACTTTTTTATTGGGGGAGGGGATGTTCACTTTTTTTTTTTACTTTTACATTTTTTTACATTTTTTTTTTACACTTGAATAATCCCCATAGGGGACTATTCATAGCAATACCATGATTGCTAATACTGATCTGTTCTATGTATAGGACATAGAACAGATCAGTGTTATCGGCTATCTTCTGTTCTGGTCTGCTCAATCTCAGACCAGAGCAGAAGACGCCGGGAGCCGGAAGCAGAAAGTTGAGCGCTGCGGGCGATCCGATCGTTCGTTTAAATCGCGCACTGCCGCAGATGCCGGGATCTGTATTGATCCCGGCACCTGAGGGGTTAATGGCGGACGCCCGCGAGATCGCGGGCGTCGGCCATTGCAGGCGGGTCCCTGGCTGCGATCAGCAGCCGAGATCAGCCGCGCTTGACACGGGCATCGCTCCGATGCCCGCGGTTATGCACAGGACGTAAATGTACGTCCTGGTGCGTTAAGTACCATCGCACCAGGACGTACATTTACGTCCTGCGTCCTTAAGGGGTTAACAAAATTAGTATGTTTGAAATTGTCCTATTTTGACCACCTATAACTTTCTAATTTTTCCATATATGGGGCGATATGAGCGCTCATTTTTTGCACCATGATCTGTAGTTTTTATCAGTACCAGTTTTGCTTAGGATTTACTTTTTTTGTTTTTTTAATAAAATGTGTCAAAAAAGCAGCAATTTTTGACTTCTTAAATTTTTTTTTACATTTACGCCGTTCACCGTACGGGATAATTAACAATATGTTTTAATAGTTCATACTTTTACGCACGCGGCGATATAAAATGTGTATTAATTATTTTTTTTACGCTTTTTTAGGGGGTAAAATTGGGAAAACTGACATTTAACTTTTTTTTTTTTTTACACTTTTTAGGTCCCCATAGGGGACTATTCATTGCAATCAGTTGATTGCTAATACTGTGCAGTGCTATGTATAGGACATAGCACTGATCAGTATATCGGTGATCTTCTGGTCTGCTCGCAGACCAGAGCAGATGACCCTGGGAGACGGCCGGAGCCAGGTGAGGGGACCTCTGGCTGTCATGCTGGATGTAGTAACACAATATGGCACTCTTGATCCAGATGGAGGGTGCACGAGTAGGGTCCCAATCCTTACTTAAATACTATAGATGACTCGGCACTCAAAATAATGCTTAAGTGGGATTTATTTCATACACAATCCAAGTAGATAACGTTTCGGTCAAGTATTGACCTTCATCAGATCTGGATTGCTGCGGAGTATAGTGCTGGTTAGTGCGGCTAGAAATGCCGTGAATGGAGTCCTGTGTGCGGCGACCGTAGTCGCTGAAGCGTCTGTCATGCTGGATGATCGGATCCCCGCGGCAGCGCTGCGGGCGATCCGATCGTCCATTCAAACTACCGCAATGCCGCAGATGCCGTGATCTGTATTGATCATGGCATTGGAGGGGTTAATGGCGGACATCCACGCAATCGCTGATGTAATCGGGTTATTAACCCCTTAACGACAATGGACGTAAATGCACGTCATGGTGACGTGGTACTTAGCACACCATGACGTACATTTACGCGCCGACATTATCGCGAGCACCGGAGCGGTGCTAGCGTCATGCCCGGCAGGTCCCGGCTGATATCACCATTTGTTATTATATTACTTAGATATTGGTGCCTATTAGCGTGTATTTAGTCTAAAGTAGAGTTACACATGTTTGTGCCCTAGTGAGGGCTAATAGATGCTCCTTATATGTCCGCAAAACTGTTGTGCACCACAACAGTCACCTGTATAGCAACCCCCAATGCTTGATTAGTGTATGGTACAAACTACAGAGACCCAGGAACTGTCACATTCCAACGTATTTCGCCAATAACACTGGCAAACTGACAGCTTTGTTCTCCTTGAGAAAGCCACAGTATTAGTGGCGAAACACGGTGGAATGTGTTGGTGTCTGATTTTAGTTCCTGGGTCTCTGTAGTTTATACCATACACTAATCAAGCATTGGGGCTAGTAAATAGGGGACTGATGCCACTGTGGTGCACAACCGTTTCACGGACATAAAAGGTGCATCTATTAGCTCTACATTACACTTTAAGCAAATGCTAATAGTCACCAATATCTAAGTGATATAATAACAAATTGAGAATGTAATCGGGTTATTAAGCCGCGTGTTATTGAGCTGCAGTGAATTGTAGAAGTTGTGTCGCTAACAGGACCTCTGAAACTGAAAATCTCAGACCATAGGGACTGTGTTTTTAATTTAACCTTATAACTTGCTCACCTTATATTATTTAAGGTATGCTTTAATATGACACATGATATGAGAAGGATCCATTAACCCTTACAGGGCTATCTGTTCTATAGAAGCACCTTCACATGTATCAGAGGGCCTGATTTGTTGTTGGCGGCTAATAAGACAATTGAGACAGTGGTCTATAGCCAAAAACTGTCCTAAGATATATCCCACTACAGAATTGAATGATGGCCATTTTTCTCACTGAATTCCTTTGTGGGTCAGTGCCTTTTCTGCTCCATGGTAAGTGAAGCAGTAACGATGTGCCGAAATGTATGATTTGTGGGCTTTTACTGTCCGATTCTGCCTTAGGATTAAGCTTGTTCAATCTTTCACTGGAATTCAAATCCTCATCAGAAGTTCCGACAAGTTAACACACAAGATGAAAACCATTGTAGCCAACGGGAGTGTACTGCAAGGCGGATTTCTTTAGTAGCAATGAGCCTTGTAGTTTCACATGAGCCTTCTGACTGCTTAAAAGGTCTTGCTACAGGCCAGAGCGCATACTTGTTTAAAGTAAGAACTTTGTTTTACTACCTGCAAAAAAAGAAGAAGAAAGAAAAGATAGCCAGCAAAACAGCCAAACTCATGGTGCATGCTGTTATGGCATATACAAAATACACACAAAGAAGTTTGCAGCATTACTCTCTGATCATTTCACTATCTGATTATCTTTTAATGTTGCGGCTTAAAGGGAGCCTGTCACACACACAGGGTAGTCCAATCTGCAGGCTTCATGTTATAGAGCAAGAGGAGCTGAGCAGATGGCCATATAGTTATGTTACATTTCAGATCCTTTATTCATGGAAATCTCTGCTCATTCTATGGTTGGTAGTCATGTGGGTGGTCCTTCTCAGTGATTGACAGCTCTCTCACTCATACACAGAAGGCCTTTAATCACAGAATATGACTGCCCAAATTACATAGGCCCAGAATAAGCAGAGTTTTATGTAAATAAATGACAAGTTTTATTGAATCTTTTACCACTTAACTATATATCAATCTGCTCAGTATCGCCTGCTGTATGTTGTACTGTCTGCAGCTTGGACTGCTTTTTCCCACCTCCACAACAGCACCACATGAGGTTGGACCCATTGACCTAATAGGGACAGGAAGCACAGCGAAGAGGTTAAAATCCCCTCCCCTTTACCAGTGCTTTCATGTCCCTATTAGGGCAAACACTCGAGGGGTCTGCTGCTGTAGAGGAGTGGAGTGAACCTAGTCAGTGGATCCATTGGGGCTCAGGCCTTTTTTCTTCCCAGAACTCCATCCTGGTCAGTTGAGTCCCTTTGTTCCTCCATTTGAGAGAGGGGCACTCCAGAATTTCAGGGGCCGTTATGCTTGTCCCACCATGCCTCCTTGGAAGATTCATTCTAGCTCACGGTCTGTACAGGCTACAAGGCCACTCGGAAACCTAACTTTGTTTCCCATGCTAACACTCTTTCAGTGATGTCATTTTAAAGAATTCTTGGGAAACACTTTTCACATATTTAAAGGATAACATTGCAGCAACATATTTGAGATCTTTGCATGTGTAGATGAACCCTTCGGAGCCACATCTAAAAGAGAAAATTCCTAAGGGGCAGGTTATTTTCTCATCCCTGTGTTAAAACAGGCTACAGGATTCCTAGCAGATGCTTTAGCAGAATCTGTTATGATAGCCGCTAAAACAGAGTCTTTTACCAACTCCACTAGAAGAGCCTTTTTGCTCAAAATGTGGTACGGTATCTTTAAAGCAAAATTATGCAGGATGCCATTTAAGGCACATTATGTCTTCATGTCAGCATTAGAGAAGATCTTAGAAGAATCGTCAGACAGAAAGAAAAGCTCTTTTAGAGAGACAGTCAGGCAGACAATTAAAGGGGGAAGAAGTCCTTTCGTCAACCCGGGAATCGGGACGGCTATACTGTAGAGGTAAAGGAAAAGGTGAAGGAAGGAAAGGAGGAAAGCGGAAGAACATAGGCCCAGATTTATCAAAGTTTGTAGAGCTTATTTTCCCGTATATTTGGCGCAACTCCGCTTATTTGCAACTTTTTTCTTTGTTTTCATCCCACCGCTCATCTTGACATCTTGCTCACATAGACGTTTTTGCACTTTTCACTTTCCAGTGCACCGTGATTTATCAACTGCGACTGTCGCAGATCTAGGCGCATCTGATTAAAAAGCTCCAGGAATCTACACCCGTTTGAACCTTGCTTATGTTTCTGCTTTTCTGAATACCTGATCACAGATCACACTGATTTACATCCCCACCTTGTTTCCCGCCCGCACCACACATCTCCCATCTGTCTGCTACCTATTGCAAGACTACAACTCCCAGCATGCCTTTACAGAGATGGCATGCTGGTAGTTGTAGTCTTGTAGCAGGCTGGAGATGTGCGGCGCGGGCAGGTAGGAGACAAGGGGGGGGGTTGTGCCCCCGTCATTAAGTGAGGGTAGCAGGGATAGAATTAGATTGAGCCCGGGCGGCTTCAGAGTGATGCCAGACGGGTTCCTTTAACATATCTCGGCACCACAGAGTTTTTGGAGTTCCTAATGTGTTTTCACATTCCCCGCTGGGTCCCGTGATTGGCCGGGACCGAGCAGCCAATCACCGGACCTGGCGGGAAATTTGATCTTACGGTACGGACTAAAACTCTGCGGCTCTGTTATATGTTAAAAGGAGCCCGGGCTGGCATCACTCTGCAGCCACACAGGACTCCTGCAGATGGGCAGGGAGATGTGTAGGAGCTGTTCCTGCCATCCCTCAGTGCTGTGGTACTCGCTGAAGGATGGCAGGGATGGCTCCTGCACATCTCCCAGCCCGGCTGCGGAAGTCCCGGGTGGCTGCAGTGTTATGTCAGCCCGGGCTCCCTTTGCTACGGCGCCACAGAGTTTATTGTCATTTCAAATTCCTCACCGGGCCTGTGTCACGGGACCCGGCGGAAAATATGAAATTACAGGGATTTTCTGATCACTGCCGGCCAAGGAGTGGAGCGCATTACCGCCCGGTTGTCACCCGTCCCACAAATACAACTCCCAGCATGCCCTTACAGTAATGACATGCTGGGAGTTGTAGTTGTGCGGTGGGGGTGGTTGACAAGCTTGTCACCTGCCACACAGAAAAAGCGTAACACTGAAAAATATCAGCACACCAAACATGTAATGCAAAGTATGAAAAATCTTTATTAAAGGGATACTCCCGTGGAAAACTTTTTTTTTTATTTTATTTTTTAAATCAACTGGTGCCAGAAACTTAAACAGATTTGTAAATCACCTCTATTAAAAAATCTTAATCCTTCCAGTACTTTTTGGGGGCTGTATTCTAAAGAGAAATCCAAAAAAGAAATGCATTTCCTCTGATGTCATGACCACAGTGCTCTCTGCTGACATCTCTGTCCATTTTAAGAACTTTCCAGAGCAGCATATGTTTGCTATGGGGATTTTCTTCTCCTCTGGACAGTTCATAAAATGGACAGCAGAGAGCACTGTGGTCATGACATCAGAGGAAATGCATTTCTTTTTTGGATTTCTCTTTAGTATACAGCCCCTAAAAAGTACTGGAAGGATTAAGATTTTTTAATAGAAGTGATTTACTAATCTGTTTAAAATCATTTAAAAGATGGGCTATAAAATGAAGCCCAAGCACAAATCTAGGGAAGGGCCATGAACCCCCTCACCTAGAGATTGGCACCCGTCCCACACAGTAGAAGGTTAACAAACTCCACCCAGATGATGTATATAGAATCTAGAGTTTACACACAAGATGAAGGTATAGCAATATATCACAATCATTAATAATGTCTTATTATATTAAAGTTATGCTACCCCTATATAGTTGCGAACTGCAGATGATAAAAAACAAGCATCCCAGACTGGGTGAAGAGACCAGTGCGTAAGGGCACGCTGGGAGTTGTAGTCAACCTTTTATTTATTCTCCCCCCCCATTTCAGATCCGTGTATCCTGTGGACTACTTCGGATTCGGTGGACTGCATCGATGATCAGAGTATTTTTATATTCTGTTTAATGTTAATAAAATGGTTAACGCAAGCTTTTGAGGGAGTGTTTTTTTATTTTTTATTATTTGTTTTTTTATTTACTTGACAGGCTTAGTAGTGGAAGCCGTGTTATAGATGGAGTCCATTGCTAAGCTGGGGCTTAGCGTTAGCCCCAATGGATTCCGTCAATAAGATGGCTTCCACTACTAAGCCTGTAAAGTACATTTTTAAAAACAACACGTTTAAAATAAATTTTATTCCCAAAAAAACACTTCTCCACAAGCCCTTGTTAACCATTTTTATTAACATTGAACAAAAAAAACACTGGTCACCGTACTCCTATGAATCTAAAGTAATCCACAGGATACACAGATCTGAAATGAGAAGTAAAAAGAATTAAACCTGAGTTCGTACATTAAGGGGGGAAAAAAAGTGGTAAAATTTTTTTTTAATAAACACACATGTACTTATGTATGTGTGTATGTATATATTAGGGATCGACCAATTATCGGTATGGCCGATATTATCGGCCGATAATCACGATTTTGGCCATTATCGGTATCGGCAATTACCTTGCCGATAATGCCCCGCATCGCCTCCACCGCACCGCGACCGCTAACCCAAAGAGTTGGCCTACAAACTGACCTACAAATTGCAGTAAAACAATCAAATTTGTTCTCCACACAAGCAGAAAGATATTTCATAGGCACTTTCACCATTTCGCTATAAACATTTAGATGGCGTGTGAACATGTAAGAACAACCTGGTGGACACCTTATATAAACTAGAGGGTCCAGAGGTCCAGATCCCCGAAGAGTGCTTCAGTAAGAGGCGAAGAGAACAACAGTCCCAAAATTCATGGGGGGGGGGGGGGGGGAGAGAGCCTAAGCAGGTCCCATATCTCTAACAAATCGAAAAAACTTGAGTAAACGGGTGGCCTTTTTCAGTCGACACACCTTAAACCCAGGTGAATGGTGTTCAAATCAGAAGATCTTCCACAAGATAACTCTCCGCTGGGGTCAACCAGAGATCAACCTTTTTTCCACAAGATAATCAGAAGATTGTTCCATTCTCTTTTTTTTTTTTTAGCTTAAAGAAAGCCCTCAGTTGGTGGATGCTCTATGGCTTTCCTCCTGTTCCTCTTATGCCGTTAGTTCTTCAGATGGTTTTTCAGGGGAAGACCAATGTTGTCATTCTAATCACCCCCTTCTAGCCAAGAAGGGGATGATTCGGCCTATTGAAAAAACAGGCTATAAACTCACCTAATATTAACTAGATTCTGTTATTTTTTTTCTTAATATAAGTGAGCCTTTGAAAAGGGCCTAATAAAGAAGTAATCATACAGAAACCCAGGGCCTAAGCCTGGGGCACAAGATAATTGTGACTAGTGGTTTTAAAATCACTAGTCACAATTATCTTAATACAATAAAAATAAAAGTTATATTTTAAAGGGGGGTTTATCCAAAAGGGATCTTGTGCCCCGGGCTTAGGCCCTGTGTTTTTGTATGATTAATTGAAATTGCAATTCCTTGCTTACCTAGGGGATCAATTGTGTTTGGTTTAATAACGAAGTACTTTTAAAAGTTCAGTTCTCAGTCTTAATGACCATCTGACTCTTACTTACTTGGCTGAACATAGATGGATAAAAAAAATTATGAAAGCTAATTCCATCCTAAACCCCAAAATTTCTAATCTTCACCCTCCTTAGGACCTAAGCATAGTATTAAAGTGTCTAACCTTACTACCACTGGGTCCTTTTAGCAGAGTCTCATTTAAAATTCCTCTTAATAATGTATCCTCAGCCAGTAGGGTTATTGAGCCGCAGGTCCCTTAAAATTAGGGATCTTTATTGGACCATCTTGGAAGATCATTTTTAATACAGAACTCTCCTTTCATCTCCAAGTAGTCTTTGACTTTCATAGGTCTCAAGATGTCAGAACCCCCAAAATAGCTCTTAGATGTTAAGAGTGCAGTGTTTTGCTATATCTCCAGTGCCTTGCATCTGGCTCTTAACCCTTTGTCATGAATTTGGAGAAGGATATATGGAAGAAAACATCGCCAGATGGATCACAAATGCATTCTCCGAAACTTAGTTAGGTTCTCCCTTTTCTCATAAAAGCTCACTAAACCAGATTAGTTTCTACCACTTTGGCAAAGAGGGCCCCAGCTTCCATTGAACAGATTTGCTGGGCTGCTATATGGTCTAGTCCCAACACTTTTTTTTATTTTTTTAAGCATTCAAGACTTAAGCTTCAAGCCAGCCAATACTTGACTTTTGGTAGGAAAGTCCTAAAAGTGGAAGTTCCTTCCTAGTAACTGAGTTGGCATTATTTCTGTGGTGCTGTCATGGAGATGAGGAGAGAACATTAGGATAAGTCTTGCTGGTTCCCCAGTCCTCTTTGACAGCACCAGTTACCCTCCTATTAAAATTGTATTTATGCATATATTATGTACTAAGGTGTACTTATTTGATGTTGAAAGTAACTGATGATGGAGGGAAGGGGAGGGGCGTGTTACCTCTCATACTGTGCTTCCTGTCCCTATTAGGTCAATCGGTCCATCCTCCTTTGGTGCTGTCGTGGAGGATTTGGAGAAACCGGCTTACCGGTAAGACTAATCCTAGTTTTCAATGTGACAGGTTCCCCTATAAAGAGCCTTATGACATTTTTATATTTAAAGCTTTTTAGTCCTAACATAAGTCATTACATCAAGATTTCTGAATGTGGCCAGAAGTGAAATAAATAGGGATATTCATACTACTGTTATGGCTGCTGTATCCCTGGTCATGAATACCTGTTACAATTTTCTTTAATTTTTATTTTATTTTTCTGTGATTTATAATTTTCTAGCTCCTAAAATAAAAAGTTTACAGCGGCACTCTTCACATGTGCAACAACATCCCCATGTGTGTTTGGTGTCTGATCGGCATCTCTGGCTATTATTTACTGTTTAAATGGATTTTGTTCATTTGGAATAATTTATAGTACTTGTCAAGATCTCACATTTTTTAAAACATGTTCAGAGCACATAACAAACATACCCGTGTGGTTTTTGTTACAGTTTGGCCACTTCTCTGCTCCCAAATAGCCTTTTTTTGGCTGCTCACTGTCCCTGCCATTCTCGAAGGAAGAAAGGTCATACATACCCTTGGGCAAGCCAATGTTCGCCTTGATATCTCATGCTCGATCCCCCGCCCCTTCCCCTTCTTGCTTGACCCTAGATCAGTGTCTCCCAACCAGGGTGCCTCCAGCTGTGGCAAAACTACAACTCCCAGCATGCCCGGACAGCCTTTGGCTGTCTGAGCTTGCTGGAGTTGTAGTTTTGCTACAGCAGGAGGCACCCTGGTTGGGAAACACTGATCTAGATAGACCCGTCAGGCAATCAATGCAGGCTGCTGGCTTTGTGAATCCGGCTCTGAACATGACGATTGTCAGCCCAGGAACACAGAGTCCATCTAGTCCCGCCTGCCCTTCCTGTATGTTGTCTCGTCACAGGTAGTGGCCTAGACAAACAGTAAATGTCTCTAGCACAGTATTGTACAGTGTTTGGCAATTTAGGGGGACCTCAATTTACCGTAAATATAGCATTCATTTTCTCTTAAAATTCTTTTTTTTTATCAGAATACAGTACAAAAATACTTATTAATGTTTACTATTACATATAAAAAATCATGACAAATGACAGTGGCCATTTAATCACACAATATACGATTTTCACTATTTATACTTTAAAGGGGTACTCCGGTGGAAAACTTTTTCTTTTCTTTTAAATCAACTTCTATTAAAAATTCCTTAACCTTCCAGTACTTATTAGTGCATGTATACTACAGAGGAAATTCTTTTGTGATTTCTTTTCGGTCACGACCACAGTGCTCTCTGCTGACACCTCTGTCCATTTTAGGAACTGTCCAGAGCAGCATATGTTTGCTATGGGGATTTTCTCCTGCTCTGAACAGTTCCTGACATTACCCAAAGGTGTCAGCAGAGAGCTCTTTGGTTGTGACAGAAAAGAAATCCAAAAAGAAAATAATTTCTTCTGTAGTATACAGTCGCTAATAAGTACTGGAAGGATTGAGATTTTTTAATAGAAGTAATTTACAAATCTGTTTAACTTTCTGGCATCAAAAAAAAATAAAAATAATAATTTTCCACCAGAGTACCCCTTTAAGATCAGAAATCATCATCCTTTCATAGTGCTATAAATCTTTTCTTGCTGGATGGTCTAGCTTTAGTCATTAGCGTTTATCCATGGCCTTTTACCATAACGGTATGGCACTTATTGTTGCAATGCTGTTGTGTATGGCGTGCCACAGACAAGTGACAGTCTAATCTTACCTTTATAAGACATTGGTTGGCTTGGTCTAACTTTTCTATATATTTTCACAGACCTGATCCCTTTGCAGATCCCTATCATGACCTTGATATGGAGAGATACTGGCGTGGAGGGCAGTATGAAAATTTCCGTGTACAGTACACAGAGGCAGAGCCATATCGCTATAGGGTATGTAACTGTTTTATTATCCGTGTCCTCATAGCTGGTGTCTAGTTAAAGATATAGAAGAAAATGTAAAACTTTTTCTGTATTGATGCATTAAAAAAAAAATGTTGTTCTTTTTTTTTTTTTTTTTAAACAATCATTTCTGATATTAATTACATTACTATCCTGTATTCATCCTGAGTAACATAGTACTCAAATAATAAGTAATATAATCCAAAGCTGACTTCACTATTCTGCTGGCGGAGTCACTGCACAGATTTGTTACATTACTGAGCATTTACTGAATTACATTATACTTTAGAGCTGCTCTGTTTTGACAGGGTCACTGTGTGAGTACAGTTTTGCAAAGACAGTGTCCATAATATAGCTTCTTTGCTTCAACACATTGAAAGTGAAACAAAGGTATTGATATGAAGTGTAGAATTTTAGTTTTAAACATTGTTAGTAGGATATGCACATACACTTTGGTATGATAGAAGAGGGACTAACCGAAAACCTGGAAGTGTGATCACTACAAGCAATTTCAAGACCGTTTATACATTTGGTTACTAAGCCATTTTATCATCTCTTCCATAAGCACTTGCTCTAACTACGAGAGCCATTATGTTGAACTCCTTAGATGCGGTGGTCAATTTGTGATTTACATAATCTAAGAGGTTTCTGGGCATCTGTCCCCCATTGGAACCTGGACGATATGTGTAGGTAATGCTTCCAGATTTGAAGCCTACAGAAATGTAAATGCAGCTTTTGATAAGTGACATCTTGAACTGTGTACAAAAGACACTGGTGATGCTGTTTTCTCTGATCAGTAAATAAGAGTGAGTATTACTTATTAACAATGGAGAGTGTAAGGATTTTTGCCTTTTGTTTTCCAGGATTGTTTCTCATATTTTTTCCTCTTTTCTGTATGTTTTTGCATTTGGCTTACTATTAAGCTCTTCTTTCCTGCAGGACAGAGAACGGGAGCGTGATCGTGACAGGGACAGAGATAGACAGCGAGACAGAGACCGCGACAGAGAACGAGACAGAGAACGCCGCCAACGGGAAAGAGAGCGAGACAGAGAACGGGAACGAGACAAAGACCAACAGAAAAGGAAAGATGAATGGGAAAGGGATAGAAACAAAAAAGTTGAGAAAGACAGGCAAAAAGATAAAGACAAGGAGAAGGAGAAGGACAAAACAAGGACAAAGTCTCCACTTCTTCCTAGGTTAGTGGTCTTTATTTGCAGCAAGAAAGTAGTGGTTGCATTATTTAAATCCATTGTATTTAGGATCCGATGGGCTGATCATTTGAATTTATTTACATAGGTTCAACCTGTCATCAACTGATAACTTTATTAGAAGACAAAATACAGTAGCAGTCCTGCTAGGCTAAAGGTGAGTGAATAGCAATAATTAGAGAAAAAGAAGATGCAAGAAAAATGTCCAGAATTAACGGTGAGTAAATAGCAGAAAGTAGAGGAAAAAGAAGATGCAAGAGAATAAATGCAAGAGAGATGATGTCCAGTATTAAAATAACATTTATTTAAATAATTAGAACTGTAATGTGAGGTCTTTAGCAGGGCCCTTGCTTCAGACGGGTCACAAGATATAAATAATAAATATAAACAGGCTAAAATTAAATGGAGATGATAAAAAATACGTGTAAAAGCATATAAATAGGTGACACTTGTAACAGAGTAATTTGGGACATGGAGTATTATAGTCTCTGCGCTATGGTTGGCGCGGTGTGCTGTTAAGAACTATGTCGATACTTCCCTGCATTGAATGGTAGGCAATATTGTCAATGTTCTAGCATTGCATTTTCCTGGTACGGACAGTGCCGTGCCTGTGTAGTGGATTAAATGCCGAGCTGTAATAAGATTCGTAGCAGCGCTGGAAGTCCCCTATTTGTTTCCCACTCTACCCTGTCACCACAGGGCTACTGTATGAGTGGTTTTGGTGGGGGTTATTGCTAAATGTCAATCATGTGCGCATTGCAGCGCTGGAGTCCTCTGGTTTGGGACCCTCTTTACCCTGACAGCACAGGGACAAAATTATAAGTTCCAAGCAGAATGAAAGTTGGCACAATGTGCCTCTTACCGGCAATGCCGATGGTGAGATTTGCTGGGGCTGGCCAGCGGTGCGGTCGTGCTTGGTGGAGCGTCCCTCCAGTTCTCAACTGAGACTGCAATGGCTCCTGGATTGGGGGTACTCCAGTGTGTTCACGGAGGGGGTATTGGTGGATGCAGTGTTAGGCTAGACTAATTTCGGGGAGCCACGTCCCCTTTTTCAATAGCGATGAAAGTGGTTAGCTGAATCTACATAGTTCTTACCAGCACACACCGCGCCAACCATAGTGCAGAGACTATAATACTCCATGTCCCAAATTACTCTGTTACAAGTGTCGCCTATTTATACGCTTTTATACGTATTTTTCATCATATCCATTTAATTTTAGCCTGTTTATTATATCTTGTGCAAGGGCCTTGCTAAAGACCTCTCATTACAGTTCTAATTATTTAAATAAATGTTATTTTAATACTGGACATTTTCTCTCTTGCATTTATTCTCTTGCATCTTCTTTTTCCTCTACTTTCTGCTATTTACTCACCTTTAATACTGGACATTTTTCTTGCATCTCCTTTTTCTTTATTTCCTGCAATTCACTCACCCTTAGCCTAGCAGGACTGCTACTGTATTTTGTCTTCTCATTTCACTATTGGCACATTGGGTTTGTGCAACGCAGTACCCTCGGCTTAGGTTTTTCTTTTTTATGTAGAACTCCCACACTTTTTTTAATTCTTATATAGATAACTTTATTACACATATGGTGTGGTGGTTATGGGGATTGTGTAAGCTTTGCATAACTTTGTGGTGTATTTTTTATTTTTATTTTTTATATCTTGTCTCACATGTATGCATGCTCATAAATATAATATATATTTTTTTTTTTATGACTGACTAGGCCATAAACTGCATGGGGTGCTAGGACATTTTATGGAATCAAGTGTATTTGCAATTAAGATTGTATATTAAGGGACTCCTTTAATGTTAAAGGGCTTGTCCAGTTTAGGAAACCCTTTGTGATATACCCTATTGGTGAATCCTGAGTTAAAGTGATACTTCGGTTTTAAAACAACCGGTACCATAAAGTTAAACAGATTTGTAAATTATTTCTGTTTAAAAATCTCGATCCTTCCAGTACTTATCAGCTTCTGTGTGCTCCACAGGAAGTTGTATTTCTTTCTGGAATTCTTTTCTGTCTGACCACAGTGCTCTCTGCTGAAATCTCTGTCCATATCAGTAACTGTCCAGAGTACAAGCAAATCCCAATAGCAAACCTCTCCTGCTCTGGACAGTTCCTGATACAGACAGCAGAGAGCACTGTGGTCAGACTGAAAAGCATTCCAGAAAGAAATACAACTCCCTGTGGAGCGCTGAATCCCAGCGATTGTGAGGGATTCAACAGATTTGTTTTTAGAACACTGGTTCTCCTCGTGCACGGTGTGGCGGTGGTTGACATGCCCCCTCCATGGAGGGGACATGTCGCTCTGTGCACGAGGAGAGCCAGGGCACCGAGCAGGAGTTCAGTGGTTCCAGTGGTCGCACCCACGCGATCAGACACTCATTTATCTACCAAAGTTCTCCTGTAAGGGGTTAATTAAAACAATGTTTCATATGCTGCTCAGACACTCCACTTCACTCCCCGGCCACCCGGAAGATCCTACCTTTTCTCTGCATAGACTTTTATGCAGTGAAAAGGTCATATCAGCAGGCTGGGGAGTGAACCACAATCCTGTCTGCTTCCATGGCTTTTACCTCATGATGACACCGGGTCTCAAGAGGGAGACCCAGTGCACTCAAAAACTTTTCACATGTCTGAGCAACATAGTCCAACGAAGTCCAATAAATTCTTAGACCTAAACAGGGCCCAGATCTGTCAATAAAGTACTAAAGGGAAGCCAGTGATGGACCACCAGCAGCCAGGTAACCCAGAATGTCGTCAGCATATAGGGAACCTTATTTCAATGCCTTTTATGGAGAGGGCTTGCCTGCTAGCAGCTAAAAGTGGCCAAAAAGGAGAGAAAGTTGGGGCCCTTGCACCATATGACGTTGTAGGGGGATTAGGACAGAGACATCCAAATTGGGTTTCTGGCTCTGGATTCCGTGTACAAAAATTGAACAAGTGCCAGAAAGTGTGGGCCTACATTAGATCTGTGAAGAACCTCCTATAGATCACTGGATTTGGCTTATGTCACACTCATTTTGTATGCTGTTAGATATAAACCTTGGGACAAAAATCAAAGAAGAATTGCGAGACCACCATGAAACATAGGTACAGACAGTATAATATGAACTACACTAACTTTACAGCCCCTGTAGCATGGTCAAATAAAAAAATAAAAAAAAACTGGAATACCCCTTTAAAAATGTTGCTGAGATCCCACAATCACTTTGCTACACAGCAGATCATGTTAACACTGAATTTGCATTGAGTAGCAATGAAGAGTGTGGTGAGTGTAGTGAGACAACTATTTAGAAGCTAAACACAAACTGTACAAATGGAAAGCACGGAGCACTCACCCAGACTTCTCTTGTCAATCGTAACCCTTTATTTTTATATTTCTGTAGCAACAGGGGAGAGGGAAGGTGGAGTGGGAGAAAGACTGGCAAGCCACCTTCCCTCTCTGCTCCACTGTTGCTACAATAATATGAAAATAAAGGGTTACGTCTGATAGACCAGAGAAGCCTGGGTGAGTGCTTCGTGCTTTCCATTTCTACAGTTTGTCTGTCTACATGTTTAACGTGAGCACCCTGTATCGGAGTCTCTATTCATGACATAGGAGATTTCATAGAATTTCTTTTTTTGTATGGTGGTGCCGAGATGTTCTCAACAGTAACTATTTAGAAGCCTACTTTGACTGTGTAAATATTGCCTGTGCTGTTAACTGTTTACATAAACAAACATAGAAGTTAGGAGTAAAATGTAATGCTGCTTTCACTCTATGAGCATTCATCCGTTATAAAACGTCTGTTTTCCGTGTGAAAACGGATTCATAATAACGGATGAAATAACGGATGCTAGCGGATGAATAAATATTCATCCGTTAAGACCCGTTATAACATCCCTCATGTATGGCCCTAACACCTCTGCCTACAGACTCCCACAGCCAGGACTACTACTACTCCCATAATGGAACAGACATATAACCTATGTATCTAGCCCTCAGCACATTAATAATATGCCCCCTGCAGCTCATTTTTATATATATATATATATATATATATATATATATATATATATATATATATATATATGTGTATATATATATATATATATATGTGTATATATATATATATATATATATACACACACACACACACACACACACACACCCCGCCGGCGCATTAATAAATGTATACCCCCCGCCGGCACATGTATAATGGGCCCTTGCAGCACAGCCATCTATATACATAGATCACCGCTGTGCTATGAATGAAAAGCATTCTAGCAGCAGAATTGGCCGACCAGATGCTGCTGATAGAAATACTTTTCATTCATAGTGCAGCGTCGGCATATGTATATAGAAGCGCTGTGGGGGGCAGATAACGCTATATGTCTGCACCCCCCAGCACTTCTATATACATATGCCAACGCTGCGCTATGAATGAAAAGTATTTCTTTCAGCAGCGCATAGTGCCAGCAGCCGGCTGCTGACAATATGCGTTGCTAATAGAAATACTTTTCATTCATAGCGCTGCTGTGGTATAATATATATATGCTGCAGGGGGGGCATATTAGAAATGCGCCCAAGGGCTAGATATATAGGCTATATATCTGCCCCCCCTGCAGCGCTATATATCTTGCCCCCACAGTGCTTTTAATATACATTTGTCCCCCTGCTACTCACAACGTACATTTTTAAATCTCCTGCTGAGAGCCCTGATTGGCTCCTCAGTACCGGCCATTCAGGGCTCCCTGCGGGGGATTTAAAAATGAAAGTAAAAACACACGATACTTCGCAGGCCGCCCGCTCCCCTGCTTAATAACTTCTGATTGCATTAGGTCTCAGAAGTGAAACCTGGTGCAATCAATCCCTCAGCCCCTGTACTACAGCCCCCATCATGGAACAGGCTCTGGTCCATGATGAGGGTTGTAGTACAACCACTAATGTAGCCTCCCCAGCCACCGGCAGATTCACGCAGCCGAGGAATTACTACTCCTATCATGGAAAAAAGTCTGTTCCATAATGGGAGAAGTAGTAGTCCCTCAGCACTGCAGGAGTCTGCTGATGTCACCTCTTCTGAGCATGCTCAGAAGTAATAACGGATATTATAAACCAGGTGCAAACGGAGGACATAAAGGCTCATCCGTTTGCCATAGACTTCAATGTTAAAAATAACGGCCGTTCATTCACCTGTTTCTTGTGACGTACAAAAAATTAGTGCATGTGCCATTATTTCTCCAGTCACAACTAACGACCGTTATTCATGACGGGCTATAGCGGTTCATAACGGGTAATAAAAAAAATCCCATAGACTTGAATGGGATTGTTTAACAGCTGTTTAACATGGGTTTTCTGATGGACGGTTGTAACGGATTAATTTTTATAGTGTGAAAGCAGCCTTAGAGTGCTCACTTGTTTTGTTACTAGCGAAGTTAAGAAAATTGGAAACTAATGTGTAATGTGTGCACCTGATGTCTCAGGGAACATCTCTGGAGATACGCTTACTGGAAAGGTGAAGGATACGTCTTTTGTCATTGGTCCTGCCGTGCTTTCTGGAATATTTGATGTTTTTCTTCTGGACTTGAGTTTCACAATGTTTTTATTGAATTTTATAAACATAAGAAATGTAACATATAACATATTATGACATCAGATGTGTCAGAGTTTACATATGAACATGCATAATAACCTTGACTGGTAGAGCATAATTGTTCATCCAAACAGTGTTATGCATATTCACAAAGGATATATTAGGTCCAAAGGGACCTTAATTGAAATTTGAGAGCAAGATAATAACAATAGGAAGGAAAACAGTAAAATAATGAGTCTCCATAACTTCTACAAAATGCAGGAGTTTGAATTTCTGATGGGCAGCTGTGAGATTCCTGTGCCTGCCTGCCCACCAGTGACGCACAGGCTTCTCCCTGTCACTGTGCATAGGAAGAAGCCTGCCAGTTGTGGGCAATGCCAAATGAATATAGTGGTATGCACAGCAGGCTTCACACAGTAAGTGTGGCTTCACTGTTTTGCATATCGGAACAATTGACAGACCACTGGAAGTGGCGTGTTTGTCCTGTGCCTCTCTCCACAGGGGAAAGCATGATTTCAATGAAAGGTACCCTTTACCGGGGCCCATTCACACTACATATTGAAAATATGGTGCAGCAGATTTGCTGCACTATTCACACATTTCCATCCGCACCGTCCATTCTGCCACAGAAATTCTGGACCCCAGACTTTACCGAAAATATTAACATGTTCATTCTTCTGAAATGCATTGCTGTAATGTGAAGTTCCATAGTGTGAATGAGCCCTTAAAGGTGAACATCTACTTTAAAGGGGATGTTCAGGAATAATTTTTATTTTCCAAAAACAGCACCACACCTATTCTCTGGTTGTGTGTGGTATTACAACTTGGCTCCATTCACTTGAGTGGAACTAAGCTGCAATTTCACACACAACCTTAGGACAGGTATGGTGCTGTTTGGAAGAAACTATTCAGACGCATTTATGGAGCTGCCTCTTGGCAGATAAAGAGCCTCTGGCTTTGTTGTAACAGTAAACTTTCCCATCCTGTGCATTGCCCTTTGTGTTGTACTTTCCTCTGGTTACCCTGCTCATTGTGAACCCGCTTCTCTCATTGTGTGTTTTCCCTTTTACACATGCTCCTCATTCTTTGACAAGTGATCATGACCTGCCTGGCTTGTTTTCTTTTTTTGTTTTTGTCCTCCACAACACTTCCTGGAGATCACAATGACAAGCTTTACTTACATTTCCTAAAAATTTTTGTTTTTGAAATTTGTGTTTGCTAATCCAAGAACTAAGCCCTCATATTCCTGGATTTCAGTCCTTTACTTTATATATAGTTAGTTTCTATGCAGCATCGGATTTTATCAGCGAGCAGACCCACTGCTGATGGCTTTTGCCCTGGCTTTATTTCAATTGAACTCAGACAATTTGACCCTTAAAGGGGTACTACGGTGGAAAACTTTCTTTTTTTTTTTTGTAAACTAGTGCCAGAAAGTTAAACAGATTTGTAAATTACTTCTATTTAACCCCTTAAGGACCCAGCCAATTTTCACTGTAGGACCCGAACATTTTTTGAACATCTGACCACTTTCACTTTAAGCATTAATAACTCTGGGATGCTTTTACCTTTCATTCTGATTCCGAGATTGTTTTTTCGTGACATATTCTACTTTATGTTAGTGTTAAGATTTTGTGGATACTTGCATCGTTTCTTGGTGAAAAATTCCAAAATTTGATGAAAAAATTGAACATTTTGCATTTTTTTTTTAACTTTGAAGCTCTCTGCTTATAAGGAAAATGAATATTCCAAATAAATTATATATTGATTCACATATACAACATGTCTACTTTATGATTGCATCATGACGTTGACCTGTATTTACTTTTGGAAGAGATCAGAGGACTTCAAATTTCAGCAGCAATTTTCCAATTTTTCACCAAATTTTCAAAATCAAAATTTTTCAGGGACCAGTTCTGTTTTGAAGGGGATTTGAAGGGTCTTCATATTAGAAATGCCCCACAAATGACCCCATTATAAAAACTGCACCCCTCAAAGTATTCAAAATGACATTCAAAAGGTTTGTTAACCCTTTAGGTGTTTCACAGGAATAGCAGCAAATTGAAGGAGAAAATTCAAAATCTTCATTTTTTTACACTGGCATGTTCTTGTAGACCCAGTTTTTGAATTTTTACAAGGGGTAAAAGGAGAGAAATCTTCCTCAAACGTGTAACCCAATTTCTCTCGAGTAAGGAAATACCTCATATGTGTATGTCAAGTGTTCGGCGGGCGCAGTAGAGGGCTCAGAAGGGAAGGAGCGACAATGGGATTTTGGAGAGTGAGTTTTTCTGAAATGGTTTTTGTGGGGCATGTCGCATTTAGGAAGCCCCTATGGTGCCAGAACAGCAAAAAAAAAAAAAAACACATGGCATACTATTTTGGAAACTACACCCCTCAAGGCACGTAACAAGGGGTCCAGTGAGCCTGAACACCCCACAGGTATTTCTCGACTTTTTGTTAAAGTTGGATGTGTAAATGATTTATTTTTTTCCACTAAAATGCTAGTTTTCCCCAAAATTTCTAAATTTTTACAAGGGATAATAGGACAAAATGCCCCCCAAAATTTGTAACCCCAGATTGGAAATACCCCCAGTGTGAACGTCAAGTACTCTGTTGGCGCACTACAATGCTCAGAAGAGGAGGAGTCACATTTGGCTTTTGAAAAGCGAATTTTGCTGAAATTGTTTTGGGGCGGCATGTCGCATTTAGGAAGCCCCTATGGTGCCAGAACAGCAAAAAAAAAAACACATGGCATACTATTTTAGAAACTACACCCCTCAAGGAACACAACAAGGGGTACAGTGAGCCTTAACACCTCACAGGTGTTTGACGACTTTTTGCTAAAGTCAGATGTGTAAATGAAGAAAGAAAAAATGTCACTAAAATGCTGGCTTTCCCCCACATTTTACATTTTTACAAGGGGTAATAGGAGAAAATGACCCCCAAAAATTGTAACCCCATTTCTTCTGAGTATGGAAATACCCCATATGTGGATGTCAAGTGCTCTGCTGGCGCACTACAATGCTCAGAAGAGAAGGAGCGCCATTGAGCTTTTGAAGACAGAATTTGGTTGGAATAGAAGTCGGGGGCCATGTGCGTTTACAAAGCCCCCTCGTGGTGCCAGAACATTGGACCCCCCCACGTGACCCCATTTTGGAAACTACACCCCTCACAGAATTTAATAAGGGGTGCAGTGAGTATTCACACCCCACTGGCATTTGACAGATCTTTGGAACAGTGGGCTGTGCAAATCAAAAATTACATTTTTCATTTTCACGGACCACTGTTCCAAAAATCTGTCAGACACCTGTGGGGCGTAAATGCCCAATGTACCCCTTATTACATTACGTGAGGGGTGTAGTTTCCAAAATGGGGTCATATGTGGGGGGGTCCATTGTTCTGGCTCTATGGGGGCTTTGTAAACACACGTAGCCTTCAATTCCGGACAAATTTTATCTTCAAAATCCCAATGGTGCTCCTTCTCTTCTGAGCATTATAGTGCACCAGCAGAGCATTTTACATCCACATATGAAAAATTTTGGGCAACACCAGCATTTTAGTGAAATTTATTTTTATTTTTTTTCATTTTTCCATTCAACTTTAATGGAAATTCGTCAAACACCTGTGGGGCGTTAAGGCTCACTATACCCCTTGTTACTTTCCGTGAGGGGTGTAGTTTCCAAAATGGGATCACATGTGGGTATTTCTTTTTTTGCGTTTATGGCAGAACCGCTGAAAAATCAGCCACCCCTGTGCTAATCACTAATTTTGGCTTCAAATGTACAAAGTGTGCTCTCACTCTTGAGCCTTGTTATGCGCCCGCCGAGCATTTTACGCCCACATATGGGGTATTTCCGTACTCAGGAAAAAAAGACCCCCAAAATTTGTAACGCAATTTCTCCTTTTAACACTTGTGAAAATAAAAAGTAAAGGACAACACTAGCATGTTAGTGTAAATTTTTTTATTTTTTACACTAGCAGGCTGGTGTAGCCCCCAACTTTTTCTTTTCATAAGGGGTAAAAGGAGAAAAAGCCCCCTAAAATTTATAACGCAATTTCTCCCGAGTACGGAATTAGCCCATATGTGGCCCTAAACTGTTTCCTTGAAATACGACAGGGCTCTGAAGTGAGAGAGCACCATGCGCATTTGAGGACTAAATTTGGGATTGCATAGGGGTGGACATAGGGGTATTCTACGCCAATGATTCCCAAACAGGGTGTCTCCAGCTGTTGCTAAACTCCCAGCATGCCTGGACAGTCAGTGGCTGTCCGGAAATGCTGGCAGTTGTTGTTTTGCAACAGCTGGAGGCTCTGTTTTGGAAACACTGCCGTACAATAAGTTTTTCATTTTTATTGGGGGGAACAGTGTAAGGGGGTGTATATGTTGTGTTTTACCCTTTATTATGTGTTAGTGTAGTGTTTTTAGGGTACATTCACATGGGCGCAGGTTTACAGTGAGCTTCCCGCTAGAAATTTGCGCTGCGGCGAAAGATTTGCCGCAGCTCATACTTGAAGCAGGAAACTTACTGTAAACCTGCCCGTGTGAATGTACCCTGTACATTCACATGGGGGGGGGGCAAACCTCCAGCTGTTTCAAAACTACAACTCCCAGCATGTACTGACAGACCGTGCATGCTGGGAGTTTGTTTTGCAACAGCTGGTTGCACACTGGTTGGAAAACCTTCAGTTAGGTTCTGTTACCTAACTCAGTATTTTCCTACCAGTGTGCCTATAGCTGTTGCAAAACTACAACTCCCAGAATGTACTGATCGCCGAAGGGCATGCTGGGAGATCGTTATGCAACACCTGGAGGGATCGCAACTACAACTCCCAGCATGCCGAGACAGCTGTTTCTGCATGCTGGGATTGGCAGTTTTGCAACATCTGGAGGGCTATAAATAGAGACCACTGTACTGTGATCTCCAAACTGTGGACCTCCAGATGTTGCAAAACTACAAATCCCAGCATGATTAGACAGCAAACTGCTGTGTGGGCATGCTAAGAGTTGTAGTTTTGCAAGATCTAGAGTGCTACAGTATAGAGATCACTGTGCAGTGGTCTCTAAACTGTAGACCTCCAGCTGTTGCAAAACTGCAAATCCCAGCATCTGTCTGGGCATGCTGGGAGTTGTAGTTTTGCAACATCTGGAGCGCTACAGTCTCAGACTGTAGCCCTCTAGATGTTGCTAGGCAACTTACCGGCTTCCGTCGGATCCAGGGAGCCGTCCTCTTCTGCCGCACGACATCGCCGCCCGCGCCGATCACCGTAGCCGATCCCGTCCCGCAGCTTCCACTGACGGGTAAGTGGATCTTCGGCATTGGGTCCCCTTCGGTTTCACGTTCTGCCCCACCTATTGTGGGTGGGCAGAACGGGGAAAACAAAAGTAAACCCCCCCCCCCGCCCCCGATCTGCTATTGGTGGTCGCGTCTAGACTCACTCCTATCGCTACAGCGGGATCGTAGGTGTTTTAGACAACCGTGATCCCCCTTATATTCCGGGTCACCATAGACCCGTATGACCCGAAATCGGCGCAAATCACATGTGTGAATTCACTTGCGATTTGCGCCGATCGCTGACATGGGGGGGTCTGATGAACCCTTGGGCATTTGCACTGGGTGCCTGCTGATCGATATCAGCAGTCACCCCAGTCCGGTCCCCGCCCAGCGTACAGAAGGCATATCCCTGTACGGGTTAAAAATCTTAATCCTTCCAGTACTTATTAGCTGCTGAATACTACAGAGGGAATTCTTTTCTTTTTGGAACACAGAGCGCTCTGCTGACATCACGAGCACAGTGCTCTCTGCTGACACCTCTGTCCATTTTAAGAACTGTCCAGAGTAGGAGAAAATCCCCATAGAAAACATATGCTGCTCTGGACAGGTCTTAAAATGGACAGAGATGTCAGCAGAGAGCACTGTGCTCGTGATGTCAGCAGAGAGCTCTGTTCCAAAAAGAAAAGAATTTCCTCTGTAGTATTCAGCAGCTAATAAGTACTGGAAGGATTAAGATTTTTTAGTAGAAGTAATTTGCAAATCTGTTTAACTTTCTGGTAGTGATCGACCGATTATCGGTTTGCCGATATTATCGGCCAATATTCACGATTTTGGACATTATAGGTATCGGCAATTACCTTGCCGATAATGCCCTGCCCAGAGACCGCTGCCCCGTTGCCTCCCCCATCCCTGGTTTTATAATTATCTGTTCCCGGGGTCCGCACTACTTCTGGCTCCTGTGGCGGCCTGCGCTATTGCTGTGCGCTGCGCAATGACGAGTGACGTCCTCAAAGCGACGTCACCGTCAGTGCACACAGTGACAGTTCAGGACGCAGCCGGAGCCAGAAATAGCGCGGACCCCGGGAACAGGTAATTTATAAAACCGAGAATGGGGGGAGGCAATGGGGCAGTGGCGGTGGTTGGACTCAGGACCGGCAGGAGAAGAGAAGCGGGCGGCGGCGGTCTCTGGCCAGAGATAAGCGAGGGCAGCGGCAATGGTGGTTGGACTCAAGAAGACCCCAGGCAGGGGGAGATAATTGGGCGGCGGTCTCTGGCCCAGCAAAAGCCGCTGCAGTTCATTGATTTAACGCGCCCGCTTTAAATCATTGATCTGCAGCGGCTTTGGTGGTGGTGGTGGGGGGTTTAGCCAAAAACTTATACCGGAATAGCGGTATAAGTTATCGGCTATTGGCCTGAAAGTTCACAGATTATCGGTATCGGCCCTAAAAAAAAAAAATCAATATCGGTCAATCCCTACTTTCTGGCACCAGTTGATAAAAAAAAAAGGTTTTCCACTGGAGTACCCCTTTAAATGGGGTATTCCAAGCAATACTCACTGCCCGGTCCACCACTGATTGGGCCAGAAGCCATTTCTTGTGTGCCAAAAGGGAGGCCATCAAATGATGAAGCATTGGTAAAGCAGAATCATCGAAATATTTCAGGGTCAAATATTTGGCTACATTCTGTATATAGGGGAAGGGAAAAATGCATTTTGCTTTGTTCTGTTGAACATATTGGTACTTTCCTCATATTAAATTATGTGCTGTGTTTCCTTGTGCATGACGTCTTTCTTATGTAACAGCCTCGCAGGTTAATTTAAGTGCAAAGTTTAGACTTAAAAATGTAATTTTTTTTTTTTCTTTTTTCTCTGATGACACCGATTAGTGCTTTAATTATTTGGGGCTTTGCCCATCTAGCTCTTAGCATACGCTATGCACCTGACTCCTCTGTATGTGGTCAGCTGATTGGACTGCCATGTGACTGATGAGTGGTGAAGGTGATGGTGTAATCCTTCACTTTGGGTCCTGCGGTCAGAATCTTATGTTTTCTTTATACAGGGAATTTGAAGCTTTGTCAATAAGGCTCCCACCCGAATAAAGACAATTAAAAGGTTTGTCTGGGATTTTCAATCCTTTCCTTAGAATTACCGTATTTTTCGCCGTATAATACGCACTTTTTCTTCCCCAAAATGGGGGGGGAGTTGGTGCGTCTTATACGGCGAAAATACGCCCGAGGCTGCTGCGGGCGAGAGCGAAAAGTCAGCGGTGAGTACAGCGCTGATTACCTGCTCCCCGCCCGCAGCAGCCTCATGACCGCCGGTGAATTTTTCACCACCCACACCGGCTATGTTTATTGCCCAACGCCTGGAACATACAGTTCCGGGCGCCGGGCAGGTGAATTACTAATAACTGTATACTAAAAACCAGGGTGCCTCCAGCTACTCCCAGCATGCCCGGACCGGCAAAGGCTGTCCGGGCATGCTGGTAGTTGTAGTTTCACAACAGCTGGAGGCACCCTGGTATTTAGTATACATGAATTCGTTTTTACCTGCTCTGGCCGGCCCCCGCCTGCAGCCGCACACAGGAGCCGGCCCGGGCAGATAATCATAGGATTTCCTATGCCGGACATCCCTGTGTCCCGAAAAATCTTTTCGGGACATAAGGATGTCCGCGGGTCACTAACCATTCCCCGGCCGATGCTCGTCCTCCTGCGGTCTTCCTGCGATCCTCCTGCGTCTCTATGGTTGTACGCACGGTAAGTCAGTGACGTCCCGTGCGTACAACCATAGAGACGCAGGAGGACCGGAGGAAGACGCGCGCCAGCCGGGGCCTGGTGAGTGACCGGCGGCGCGTAATCTTCAGTGTTCCGGTCACCGCTCCTCCGTTCCCGCCACCTACTGCTATGGTCCATAGGTCATAGCAGTAAAATGTGACACCGGGCCAGAGGAGCGGTGACCGGAACACTGTGGGGGCAGCATACAGCCTCCAGCCGGACACTGTATATGGCTGGAAGCTGTATGTCTGTGGGGGGGAGCTGCCTACCATTGTGGGGGAACTATACTGCCAACTATTGTGGGGGAACTATACTGCCAACCATTGTGGGGGAACTATACTGCCAACCATTGTGGGGGAACTATACTGCCAACCATTGTGGGGGAACTATACTGCCAACCATTGTGGGGGAACTATACTGCCAACCATTGTGGGGGAACTATACTGCCAACTATTGTGGGGGAACTATACTGCCAACTATTGTGGGTATTTTGAGCGTCTTATATGGCAAAAAATACGGTATGCTGTCGTTAAAAGACCCATTCATTTGAATGTATGCGGAGCAGCGCTACCTTAACTAGACGTTACCGTTCCTTCGGTTGTTCTTGGGTGGCCCATGGCAATGTGAGGCACACCAGTTTTACACTGATGGCCAATCCATTATCTACCGTATATACTCGAGTATAAGCCGAGTTTTTCAGCACGATTTTTCGTGCTGAAAACACCCCCCTCGGCTTATACTCGAGTGAACTCTCCACCCGCAGTGGTCTTCAACCTGCGGACCTCCAGAGGTTTCAAAACTACAACTCCCAGCAAGCCCGGGCAGCCATCGGCTGTCCGGGCTTGCTGGGAGTTGTAGTTTTGAAACCTCCGGAGGTCCGCAGGTTGAAGACCACTGCGGCCTTCGACATCATCCAGCCCCCTCTCACCCCCCTTTAGTTCTGTACAGTACTCACCTCCGCTCGGCGCTGGTCCGGTGCTGCAGGACTGTCCGAAGAGGAGGTGGTCAGGTGGGATAGTGGTTCCAGGCTGCTATCTTCACCGGGGAGGCCTCTTCTAAGCGCTTCGGGCCCGGCCCCAGAATAGTCATGTTGCCTTGACAACGACGCAGAGGTACATTCATTGCCAACATACTTCTGCGTCATTGTCAAGGCAACGCCTCTATTCCGGGCCGGAAGCGCGGAGAAGAGGCCTCCCCGGTGAAGATAGCAGCCCGGAACCACTATCCCACTGGACGACCTCCTCACCGGACAGCCCTGCAGCACCGGACCAGCGCCGAGCGGAGGTGAGTACTGTACAGAACTAAAGGGGGGTGAGAGGGGGCTGGATGATGTCGAAGGCCGCAGTGGTCTTCAATCTGCGGACCTCCGGAGGTTTCAAAACTACAACTCCCAGCAAGCCCGGACAGCCGATGGCTGCCCGGGCTTGCTGGGAGTTGTAGTTTTGAAACCTCTGGAGGTCCGCAGGTTGAAGACCACTTAGGGCGGATGATGAGAAGAGGATGATGAAGGGGGGGGGTGTGGGATGATGAAGGGGGGGTGTGGGATGATGAAGGGGGGTGGGGATGATGACAAGGGGATGATGAAGGGGGGGGGTGGGATGATTACAAGGGGATGATGAAGGGGGGTGGGGATGATGACAAGGGGATGATGAAGGGGGGTGGGGATGATGACAAGGGGATGATGAAGGGGGGATGTGTGGGATGATGACAGGTGATGATGATGAGGGTCTGGATGATGACAGGCGGTGATGATGATGAGGATGTTAATGACGGGTCTGGATGATGACGGGGGGATGATGTATTTCCCACCCTAGGCTTATACTCGAGTCAATAACTTTTCCTGGGATTTTGGGTTGAAATCAGGGGTCTCGGCTTATACTCGGGTCGGCTTATACTCGAGAATATACGGTAATTTTTAATTTAGCTTTCTAAATTCTCATGATAGTTCAAATAAGCTTTATTGCCAAATGTAATACATATTAGATTAAGATGTAAAAGAATAAGGGATATGCACAAGGGTAGAGGATTGGCAGTCCATGGCATATCATGGTCCCCTGTGGCATGCACAAGCATATTGTGCTGCTATGCCCTCTGTATTTTTATCTCACCCAGTGGCACGTGTAACTTCTCTGACTTCAGCTACATGGGGAAGGAAGAAAAACTAGTCTACTTAAGAGATTGTCATTCACTGCTGAGTATTAAGATTATCCTCAGCAGGACATGAGCCTAAGCCTTCAAGGTCTCCTGGTTGCACTGCTGGCACAGTCTGCTCTCCCTCAGCTTGTAGGTCTGTCTGATCTACCCCTTTAAAGCAGACTTTAGAGACACAGTCTGTACAAGCTCAGGATGTCTCTTGTTTGCCAGTTTTTCTAGAAATGAAGCCAGAAAGTTAAACAGATTTATTCATTACTTCTATATAAAAATCTTAAGCCTTCCAGTATTTATCAGCTGCTGTATGCTCCAGAAGTTGTGTAGTTCTTTCCTGTCTGACCACAATGCTCTCTGCTGACACCTCTGTCCTTATCAAGAAATGTCCAGAGCAGGAGAGGTTTGCTATGGGGATTTTCTCCTGCTCTGGGCAATTCCTGACACAGACAGAGGTGTCCGCAGAGAGGACTGTGGTCAGACTGGAAAAAACTACACAACTTCCTCTGGAGCATACAGCAGCTGATAGTATTAGCCAAATCTTTATAACTTTCTGGCACCAGTTGATTTAAAAATGTTTTTTTTCCTCCAGAGTACCCCTTTAATCTTTGTGTCCTGTGACATATATTTACACCATAGGCGTGATTTAGGACCCATCATGTGATCCAAGTAGATCTGCCTCCTCCACATTTGAGAAAAAGGCATACCGTATTTGCCATGAAACGCATTGTTTCTTCTAGGAATAAACTGCTGGAATTCTATTCATAATCCTCCTGTGCTTGGAGAAGTGGTTGGCACTTAGGGATCCTGGTTTTTGTTCACACACCTCACCTGACCCATGGGCATAATAACATTTGGGTGATATGCATTATATTTACAGCTCAGTTATGGTGGATCTGAGCCAGCTCCATGGGCAGCCAGAGCTGACTGTAATATACAGCTGGTCTACCTCTGCAGTAGCCAGTTGAACCCAGCCATTTAACCCTTTAGTTGTTGCGTTCAGTAGTGACCCAAACACCTGTGTGGTTGACCGAGAGATTAGGTCAGTGGTTCACTCTGACATCCAGATGCCTAACAATGTCAACAAAGTCTGCCATGTAGACAAGCCTCAAAGTAGTAAGAGAAGCAAAAAAAATAATAAATCTCCAGGTTGATGGTGCAAACTGCTTCCGATAGAAATCTCAGAGAAACTTGTGAACCCGGAGATTTTTTTTTCTTTTCTTATTACTTTGGATCTACGGATCGAGAAGAGCTTACCCTCGCACATCCCGGGAGGCTGCACTGCTATTTATCAAGGCATATAAGGTTGTTGTGTGCCAGACACAACCTTACAAGGTGAGCAAGGTTTCATATACTCACCATTGCACACCTGCACTATCAAACATACTTCTCTATGGGAAGCTCTGTTTTTTTGTTTACTCCACTTTTAGTATGTAGACAAGCCCGTTAGCCCCCATCATAGGCAGGGAATGGTAGGCTGCTAATCAGTGTAAGACTAGAACACTGGCATAGAATAGGTTAACATGGCTCAGTTGCACTTTTCTTCTTTTGAGTTTGTGGGCAGGTGTAGAGCATCATGGGACAAATCTATTAACTTGAAGACTTGCTATGCAAAACAATAGTTCTTAAAAAAGTTATAAATATGATGTAATAAAAAGATATACACCTAGGAAAACAGTTATTCTTCATTTTATTCCTTGTATATATAACAGGCCTCTTATTAGATCACTGAGAGATTCCACTGAAAACAACTGAAACAGACAGGGATACAATCCTGAGTGTATCTCCTTGGGTCCTATTCAAGCCCCCAGTCATAGAAGGCTAACTATATCAGGACAACATTCTAGCTTATGTCATAACTCTTAATCGGAGGTGCTATGACTGGCAAGTTCCAGGGCATGCTTTCCATGATCTAGACCAGTGGTCTCCAACCTGCGAACCCCCAGATGTTTCAAAACTACAACTCCCAGCATGCCCGGACAGCCTTTGGCTGTCTGGGCATGTTGGGAGTTGTAGTTTTGCAAAATCTGGAGGTCCGCAGGTTGGAGACCACTAATATAAGCCTAAATTCTGTCTAGATCAAAGGGGTAGTCCAGTGGTGAAAAACCTATCCTAAGGATAGGGGATAAGTTTGAGATTGCGGGAGGTCCGACCGCTGGGGCCCCCTGCGATCTCTCTGTACGGGGGCCAGGCTCTTCGGCCAGATAGTGGGTGTCGACCACCGCACGAAGCGGCGGCCGACACGCCCCCTAATGCATCTCTCTGGCAGAGCCGGAGATTGCCGAAGGCAGCGCTTCGGCTCTGCCATAGAGTTGTATTGAGGGGGCGTGTCGGCCGCCGCTTCGTGCGGTGGTCAACACGCCCCCTTCCCGCGGGCTGTCGGGGCCCCGTACAGGAGATCGCGGGGGCCCTAGTTATCAGACCCCCCGCGATTTGCAACTTATTCCCTATCTTTAGGATAGGGGATAAGTTGTTCACCACTGGACTACTTCTTTAAGTGAATATTCTGAGCTTTTCTAGAGACAAAAATCCCTGATCATACATATATAGGTGGGTTTTTTATACATGCATTATGACAGATGGACTTGGAGGTTCCATTTTCCTTTGTACTTGTAGGTGAATCCAGCACTTCAGACGCATTATAACGTTCTTTATAATGTAAGGACCATTCACCTTTCCTCATTAGCCTGCTTATGTGACCTAGAATTCCAGGTGACATTTGTTTTTCCTAGGGAATTTTTCTTAACCCTAATTTAGTTATCTATTTAACCCTTTCATGGCACATCCACTTTTCTTTTCTTTTTTTTCCTCCTCACCTTCTAAAAGCCATAAGTCTAATATTCTTTATGGTTTTAGCCCCATTAGTTTTTTGTAATGGCCTCCTTTATTTTACCATAAAATGCACTGCAAAACAAAAAAAAAATGTTTTTGGGGTGAAAGGGAATAAAAAAAAAAAGCAATTTCGCAACTTTTGGATATGGTGGTTTATCTGTATACCTTTCACTGTGCAGTAAAGCTGAAAGCCGGCCTGTTATCTTTATTCTGCAGGTCAGTACAAATACAGAAATGTGCATATTTATATTACATTTATTTTAATTTTTTGCCATACCACTAAATTGGTCAAATGATTATTAGCAATAATCTAATTTATTTCTTATTTTTTTCCTGTACCAGGGACAGAAAAATTGTGTGGGTTTTCTAACACCTAGCTTTGGCTAACTTAGAAGCTTAAAAAATGGTATTAATATCTTAGTGATTTTTTGCACATCTGGAATCAGACCATTCAATAGACTAATCAAGTGTGGGTGTTATTTTTTTAAATAGTTCCTATCTGAATCTGACAGAAACATTATTGTAAAAATTTAAGGGAAAAAAAAACAGCCAACCCCTATACAAGGGCATAAGTGACTGATTATTTGGGGGGGGAGGAGTAGCACTGTACTTGTGTATCTCTGGCTCTTTCATAGAGATGCACATAGGGGGCTTGTCAACCCCACAAGGAGAGCCACCTTGTGTGTGTGTGGGGGGACGGGGACCCCTGTTGAAATCGACACAATCCAACCCCCCCCCAAATCCCCCAAGGAGTTTACCTTCACTGGAACAAAATTGCTTAGGCCAACCCCTGAAAAACAAACCAATAGCATTACTCCTTTTCCACCAAACCTTTTTGCAATGCAGTCAGACATGTCAGGTATGTTCTGGCATTCAAGGGTGTTCCAGGAAAAAACTTTTTTTTTTTTTTCTGGCTCCAGAAAGTTAAACAGATTTGTACATTACTTCTATTAAAAAAATCTTAATCCTTCCAATAATTATCAGCTTCTGAAGTTGAGTTGTTCTTTTCTGTCTGGCAACAATGCTCTCTGCTGACATCTCTGCTGGTCTCGGGAACTGCACAGAGTAGAAGAGGTTTGCTATGGGGTTTTGCTTCTACTCTGGACAGTTCCCGAGACAGGGGTCATCAGGGAGCCCTTAGACAGAAAAGAAGAACTAAACTTCAGCAGCTCATAAGTACTGAAAGGATTAAGATTTTTGAATAGAAGTCATTTACAAATCTGTTTAACTTTCTGGATCCAGTTGATGTATAATTATTATTTTTTTTTTTTTACCTGGATAACCCCTTTAAACTCTTACTTTTTCCCCCTCTCAGTCGATTTTTCCCTTCTAGAACTTCCCCAAACTGACTTGTTTCAGGGGTGGCGCCGTATTACAGTACTACACAGAATTTCTGGGAGCTCTTCAGAGTAACCCATTGGTAGGGACTGGAATTCATGACAATGGGATTGACTGAAACCCCTAATTTCAATGATAAAGAGGTGGTGCCCTTTACTTTTGTACATTATAGGGCACATTCAAACATACTGTATCAACTGTGGATTTGATGCGGTGTTCAGCGATTTGTAATTATTTTACAGCATAAAATCTGCAACAGTAAATCCGTACAAATACAGTATATGTGCATGTGTACCCATAGTGTTCATGTGTCCCCTACCTATTAATTTACGTATCTTTCATATCCATTAAAATAAAGGAAAAATATATGTATATATTTGTCTTGCACATTCTTCCAGTTGAGGTTGCACATGGAACATTCCTCTGTACACTTATAATCTTGAGTAACATAAATTAATTTTCCTCTGTGGCTATTACCAACCTGCTCTTTCTGCATTCCATTCCTGCACTTCACATGAACACTTTATTTTCCAGGCCCATAAGTAATTCAGCGGTGTGACTATTAATAGCCGGAGTTAAAAATGGCTTAGGTAGCTTCTAATTTTAGATATGTCTGTGTGTAATAGAACTTTTGTTTGCTGTGTCACTTGTGGTGCGCGCTTATTGGCCCCAAGGACGCCTGTGACACTTGGACAAGATTGTAAAAAGCAAACAACGATATGAACAGCAGCAGTGCAGTATATCAATGCTTCTAAAGTAGATACAGCAGTGCTACATGCAAATAACAAGTGACAGGACCTTCAGTACACAGAGAGAGGAAAAGCACAGGAATTTTCCAGGGCGCCACTAACATAACTTTGTAGTGTACATGTATATGGGTCTTGCATTATTGGAATAAAAAACAATTTCTGCAAGTTTAAGCTTACTATAAAAGTAAGCGCTATCTAAGTGCGGTTACTGTGGACAAGTAGATACACACACACACAGGGTAAGCTTTGACAAGAGGTGAGAAGGTATACTCGCCTATTTGTGTTGCGTGTCAAGCACAACCCTGGTAATCGCATATGAGAGTGACACACTCAAAAGTTTCCTCGTAGCTTCCCCGCATCCATGCCCAATCATCAATGATAGCGGTATGTCTGTAGAATGCACTTGCAGAGGGACTCCACCAAGTTGTCCACTCTGCAAGGAATAAAAAGCAGAGGCTCTTGCGGCACTTGAGGGGAAAGACCCGTTCTTCGCAATTTATTGTTTCGAATTTTTTTTAAAGTGGTTACAGACAACGCGTTTGCGAGGGGACCCTCGCTTCGTCAGGTCTTATGCAGTAGTGTCACAAGTAGCTGTTTAGATACATATGTACAAATTGGAAAAAGTGCGGGAAACCGTCAGTGACGTAACAAGAATCAGCTGGCAGAGATATAGAATACTATAAATAAAACACTGATCCGATAGTAATAATGATCATGATGCCGCATTATAAACCCTCAGAACAATGAATGAGGTGATGAATAATGCACTAAGAAATACATTAATGAATACCAGAAATACAATAACTGATGCAATCAGAAAGTACCAAAAAAATTACATTTGTATGAGAATAAAAATATAAATGCAAAATACGCAAAGGACATCATAATGTAGCATATAAGACCATACAATGAAACATAATTGTGTGTAGATAAAAATACATGAATAAAAACTATGACCGATATGTCAGTATTAGAGATGAGCGAACTTCTCCGCTCGGCAGTTGATGACTTTTCCTGCATAAATTAGTTCAGCTTTCCGGTGCTCCGGTGGGCTGGAATATGTGGATACAGTCCTAGGAGACTCTTTCCTAGGACTGTTTCCACCTTTTCCAGCCCACCGGAGCACCTGAAAGCTGAACTAATTTACGCAGGATAAGTCATCAACTGCCGAGCCGAGAAGTTCGTGATGAATCGAATTTACTGTAAGTTCGCTCCTCTCTAGTCAGTATATCTTAAAAATACATAAAAATTAGCCCTGGTGTGCGGGTCACCACATCGGGCCGACGTAGACTTGCTATAAATACGCAGCCCCGGTCTGGGGCTGAATGGGAGTCCTGACCTTGCTACAGTGACTTAAATGTTCCCCCTAGCTCTAAGATTGGACATGGGGAAAAGGGAGCGGATTTGCTAGAGTGGATACTAGATGCTAATTGGTTAAAATGAATGTTATGCTGATGGATTTATGGAAGTAGAATGAATGAAGTATGTGTCTAGTAATAGTAGAATTTATGCGGATAGAGTGAATGGAGTACAAAAAAAAGTTTGTGAACAATAATGGAGTAATTGGATGGTGGTCTTTTACATAGGAGGATGGAATATTTGAATGGTGGTATTTTACGTGAGTGGATTTTCCAATTTGTACATATGTATTTAAACAACTGAGGCTGCAAAGACCTGCCAAAGAGAGGGTCCCCTCGCAAACGCATTGTCTGTAACCACTTTTTATTATTTTCTAAATAAACAAGTGTTATATTTATCTTCAGAGCCACTTGAGGTCTCCTTTCTGAGGTCCCTCCATTGGGAAGAATGGGTCTATCTCCTCAAGTGCCGCAAGAGCATCTGCTTTTTATTCCTCGCAGTGTACAAATGGGGTGTGCACTGCATGATGCATAGAGAGGGCTATTAAGACTCCTGCATTTGCAAGGCTGCATTTCACTTGGCTGTTTTTTAAATCTGCCATTGCAGTTTGAGCCAAAGCAAGATGTGGATTCTAAAGGAATGGGAAATATAAAGTCCCACTGGATCCACTTCTGACTTTGGTTCAAAAACTGCAACTTTTTTCCTCCAAAAAGCTGCCAAGTGGAAACCTAACCATACAGTGGGGCAATGCAATTGAGTAGAACGATAAACAATATGGGTTCTGTTGGGTGCCCATCTCAATATTAGGGCTCTCCAGCCTTCTTGAGGTTCAGAATGTCGGCTGCAAATACGTTTTATATAAATAATAATTGGTTACATTTTTTTTATATTTTTTGGTGAAAAAATGTTGTCTTGTCCCTGCAACCTTTTACATGTGTGTCTATGTGCAGACACAAAATACAGGAAGTGAGGGCAGTACAAGCAGGGCTCTGTGCAGGTTCCTGGCTTATCAATCAGCCTGTTGTGTAAGCCGGGGGCCATGTCACAGAGCCTCATTGTACAGAGCCCCCGCTTGTGCTCGGTGCGCAGAGCCCCCGCTTGTGCTCGGTGCGCAGAGCCCCCGCTTGTGCTCGGTGCGCAGAGCCCCCGCTTGTGCTCGGTGCGCAGAGCCCCCGCTTGTGCTCGGTGCGCAGAGCCCCCGCTTGTGCTCGGTGCGCAGAGCCCCCGCTTGTGCTCGGTGCGCAGAGCCCCCGCTTGTGCTCGGTGCGCAGAGCCCCCGCTTGTGCTCGGTGCGCAGAGCCCCCGCTTGTGCTCGGTGCGCAGAGCCCCCGCTTGTGCTCGGTGCGCAGAGCCCCCGCTTGTGCTCGGTGCGCAGAGCCCCCGCTTGTGCTCGGTGCGCAGCTCGGAGCTGAAGGGACAAAACAGAACCTAAATATAAACACACCTTTTAACTAAGTATTTAGACCTCAAGTATTGATTTAAAATTCCAGTAATCCATGATACTACAGAGATTGCAGATATTTTAAGAAATATCTACTATTTGATGTTTAAACATGCATGAATTGTCTGTAGGAGCTTTGCTACATAGGTCCTAGCTTTGGTATCCACCACTGTGACCTCTCCACACACTGGCAGTGTATGCGCTGAACATTTTTTCTCTGACACCCTTCTGCACGGACCCCTTTGCACATACAGATACCAAACACAATGAGCTAATTGTTATTACTATTACTGCTTTGTCACTTGTGTTATTTTTTGAGATGGAAACATGTTCACCTCAATGGAACACAATTTAGTGTAGAGCTGTATATAGTTTTTGTTTTTTCTTCTGCTCAGCCCGGATGTGAGTCATTTTTACCTGCACACCCAAATTGCATAATCTTCCATACAAGACAATATAACAATATTTTTTATTTGTTGTGATCATCAGGCAATACAAATAAATGAAAGAAGTTGCTTCATACAATTCTACTAGATGCAGAGATACATACTTACCTGCAGGTGTGAGTGTTGATCTGGCTTTTAGGAAATAGTATGAAGATAAATGTCTTAGGCTTCATACACACTTTGTTTTTACATTACGGGTGCCGGATCCGGCTGGGGGAGGGGCAAACCTGGCTCTCCCGTACCCCAGCTGGACCAGCGCTGAACTCCATTTACTTTATTGAGCCGATCGGAATCAAGCTGTGACTCCGGCTCATTTTTTACCCGTATCCGGTTTTGTGACCGGACCTAAAACCGTAGTATAACCAAAAATTAGAAAAGAAAAAGCAGAAAGTGATAGCACACCAAAAAAATATATATCATATATCAAAGTATATCTTTATTATGCAAAAAATAGCCATTAATGTTAAAAACATTTAAAAAGGAGGTCCACAAAACTAGGGATCGACCGATATCATTTTTTTAGGGCCGATACCGATAATCGGTGGAGGTTAGGGCCGATAGCCGATAACTTATACCGATATTCCTGTATAAGTTATCGGCTATTCATCCCCCCTCTACACCGCTGCAGAGCATTGATTTAAAGCGGGCACTTTAAATCAATGCACTGCAGTGTCTTTTGCGGTGCCATAGGCCGCCGCCGCCGCCACCCGCTTCTCTCCCCCTACCTGTCAGGGTGGTCCGGGCCATCCATCCATCGTTCCTGTAGTGTCCGGGGGCATTCCGGGTGGAGGGTGAACCGGTCCGGGCTGTTCTTCTTCTCCGGGGGTCATCTTCTCCACTCCGGACGGGCTCCGGCCTAGTACGCTGCATAGACGCCGCTGCGCAGTGGCGTCCGTGCGCAGCGACGCACCTGACGTCGCGGCGTCTATGCAGCGTACTAGGCCGGAGTCTGCCCGGAGTGGAGAAGAAGACCGTGGGAGAAGGACAGCCCGGACCGGTTCACTCTTCACCCGGAATGCCCCCGGACACTACAGGAACGATGGATGGATGGCCCGGACCACCCCCATTACGGGTAAGTTTAAATTTTTTTTTATTGACTCGGAGGGTGGGGGAGGGGTCCGACCGGTATAGCGGTATGGGCAAAAATCCATAACGGTATACCGCCCAGCACTACGGTAGGGGGTGCGACGTGGTGCGGTGGGTCGGGGGGTGCTCGCGGTGGGGGGGGTCAGGGCATTATCGGCTTATCTGCAAGGTAATTGCCGATACCGATAATCCCCAAAATCGTTATTATCGGCCGATAATATCGGCCATAACGATAATCGGTCGATCCCTACACAAAACATCTCGGACCAACCTAAAGCCATAGGGAGGGATCCCTGACTAGCTCTGGTACTCCCCCCACAAACAAAGACACCCGTCTAATATCTATATGTCTAAAAAATGAGATGCAATAATCCCCCTGTGACTTCTGGCCCCAACACAGTATATTCTAAGGTGCACAAATAGCAGCTCTTATGGGTAAACGATGTATACAGTCTGGCTGCAAAAAGTGCAGTTTCTAAGTCAACCAAGTTTAACAATCCATACGCTGCTGCTGCTGCAACAATAAGTAATTCAAATAACCAAGTCACATAATACAATCAAGGGAACATACCTTCAAGGGAAGGTATTTATTCACGCCTGCAGTGTTTTCACAGTGGGGCTAGAGTGAGCTTGTTCGACTCCCCTGTGCAGGGATTACAAGAGCACAGCTGTCAGTACAATAGCCAGACTTCTGCTGTAACTACAAGGAGCAGGGAAATCCTTTACATGACGCGGCCAAATCAGGACTGCTGTTAAGAATGCCTTCATGCCCCTTACCTGCAGCCTGTTGGGGTCTTCAGCCGCAGCCTGTTGGGGTCTTCAGCCGCAGCCTGTTGGGGTCTTCTGCCATACTGTATGGTGAACAGCATAAATTTTAAATGCCAAAAAAATTACAAAACTACTTTCTTTTTTCATGTGGCCAGCAATAAAAAAGGGTAATAAAAATTAACCATTAAGGTATATGAACCAAAAAATGTTCAAAAGTTATGGCACTTGGAAGGTGACAATGGAAAAACTAAAAATATTGCTTGGGCATTAAGCCCAAAAGGGAAGCGGGGGAAGAGGGTTTAGGCAAGAATGGGTTGTCATCAGTCCTTGGGGGGGGGGGGGGGGGGGGGAGAGAATAAAGGGTCTGTGAAGACTGTGAAGGCTGTGCATAAACTTCATGTATTTACAAATAGAAGTATAAAAACATGAAAGGCTGATAATTATCCTTTATTATAGCATTGTGACAAAAAGATACAAAAACAATGAAACGGCAAGCTTTGTGAAAACCAAAATTTGTGTTAGTTTTTAAACCTTTGGCCACAACTTTGCATCGTGTCCAGATAATTTTGCGGCTTCAGAAGATGGAAAAAATGTTGTCTTTGTATTGTAATTGTGAGAGATGTCTGTACTCATCCGGACTCTACTACCTCTATTACAATCCATACCTGCACTTAATATATACATTGACTATAATACAGGCAGTAACTCAGGATCAGTAAAGGGTAAAGTCATGTATGTACACTGTGGGGGAGATTTATCAAAACCTGTGCAGAGGAAGAGTGGCGCAGTTGCCCACGGCAACCAGTTTGCGTTTCATTTTTCAATAGACCTGTGAAAAATGAAAGAAGTAATTTGATTGGTTGCCATGGGCAACTGCACCACTCTTTTTCTACACAAATTTTGCTAAATCTCCCCCAGTGACTCCACCAGCAGAATGATGAGTTGCAGCTCTGGAGTAATTCTGGACCAGAACAAGACATTTACAACGTGTAAATTCAAAGTCAAAATTCAGCTGTGTTGCAGTGGATGAATGGGGTATTCCAGGAATAAAAATCAGGCATTTTTTCTTTCAAAGACAGCGTTTGGGTGTGGTATTACAACTTGGCTCCATTCTCTTCAATGGAACTGAGCTGCAAAACCACACCCAACCTGGAGACAGACAGCAAGAGATCTTTGAAAGAAAAAAGTTCTGTTCTTGATTCCTGGAATACCCCTTTAGGGTCTATTCACACAAATAGTATTCTGCGCAGGATTTCAAGCTGTGTTCAGTTTACATACAAATCTGCAGCAGAAAATCCTGTGCATCAAATCTGCGCAGAATACTGTAGGTGTGAATAGACCCTTAATGCAGCTTCAGCTTTATACACCTATTCCCCGGCCACTGACCTCGAGTGTAGTCTGTAATGACAGAGGCATGTGAGGCAACAGGTATTATTTTATTGCTGCTGCCACAGCTTGCCCAGCGTATAATATTGGCTCCGGTGACAGCAGGGGTGTGTCACCTATTAAGATTGCAGCGTGTTCCTTGTTCATAGTTGGCCAACCTGGGTTTTCACAGGCTTTTCTTGTTGAGACTGTATGGATAACGTAGGACGCAGGGCCGCTCCTCTGATGTCATTGCTTGGACAGACGTGAAATCCTGTTCTTTCCACTTCCTGTTTTCTTTATGAAATAATTGTTTGCAGAGTTTAAGTCCAGCAGCTTGTTTCCTTTTGTGTAAAATGTGGACTGTGTGTTCCAATATGCGACAACACCTCAGCTCTGACGGTCTGGACCCAGTCACTGAGCTAATAATGATAAAGGACACAACATCACAAAGTGAGGCCACTAATCTCTGCACAGGTGCCCAGCGGGATATTTGTAAAGAAATACAACATCCGTAGTCTATCTTACGTCCATTTACTGTAAAGGGGAATAGATTTTAAGGGTACATTCACACATACAGGATCTGCTGCAGATTTGATGCTGTTCAGTCCACAGCAGATCCTGTATGTGTGAATGTACCCTTATAGGAGAGGTCGATTGTAGGGGTCGTGAATAAGTCCTTTGCTCCCAATCTCCACCCTTTCAGACATTGGTCCTTCCCCAGTTGTGCCCCACTTCAATGATTTACACCTGATAGGCAGCCATTCTGTCCTTTTGACTTTTCCCTTTGTGGAAAACAAGGATCCGACAGAATGGAATACAACTTGTCTAACCATTTGTTTCTCCAAGATAAACATGGCTGGAGGTGTCTGACTTATCACAACCATCTCTGGCTTTGTATTAATATTCAGTAAGAGTCCTTTAATTCATCATTGTCTAGAAAGCCTGACAATCAGACACTTGTTTCCAGCATAGAACCACATGAAAGGCTTGGATGGAACGATCCTCTAATTACCCATTAGGAACCCAGCCAGTACCTTGTCTTCTAAGGATTCTCTTACACACAGCGCTTTTTATTTTGAACTGCAGGTGGACCTGATCTTGCCATTATAAACAGTGACACATCCAGGTGGAGCCCGCAATTGTCAGTCGCAAGCACTAGTGTCTGTACCTAGCGCTGCATGTAAGAGTGCCCTAAGAGCTTTATTATTCCATAGACAGAGACAATCTGCCCTTTTTATTGACACGCTTCATTTCATTCAAAATTGCTTTGCGTTGCCAAATTTGGGCTACAATAAATGTATTTTTCTATGTAGCTGTGTGAGGACTCATTTTTGTTCTTTGATCTGTAGTTTTATGAGTAGATAGGACATTTTAATTGCTTTTTAAAATGCCAGATTACAGAAAATTTGCTATTTCTGCATTTGGTATTCTTTTTTATTTGATGTTTACCATGCAGAATTAATAACATATATAAATAATTCAAACCTTTCCGCATGTCACAACCTAAAGTATCTGTCTTTTTGTAGCTTAGATTTTTATTTGGAAAATAGAAAAAGGGAGGAGGTCGAATTCAATATATATATATATATATATATATATATATATATATATATATATATAAATAATATTAAATTTTTTTTTTTTTTACTTAAATATATTTTTAGTCCCCCTAGTGGACTTGCATAAGCAATTGGTCATCAATGCACAGCAAAATCTATTTATTTTAACAATCTCCTTTTACGCTCTGCCTATAGCAGCCATGACAGTCAATTGACTCCCCACAATTACAATGTTGGAATTGGCCTGCATGCGACTTTTAACCACTTAAATTCTGCGATAACTATTGACCATGGCATCAAGAAGTCTAAATGACTGGTATCAAAGTTAACACCTATCCTGTGTGAATGGAGCAAAAATATCAACAAGGGGTTAAAAACCAAAGCATTGATACTTTGGATTGCCGTCACTCTGGCTCTCTAACCTTACCAGTAGCTTTTTTTTTTCTAGAAGACCATCCAGAGTTGCTCCCCAAAAAGATTGTCAGTATGTGTAATATCTTTTACAGAAAATCTGGTCTAATAAAAGGGGTGGTATTTTCATTAATGTGGCTTCACTGTTCCTATGGCCATCCTATGATCCAGACTATTAATACTATTCCCATTACTACTGAAAATGTTTTTTTTTTTTTTTTTTTTTTTTATTAGAGTATTTTGATTCTTAGGATGTAGTAGTTAACCATTGTCTGGATGAGATCTGGCTTATTCAGTAGGTAAATCCTTCTATAGTGAGATCACCAGATATATAAATATAGAAAATTAAATATAGCAGCAAAACATGAGGTGATGTCAGGTTGGTGTGGCCTGGCACAGTGTTGTTTTCTGGGTCAAGAACACTGAGAGCTCAGTGCCAAGAGACATCCACTCAACTTGTTTACTTAAAGGGATAGTATATTCATTGATGTGTACTCAGTGGAATGTCCAGCAGATTGTAATAATTTTTTTTTATTTTTTTTTTACATGCCGGTTGGACCTTTCAGCCACTGTCTTTCTTTATGTATGCACAGGTCTTGTAAACACAGGATATTTCCCCCTTGAGGAACAAGTTTTGAAAAATCTTATCTTCTTATATGACTTGTGTGACGTCATTGTTGCTATCAGGAAAAACACAGATATAATCTTTCATTATAGGAATATTTGGACTGTACAATCTTTCAGTGCTTGTCGTTAAAATGACGGCGGCAGTAAAGCTAAAAGGCACCTTCCTGCATCTCACAGAACATAATTCTAGTATACAGTTTGTATTGTTTTATACAGATTAAAATATGCTTGTTCGACTTTTAGTTACAGCCCAAACAGTTACAAACTAATACATTTTACCTGCACTGATACATTGTAACAAATTAGTGAGGGATTAGTGCTATGAATTGTCTAAACTGTATACTATTTATTTGTAATTGGTCCTGTAAAAAATAGCAGGGTGCGAATGGGGTCCTGCAAGTCCTATTCAGACGAATAGCAGAGTTGTCAAATTTTTCAGCCTCTAAATTTTAACACCAATGTTCTTGATAATGGTGAACATTTTTAAACAAACAGAGAGGTTTATCAAACTATTGCTCCACTGTTCCTCTGCACAAGGTTATATAAATTTCCTCTTGAGTATATTAGAAAACTTTTTGTTGTGCTATGAGTTTCTTTACTTAAGGGGGTACTCCAGCCCTAGACATCTTATCCCCTATCCAAAGGATGGGGGATAAGATGTCTGATCACGGGGGTCCCGCGCCATGCCCCATTCCCATATACTTGCATTGAGGGGGTGTGGTGTGACTTAACGATGGGGTGGAGCCTTGATGTCACAATACTCCGGCCCCTGTATCGTGAGTCATCAGACACAGAGTGATCTTCGCACCGTGAGGCTAATAAGTCGGTGCTGCAGGAGCGTTTGCGGGGACCCCCGCGATCAGACATCTTATATTCTATTCTTTGGATAGGGGATAAGATGTCTAGGGCTGGAGTACCCCTTTAAAGTGTTACTGTCACTTCAAAAAAAACTTTTGACCTGTAACAGGCATGTCAAAAGTTTTGATTGCATAGGGTCTGGGTGTTCAGACCCCTGCTGATCGTTAAACTGAATGAAGTGCTATGCTGAGGGCTGTCCTTCCTATCTCTACAGGCATCATAGACTTACTACGGATTCAGTCTCCCCTAGCAAGACTGGTAGAGAAACACTCATTCTAGCAATCTGTGGGGGCCACTTTTAAAGGGAATCTGTCAATTCTTGACTGATTGACGTATAGGGCTTATCTTCCGGTACCGAGCGGTGTACATCAGTCAGTCAATGCACGCTGGGGTGGAGAGGAAGCATGCATCCTGCAGCTCAGCACCGCCTCTCGGTCCCTTCTGACAGCTGAGAGATTCCCCTCTTAACAATTGTATATAAATTGTATTTAAATAAGACTATTACCAAATATATACATATATATCTTAGTAATATATTGTTTCAAAAACAAGAGAGTACATGATCCTGCAGCTTTTATATGTCAAAATTGACATACATGTCAAAATTAAGGATTATGGAGTTCCACCATAATCCTTAAAAAGGCATCCAGCCATGGACGCGACGGCATTTCGGGGGCGGGCGCACCAGGTGTGGAAAATTAAATACCTAACCATTAGCCACCTACATAGATAAACCAACATATAACGCATGAGCTAGTTGGACATACACATAGACTGCAGCATGCCATGTCTGTCTTTACTCTTTTGTAAAGAAAATATAAACTCCAAGAAAATAAAGAAGCAGAAACTAAAGATCTTCTGACTCGTGAGTGATTGCCCTGTGGGGTACTATCTATGAACTGATCTGGCCATGAACTGAATTTCCCCTGCACGTGTATATACATAGTAGTATATTATCACAAATTAAACTGGCTTCAGCATGATTTTGGGTGATTAACCCCTGACACGTAGTTGTGATTTTCAGTGTGGTGTTGTCTCCGGCTCCTCCCTCTCTCCCAAGACAATGCTTCATGATTTGCTGTCTCGGTAGGTGTGGCTGGATCTTGTCTCTTTGCTCAAGCCCTGCCCCCTAAGTGATGTCATCAATTCTGACCTGCCCTTACAGCTTCATCACCATCTCCCCGTCATATATACATATATGTGCTGATTAATGCCACAGGTAGAGGAGCAGAAAGGGAATGAACATAAAGGGGCTACAACCTCACAGCGCACAATGTTCATATGTTCTGCTCGGGGTGGGAAACTAGCTGGAGTGCTGTGGGAGAGTAGGCAGGGTGGGAGGACTGTAATGAAGAGCTGAGGGGAATTAATGCTATCTAGGAAATGTAGTACTGAACAACTGCTCAACCAGACAGTACATCCAGGAAGTAGAGGACAAAGACGCCCAAACAAATGGATCTTGGGTGGTTTTAGAACTGGGGCAGTCGGGTAAGCAATGATATATGCTTCTGCAGAATATTTTTTACGTGGAAATACGTTTAAAGTGGAAATACATCTTTAAAGCCTGGAATACTCAATTTAAAATATAACAAAAAGTCTAGTATTTTAGCTGACACCTTGTTATTTGATGCTAAAGAAGAGGAGACACGCAAAACAGCATATTGATTGCGTGGTGGCATTGTGACATAAGACGTAACAAGTAACTAGCCGTAAGCATGGCTCTTGCATTTGATTTTGTAGTAGAATCCTTTTACTAGTTACTTGAGCCCATGTCATATCTCTGAACTTCAGGTGCTAAGAGGAGCCTTTATGCTAGTTACAGTATTCAGGGGTCTTAAACTGGTGGCCCTCCAGATGTTGCAAAACTTCAACTCCCAGCATGCCTGGATATGCCCAGACAGCCATTTGCTGCATCTAACAGCTGTCGGGAATGCTGGGAGTAGAAGTTTTGCAATATCTGGAGGGCCACCAGTTTGAGACCCCTGATCTACATGTAGTGGTGCATCTTAGTTTTCTGTTTGCCAATGTTCTGGTCACCTTCTGTCTTTGCGGCCGGTAAAGTATATAATTTAGTGTAAATATATAATTCACTGATCCCTTCCTATATTGGGGCTTATTTTTCTTGTCCCTTTGTACTTACAATAATAACCACAGCATTTGCTGCAACAGAAATTCCCAATTAAACATTATGAGAAATTCCCAGGATATGAACAGTCTATAAATATCATGGCCTAATAATAGAACATTTATGAACCTTAAAGTAAAGGTTTATGACCTCTAAGGTGGAAAGGGCAGCAAAATAATCTTCACCAAGCAATTCAGCTTCTTATAGGTAAATACTTTTGTGTCACATTGATGTCCATAACATTGGTCAAGGAGAAAAAAAAATGCATGGCATTTAAGATGTTATGTAATTTTGTTTATTTTTGGCAGTGGCCAGACACACTGTTACTGTACATTAACTTGTTGGAGACAAAGGGCGTACAGGTACATCCTGGTCCTGTTACAAGGGTTTGAAGCACGCTCACGAGCTGAGTACACTTCAAACCCTGTGAATCCCGACTGCTGTCAGCAGCCAGGACCCAGGGTTAACTCTGGGCACCGCTGCTCAGGCCAATGCCCAGCATTAACCCTTTAGACGCCACAATCAAAGTTGATTGCGGCACCTGAACCGAAAGTAAGTGTCCCAGCAGCTCAGTGGAGCTGATCGGAACCATCGCAATTCTGATCAGCTGAGAGGATGCTGGAAGGGGGCTTACCTGCCTCCTCGCTGTCCGATCGGTGATCTGCTGCTCCAAGCATACACAGCAGGCAGGAGCAGCTGAGCACCAATTACACTGATCAATGCTATGCTATGGCAAAGTCCAAAATTGTGCATTTTTGGTCACAAAACAAAAATGGTACCAATAAAAACTTCATATTAGCTCTCATATAGCCTTGTATGCAGAAAAATTAAAAAGTTATAGGAGTCCGAAGATGACAATTTTAAACATATAATTTTGGTGCATGTAGTTATAATAATTTTTTTTTTAAGTAGTAAAATAAAATAAAGTCTACATAAATTGGGTATTCCTGTAACCATATGGACCTACAGAATAAAGATAAGGTGTCACTTTTACCGAAAAGTGCACTGCGTAGAAACGGAAGCCCCCAAAATTTACAAAATGGCATAGTTTTTTTTAATTTCACCCCACAAATACATAAAATTTTTTGTTTGTTTCACTTCAGATATTGTTCTAAAATAAGTGTCATTACAAAGTACAATTGGTGATGCAAAAAAAAAAAAAAAGCCCTTATATGGGTCCGTAGGTGCAAAATTGAAAGTGTTATGATTTTTAGAACGAGAGGAGGATAAAATGAAAGTGAAAAAATGAAAATTGGCCTCGTCCTTAAGGTCAAAATGGACTTCATCCCCAAGGTTAATCCTCCCTATAATAGAGAGGGGAACTCCAGTCAACAATGTATATGTTTTCCCCAGTATGTACTGGTAGAGAATGGTTTACACAATGACTAGTCATGCTTCGTGTTACCCTCTGTACATATATTTCCCTGTCACAGCGAAGAATTGTCAGACTCTTTCCCTTTTCTATTTGTCTGTTGTAAATGTGTTTTTAGTACTTCTGTAAAGGTGATGTAATTTCCATACCAGAAAAATCCGCTGCAGAAATGTACACCAGGCATTCCTATGTGTGTGTGGGAACTTCCTCCTCATATTCATTGTTTACATTTCTATGCAGAATTTTTCTCTTGTGGAAATACTTTCTACTACCTACTTTTCATTTCTACTAATACTTTTCTATACTTGTGGCATTTGGATGCAGCATTTCATCCTAGATATTAATGCTATGTGACATTTCACACTGAGATCTGTAAAACATATTGCTTCAAATTATGCAGCCATAATTTTACTAGCATGTTTTGGGGAATTAAGGTAAACTCACACTAGACTGATTTGTTATGGAAATATTTGATTTGACTGGAGAAACCTGCAGCATACATTGGCATGCTGTATATTTTAGAATCCTCACCACAAGTCAGGAAAAAAAAAAAATCACATGTACTCTACTGGTACTGTAATTTGCTACAGTTCTGCTGTGCAAAGTTCCTTGAGGAAAATGCAACTAGTGTGCACTTAAAGGGGTACTCCGGTGGAAAACTTTTTTTTTTTTTTTTTTTTTTTTTAAATCAACTGGTGTCAGAAAGTTAAACAGATTTGTAAAGTAAAAGACTATGTGCAGCTCACAACCTGGGATATTCGAGGTTAATGTGGATAAAAATCGGTCCCCACCGATCAAATAATGAAAAATCAAGTAAACAAATTTAACCACACCTCAAGAATACACAATGAATATAAGATGAGACAGTTGGTTCTTGAAAAAATGCAAAATTTAATAAGAGACAGAAATAACGTTAAAACATAGTTAAAACAATCAGAGCATTAATGGTTATAGACTGTCATTGGGCCCTAATGACAACTACCTATTAAATTCTGAGATGGTCCATAAATGTTGGTCCAGAATGGACCGTTAGTCCGGCAAAAAATAGCACAATAGATGTTTCAATGATGGTAGTAGATGACACAATTTTTTTTTTTTTATTATTTTTTTTTTCATTCATTCAATACCACCTTTAAAAAAAATGTCATCTACTACCATCATTGAAACATCTATTGTGCTATTTTTTGCCGGACTAACGGTCCATTCTGGACCAACATTTATGGACCATCTCAGAATTTAATAGGTAGTTGCTTTATCATTTAATCTGTCATTAGGGCCCAATGACAGTCTATAACCATTAATGCTCTGATTGTTTTAACTATGTTTTAACGTTATTTCTGTCTTTTATTAAATTTTGCATTTTTTCAAGAACCAACTGTCTCATCTTATATTAATTGTGTACCCAGTAGGGTGATATTCTTGAGGTGTGGTTACATTTGTTTACCAGATTTGTAAATTACTTATATTAAAAAAATCGTAATCCTTCCAGTGCTTAGTAGCTGCTGAATAATACAGAGGAAATTATTTTCTTTTTGGAACACAGAGCTCTCTGCTGACATCACGACCACAGTGCTCTCTGCTGACATCTCTTTCCATTTTAAGAACTATCCAGAGTAGAAGAAAATCCTCATAGCAAACATATGCTGCTCTGGACAGTTCCTAAAATGGACAGAGGTGTCAGCAAAGAGCACTGTGGTCATGATGTCAGCAGAGAGTTCTGTGTTCCAAAAAGAAAAGAATTTCCTCTGTAGTATTTAGCAGCTAATAAGTACAGGAAGGATTAATATTTTTTAATAGAAGTAATATACAAATCTGTATATATAAATCTGTATATACAAAAACACAGGCTCAGAGGGCAGGCGATCTGCAAGATTGGAAATTCTCACTCCACAGCACCTGTGATGTCACTGCCATTCTCCCACTGACCACTGGGAGCGCTCTATGCAAACCTACTGCAGGGTTCCCTTACTGCTCAGATAACACGTACGCTTCCTAAGTGTACACTGTGCAGGTCTCTATCCACCTGCGCATTATTTCTGCCCAACAGGAGTTACTGTGACTCAATGGACTTTTTTTCAACCTTACACATAGTCTGTACAAATACTACAAACTCACAATTGCACCAATTACAGTCATTTAAGGAGAAGAGGTCGTTTCACAGTTTATGATTTGATATCCTGTTTTTTTCTGTTGCATCATGTTTGTGAAGGATTATAGGTCAGATGGTCACCTGATAATTGTAATATTACATGACATATATCTGATGGTCTATAATGTGGCTGCAGATGTACAGCTCAGCATGTAAAAAAAATATCTATGCAAAGAACATTTTTTAAAGTTAATTTTTTTTGTAATACAGAACTAAAACTTAATAAATTGTATATTGTTGTAATCGTACTGACATGCCGAATAAAGTTGACATTTCAGTTAACTGTATGGTGTGAGATGTAGATAGATAACACCTTATAACATTTGTAGATTTGGCGTTTATTTCACCCTGGAATTGTTTTGGCTTGGTTTTGCAGGACAGATCTGGTAAAATGAGTTGTGCCATTAAAAAGTACACTTGGTTCTGCAAAAAAATTCACGCTGTTGATAAAAAATATATATATATATGACTCGTGGAATATGAAGAGGAATCAAACAATAATGCCAAGAAGGTAATTGGCTATCCTCAAAGAGAAACTGACAGCTTGTTTACCCGCACTAATCACAATATTCTGGGTTATAGTGCGGGTGAACAGCTTTAAAAAGAGAAGTCACATTTATTTGTTAAGTACTTGGCGAGTTATGTCCATTGATATTTTTATTCCTATTATTCTCATGAATATACAAATGTATTCACTAGCCTGTCAGTGAGGACAAGTGCCGCTGCCTTGCTGCACCCAGACGGCAGCGGCGCCTGCAGACCGCTCGTCCCCACCGGCAGGCTAGTGAAAAGGGGAGACGGGCAGTGAATATGGGGAAGGCAGGGAAGCTGCACAATAGGAATACAAATATCAGTGGACATAACTCTGCAAGTACTACACAGATAAATGTGTGTCACCCCTCTTTTTAAAGCTGATCATCTGCACTATAACCCAGTATATTGGGTTTAGGGCGGGTGAACAAGCTGTCAGTTTCACTTTTAAGGGGAGTTATCCAGGATAAAAAAAAACTGCTGTTTTCTTTGAGAAATGGCACCACTCCTGTTTGTTTGGTAATGCATCTTGGTTCCGTTAAAATGGTGTGGCGCTTCATGGGACCACTAAGAAGGTTTTCAGCTCTGGTTGCTGTCATTCATTGCTCACTTCTAGTGGATAAAAAATTTGCCCTGGTTATGTAACTGGGTAGATTTTGTCCTCTGGGAGTATACTATGTAGGTTCCTATTAAGTGATAGCATCTTTGCATCTATGATGGTAAAGCTCTGTTAACACCTTTTCTTGTAGGTATAATCTCCCAATGGGGGAGCTTGATCAAAAACTGTGCAGAAGAGTGGTACAGTTGCCAATGGCAACCATTCAGATTGCTTCTTTCATTTTTAGGATGTGTTTACACTGCAGAATCTCCATTTGAAATACTTCGGCGGTAGGACCACGCGGCACTGCGCCGCCACCATTGACGGTGCAATTCACACTGATGTTAAGGTTCACTGTGCGGAATTCCGCACAGTCAACGTGCCCTTTAAAAAGACCTGTGAAAAATGAAATAAGCTATCTGATTGGTTGCCATGGGCTACTGCACCACTCTTCCTCCTACACAGGCTTTTATAAATCTTCCCCATCGTATCTCCTACCCCCTTCTTTACCTATATCTGACATACAGTAAATGCGTAAATCAAATGTTTGAAAAAAAGCCAAAAAGATAATGCTGTGCAATATGTATGCCCTACAAAGTAATAAATGGTACAGACGTCCTCCTTAAGGTCCAAGTGGATAGATATGTAGGAATACTACGTACGAGGATGGTCTGTGACAGGACATATCAGAAGAGGGGTGGTAATGGTCAGGTAAATAGATGAGGTAACATGCGAGGCGTTTGCCCCTGTTTATCACTGTTTCCGCTCAGGAGTTTATTCTCCTGTTAACAGCCGTCCAGACGTTTTACAGCTGTGATATCTCCATGCCTTAGATGGTGTTACTCGTGTTCACAAAACAATAAAATGTTGCAGTAAACCTGCATTTTAAAGGGTGTGTTCACACATTCAGGTTTTTTAATTGGAATTATTGAATTCAAGGCCAGGAATGGATTTGAAAAGAGAAGTATCAGGCTAGGTTTATATTTATCGTTTGCATCAGTTTTCGTGCAAAAACCTGACCACAGCTAATGCCTAATTGGGTGCAAAAATGCATAAGGCTAAGGCTGGGTTCACACCACGTTTTTGCAATACAGTTCCCTTATCAGATTTTTTATGAAAAAAAAAAAATTCCTCAAAACCTAACTAAACTGTATGAAAACGTGTGTACAAATTTTAATCCGTATACGGTGTGAAAAATTATGTCCTTTTGCATCCGAAAAAAAGTGTACGTTTTTAACTTTTCACTCCCTTATGAATAAAGTTTTACTTGTTTGATTAAAACTCCAAGAAAAACTGCAAAGTAAAAACCATATGGTGAAAACCGGATGGAACCACAAGCACATATGGTTCTGTACAGTTCCCATTGACTCCCATGTTAAAAAAAAAAAAGTGTATACATTTCAATACGGTTTTTCACCCGGACCAAAAACCATGAAAGGCTATGGTTTTTAGCATGGGAAAAAAAAACTGACAAAACCGTACAGGATGCAAAACGGACACAACCGTATGCGTCATACGGTCTTCAATACAGTTCCGTGCGGTTTTCATATTGAAAAAGTATATGGGAACTATATTGCAAAAACGTGTTGTGAACACTGCCTAAGGGTGGGTTCACGTTGTGTTTTTCCATTACAGTAGGTTTAGTTTTGGCTGCATGCAAAAACATTGATGGGATCCATTGACATCTTCCGGCTCAGTTTTTCTGCAGTGAATGGATTCTATTAGGGTGCATTCACATCACGATTTTGCTATAATGTAAATGTTTTTGTATTTGAAAACCATATATAATTGTATAGCAAACTGTATACACTAACCTCCCATTCAAAAATGTACACAACAAGATGTATCTGGTTGTGTAACTTTTTGTACTTGTAAGCTGTAGTCAACCACGGTTTTGTATCCTGTTCTGTCCTGTTTTTCTGTTTACAAAGGGTTTTGTGTCCTTTATAAAAAAAATAAATAAATAAAAAAAAAGTATACCGTTCTTATAACATTGTAATCAAAGGAAACTGCATTGTGCACACAATTGCATACATTTTTGTCAGTTTATCAAAACAAAAACTGATTCAAAACAGGATGGCAAAATGGTGATGTGAATGGAGCCTTATGGAGGCCCGAACAGAGTCTCTGAAGCAGATGTGAGCTCTGCAAAGTGTAGTTGTCTAATAGTACTTTTACAGTTGCTTAAAGGGGTACTCTGCCCCTAGACATCTTATAAGATATCTGATCGCTGGGAGCCCTGCTGCACCCGGTGTTCATTTAGAGCGTTGGGTGCAGCACAGTAGGCTCATTATGTCACGGTCATGCCCCCTCAATGCAAGTCTATGGGAGGGGGCTAGATGGCAATCACACCCCCTCCCATAGACTTGCATTGAGGGGGCATGGCTGTGACATCACAAGCCTCCACCCCGCATTGCCAGTCATCTGACACGGAGCGAAGTTCACTCTGTGCACCGGATGTCTGGGGTGCCGCAGCCGCAATCCCATATGCTCAGGCTATTATATGAAATGTTTAAAAAACAATCTGTGTTATATGTTATCTGTTATAATATCACGATTACTATGTCAGCCGTTGGGGACCCCTGTGATCAGACATCTTATCCACTATCCTTTGGATAGAGGGTAAGATGTCTAAGGGCGGAGTACCCCTTTAAATAACAACTAGAGATGAGCGAACTTACAGTAAATTCGATTCGTCACGAACTTCTCGGCTCGGCAGTTGCTGACTTTTCCTGCATAAATTAGTTCAGCTTTCAGGTGCTCCCGTGGGCTGGAAAAGGTGGATACATTCCTAGGAGACTCTTTCCTAGGAATATATCCACCTTTTCCAGCCCACCGGAGCACCGGAAAGCTGAACTAATTTATGCAGGAAAAGTCAGCAACCGCCGAGCCGAGAAGTTTGTGACGAATCGAATTTACTGTAAGTTCGCTCATCTCTAATAACAACCCAAAGGTTTGTGTCCGACTTGCTTAGTCATTTCCATATTAATACTTACATAGTAATTATGATATTATAACAGATAACATATAGAACAGATTTGTTTTTTTAACAGTTCATATAATAGCCAGAGTATATGGGATTGCGAGCTAATCATTTTAAAATATTAGTAAATAGGAGATGAGTTAATAAGCGCTGATCATTTTCCTGTGATATTTACAGACTACTCACTAAAATAAATACAATTTTAGAATGAAAATATGGATCTCCTTTGTTAGCAGTTACTCTGAGATTCCATTGGGGATGGTTTTCCTTGAGGCCTTTCCCATCTATAGCAGCCTGCAGATGTTGGTCCAATGGGCATGTGACTAGTTATTGATTTGCTGCTGTGAATAGGATGATAGGTGAAGAGCCCTCGGGTCATACACATAGGCAGGGATATTTAGTGTAATCTCCTGTCTGGTGATAACAATAAATAAATTGCATCTCTTTTCTCTCTCTATTGACGTGCTTGTCTATGTAATGCCGGTATTATTTGTCGTATTTCTGCCGGGTGCTGGGGACATGGACGTCAACCTCTATTGTTTATGAACAAATATCTCAAGACTCAGCATGTTTTCTGCCGAGCGCCTGGAGATAATAATCACCGGCCCCGGGTCTGGCTGCTCCACGCTTACGTAGACAGCCAATGATTGACAGCTATTTCCTCTGCTAACAGGTTCACTTTTATTTTATTTTATTTTTTTATGCTGTTTTCCTTCTCAAGGAAGATAAATGTTTTAGTAACTTTCCTCATTCACTAGAACGTCATAACTGAGCGGAGATGTTCATTGTGCAGAGCGCGGCACCTTCAAAGCCCCACTATATCCTCCTTGAACCCATATAATGCTGGCAGCAATAATGACAAATGATCTTCATATCACCACGTGTATGACTCCAAAGAGCATCTGATAGAGAGGAAAACCTGCTACATCAAATGCCTTTTACTACTCCCTTAAGCACCATAAACATGCTTTTTTTTTTTTTCATTGCAAGACAGGGCCAACAGTCCAGTGACAAATTCATTTTGCATGTTTTATTGCTCAAATAGTAATTTTCCAATATAGCAATGGATCGATGCCTATTATGTTTTCCAATGTTAACCTGCTGTACTCTCAGGTGTGCATTCACACGTGCATATTTTCTGCTGCAAATCTGCTTCATTAGATTTTGCTGCCTATTGACTTCAATGGGCAGCAAAATCTGCAGCAAAAATACGCATATGTGAACATACCCAAGGTGGAGCATTTAGATCAGTGTTTCCCAGCCAGGGCGCCTCCAGCTGTTGCAAAACTACAACACCCAGCATGCCCGGACAGCCTTCGGCTGTCCGGGCATGCTGGGAGTTGTAGTTTTGCAACAGCGTGAGGCGCCCTGGCTGGGAAACACTGGTTTAGATAGATGTAGTAAAGGCTGCAGGTTAGAACAATATATTCAGTAACATTTATGGGAGAGTTGCCATTTAAAGGGGGTACTCCAGTGGAAAACCATATTTTTTTTTTTTTTTTTTATAAATCAACTGGTGCCAAAAAGGTAAACAGATTTGTAAATGACTTCTATTTAAAAATCTTAATCCTTCCAGTACTTATCAGCTGCACAGGAAGTTCTTTTCTTTTTTTAATTTCTTTTCACTCTCACTACAGTGCTCTCTGCTGACACCTCTGTCCCCACAGCAAACCTATCCTGCTCTGGACAGTCCCTGATATGTATAGGCAATTCTATAATAAAGAAATTATATGACCAGTCCTCAAGGATAGTGAAAAAGGAAAAAAAAGAAAATAGCAACGGGAAAAAGATTAGAGGTAAAAAGAATGGAGAATAGTAGTTGACAGAAAAGAAATGCAATAGATATCTCAAATAATTATGATAGTTAAAATATAGATAAAAAAAAAATACCTGCAGAATAAATAGCTTAAACAATGATATATATTTATTAAATAAGAATAGTACTGAAACACCTGGGCAGGGCCCTTGCCCAGGTATTAGACAATTGTGCTTTATAAAAAATAGGTAAAAATAATTGCCAACCTATATAAAAAATATAGAATGTTCATAAAAAATAGAGGAATAGTCGCAATTAGAGATGCGCGAACTTACAGTAAATTCGATTCATCAACTGCCGAGCCGAGAAGTTCGTGACGAATCGAATTTACTGTAAGTTCGCTCATTTCTAGTCGCAAGATCAGCCAATGTCCAGAATCAGTATGGTGATTGTAATCTGATTTAGTAGCCACAAGGATTAGAACTGTTCATCACATACAGCTAGTGTGCTGTAATAGCAGCAAAGTGAAAGTAAAATGTCTATTAGATGTAGCAGATGAGCGATACAGTTGTAACAGTTTTAACATTCACTTGAATTGTAACATTCACTTAAATAGAAGAGAGCCGGTTACTATCAATGTAGATGGTAACAATGTAAGAACGTTCAGAGCGGTACCTCTAGACAGGTGCCAGCAGAGAGCACTGTGGTCAGACAGAAAGTAAATTAAAAAAAGAAAAGAACTTCATGTGGAGCATACAGCAGCTGATGAGTACTGGAAGGATTAAGATTTTTAATTAGATGTAATTTACAAATCTTTTAAACTTTCTGGTCCCAGTTGATTTAAAAGAAATGTTTTTTCCACCGGAGTACCCCTTTAAGCAGTTTTAGTGTTGTCTAAAGCTACCTTGTAGGCAATCCAGCATTTCATGCATCTTTCTATGTACACTGCTCAAAAAATAAAGGGAACAATTAAACAACACAATGTAACTCCAAGTCAGTCACACTTCTGTGAAATCACACTGTCCACTCAGGAAGCAATATTGACTGATAATCAATTTCACATGCTGTTGTGCAAATGGAACAGACAACAGGTGGAAATTATAGGCAATTAGCAAGACACCCCCAATAAAGGAGTGGTTCTGCAGGCGGTGACCACAGACCACTTCTCAGTTCCTATGCTTCCTGGCTGATGTTTTGGTCACTTTTGAATGCTGGCGGTGCTTTCACTCTAGTGGTAGCATGAGACTGAGTCTACAACCCACACAAGTGGCTCAAGTAGTGCAGCACATGGTGTCCAGAGCATGGAGGTGCTACCAGGAGGCAAGCCAGTACATCAGGAGATGTGGAGGAGGTTGTAGGAGGGCAACAACCCAGCAGTAGGACCGCTACCTCTGCCTTTGTGCAAGGAGGAGCACTTCCAGAGCCCTACAAAATGACCTCCAGCAGGCCACAATTTTGCATGTGTCCACTCAAATGGTCAGAAACAGACTCCATGAGGGTGGTATGAGGCCCCGATGTCGATAGGTGGGGGTTGTGTTTACAGACCAACACCGTGCTGGACGTTTGGCATTTGCCAGAGAACACCAAGAATAGCAAATTCGCCACTGGCGCCCTGTGCTCTTCACAGATGAAAGCAGGTTCACACTGAGCACATGTGACAGATGTGACAGAGTCTGGAGACTCCGTGGAGAATGTTCTGCTGCCTGCAACATCCTCCAGCATGACCAGTTTGGTGGTGGGTCAGTAATGGTGTGGGGTGGCATTTCTTTGGGGCCGCACAGCCCTCCATGTGCTTGCCAGAGTTAGACTGACTGCCATTAGATGCCAAGAGGAGATCCTCAGACCCCTTGTGAGTCCATATGCTGGTGCGGTTGGCCCTAGGTTCCTCCTAATGCAAGACAATGCTAGACCTCATGTGGCTGGAGTGTGTCAGCAGTTCCTGCAAGAGGAAGGCATTAATGTTCTGGACTGGCCTGCCCGTTCCCCAGACCTGAATCCGATTGAGCACATCTGGGACATCATGTCTCGCTCCACCCACCAACACCACGTTGCACCACAGACTGTCTCACCACAAGAGTACCTCATCAGGAGCATGCCCGGGCATTGTAGGGAGGTCATATGGGCACGTGGAGGTCACACGCACTACTGAGCCTTATTTTGACTTGTTTTAAGGACATTACATCAAAGTTGGATCAGCCTGTAGTGTGGATTTCCACTTTGATTTTGATTGTGACTCCATATCCAGACCTCCATGGGTTGATAAATTCGATTTCCATTGATAATTTTTGTGTGATTTTGTTGTCAGCACATTCAACTATGTAAAGACAAAAGTATTTCATACGACTAGTACATTCATTCAGATCTAGGATGTGTTATCTTAGTGTTCCCTTTATTTATTTTTTGAGCAGTGTATAAGATCAGCCACACATTCATAGTATTCCATCAGCTTTTAACACAAGCAGCTTTTTCCTGTCAGCCGTATTAGCTTCCATAGCGCCAGTATCTGTCAGTTGGCAAAGTACAGTGCCTGCATGACAGTGCGCCTTATTAATCTGTGAAGGGGTCTGATGTGGTACCCAATGCTAGATTTTAATAAATGAGAAACTACATGACCTATATTTCAGTACACATTTTCAGACTTTATCATTTGATATTGGTGGATTGCAATGGGAGTGTTTCAATTGTTTCACCCTGTCAGACAATGGAAAGGGCAGCAAGGTAAAACCCATCCAATGAGGTCACGTAGTATCAAATTCTTTAGGGAAAGCAGATGAACCATGGCACATGGCTGCCAATTAAAGCTGGTGCCACCTGTCTGAATGTCACATCTAGTTCTTGAGCAACCAAAGCCTCTGTGTCCTACAGTGGTCTGTATGCATGTAGCAGAAAAGACCTTGTGAAGATCCTAGGGATCATTACTTATTATGCTGGCTGTTGGGAAAGCTACCTGTGCGCATACATAATTAGCATTTGCATATTGGTGTTTGCAGAGGAAGCGTCATCATGTGTCATCATACTAGTCCTTGGTAGGTGTTGCATTTCCTGCCTCCATCATTAGCCGATGACGTAAGAACTTTCCAGTGACACTTTCCCATTTCATCACACACTCAGGAAACTGTGACACCTGTGGGATCTGAAGTTCCTCTGAACTGCCATTATACAAAGAGGATTTCTGATGTCACCACTTCCTTTATCACTCAATAGTAAATTCTACTGTTACGCTGAGCACAAAGCTCCATTATGTCCACAGATAAAATGTAAAAAAAAATTCACCGAAACTACATGACAAATTACCAAAGTTGCATTTGTGCACTTTACCAAGCAGTAAAAAGTACTATTGCCTTGTAAAATCCACAGTTAAGGGTCCGCAATTGCGGAGTGTTAGAACACCCTTTAATGGAAATCTTCCAAATATGAAAATTGTTTCTATATACAAACTAGTATTCAAACCACCTTTTGTTGTCTCTTCCTAATTGTATGTCTAATAACAGCTTAATAATGAGATATCATAGTGAACTGAGGCTTCCGCGTCATTGGGGCTCAGTAGTCAACAACTTTGTTGCTGCTGTCTCTGATGTCACTTCTGCTCTTTAGTGAATGGACTTACCGCATTCTCAGTGATGCTATTGGTCTTTACAGTCTTGCATCTTACCATTAAATTAAGAAATGTGTTTTTTTTTTTTTTTTAAGAATACACTTAAGTTCTCTTGCAGAATAAGAAAATACTTTAAATCTGTCTTTTTTCTTTTTCTTTCCCATTTCCTCAGCCGTCCTAATGATGCTTCTAAGAAAGATTCTCCTGCTGCAAGTTTATCAGCTGCTAATCCCACTGCATCTGCCGTGGTCCCAAATTTGTCTGGTTCGTCATCAGTTAAAAGGGCCGATGAATGGAAGGACCCCTGGCGTCGATCAAAGTCACCAAAAAGGAAACCAGGAAACTCTGGCTCTCCCAGCCGTGGGCGCAGAAGACATCGTACCTCAGGATCATCCGATTCTGGATCCAATTCATCCAGGTATTTATATGCCCATTTGCTCTGGTTTGGTCCCCTTTAGATCAGTCATTCTGTATTTATTTAAGTAGGTGTACCTACTAATAAGAGATAATTGTATCTCTATGTATGTTGAGACTTCCATGCCATTGTGATATTTATTCAGCCAACAGTTATTCCTCTTGAGAGAAGGGGTAAGTCGCAGCCTGGCACACACAGCTCTGGCACAGGTTTATCCCTGCCAGAACAATAGGCTAGAGCGGAGAAAATTCAACATGCCTCACCCTTCTCTTAACCTACATTATCTGTCTTTGGAGAGTCGGGAAGCTGCCATACTCCTTAGTTTTGGCGGCTGACTTTAAAGAAACCCTATCTTTCTTTTTTCCCCCCCTATATTATGCACACTCTCTATCACTAGTTCTACAGCCCCATCTGTTTTATTAAGACATACAGAGGAAGTGGTCAGTCCTTGGTCAGCTACAGGATGACATAATCACCTACCAGATCGCTCCTGCTAGATCCCACACCCCTCCCCACCACTCCCAGCTCTAGCTGTATGCTGCTTCTATCTCTATGGAATTTGAATATATTGTTCTGTGCAAATCACGATAAAACCATGTAATTTGTACTCCAATTTTTGCAAAAAAAAAATAACTGCCTCAACTCACTCACTTTGGTTATTTCCTCTTTGGGAAAGGTCATGACACTAAACACTGTACAGGGATCTGATGTTGAACGACTAACCCTTTATTGTAGGAGCGTTAAACAGTCTTCCTACAGTCTTGCTGACTTTTTCCAGTAAAAAACATCAAAATAGTAAGTGTAGCTCTGGAGTATAATGCAGTAGTGTATGTACATAGTGAATCCACAAGCAGAACAGTGAGTGCAGCTTTGGAGTCTAATGTAGGATGTAACTTTGTATCTGTAAAGTATAAGTAATGTGTTTACACACTGGCCCAGAATTATCAAACTGTGTGAGAGAAAAAGTGGAGGGATTTTCCCACAGCAACCAATCACAGCTCTGGTAAAGTGAAAGCTGAGCTGTGATTGGTTGCTGTGGGAAAATCCCTCCACTTTTTCTCTCACACAGTTTGATGAATCTGGGCTAGTGACTTAATCAGCAGAATACCTAATGCAGCTCTGAAGTGTAATTCAGGCTGTAACTCCGAATCAGTACAAGATAAGAAATAATCTGGGGGATTTAGCGTGCTAATGCTAAGAGTCTTTTTGTTGCCCATAGCAACCAATTTCAGCTCAGCAATATAAGGAATGAAAGTTGAGTTGTGATTGGTTGCTATGGGCAACAAAGAGAATCTTACTACAAGACAGCTGGATAAATCATGTGTTTACAGAGTAATATTTTTAGTGGAGGTAAATCTAAAAGGTGATATATACCTTAGAAGCATATGGGCATCTGCATATCAGCATGCCCTCTATATATTCTCTATGGGAGAGTCGGAGTGCTGTAGTCCGCTATCACCAGCGCTCCCATAGTCAGTGGATAGATAAATATGAGTGACAGCTATGAAATATCAGACATTCTCCTACCTGTCACATATGAATGGGATCAGATGTCTCCATTTCCTTAGCACAGAACGAAGTAAGAACTGTGTGTAGCACCTAAAATATTCCCCCAGGGAACTGGTTGCAGTTATCTCTGCCCCTAGCAGGACAATGTGAAAGGAAGAAATTACTGCTTCCTGTCACAGGAGGCTACACAGGAAGGGGAGGAGCCATCACAGCTGTCAGTTAAGACCTGTCTGTGTCATCAACAGGTTAAGGAACATTCCGCCACCCCACAACCAACTTGAAAATGGCGAGGAATTGAAAAATGAAAGTGTTTGAGAAATTTTTCATTAACAATTTAAGTTGTAATCTCCTAAATCATTATGATAATTTGTAATTTTTGTTTACTTTCAGATCCTCTTCTCATTCATCTTCATACTCTGGTTCTGGATCCTCACGTTCTAGATCTTCATCCTATAGTTCTTACTCCAGCCGATCTTCTCGACATAGTTCATTTTCTGGTAGCCGGTCCAGGTAATTTAGAGAAGTCTTTTTTATTTTTCTACAAAATTATAAACACGGGGGGACATTTATCAAGAGATTTAGAACTCTTTTCTTGCTTACAAAATTTGCACAAAAAGTCGCATTAGCACCTAATTTTTGTGCGACTTTTGGCTATAAGCAAAAAGCTACAAAAGGGCCTACAAAAGTAAATTTTATTTTTCACTTTGCAGTGGTCAGGGATTTATCAAGTGCGAAAGTCGCACAAAAAGTTACAAGCCCTCCAAAACAGCCCGGGCCTGGCTTACAAAACTGCTTCAGCGGGAAATATGATATTACATCTTTACAAAGGAGCCCGGGCTAGCATAACTCTGCAGCCGCCCGGCTCAGTCTGATTCTATCCCTGCTACCCTAACTTAATGACGGGGACACTAATTTACATACCCCCTTGTCTCCCACCTGCCTGCGCCACACATCTCCCATCTGTCTGCTACCTGTTGGAAGACTACAACTCTTTGCATGCCCTTACAGTGAGGGCATGCTGGGAGTTGTAGTCTTGTAGCGGGCTGTGACTACCACTATCCAAAGGACAGGGGATAAGATGTCTGACCGCGGGGGTCCCGCCATTGGGGTCCCCCGCAATCTTGCATTGGGCACCCACCTCTTTGAGCTGCATGCCGCGCTGCCAGCTCACAAACTTCCGACTACAGGACCGGACTATCGTGATGTCATGACTCCGCCCCCATGTGATGTCACGCCCCGCCCCGGCTATGCAAGTCTATCGGAGGGGGCGTGATGGCTGCCACGCCCCCTCCCATAGATTTGCATAACGGGGGCGGGGCATGTAAGTCAGTATCCCCTTTGGACAGGGGATAAGATGTCTTAGGGCCGGAGTACCCCTTTAAGTTAGGGTAGCGGGGATAGAATGAGATGGAGCTCGGGCGGCTGCAGAGTGATGCCAGCCCAGGTTCCTTTAACATACCTTGGCGCCGCAGAGTTTTTGGAGTCCCTAATATAATTTCACATTTCCCGCTGGGTCCCGTGATCCCGGGACCAAGCAGCCAATCACGAAACCCATCAGGAAATTTGATCTTACAGTAGGGACTAAAACTCTGCGGGTCAGTTATATGTTAAAAGGAGCCTGGGATAGCATCACTCTGCAGCCGCCCAGGACTCCTGCAGACGACGGGCTGGGAGATGTGCAGGAGCCATCCCTGCCATCCCTAAGCACTGCGATACACGCTAAAGGATGGCAGGGACGGCTCCTGCACATCTCCCGGCTCAGCTGCGGGAGTCCCGGGAGGCTGCAGTGTTATGTCAGCCCAGGCTCCCTTTGCTACGGTGCCACAGAGTTAACTGTCATTTCAAATTTCCCGCTGGGACCCCTGTCACCGGACCCAGCGGGGAATATGAAATTACAGTGATTTTCTGAGCAAGGCTGTCCAGGGAGCAGAGCGCATTACCGCCTGCTTCACTGGCTTGCACGACTACAACTCCCACCATGTCCTTACAGTAAGGGCATGCTGGGAGTTGTAGTCATGCAGCGGGGGGTAGGTGACAAGCTTGTGACTCGCCCGCACATCTCCCGCACAACATGACTACAACTCCCAGCATGTTCTTACTGTAAGGGCATGCTGGGAGTTGTGGTTTTGCGGCACGGGAGATGCGCGTGCGGGTGACAGTAAATGTATTAACCTTTTTTTTTTTTTTTTTTTTTTTTACAGATCCGTGTATCCTGGGGACTACTTCGGATTCGGTGGACTGCGTTGATGACCAGCGTTTTTTTTCCTTCTTTCTGTTTAATGTTACTAAAATGGTTAAAGCGGGCTTGTGGGGGAGTGTTTTTTTGGAATAATATATATTTTTTTAAACGTGTTGTGTTTTTTAAACATTTTTTATTTACTTGACAGGCTTAGTATTGAAGCTGTCTTATATGCCTGGGCTTAGCGTTAGCCCCAAAAACAGCTACGATAACCCCCATTTGTTACCCCGGTACCCACCTCCACAGGGGTGCTGGGAAGAGCCGGTACCAACAGGACCAGAGCATCAAAAATGGTGCTCCTGGGTCTAGGTGGTAACAGGCTGGCGTTATTTAGGCTGGGGAGGGCCAGTAACAATGGTCCTTGCCCACCCTGGTAATGACAGGCTGTTGTTGCCTTGTTGGTATTTGGCTGAGAGAAAAAATATGGGGAACCCTATGCGTTTGTTTTTTTAATTATTTTTTTATTTAATTATTTATGCAAAAAAAGCATAAGGTTGCCCCTATTTTTTTCATTCTCGGCCAAATACCAACCAAGCAGCAACAGCCTGACGTTACCAGGGTGGGCAAGGACCATTGTTACTTGCCCTTCCCAGCCTGTATAATGACAGCCGGTTACTGCCTAGGCCCAGAAGTGCCATTTATGATGCTCCAGGCCTGTTGGTACCGGCTCCTCCCAGCACCCCTGTGGCAGTGGGTACCGGGGTAATAATTGGGGGTTAGCGCTAGCTGATTTTGTGGCTAACACTAAGCCCGGCTTAGTAAAGGACTCCCTCTATAACAGTGTTTCCCAACCCAGTCCTCAAGGCACACCAACATTCCGGGTTTTTTCAGTTACTCCATTGGAATAGAACAGGGAAAAATTTAAATCCTGGACTGTTGGTGTGCCTTGAGGACTGGGTTTGGAAACACTGCTCTATAAGATGGCTTCTATAACCCTGTCAAGTAAATAAAATAAAAAAACACGTTTAAAAAAAAAGAAAGTAATTCCAAAAAAACACTCCCCCCAAAATCCCTTGTTAACCATTTTATTAACATTTAAAAAATACTGGTCACTGTTCTCCTCCGAATCTTAAGTAATCCACAGGAAACACAGATCTGAAATGAGAAGTAAAAAAAATAAAAATAAAAAGTTAGTACATTTAGGAGAAAAAAAAAGTGGTAAAACAGTTTAATAAACACACATACGGTATATATCGCTTTTTTTTTTTTTTTTTTTTTTTTTTGAAAGCTGCAGATTGGTGTTCTGAAGTCATTTATTGGTTTTTGCTTGTGTGCAAAAAAAAATTGTATTCAAAAGTGATTTATTGGATTTTGCTTATGTAAGCAAAATTTATCAACCCCTGTGATAGAATTTATCATACATAAGCAAATACATAAGCAAAAGCAAGAAAAACATGCCTACAGAACTCTTATTAAAGCAACAATAACTATCCCCGAGAATGTCATAAGACTCCAAAGGCTAAAAGCTTTACTGGTCTGTCTGGTTTCTGGGAACTGACACTTCAGGCGTGGAGATTTTGTTGGCTCCAGATTTTATCAGCGTCATTGTGAACTGTTTACTATTCGCTAAAGCATTGTGTTATTTATGCAGGATTGTGTCAATGAAGCGGGGAATAGTGTGCAACTCTCCTGGGACCACTCTGTTACTGAGCCACCACTTTATACACACCTGTGCTATCACAGAACGGCAGAATTATAGCCCTTGAAAGGGGTACTCCGGCCCTAAGACATTTTATCCCCCGCAATCTCTCATGCAGACATGTTCGCTCCGTGTCTGAAGGGTCACGACTACGAGGCCGGAGTTTTGTGACATCACGACTCCGCCTCCTTGTTATGTCACGTCCCCTCAATGCAAGTCTATGGGAGGGGTCTCAGGGATGTGGAAATTCCGGGCATGCAGTTCCGGGCGCCGGGCAGGGGAATTCTTAAGGCATTTAGCCCTGCTTCGGGCAAGCACATCACTCATTGCGCGCACCTCCGTCTGGACTGAGGATGCAGACGCGGTCCAGTAACAGTGACCGCCGAGCCCCTAAGCCTGCCGGAGCACACATGTGGCCGGAGGACAGGTAGCAGGGGATCAGAGAGGAGGTGAGGTTTGGTAAATAATGTGGTACAGGAGAGGAGAGGGGGGTTGAGCTGAAATATGACACGAGGGGCATCAGAAGGGGGAGGAATAAAATGACACGGGGCATCAGAAGGGGGGAATATAATGACGCAGGGGGCATCAGAGGGGGGAATATAATGACGCAGGGGGCATCAGAGGGGGGAATATAATGACGCAGGGGGCATCAGAGGGGGGAATATAATGACGCAGGGGGCATCAGAGGGGGGAATATAATGACGCAGGGGGCATCAGAGGGGGGAATATAATGACGCAGGGGGCATCAGAGGGGGGAATATAATGACGCAGGGGGCATCAGAGGGGGGAATATAATGACGCAGGGGGCATCAGAGGGGGGAATATAATGACGCAGGGGGCATCAGAGGGGGGAATATAATGACGCAGGGGGCATCAGAGGGGGGAATATAATGACGCAGGGGGCATCAGAGGGGGGAATATAATGACGCAGGGGGCATCAGAGGGGGGAATATAATGACACAGGGGGCATCAGAGGGGGGAATATAATGACACGGGGCATCAGAAGGGGGGGGAATATAATGGCGCAGGGACATCAGAAGGGGGTGGAATATAATGGCGCAGGGGCATCAGAGGGGGGTGGAATATAATGGCGCAGGGGCATCAGAGGGGGGAGAATATAATGACACGGGGCATCGGGGGGGGGAATGTAATGACACGGGGCATTGGGGGGGGGGAATATCATGACACGGGGCATCAGAGGGGGGAATACAGTGGCTCGGGGCATCAGAAGGGGGGGAATATAATGTCGCAGGGGGCATCAGAGGGGGGGGTAATATAATGGCGCAGGGGGCATCATGGGGGGGGAATATAATGGCGCAGGGGCATCAGAGGGGGGAGAATATAATGACACGGGGCATCGGGGGGGGGAATGTAATGACACGGGGCATTGGGGGGGGGAATATCATGACACGGGGCATCAGAGGGGGGAATACAGTGGCTCGGGGCATCAGAAGGGGGGGAATATAATGTCGCAGGGGGCATCAGAGGGGGGGGTAATATAATGGCGCAGGGGGCATCATGGGGGGGGAATATAATGGCACAGGGGGTATCATGGGGGGGAATATAATGGCGCAGGGGGCATCATAGGGGGGCATATAATGGCGCAGGGGGCATCATAGGGGGGCATATAATGGCGCAGGGGGCATCATAGGGGGGGAATATAATGGCGCAGGGGGCATCATAGGGGGGAATATAATGGCGCAGGGGGCATCATAGGGGGGGAATATAGTGGCGCAGGGGGCATCAGAAGGGGGAATATAGTGGCGCAGAGGGCATCAGGGGGGGAATATAGTGGCGCAGGGGGCATCAGAGGGGGGGAATATAATGGCACAGGGGGCATCACAGGGGGGGGGGGGAATATAATGGCGCAGGGAGCATCAGGGGTGGGGGTAATATAATGGTGCCGGGGGCCCTACTTGATCCCTACCTGATAAAGGGACATACCTACCTGAAGGGGGACTACCTACTTAAAGGAATACTGTAGTGCAAAATAACTTAGCCCCATAAGTGATAGATCGCGGGGGTCTGACAGCTGGGGCAACCCCCCCCATCTCTTTTATGAGGCCCCAGCAGAAAGCATGAAGGGAATGTTCTGTCCCTGCATGACACGGCTGCTGAAATGCCCCCTCCATGTATCTATGGGATACATAGGAGGGGGGGGGGAGGGGCGTGTTGGCCGCTTTGTCATTCGGACAAGCCCCCATTCCTTACAAGAGATCGGGGGAGGGGTTTTCCCAGCAGTCAGGATAAGTTATTTTGCACTGCAGTATTCCTTTAATTGTGTGCTCTTATCAGGGACCCTATCCACCTAAAAGACCTTATTTACATACTATTTGGGTTAAAATTATTTTGTACCAGGACAAGTGGATTGTTATGAGGGACAAGTAGATTCTGCTCCGTTTTAGTCTCTTGGACAAGTATTTTTTTTTTTATTAATTTCCACACCCCGCCCCCTCCCATAGACTTGCATTGAGGGGGCGGGGTGGGGCGTCACAAAACTCCACCCCCTGTATCGCCCGTCATCAGCCACAGAGCGATCCTCGCTCTGTGCAGCTATAAAACGGGGGGTGCTGCAGGAGAGATCGTGGGGGACCCCAGCGGCAGGATCCCCGTAATCTAACATCTTATCCCCTATCCTTTTGATAGGGGATAAGATGTTTAGCGCCGGAGTACCCCTTTAATGATGGCTTTACTTAGCAACAAATTTATTGATGAATACCTCTCATTCTAAAGCAGGTAGATGGGGGCAGGCTTAGAAGTGCTGATCTCTGTGATTGGCGCTTACTTACAGAGTGTTCCCACAGCTTAATTAATCATGCAGGCAGACCACACAAACGATTGCTGACCACCAACTGCTTCTGGCTCTGTATTGTGTGTAGTGCAGATACCAAATAGTTGATCAGTGAAGATGCCGATCAACTATTGCTGGCCTATCCTGTGGATAGGCCATTGATAGTATATTCCTTGAAACACCTGTAAAAACATGGATAAGTAGATAACAGAAGAATAATATTCAGCAGTATGGAACAGACTACAATTATAACTCTTAACCCCCTTCCCGATCCATGACATACATTTACGTCATGGGTTGGGTGGGTGGACATGACGGGGGTCCGCGTCATGACCGGGTAATGTCCACTGCTATCAGCAGCTGACATCTACCGGTAATGACTGACTTCGGCAATTGCGCCGAGGTCCGTCATTTAACTGGTTAAATACCGTGATCTATACGGATCACGGCATTTAAACAATAAATACCACTATTTCCTGGTGTCAAGTGGTCCCATAGCCATCGGGGGGGAGGGGGGGGGGGGATGGTGGCTTGCTGGCTATGGGTTGCTGGGGGAGCCCGAGGTCTTACCTGCTCCTCGGCGTCTTCCCTGGCTCTTTGATTGCTTAGGGCTCACTTAGGCAGCCCCTAGCAATCCAGCACAGATTTCATAGATCAATGTAATGCAATAGCATTACATTAATCTATGTAAGCCATCTGATGATGGCTTATAAAAAGCCCCTACGGGTGCCAAAAAATTTGTGTAAACAAGTTTGTAAAAATATTTAAACAATTCCTCCCCTAATAAAAATTCAAATCACCCCCCATTTTTTTTTTAAATAAAACACTGTACAAACAAAAAAATACACATATTTTTGGTATTGCCGCATGTGTAATTGTCTGAGCTATTAAAGGGGTATTCCAGGAAAAAACTTTTTTTTATAGATTTATAGATTTGTAAATTACTTCTATTAAATAATCTTAATCTTTCCAATAATTATCAGCTGCTGAAGTTGAGTTGTTCTTTTCGGTCTGGCAACAGTTCTCTCTGCTGACATCTCTGCTTGTCTATGGAACTGCACAGAGTACAAGAGTACAAGAATTTGCTATGGGGATTTGCTTCTACTCTGGACAGTTCCCGAGACGCATGTCATCAGAGAGCACTTAGACGGAAAAGAACAACTCAACTTCAGCAGCTCATAAGTACGGAAAGGATTAAGATTTTTTTTATAGGAGTAATTTACAAATCTGTTTAACTTTCTGGAGCCAGTTGATATATATAAAAAAAAAAAAAAAAAAGTTTTTTTTCCTGGATAACCCCTTTAAATTATTATGTTTCTGCTCCTGCACGGTGAACGGCGTAAACGCAAAAACATTCCAAGTGCCAAAATTGCAGATTTTTGGTTACATTACATCCCCAAAAAGTGATCAAAAAACCAGAACTACACAAAAGTGATACCGTTAAAAACCACAGCTCATGGCACAAAAAGCAAACCCTAAAACAGCTCTGTAGGTGGAAAAATAAAAAAAAGTTATAGGGGTGAGAAGTGTTTTTTATATATTTCAATGTTTAATTTTTTTTTTTTTTCTAATAATAAATCGAAACAAAAATTATTCGTTTGGTATCATTGGAATCGTACTGACCCATAGAAAAGATATTGAATGTCAGTTACCATATTTTGAACTCTGAAAAAAGGATTGCCCTACAAAATTGTGCAATTCCATATTTTTTTCAATTTTGCCCTGCATATAATTTTTTTCTATCTTTGTAATACATTGTATGATAAAAAAAAAAAAAGTGAATCATTGGAAAGTCCAACACGTCACGCAGAAAATAAGCCCTAATACAATTTTGTCAGTCGAAAAACTAAAAAGTTATGGGTCCTAGAATGTAAAAAGGAAAAAAACATGAGCCAGAAATCAAAATTTGCTGGGTCATGAAGGGGTTAAAGTACCTGTCTGCTTTGGCAAGCTAAGTGGACTGAAATTGATGATCATTGGGAGTCTCACTGTGTTGATTTGCATGCCGATGAAGAACTGGGATGTCACTTCTTGACACTGATTATTTCTGAAGAATAGGAAATCATATCTGCTCCAAAATCTACAGCTAGAAGAACTCATTTTCACAGAAGTTCTGTGTTTGAAATTTAAACAAAAAAAAAAAACGTGCACTTAGGGACCATGCACTCAAATGATCTCCCGATAGCCTTATGCCAGCTTAGCTTTTCTTTGTTGATTTTTCTGGATATCTGCAGCATTTGACACTGTAGATCAGTTAAGCCAGGTTCACACTACAGGATTTCTGAGTGTGATTCCATTTAGAATTTGGAAGAAAGACGAGACAGAGAGGGTACTTTTAAATACATAAAGGGAATAAAAGTAAAGGAGGAGAGCATATTTAAAAGAAGAAAAACTACCACAAGAGGACATAGTTTTAAATTAGAGGGGCAAAGGTTTATGCAGCAATATGAGGAAGTATTACTTTACTGAGAGAGTAGTGGATGCATCGAATGGCCTTCCTGCAGAAGTGGTAATACAATACAGGAATGTGGGTGCACTACTGTGGTAGATGTATACAATGACATTGGCTAATCCCTCAACACTGATGTTAAAATTGAGACATTCGCCAGTGTATCCTTATATGAAGGACATACCAGAGCCCGCACATAAACGCCAAGGTTTCTCAAAATTGCGCGGGACCTACGCTAATCCTACCTGTGCGTGATAAGCAAAACGGACCAGTGGGCAATTACGGCAGCATTCGGTCGACTCACAACCTCCTCCCAGATACCCTCCAGCGTGACTGAGCACACATGCAGTGGGAGGAGGGAGGCAAGTTGCAAGCCCCACCTGAGTTGGCTAATATGGGTGCATAGCCTCACAGGTGCTACCCTAATGCTGCCTTGAAGATAGTTAAGGTGCATTAATTATGGAGTTTACACACCTCCAAGTATAAAATTAAACAAACAACAAAAAACGTGGTCTCAAATGGCTGGAGGTGCTCAACCCCAATTGCAGTTGTGCATTTATACTGGGGGAGCAGATCCTGCCCTTGTAGTCCGTTGCTAGGGGCGATCCCCAGCATAAAAATGCATACAATGGAGGATGCCTGCAGTGGACTACAAGTGCCACAATAGAATCCTACACCAGATAAACGGTGTGGATGTGTAACAAGCAGAAGTTGTAGCTGCAAATACAGTGAAGGAGTTTAAAAATGCATGGGATAGGCATAAGGCTATCCTTCATATAAGATAGGAATAGGCATAAGGCTATCCTTCATATAAGATAGGAATAGGCATAAGGCTATCCTTCATATAAGATCGGAATAGGCATAAGGCTATCCTTCATATAAGATAGGAATAGGCATAAGGCTATCCTTCATATAAGATCGGAATAGGCATAAGGCTATCCTTCATATAAGATGGGAATAGGCATAAGGCTATCCTTCATATAAGATAGGAATAGGCATAAGGCTATCCTTCATATAAGATAGGAATAGGCATAAGGCTATCCTTCATATAAGATAGGAATAGGCATAAGGCCATCCTTCATATAACATAGGAATAAGCATAAGGCTAACCTTCATATAAGATAGGAATAGGCATAAGGCTATCCTTCATATAAGATAGGAATAGGCATAAGGCTATCCTTCATATAAGATAGGAATAGGCATAAGGCTATCCTTCATATAAGATAGGAATAGGCATAAGGCTATCCTTCATATAAGATAGGAATAGGCATAAGTTTATCCTTCATATAAGATAGGAATAGGCATAAGGCTATCCTTCATATAAGATAGGAATAGGCATAAGGCTATCCTTCATATAAGATAGGAATAGGCATAAGGCTATCCTTCATATAAGATAGGAATAGGCATAAGGCTATCCTTCATATAAGATAGGAATAGGCATAAGGCTATCCTTCATATAAGATAGGAATAGGCATAAGGCTATCCTTCATGTAAGATAGGAATAGGCATAAGGCCATCCTTCATGTAAGATAGGAATAGGCATAAGGCTATCCTTCATATAAGATAGGAATAGGCATAAGGCTATCCTTCATATAAGATAGGAATAGGCATAAGGCTATCCTTCATATAAGATAGGAATAGGCATAAGGCTATCCTTCATATAAGATAGGAATAGGCATAAGGCTATCCTTCATATAAGATAGGAATAGGCATAAGGCTATCCTTCATATAAGATAGGAATAGGCATAAGGCTATCCTTCATATAAGATAGGAATAGGCATAAGGCTATCCTTCATATAAGATAGGAATAGGCATAAGGCTATCCTTCATATAAGATAGGAATAGGCATAAGGCTATCCTTCATATAAGATAGGAATAGGCATAAGGCTATCCTTCATGTAAGATAGGGCCAGGGACAATTCATAGTATTCAGAAGATTGGGTAGATTAGATGGGCCAAATGGTTATCTGCCTAAACATTCTATGTTTCTATGTAGAAATCCTGCTCAGAAATTCTAGTGCAGTAGAATTCCAAAGCTGTCGATGGTATTCCGCTGCTCAGTGCAGACTGTGGGATTTCGGCCCCGACTTTGCCGAAATTCCGCCACCAAAAGAATGATCCTCCTCATTCTTTCGTCATTATCCAAGCAAAATTCATTGCCGTCTTTGGAAAAGGGCACACTTGTAATCTCCGGCCAGAGATTCTTTAGTGTGAACCCTGCCTAGCTCCAGTCAGTATGACCTACTCTGCTGGCCTTAAGAATACTGCTCTCTCTTGGTTTTCTACCTACTGCTCTGACCACATGTTCATTTTAGCTTTTGAGGACTCTCCTTTTTCTTTTCTCACTGATTAGCTAAACTATGAGCAGACTTGGCGTTCAGTACCATCTAACCGTATACTTCACAGTCCATGCAGTCATGCACTTCATGTCTTTATAGACACTGGTTGGCTAGGTGCTTGGCTCATGCAGCTTTGTGTGTAAAACTGGACCATTGTACAAAGCAAACACTTTTACCTTTTGTTTCACCCCTATTTCCTAAAGTAAGTTCTTGTGAGCAATGTGTTTTTTTTTTTTTTTTTGTCTGTACATATAACCCCTGAATTGTAAGGTGCTACGGAATATGTGAAATAAAATATTTTATTTTAGTACCTCCTGAAGCCAGATGAAGGCTACCTTTTATGTTACCTCCATATAGTAACACTTTGCTTGCATGTTGTGTATGTATGCTAAGGCTTTACTCTTGCTGTTTAAAGGTACAACCTTCACTTTGTCTTGCTTCTTTTTTTTTAATTTTTTTTTTAGGTCAAGGTCATTCTCCTCTTCACCATCTCCCTCACCAACTCCCTCTCCACATAAAGCCTCCACTAAGAGCAAAGGAGAACCTATTGCAGCATCTGGCAAAGGGTAAATAAGAATGAAGGGGTTAGAAGGGTCAAATGTTACGGTCCTTTATGCAGAATACTTAACAGCCATCATCTTGGTTTGGATAATGTTTAGATCATTGTTAATACAAAGCATGAACTAGTCTCCAGCAGATATACTAATATATTTTAAAATGAAGCTTTATTAGTATGTTTGGTTAGGTGTACTTGCATGTATAGACAAGACCCTGGGTGTAGCAGTGACCACTAAAATGAAAACTAGACAGCAGTGCATAAAATTTTTTGCATTCTTGTATATAGTATTATATAATGTAGACAATAGCATATGTGTATATGTAATATACACTACCTCTGTGCAGTGAGGACAAGTGGGGCTCTGTGCAGTGAGGACAAGTGCGAGAGGACAAGCGGGGGGCTCTGTGCGGTGAGGACAAGCGGGGGGCTCTGTGCGGTGAGGACAAGCGGGGGGCTCTGTGCGGTGAGGACAAGCGGGGGGCTCTGTGCGGTGAGGACAAGCATGGGGCTCTGTGCGGTGAGGACAAGCGGGGGGCTCTGTGCGGTGAGGACAAGCGGGGGGCTCTGTGCGGTGAGGACAAGCGGGGGGCTCTGTGCGGTGAGGACAAGCGGGGGGCTCTGTGCGGTGAGGACAAGCGGGGGGCTCTGTGCAGTGAGGACAAGCGGGGGGCTCTGTGCGGGGAGGACAAGCGGGGGGCTCTGTGCGGTGAGGACAAGCGGGGGGCTCTGTGCGGTGAGGACAAGCGGGGGGCTCTGTGCGGTGAGGACAAGCGGGGGGCTTTGTGCAGTGAGGACAAGCGGGGGGCTCTGTGCGGGGAGGACAAGCGGGGGGCACACACAGCAGGATGATTGACAAGTCAGGAGCCTGCACAGAGCCCTCCTTGTCCTGCCCTCACTTCCTGTATTTTCCCTCTGCACCGAGACAAATTATCTACATTTACATAAAAAAAAATGTTCTTACAAATGACAGATACACTTTAAAGAAACATTACCATATATTTAAAAATCTTGTATATAGAATTTTTTTCAATTGTTCTAAGAAGATTTGAATGGTAGCAAGATGTAATGGAGACACATTAGTTGAAGAAGCATTTTTCTCTGATAAGATGTATTACAGAGTTTCTTATATTAATCAGTACTTTTTCTTTATGAAACATTGTTTGTAATGACAGTTACACATAAATATTGCTCTTTTGTGTTCAGAGAGAAACTAAATGTGAAGAAGGTTGCAACTCCCGCTGCAGCAGCTGCTGCTGTTCCAGCCACTGCCGCGCCGGCAAAACCTCCAAAACCTGTCCCGGAGGCGGCTAAAACTGGCGACAAAAGAATTGGCCGAGTAAAAGAAGCAAAGAGGAAAGCGCCACCAAGAAGGTACAGTACTAGACTATCTGAAACCTTCTTTCCTCTAGACGTAGAGGCTGCCCCCTTGTCACATAATTGTACATAATAACGCATCATAACCGGCAGATGACCATTGCTATCAACAGCTGACATCTGTCGGTAAAGACGGCCGTCAGAGATCGCTCCGATGTCCGGCATTTAAATGGTCTGGCTTCCCTGGCTCAGTAATTGCTGAAGGCTACTTTTGGCAGCCCTTAGCAATTGAGTACCAATTAGATGGATCAATGTAATGCAATAGCATTACATTGATCTATGTAAGCCATATACCAGCTTATGATAGGCCCTTAGGGAGGCCAAAAAATGTGTTTGGGGGGGGGGGGGGGAGTAAAGAATTTTTTTTTTTTAATATATAAAATAATCCTCCCCCCTCCAAACACCAAAATTGCGAAATTTTTTATCACATTACTTAAAGGAATAAAAAGTGATCAAAAAGCCAGAACTACACAGTGTTACCAATAAAAACTACAGCTCAAGGCACAAAAAAATAAACCTTTAACACTGCTCCATAGGTGGAAAAATGTCAGAACATGGCAATGAACACATTTTAAGTTTTAAAATTTTTTTAAAATATAAAACGAAACAAAAATTATCCCAGTTTTGAATCCTTTCAATCGTACTGACCAATAGAATAAAGTTTCACCGTATTTTGATAAAGTCCAACTTGTCCCACAAAAATTAAACTCTACTAAAAAAGTTATGGGTCTTAGGTGAGGAGGAAAAAACATAAGCCAGAAATCAAAATTTGGTCATGGGTTAAATTTCTTTTGTTACTCTACAGGAGAACTGTAAGCGGTAGCATCAGTGGCAGCAGCTACAGTGGATCAAGCTCCCGGTCTGGATCTCGCTCACTATCCAGATCCTCACGCTCCTCATCTGCATCTCTCTCACCTTCCCCTTCTGCATCTCGAAAATCCAGGTATTATAGCACTACCATACTGTGTTCGGGTTAAGTGGCATATTGCTAGAATATGCCATCACTTTATGATCTGTGGGGCTCACATTCATGAGAATTAAGCAGTTGCTGCGCTTATTCAGTTGTTTTTTCAGCACAATTTCCAGCCATTTGACTGTGCGATACTGTGCTCGGAAACCCCTGCGATTTCTCAGGTTGTTAGACCCCCTCCGATCATAGTGATGTATGTGATGAGGTGGTTATACTCCTATAGACTAGTCAGACTACTTCATAGCCACATATGTATATGTGGGGTTGCTTGAAAGTTTTTTTTCTTATCCTCGCACACCACAAAATGTAAGTGGTGGTGGGTGAGGGTGATGTGATTATAGCATGCAAAGTGTTGCGACCAAGTACTATTGTATGTAAACATTATCAGGTGTTGCACTATCGCCCTTTTAAAATTGGATCTTCCCTATTTGGAAATTAGGAACATATCCCTGCAATGTAGCATAAAATAGGATGAGCTAGTTGTGTGTAGATCAGTCTAATATGAATCCACATTAAAATGGGAAAACCAGGTGATCTGAGAAATATAGGAAGAACCATTCCTACTAGACTAGCCAGGGCCTGGACTTCAGAAACTGCCAACCTTGTGTGCTTTTCACGATTAATGATGTAGAGAATTAAGGTAACGGAAGGGAATCCTGTAAACATATCATCGATGAATGGAGTCATAAAATGCCAAGTATTGTTTTGACAAACAGCTGATGGACATGCTGCGTGCTGCATCAGAGTACAAGGTGCTTTTGCAGGCAAAATTGGATCACGCTTTCTGTCAGGTGTCAACAGTTCAGGCTGAATGTGGTGTAGAGAGCATTTTTTGCACTCACTAGGTCTTCTATACTTATGGAAGGGCAGTAGAGCTTATCTAAGTATTGTGACAAAGTTCCTAGCTGCTTACCCTATGGCAGAAGGACACTATCCTCAGGACTATGCACTATGCTACAAGGGTCGTATAGCCATGAATTGGTTCCTGGAAAAGAACATTGTGGGAGATTTATCAAAACCTGTGGAGAGGAAAAGTGGTGCACTTGCCCATAGCAACCAGTCAGATCGCTTCTTTAATTTTTTTTTTTTGACAGGCTTCTTTAAAAATGAAAGAAACAGACTGGTTGCTATGGGCAACTGCCCCACTCTTCCTCTACACAGGTTTTGATACATTTCCCCCTTTAAGTTTCATTGCCTTCCTGGCCTTCTTCAGTTTCCAGATCTTAATCCTATGAGATGAGGTAGAGCCTGTCAGGATCTTCAACCAGTTAGATTAGTGGTCTCCAAACTGTGGCCCTCCAGATGTTGCAAAACTACATTTCCCAGCATGCCCGGACAGCCAACGGCTGTCCGGGCGTGCTGGGAAATGTAGTTTTGCAACATCTGGAGGGCCACAGTTTGGAGACCACTGCGTTAGATTGAGAAGCAATTTTCTAGACCTTAGGAAGAAGAATTTTTTTTCTTGTAATAATACAGTGTAATAGGAGTCGATATTAAACTGGGTAGGCATCACACTGAGACTTTGTCACATTAGATCCTTACTTGATTGTATAAATATGGCTGGACCTTAAAGGGGTATTCCAGTCAAAAACCTTTTTTATATATATATCAACTGGCTCCGGAAAGTTAAACAGATTTGTAAATTACTTCTATTTAAAAATCTTAATCCTTCCAATAGTTATTAGCTTCTGAAGTTGAGTTGCTGTTTTCTGTCTAACTGCTTTCTGATGACTCACGTCCCAGGAGCTGTGCAGCTCCTATGGGGATATTTTCCCATCATGCACAGCTCCCGGGACGTGCCATCATCATTGAGCAGTTAGACAGAAAACTTCAGAAGCTAATAACTATTGAAAGGATTAAGATTTTTTAATAGAAGTAATTTACAAATTTGTTTAACTTTCCGGAGCCAGTTGATATATAAAAAAAAGTTTTTGCCTGGAATACCCCTTTAAGACAAATTAAGCACTTTCCTTATTGATTGTAAGCTCTTGTGAGCAGGGCCTGACGTTGGTATAAATAAAGATGATTGTTATTCTTATAATCCACCATTGCTGTTTTTGCTCATCATAAATGATTCTTTTTAATGAAATGTATTATTTTTTGGTTGAATAATTTCTTTGTTTTGTATTTTCTCTCTTCACACATCTGGAAATGCAACAACCAGGAAATCCAGGTAAGTTCAGTATAACATAAGGCAAAGGGAGAATCATGTTACAGAGTTTACTCTAAAATGTTATGTTCTACTTTTCACTGGCTTTACCTTTCCCAAGAAATGTTACCTCCTTCTGCACTTTATGCTGTTGCTATACAGTCATGGCCGTAAATGTTGGCACCCCTGAAATTTTTCTAGAAAATGAAGTATTTCTCACTGAAAAGGATTGCAGTAACACATGTTTTACTATACACATGTTTATTCCCTTTGTGTGTATTGGAAATAAACCAAAAAAGGAAGGAAAAAAAGCAAATTGGACATAATGTCATACCAAACTCCAAAAATGGGCTGGACAAAATTATTGGCACACCCTTTAGAAAAAATAACTGAAATCAGTCGCTTCTTACACCTCTCAGCCGGAATGTTGGACCACTCTTCCTTTGCAAACTGCTCCAGGTCTCCCTTATTGGAAGGGTGCCTTTTCCCAACAGCAATTTGGAGATCTCTCCACAGGTGTTCAATGGGATTTAGATCTGGACTCATTGCTGGCCACTTCAGAACTCTCCAGCGCTTTGTTGCCATCGATTTAAAGATCTGGGACGCAAACTCCGCTTTCTGACTCTGGGCTGTACAGTGCAACCCAAAATCTATTGGTAATCCTCAGATTTCATGATGCCTTGCACACGTTCAAGGTACCCAGTGCCAGAGGCAGCAAAAACAACCCCAAAACATCATTGAACCTCCACCATATTTCACTGTAGGTACGGTGTTCTTTTCTTTGTAGGCCTCATTCCGTTTTCGGTAAACAGTAGAATGATGTGCTTTACCAAAAAGCTCTTATCCTGGTCTCATCTGTACACACAACGTTTTCCCAGAAGGATTTTGGCTTACTCAAGTTCATTTTGGCAAAATGTAGTCTTGCTTTTTTATGTCTCTGTGTAAGCTGTGGGGTCCTCCTGGGTCTCCTGCCATAGCGTTTCATTTAATTTAAATGTTGATGGATAGTTCGTGCTGACACTGATGCTCCCTGAGCCTGTAGGACAGCTTGAATATCTTTGGAACTTGTTTGGGGCTGCTTATCCACCATCCGTCCATGCCCAGGGAGATTAGCTACAGTGTCATGGGTTTTAAAGTTCTTGATAATGTTGAGCACTGTGGACAAAGGCAAATCTAGATCTCTGGAGATGTAACCTTGAGATTGTTGATATTTTCCCACAATTTTGGTTCTCAAGTCCTCAGACAGTTCTCTTCTCTTTCTGTTGTCCATGCTTAATGTGGCACACAGACACGCAATGCAAAGACTGAGTGAACTTCTGTCCTTTTTATCTGCTTCCAGGAGTGATTTTTATATTGCCCACACCTGTTACTTGCCCCAGGTGAGTTTAAAGGAGCATCACATGCTTGAAACAATCTTATTTTTCCACAATTTTGAAAGGGTGACAATAATTTTGTCCAGCCCATTTTTGGAGTTTGGTGGGACATTATGTCCAATTTGGTTTTTTTCCCTTCCTTTTTTGGTTTACTTCCAATACACACAAAGGGAATAAACATGTGTATAGCAAAACAGGTGTTACTGCAATCCTTTTCTGTGAGAAATACTTAGTTTTCTAGAAACATTTCAGGGGTACACACCTTTACGACCATGACTGTATTTATGCTCAGTTTTGTTAATGGTGTCAAATTCCATCTTCATAAGTTTTTTTTTCTGTTAGGATATTGGTATAAATTTAGGTGGTTTTTTTTCCATTACCGGTTTATCTTACTGTTTGTCCTGTATTGGAGGTCTTTTTTTTTTGTTGCATTAACATAGCTGGCTGCATTGAGTAGAACACAGTATGCACTTTGCCCAGGGCATTCCAGTTAAAGTAATTGCATAGAAAGCATAGTATAGTAGCAAGCAGAGGTGTACCTAGTTCTCCCTGGAAAGGTGCTAGATTATTATATTAGGTAGGTTGGGAGCCAAGAAGGTAGCTATGTAGGTATGTAGCAAGCGCCCAAAACCGACCTCTAATCTCAAAAGATGCCAGGATGAAAAAAAATTCACACTCGCCTCCTGTCCCATGCAGCAAAGTCCTTCACAATGCAGCCTGGATACATCTTCCTTCCTCAGCAGTGCAGGCATCGATGAGTGACTCCACTGCCCAAATTGGCTTGGCTGAGGATCCGGGATAAATGGCCTGGATCCCACATTAGAGATTAAGCACACACCTGCGCTGGATGGGACCCCTCTGCCGTACCTACGCTTTGGCAGCCTGAGTTGTTTTTTCTTTTTTTTGTTTGTTTTTTCAAATCTGAATTTTTAATTTCTATTAGTATTTACCATTTTAAATAACAAATGTATCCACAAAGAAAAAGTTGGACAGTGAAAATCATGTAGAACGGCACTAGACATATTAAGCACAGTGGAACACAGGCCACAAGAAGACAGCTAAAACAAAAAGAGTAAATATCGATCGTAGTAACAAAGGTAGGCATTACTTCATGCACTATACAAGTTAGGGAAGGGGAGAGGTGGGGGGAGTGAAGTAATTAAGGGGAGAGATATAACATATGGGGGGCGGTACATCCAGAATAACAAATTGTAGGATGGACCCAACTATTTACATACCAGGCAAGGGTTGCATGATGGAGTATTTCACTAAACGGTGCAGGAATGGTGAAGCTGCAGTGCAGTAAGAAAATGCATGTATGAATATGTGAATGAGATAACGAGAGGCCAGAGACAAAAGATACCTGCAGGTTAAGGGGTGTTGGGGAATATGGATTAGGACCCCCTTAGGAAGGACATTATGAAGGACAAGGTCAGGTAGAGTCAGAGGGAAATATTGGCGATGTGGAATAGGTCAAACAAAATGCTTTCTAAGGGGGCCCATACTTTTTTATGGGAGGCGTGCTTCCTCAGTTCCCAGCTCGCCAATTCTTCCATTCTACATATAGGGTCTACTTTAGCTACCCATGAAGCGAACATTGGTGGCGCTGTGGACTGCCAGTTGGCTGGTATCAGAAGCTTGGCGAGCAGTGAAAGATCTCCTTTCTTGGGGCAGAAGCTAGGGTTTGGAGCCTAGAGTAATATGAGAGATGCAGAGACTGGCATTTTCATCTTAGTGAGAGAGTTCATATGATCTCGCACCAAAAAGGTTTGATTTTAGAGCAGGATAAACAGATGTGGGACAAGTCTGACTTGTTTTACCAAAGCGTAGGTATGTCACTGGTAGGAAGGAAAAACAAGTAGAAAACAAGATCCTGGCCTGTCAATATCTGGGTAAATAAAAACGATTGATGAATCATTTTAAATTTCTGTTGAAAAAGGTTGAAAAAAAGACCAGAGTCCATCAAGTTCAACCTATATCCCTAATGAGTCCCTACTGAGTTGATCCAGAGGAAGGCAATAAAACCCTAATACTAGAGGTAAAAATTCCTTCTCAACTCCAAATATGGCATCAGAATAAATCCCTGGATCAACGTTCTGTCCATATAAATCTAGTATACATAACCAGCGATGTTATTACTCTCCAAAAATGACTGACTAGTGATTTGTACAGCGGTAGAATTATTTCCTTGTCGTGGGCATCTATGCCCCTATTGATGCACCCCAACATATCTGATGGCAGAGGGGTGACAGAATTGGCGGGGGAGACCTCAAAGCAGGACAGTAATGTCCATAAGGATAACCTACTCAGCAGGCAGGTCCATCCTCAATTGTGAAGGACAAGCAGAATAGACTTTCTATTCGTTACAATTTTATGTTCTGCTGCTTACTGACAGCAAGAACATTCTTGTTTACTGGAAGAATCTCAGCAAGCAGATGCCTTGATAATGGTGCGAAAATTAAATACATAGGCCCAGATTTATCGATCTGTCAATCACAGCTCATCTTTAATGATACCAGAACAGTTTGGGAAGTGAAAGCTGAGCTGTGATTGGTTGCTATCAGTCTGAGACAGAAATCAAACAGGTTGATACATCTGGGCCATTGTATATTATAACTCCTTAATGTTATCCAATGTAAGTGAAAGGGCAGTTTTTTTTAAGGAAAAACTAGAGCACATAACTTCTCAGTGCAGAAAAGCATTTCCCTGGATTACATGCAGCCTGGATGTGTAATGCAGCGACTGGTGTCTTTTTGCAGGTCTCTCAGTGTAAGCAGCGTCTCCTCAGTCTCCAGTGTCTCTTCCTCCAGTAGTTCTGTGCGCAGTGCTGATTCTGATGACATGTATGCTGATCTGGCCAGCCCCATCTCCTCTGCTAGCTCTCGATCACCCTCTCCTTCACAGCAGAAAAAGGAAAAAGGTAACCCCCAGATTATTTCTACTACTATTACTGCTGCATTCCTGTATGTCATAATTGTATCAGTACAGCGTGCCACATTCTAGTGTTATTGTGTCATACTATATAGAACTATATCATGTGTATAGTGCATTTTATATTATACCGTACATGTTACTCTGTGCCCTCTCCCGTTTGATAGCACTCCTCTTTGCCCTCTCCCGTCTGATTGCACTCCTCTGTGCCCTCTCCCATCTGATGGCACTCCTCTGTGCTCTCTCCCTTCTGATAGCACTCCTCTGTGTTCTCGCCTGTCTGATAGTACTCCTCTGTGCTCTCTCCTGTCTGATAGTACTCCTCTGTGCTCTCTCCTGTCTGATAGTACTCCTCTGTGCCCTCTCCCATCTGATAGCACTCCTCTGTGCTCTCTCCCATCTGATGGCACTCCTCTGTGTTCTCTCCTGTCTGATAGTACTCCTCTGTGCTCTCTCCTGTCTGATAGTACTCCTCTTTGCTCTCTCCTGTCTGATAGTACTCCTCTGTGCTCTCTCCTGTCTGATAGCACTCCTCTGTGCTCTCTCCTGTCTGATAGTACTCCTCTGTGTTCTCTCCTGTCTGATAGCACTCCTCTTTGTTCTCTCCTGTCTGATAGCACTCCTCTGTGTTCTCTCCTGTCTGATAGCACTCCTCTGTGCTCTCTCCTGTCTGATAGTACTCCTCTGTGTTCTCTCCTGTCTGATAGCACTCCTCTTTGTTCTCTCCTGTCTGATAGCACTCCTCTGTGTTCTCTCCTGTCTGATAGTACTCCTCTGTGCTCTCTCCTGTCTGATAGTACTCCTCTGTGCTCTCTCCTGTCTGATAGTACTCCTCTGTGTTCTCTCCTGTCTGATAGCACTCCTCTGTGCTCTCTCCTGTCTGATAGCACTCCTCTGTGTTCTCTCCTGTCTGATAGTACTCCTCTGTGTTCTCTCCTGTCTGATAGCACTCCTCTGTGCTCTCTCCTGTCTGATAGCACTCCTCTGTGTTCTCTCCTGTCTGATAGTACTCCTCTGTGTTCTCTCCTGTCTGATAGCACTCCTCTGTGCTCTCTCCTGTCTGATAGCACTCCTCTGTGCTCTCTCCTGTCTGATAGTACTCCTCTGTGCTCTCTCCTGTCTGATAGTACTCCTGTGCTCTCTCCTGTCTGATAGCACTGCTCTGTCCTCTCTCCTGTCCTATCAGAGGAGTACTAGCCCGCCCTCACTTACTGGACTTTGACCATACTTGTGCTTCAGCTTGGACAAACCCATGATTTTATAAGCCATGATTTCTATAAAAAGGAAATAAATTTTTCTTATGAAGTATATTAGAAAGGTTAATGTTTTGCCAAGATGTACAAAATATTAAGTTTTCAATCTGACAGTGCCCATTTAAGGCTATGTTCACACAGTGGAAAATTCCACTTGGAAATTTGCTCTAGCATCGTCCCATTGATGTCAATGAGATTCTGCTGCACTTTTCACAGATTAATTTCTGAGGCAGATCTTTCTGGCTGCAGATATAAATATTCAGGTGCCCACAGTAAAATTTAACCTGTTCAATGTTTCAGTGGATTCCGCTCTGAACTACATTGCTGTCTATGGAGACTCAGCATTTCCATGCTGTCCGAATACCGCTGCATCAAGTAAATGTGCAAATTTTCTGATGGACATTCGGCCGTGTGAACATGTGGACCCTAGTTAGGCCACATGAACCTGAAGCGGTCATAGATAAATCTGGTAGCACAGTGGCATGCAAGTCAGTGCATTTTTCAAATGACCTTGAGCTGCAAGCAATTTATTTTATCTGTGTGCCAGTGCGGCTGTGGCATTGTCCATGATGTCTGCTGCCCATGATATGGCCTTAGGTTGGATCTTCACCTGACTCCAAAACTGAATTTGAGTACTCCTGTTTCTATACAGTAATATTTTTATCCCTGATTTTTAAATATATGGAAAGACCTCCACCTTCCTATGCATCCCTCAATCACCACCACAGTCATATGGTCTAAAAGAAAAAACTTGGATAAGATTTAGCAAAACTGTTGTGAGGGGAAAGTGGAGCAGTTATCCCGCAGTCAGATTTTACCTCTTATTTTTCATACGCTACTTTCATGAACGTGAAAGCAGCATCCTTAGCACTTGGCTTATATGTATAGGCGCCCCCAGCCCGCATGCAGATAACAGGCTGGATATACAGGTCACCTTGCAAATTTAGCATTGGTACCTACCCAGAAGAAATTTTATGACATGTAGAATGTATAGGAAGCTAGAAAGTACTGATGCCTTTTATCTTTTCTCTCTGTTCTCCTTCCCCCCCCCCCCCCCTCCTGCATGAAGTTGCTGTGCCCCCGCGCACTACCTGTAGCAATGGTGTCTCCCTACGTGAGACTTGAATATATTTTTTTCTTTTGTGTACAATCACTAAGGGCGTAATAAAAGGGGTAAAGTGCCGGCACATACGTAACTAGGCAGCTGATGTAGCGACACACAGGACAGGACTCCACTTAAAGCCTTTAGCGGAGGTGCGTAGCCGAGTAGATAGAGCAATGCAGGAACAGAAGACAGACAGACGCTGCACTCACCAAGAAGGTCTTTATTGCATTCCGGTCATGCTGACGATGACAACAGGCGGGGGAGGTTAGTGGAGGACAGGGGCCCAAAACAAGTTGTTTTGTGCGGCTAAGCGCACTTCCTCTAGCCGGAATGGCGTCTTCCGGCGTCGCTCTCCTATACATAGGGGTGACGTCAGACAGTCGCTTAGTAACCTGGTAAGCATCAAGATCATGTGATCGTAGCCACGGTCACATGATGGACGCACAACAAGTGCAAGACAGCAAAAACAGGTACAAAACCTTGCTATAAATAATACAATAACAATCAATGAACAAACTAAATATGAGGCATAAATAATCAAAAGTTTCACAGGAATGAACCAAACTCATTACGGTCATTGAGACCTGCCTTACCAGTGGCATTTAACCGCACTATCCAACAGGCTTCACGCTGGAGGAGGAGTCTTCCTCGGTCTCCTCCATTTTTAAGTGGTGGAATTCTTTCTAAGGCCAAAAACTTGAGGTGATCGTGAAAGTTTTCTACCGGAATACCCCTTTAAGTGCTAGTGCTCTTATTTACTGGTACCCAGAGTGTCACATTAATGAGTATTTCTAACGGGAGGCCTTTTTTATATGTCCAATACAGCATTGTAATAAGGGGAGCCTGCCCTGTGTCTTTACAGTTTTCTGCCAACAACTTCTTTGTGTAATATTGTTGTTTGATCTGTTTGTAGCCTCTGAAAAAAACAAAAAGGATGACCAGCGGCTTAAGGAGGACAAGCGGACCCGTGATCCCACAGCTGCACCGCCGCTAAAAGCAGCTCCAACAAAACTGCCAAAACCCATTAGTGGCAGCAAAACAGCTCCTCCGGCCCCGGTTCCGCCCCAGGCTCAGAGCGGCTTCAGCGCCCACAAGGAAATTAAGATAACGCTTCTGAGCAAGGTGATGTAATAAGCCCAGCACTGCCAATAGTCATTTGCAGAAGCTGCTAACATTCCTGCAATTTTCTACCTCCACAGGGTTATGTTTCCTTATATACATTACATCACTAATTTATCATCATCCAAAGCAGAAGTGTTCAGCCCGGGATTATTGATTGATATACAGGAAGGAAACCCCATTAAATCACTAGTCTGATGGCAGTAGCTGGACTTTCCTTCTCCCATCCTCATGATAGACGGGAAAGTTTAAAAAATGCTCCAGTTATTTACCAAACAAATTGTAGTTGTAGTCATCATTTGCATTCAAGAGTTAATTTAAATGACAATAACGCTGTAATACCAGTTTAGAAAAAATGTTAAACCGTTAAAAAACATACATACTGATCTGTCAAAAAGTGGCATAATCTTAAAAAAAAAAAGAAATAAAAGCTGCTTGTGTGTAAAGAAAACACACACACACACACTGCACCTTTTTAACAGGATGTACAGTGACTAGATTTAGTCCATGGCTAGTGACCTCTCCTGCATATTCTAAAAACTCACGACACTGTGTCTCTTTATTCTTACAGGGCACGGATAAGGGAAGCAGCAGAAAGCGGTATGAACCTTCAGAAAAGGACAAGCTGGGCTCCCCCCCTGCTAAAAAAGCTAATGTGTCCCCTGAGCGAGGTAGGTTCTGAACCAATATATTAGAGTTAATGTATCATGATGTGGGGCACCAATGTGTGTATGTATGTCTACCAATATTAGGGAGGACAAAATGATGATGTGGGAGTTAAAAAGGTACTCCACTGTAGGGATCGACCGATTATCGGTATGGCCGATATTATCGTCCGATAATCACGATTTGGGGCATTATCGGTATCGGCAATTATCTTGCCGATAATGCCCCGCACCGCCCCCACCGCGACCGCCACCCCCTCGACCCTCCGCACCGCAGCCCCGACCCACCGCACCGTGTCGCGCCCCCCACCGTGATGCTAGGCGGTATACCGGTATGGATTTTTTCCCATACCGCTATATCGGTCGGGCCCCTCCCCCACCCTCCGAGTCAATAAAAAAATTAAACTTACCTGTAATGGGGGTGGTCCAGGCCATCCTTCCTTCATGTAGTGTCCGGGGTCGTTCCGGGTGGAGGGTGGTCCGGTCTGGGCTGTTCTTCTTCTCCCACGGTCTTCTTCTCCACTCCGGGCAGGCTCCGGCCTAGTACGCTGCATAGACGCCGCTACGCCGTGACGTCAGGTGCTTCGCTGTGCACGGGCGTCACTAAGCAGCGGCGTCTATGCAGCGTACTAGGCCGGAGCCTGCCCGTAGTGGAGAAGATGACCGCCGGAGAAGAAGGACAGCCCGGTCAGGACCACCCTCCACCAGGAACGCCCCCGGACACTTCATGAACGATGGATGGATGGCCCGGAGCACCCTGGCAGGTAGGGGAGAGAAGCGGGTGGTGGCGGCGGCCTATGGCCCCGCAAAAGCCACTGCAGATCATTGATTTAAAGCGCCCGCTTTAAATCAATGATCTGCAGTGGTGTCGCAGGGGGTTAAATAGCCGATAACTTATACCGGAATATCGGTATAAGTTATCGGCTATCGGTCCTAACCTGCACCGATTATCGGTATCGGCCCTAAAAAACTGATATCGGTCGATCCCTACTCCACTGCCCCAGCGTTTGGAACATCTTGTTCCGAACGCTGGGTGCGGGTGTCGTGACGTCATAACCACGCCCCTGATGATGTCACTCCACTCCCCCTCAATGAAAGTCCATGGGAAGGGGCGTGGCATTTGCCCCCTCCCATAGACTGGCATTGAGGAGTGGTGTGACATCCCAAGGGGTGCCCACACCCAGCATTCGAAACAAAATGCTCCGAGCGCTAGGGCAGTGGAGTACCCCTTTAAGGAGCTGTTTCTTCCCTGGTCTAGACATCTATGTGCATGTTGCTGGATTCCTAAGGAGGGGAGAGAAGTCTCATTCCATTATACTTAGTGATTTTTGTGTTGTTTACTCTGCATGCCTCCTATAAGTCATCTGTCGGGGAAAGGGTCACTTACTATTTTTGGAATACAAAGTATGTTTAGATATAAGATGTTTCTATTTCTGTCAATTGTGTTTCCAATCTGACCAGAAGTTAAATAAACTGTAATAAATCTGCAACATAAACTGTATAATGATACATTTTATTATAAGCCGTTCTGCAGGTGGAGGGAAGTGGCAGTCTATGTAGAACTTTCATTACACAGTGTAGGATAGTGTTTCCTCTAGCGCGGTCCTCAAGACCCCCCAACAGGACATGTTTTCAGGATTTCCTTAGTCTTTCACAGGTGATATAATTCTGGTCCGTGAATCAGACATCACCACAGTTATATTATCTGTGAAAGACAAAGGGAATCCTGAAAACATGTCCTGTTGGGGGGTCTTGAGGACCGCGCTTGTGAAACACTGGTGTAAGAGGAGAGGGGATGGCACATTTTATATGAACATTCTGTAGAATTTTCATTAAAGCTTTGATGTATGAACACTTGTTTCTTTCTATTATATCTCAGCAGCTGCACGAGATCGCAAACAAGTTGGAAAACCACCATCACCGAAAGCAGATCGCCAGCGGCTGCCCAATCCTAGGCCTCCCCCCTCTCAGCCTGACAGGTATGTGAAAGGTTAAAGGGGTTATTTAGGATTATAAAAGAAAATGGTGTTTGCTTCTTCCTAAAACAGCGCCGCACCTTTCCACAGGTTGTTTGGTATTGCAGCTTAACCCTATTAATTTGCAATACCAGCCCATGTCTTTGCCTACAGTCTGGCCTACAGATAATCCTAGGGTACAGCAGACCCCAATTATTCAATATGCAATGTAAGATCATTAGCTTCTGCATTTTCAGCGATTCCAGTGAACATGTCCTCCACCCTATTACTAAACTGTAATAAACACTGGCATGGCTGAATATTACACAGCGCGTCTACTATTAACAGAGTGAAATATTTGACATGTAGCATGCCGGCACTGCTGACTCGCTGTTCCTGTACTGATGTTTGGAGTTATGTTAGGGCAGAAGTTCTTAACTACAGATAATATCTCAAAGGGGCAACTGGCTGTGTGTGGGGGGGGGGGGGGGGAAGAGCCTGTTAATACGTTAATGCCGGATGAGCCACAGACAGCATGAAATAGGGCCCAGGGCTCTCTATTACACCCATCTATAGTTCACTCTGAAATACTGCAGTGCTTTATAAAATAATAGTTTAAAAACCATTCAGGAATGGAGCAAAAAGTCACTCAGGTGGTCCCAGCCAATATCCCCACCAGAATTGATTTTTAGGGTACGTTCACACGAGCAGACCCACAGCCTATTTTACACTGTAGATCCGCCACCGAAGGAGCGCTGCATGGTGGCTTTACATGTGCCTGCTCGGAGCGGCAATATGCGAGTTGCCGCACATGCACGGTGTACTTGCACACAACGTGGCTGCTCCCCATGCTCCATGAGCTAGGCCGAGAGCTGCCGCGATGTGCCGAGTATACTGCGCATACGCGCTGCGGCTCGCACATCGCAGTGTGTCTACTTGGAGCGGTGTATTGCCACTCCGATAGGAAATGTGAAGCCACAATGCAGGGGTCCTTTAGCGGTGGATCTGCAGCGTAAAATACACTGTGGGTCCGCTCATGTGATACATGTCCCTATGGCATTGTTTCCCAACCAGGGTGCCTCCAGCTGTTGCAAAACTACAACTCCCAGCATGCCCGGACAGCCTTCGGCTGTCCGGGCATGCTGGGAGTTGTAGTTTTGCAACAGCTGAAGGCACCTGGTTGGGAAACAGTGCCCTACGGTGATATGTTTTAGTTTTTTTCCTTTAAGTGTTTTTTAATAAAACATTTGACATGTCATTGAGAAGACATGTGAAAAGTTTTGATTGGTCTGACAGCAGGTAGAAGCCCTCAGGAAGCGTTTCTCTCAGTGTCTCCTGCAGCAAGGAGAATGAGGAGGAGGACATTGCTGGCTGCCTCAGCACTATTAACTGCTCTGAGAAGGTTTAGATCTGTACAGGTTTTTGGAGTCTGGGTGTAAACAGGTTGATATTTTGTGGAATTGCTGTGAATTGTGGGGGTTCCGATGATGGGAGGGGGACATGGTGAGGTGAGGGATTTCTTGTTGTTCTCATTGTAACTCGCTCATTTTCTCCTTCAGGAAACGTCCTGCTTCTCCTCCACCGAAGAGTTCAAGCAAAGTCACCAGCATCCCAGGGAAAGCCCCAGAGGCAGCCCCCTCTGCCACCAAAACCAGCAAAGCAAGCACCTTATCCCGCAGAGAAGAACTCCTCAAACAGCTCAAAGCTGTGGAAGATGCCATTGCTCGTAAAAGAGCCAAAATACCTGGCAAAGTATAGCAGCAGGGCTACAGGCCCCACAGGAGTCTCTAAGACATTTTTTTTTTTTTTTATTACTTGAGCGATACAAGCATCAGTGTGGTCACGGTTTGGAGCCAATGAATTTGTAAAACAAGGAATTCTGCTGTTGATATGTGAAGAAGGATCTAAGTGGCAGATAAAGTGCAACCAGTGATCTGATGCGCTGTCGTCCGTGCTGAGGATTTATTTAGGGTTCATTTTTATTTTATTTTTATTTTTTTCTTGGTTATTTTTATTTTTATTATTATTTTTTTTTTGGTCATACGCCCTGATTCCATAACTGCTGTAAGTCTTAGACTCTGGCTCTGTCTGAGCCCCACTAAGATGGCACAGTCTGCAGTCTCGATCGTCTGATATCTCAACCCCCTCCCTCATTTATTTGATCTTTGCCAAGAATACAGAGGGTTTTATTTGTATGTATTTGCCCATTTTAGTCAGTAAAGATTAGAGGTGTGGCGCAGTGTAAAAGATGATGCGGCGCTCTTTGGTTGGGATTGTCTACCTGTTCATATTTGGGGAGGGGGTTGGGACAGGTGATTTATCCCTAAAATAAAGTATTTTGATAAAACATTTCCTGCTGTTACTTTGTTTATTCATATAGGGGGAGATTTATCAAAATCTGTCCATCAGATTGCTCCTTTAATTTTTCACAGGTCTCTTCAAAAATGAAAGAAGCAATCTGATTGGTTGCCATGTGTAACTGCACCAATCTTCCTCTGCGCAGTTTTTGATAAATATCCCCCATAGTGTCAAATTAATATGTATGAAAAATGGCAAAATTGACAAGACTAATGGCTAAATAACACAGCCCGACTCCAATCTAATACAAGTGCCCTACATCGCAAACTTCCATCTGTGACACCAGTAAATATACACACAAAAGGTGAGATAAATAAAATGCTAAAATTACAAAATGCCACTAAATAATACCTCACCAAGTACTAATCTCAATGTGATCACTTACAGTATTACAAAAATAAAGGGGAAAAAATGAGTCACTTCACAACACTGTACTGAAAATATACATAAATGTTATTAGGATAAAAACCATTTCAACATCTCAAAATTCAAATGCTCAAAATAAAGTAGAAATCCCACTCGAAAGTGAGGGGCGACATTCCATGTTCACTAAATGACTGTATGAATGAATATTCCGTATCAGGGATAAAGTGCAAGTGCATATTAGGTTATATGCAGGTTACAAACAGCTGATGTGAATACTGATCAGTGGCACACTACACCTATATATTACAGTGCTGGTGAGTCAGAAAACAGGAGTTCATTAACCACTTAAGTACCTGATGTGGAATCCGTTGTATGTTACTTCAGAAGTCATTTTATAGACATGGGATGTCGCCCTCTACTTCTCCCTGAGTGGGATTTCTCCCCTCCTATTTATCATACAAATTGAGAGTCTGAAATTGTTTTTATCCTAATAAAATCTATATTTCCAGTATACTGTTGTTCACACAAAGGAATTTGAGTAGAAATGTGCAAGTTTTTAATGACAAAAGCATTCATTGAGATACATTTAATGGGATTATGCTCCAAAGTGCACAAAAAGTATTGATGTGTATTCTGAAAATACTGTATTGGGCCACATTCCAAAACACCATGTAAATATGACTGTAGGCTGGGTTGTTACATCTTAGGCAACCAAAAAACATAGGTAGACTGTTTAGATTGGTGAGCTCTGATGGAGCTATTTAGGAGATTACAATTAAAGATCATGTTAAAATGCAACAAAAACAGTGGAAGCACTGCTTAAGTTTGTGTTCTAGTGCAGCCAAAAATAGAACCCAAGACCGCACATTCAGAAGGGTGACCGCTGGGCAATAAAGTTAAGATAGATATCTATAGATAGATATCTATAGATATACATCTATATATATATATATATATATATATATATATATATATATATATATATATATATATATTACATATACACATTTATTTGTACTTTTTCCCTAATCACTACTACATTACCCCCACCCCACTTTATTTTTTTTTTTTTTTGGCCTTTACAAAGTACAATTGGTCGTGAAAAAAAATCACGCACTCGTGGCTCTGTGGATGAGAAAATAATTGGGGGGAAATGAATCAAAACCTGCGCAGAGGTTGTAGTTATATTGGTTGTTCTGAGCAACTGCACCACTTTCCCGCTGCACAGGTTTTGAAAATATTTTGTAAATGTCTCTTAATTGTAAGGAGTAAAAAAAAAACACAAAAAAATTTAATTTGGCCTGATCCTTATGGGCAAAATGGGCCTAGTCATGAAGGAGTTAAAGGGCTATTCATGGCACATCCACAGAATATACCATAAATGTCTGATAGCTGCATATCCCACAGGGGCCTGGTGAATTGGCTTGTGCACCCGAACTGTATGAATGGAGAGGTGGCTACACACATCTTTGTGGTTCACCTATTCACTTCTACGAGTGTTCTGCAGGGCACAAATGTGGGTTTGTATAAATAAACTTTCTCCAAGATGGAGAGAAATCAGGTGAGTATTAGGGGTGATCAAATAAACAGTACTAAGCACATGTCCATGCATAATGTTCTTAGTGAATGTTCCATGCCTTACGGAGACCTTTTGCTACCTCGGTAGGGTCACATATAGCCTATATGCAGCGTATTACATGCTGCGTGAAATCTACTATGCAGCGGGAAATACGCTGCATATTATCCTATGCGCAGACACAGAGGGCTGCCTGGTGCAGTGAGGTTTAGAGGCGGGCCACTGCATCAGTCATGTTAGCCCCACCTCCAAACCTCACTGCACACACAGGGCTTCCATGGGTAGCCCTGTGTGTCTGCTTATAGGAGAATGTGCAGCGTATTTCCTGCTGCATATATATTGAGCATGACCCTACCCTTAGGGTGCAGTATGTGTGAATGTATGAAAGTGTACCTGTCAAAAGACAGTGATCTGGACAGTAGAGGGATCCTTATAAACCCAAAAATAGACACGATTTTTTAACCAATGTAAATTACAAATATAATATGTTATTATCTACCTACATTATATAAATAGTGTTTGCTAATTACAGTGCCCATTTAACACCTAGAGGAAACAAAACGTACATTTGGGCGCTGTGCCATGGTACTTAGCACTCACACTATGATCAGAACAAGTCAGCAGCCCGGGACCTCATGGATTATGGCATACATCAGCAGTCATGTTAATATCTAGCATTAACCCATTAGATGCCATGATCAATACTGACATCACGGCATCTAAAGCATTAGGGGGACTTTCTGAGACTCATTTGACCACCCGCAGCATGATTGGAGGGATCCGATGAGTCAAGATGGTGGCTAGAGCTCTGCTTACCTGCTCTGCTGCCATCCACTGATACAGTCTGCCTTCTATGCAAATGCATAGCACTGAAGAGTAATAGCAATCAATAGATTGCTATAAATATATCCATGTGTGGACTTTAGAAATGTAGAGAAAAAAGTAATACTTTTTTTTTCATAATAAATAAATGAATAAGCCCCTCCCCCAGTAAACTAAATCAATGACCCCCTTTTCCCATGTTACAAATAAAAAAATGAATAAATTAACATTAAAACTATTAAAATATGATGTTAATGATCCCATAAGGTAAAAGTAAAAAAATATATATGTTCTATATACCAAAGTCCAAAAATGCTGATTTTTGGTAACAAAACATCCCCCCAAATTTTTTTTTTATAAGAGATCAAAAAGCACATATGCTAAAAAGTGATACCAATAAAAACTACAGATCGCAGCACAAAGAATGAGCCTTCATACCGCCCCGTATGTGCAAAAATAAAGTTAGAGTGGTCAGAATAGGGCAATTTTAAACCTACTTATTTTTTTTAAGAGCAGTACAATAATAGAAAAGCATGTAACCATGGCAATAGTTTTAATCATATTGACCTTGACCTACATGTTAGTTTTACCGTAAAATGCTCTGCGTTTAAACAAAAACCCTCAATATTTTTAACCACAGATAATGTTTTGTGGGCTGTGCCCTACATTTTATGATCAAATGGAAGGTGTCATTGAAAAGTAACATCATTTTTTTAACAAAAAAAAGTCCCCCTATGGGTCCTTGGATGGAAAAATATGAGATGAGGTGGAAAAAAAAATAAAAAAAACGCAAAAATGAAATTCGCAAAATGGGCTGTGTCCTTTGACCATCACCATGAGCATATTATAGGTGTAGAAGTGTTAAAGGAAACCTCTGACATTTAGGATGCAGTCTGAACTGCAGGCACCATGTCCTAGAACAAGAAGGGCTGAATAAATTGATTCATCGTTTTCTAAGAAAAGTTTTAGCTTTTTTTTTTTTTGCACTGACAAAGTGCAGCTTTCTGATATTCTGTACAGATAAGGACACTGCATTTCATTTTATAGTAGTTACCACCCTTTAATTTGTATTTTTTGCCCATCAACCACTTTATTTTGGTTTGACATTAGATGTAATATAAATACTTTGTTTCTGCTGGTGGGTGTGACGGTGTTGTCTAAGCAGGTGCCAGTTACCGCAGTGGTTTGGTCGTCACCCAGCTGGATGCGGAGGACACACCTGTCATTAGAGTAGTATCTCCTGTACTCATTACTCTGCCTTTAGTGTGTGTTCACACATTCAGGTTTTTTATTGCAATTATTGAATACAAGGCCAGGAACAGATCATAAAAGCAAACCAAAAAGTATGGGGGTCGGCACTACCGATTGCAATCCGGACAGGATAGATGGTAGGAGACGTAACAGGTGCACTCGGCTGCTCAATCCAATAGGCAGACAGATCAATCAAAGATATATCTCAGAGAATGAAAAGGATGGCACTTTGCAGTGTGGTTTATTCACTTACGGACATCAGCAGGTGTGAGGATACAGAGGGAGCAGACAAATGGAACAATGTCCGTTTCGCGGTAGCACGCCGCTTCTACTGGTTCCTACGAACCACACTTCATCCACACTGTGAAGTGCCATCCTTTTCATTCTCACAGAGCATAAAAACCTAAACTTGTGACCACAGAATCAGAGGAGCAATGGAAGTGGTCTTAAATGCTGAATGTAAAGTATATAGAGGACCAAAAAGAGCCGGCACTGTAGTAAGGCAATGTTCCTTTTAGTGCTGAGGTTAAAAGGGTACTCCGGTGAAAAACTTATTATTATATATTTTTTTTAAATCAACTAGTGCCAGAAAGTTAAACAGATTTATAAATGACTTGTATAAAAAAAAATCTTAAACCTTCCTGTACTTATTAGCTGCTGAATACTACAGTGGAAATTCTTTTCCGTTTGAAACACAGAGCTGTCTGCTGACATCACAAGCACAGTGCTCTCTTCTGACATCTCTGTCCATTTTAGGAACTGTCCAGGGTAAAAGGAAATCCCTATAGCAAACATATGCTGTTCTGGAAAGTTCCTAAAATGGACAGAGATGTCAGCAGAGAGCACTGTGCTCGTGATGTCCGCAGACAGCTCTGTGTTTCAAAAAGAAAAGAATTTCCGCTGTAGTATTCAGCTGCTAATAAGTACAGGAAGGATTAATATTTTTTAATAGAAGTAATTTACAAATCTGTTTAACTTTCTGGCAGCAGTTGATTTAAAAAAAAAAAAAAAGTTTCACCGGAATACCCCTTTAACCCCTTAACAACGCAGGACGTATATTTACGTCCTGCGCCGGCTCCCGCGATATGAAGCGGGATCGCGCCGCGATCCCGCATCATATCGCGTGGGTCCCGGCGCTAATCAACGGCCGGGACCCGCGGCTAATACCACACATCGCCGATCGCGGTGATGTGCGGTATTAACCCTTTAGAAGCGGCGGTCAAAGCTGACCGCCGCTTCTAAAGTGAAACTGAAAGTATCCCGGCTGCTCAGTCGGGCTGTTCGGGACCGCCGCGGTGAAATCGCGGCGTCCCGAACAGCTGACGCCGCGGACAGCTGATCGGACAGCTCTTACCTGCCTCCTCGGTGTCCGATCGACGAATGACTGCTCCGTGCCTGAGATCCAGGCAGGAGCAGTCAAGCGTCGATAATGCTGATCACAGGCGTGTTAATACACGCCAGTGATCAGCATAGGAGATCAGTGTGTGCAGTGTTATAGGTCCCTATGGAACCTATAACACTGCAAAAAAAAAGTAAAAAAAAAGTGTTAATAAAGGTCATTTAACCCCTTCCCTAATAAAAGTTTGAATCACCCCCCTTTTCCCATAAGAAAAATAAAACAGTGTAAAAAAAAATAAAAATAAACATATGTGGTATCGCCGCATGCGTAAATGTCCGAACTATAAAAATATATCATTAATTAAGCCGTACGGTCAATGGCGTACGCGCAAAAAAATTCAAAAGTCCAAAAAAGCGTATTTTGGTAACTTTTTATAACATAAAAAAATGAATAAAAAGTGATCAAAAAGTCAGATCAAAACAAAAATCATACCAATAAAAACTTCAGATCACAGCGCAAAAAATGAGTCCTCATACCGCCCCGTACGTGGAAAAATAAAAAAGTTATAGGGGTCAGAAGATGACATTTTTAAACGTATAAATTTTCCTGCATGTAGTTATGATTTTTTCCAGAAGTACGACAAAATCAAACCTATATAAGTAGGGTATCATTTTAACCGTATGGACCTACAGAATAATGATAAGGTGTAATTCTTACCGAAATATGCACTGCGTAGAAACGGAAGCCCCCAAAAGTAACAAAATGGCGTTTTTTTTTTCGATTTTGTCGCACAATGATTTTTTTTTCCGTTTCGCCGTGCATTTTTGGGTAAAATGACTAATGTCACTGCAAAGTAGAATTGGCGACGCAAAAAATAAGCCATAATATGGATTTTTAGGTGGAAAATTGAAAGGGTTATGATTTTTTAAAGGTAAGGAGGAAAAAACGAAAGTGCAAAAACGGAAAAACCCTGAGTCCTTAAGGGGTTAAGGACCAGGACATTTTACACCTTAAGGACCAGAGGGTTTTTTGCAAATCTGACCACTGTCACTTTAAACATTAATAACTCTGGAATGCTTTTATCTATCATTCTGATTCCGAGATTGTTTTTTCGGGACATATTCTACTTTAACATAGTGGTAAATTTTTGTGGTAACTTGCATCCTTTCTTGGTGAAAAATTCCAAAATTTGATGAAAAAAATGAAAATGTTGCATTTTTCTAACTTTGAAGCACTCTGCTTGTAAGGAAAATGGACTTTCAAAATAAATAAAAAAAATTTGGATCACATATACAATATGTCTACTTTATGTTTGCATCATAAAATTTATGAGTTTTTACTTTTGGAAGACACCAGAGGGCTTCAAAGTTCAGCAGCAATTTTGAAATTTTTCACAAAATTTTCAAACTCAGTATTTTTCAGTGACCAGTTCAGTTTTGAAGTGGATTTGAAGGGTCTTCATCTTAGAAATACCCCACAAATGACCCCATTATAAAAACTGCACCCCCCAAAGTATTCAAAATGACATTCAGTAAGTGTTTTAACCCTTTAGGTGTTTCACAGGAATAGCAGCAAAGTGAAGGAGAAAATTCAAAATCTTCATTTTTACACTCGCATGTTCTTATAGACCCAATTTTTGAATTTTTGCAAGGGGTAAAAAGGAGAAAATTTTACTTGTATTTGAAACCCAATTTCTCTCGAGTAAGCACATACCTCATATGTCTATGTAAAGTGTTCGGCGGGCGCAGTAGAGGGCTCAGAAGGGAAGGAGCGACAAATGGTTTTTGGGGGGCATGTCACTTTTAGGAAGCCCCTATGGTGCCAGGACAGCAAAAAAAAAAAAAAAAAACATATGGCATACCATTTTGGATACTAGACCCCTCGGGGAACATAACAAGGGGTAAAGTGAACCTTAATACCCCACAGGTGATTCACGACTTTTGCATATGTAAAAAAAATATATATTTTTTTTACCTAAAATGCTTGGTTTCCCAAAAATATTACATTTTTAAAAAGGGTAATAACAGAAAATACCCCGCAAAATTAGAAGCCCAATTTCTCCCGATTCAGAAAACACCCCATATGGGGGTGAAAAGTGCTCTGCTGGCGCACTACAGATCTCAGTAGAGACAGTGTCACATTTGGCTTTTTGAAATCAAATTTTGCTCTGGGGGCATGCCGCATTTAGGAAGCCCCTATGGTGCCAGAACAGCAAAAAAAAAAAACCACATGGCATACCATTTTGGAAACTAGACCCCTCGGGGAACGTAACAAGGGGTAATGTGAACCTTAATACCCTACAGGTGTTTCACGACTTTTGCATATGCTTGGTTTCCCAAAAATTTTACATTTTTAAAAAGGGTAATAGCAGAAAATAACCCCCATAATTTGTAACACAATTTCTCTCGAGTACGGCGATACCCCATATGTGACCCTAAACTGTTGCCTTGAAGTACGACAGGGCTACAAATCGAAAGAGCGCCATGCGCATTTGAGGCCTAAATTAGGGATTTGCATAGGGGTGGACATAGGGGTATTCTACGCCATTAATTCCCAAACAGGGTGCCTCCAGCAGTTGTAAAACTCCCAGCATGCCTGGACAGTCAGTGGCTATCTGGCAGTACTGGGAGTAGTTGTTTTGCAACAGCTGGAGGCTCCGTTTTGGAAACAGTGGCGTACCAGACGTTTTTCATTTTTATTGGGGAGGGGGGCTGTGTAGGGGTATGTGTATATGTAGTGTTTTTTACTTTTTATTTTATTTTATTCTGTGCTAGTGTAGTGTTTTTAGGGTACAGTCGCACGGGCAGGGGTTCACAGTAGTTTCTCGCTGGCAGTTTGAGCTGTGGCAGAAAATTTGCCGCAGCTCAAACTTGCAGCCGGATACTTACTGTAAACCTCCGCCCATGTGAGTGAACCCTGTACATTCACATTGGGGGGGGAGAAACATCCAGCTGTTGCAAAACTACAACTCCCAGCATGTATGGTCTATCAGTGCATGCTGGGAGTTGTAGTTTTGCAACAGCTGGAGGCACACTGGTTGTGAAACACCGAGTTTGGTAACAAACTCAGTGTTTTGCAACCAGTGTGCCTTCAGCTGTTGCAAAAGCTACAACCCCCAGCATGTATGGACAGCGGAAGGGCATGCTGGGACTTGTAGTTATGCAACAGCTAGAGGCATACTACTTTGGCTGGGGATTGTAGTTATGCAACAGCTGGAGACACACTGGTTTGCTACTTAACTCAGTGTTTCACAACCAGTGTGCCTTCAGCTGTTGCAAAACTACAACTCTCAGCAGTCACCGACAGCCAACTGGCATGCTGGGAGTTGTAGTTATGCAACCAGCAGATGCACCACTACAACTCCCAGCATGCACTTTAGCTGATTGTGCAAGCTGGGAGTTGTAGTTATACAACAGCTGAAGGTACACTTTTCCATAGAAAAAATGTGCCTCCAGCTGTTGCAAAACTATAAGTCCCAGCATGCCCATAAGGGAATGCTGGGAGTTCTGGTGGTCTGCCTCCTGCTGTTCCATAACTACAGCTCCCAGCAAGCCCTTTTTGCATGCTCGAAGCTGTTGCTAAGCAACAGCAGGAGGCTGTCACTCAGCTCCAACTCCTGATCCACGCTGCAGGTCAGTCCCTCACCGCTGCTGCTCCTGGGGTCCCGATCCCAACATTGACACCGGGGATCCCCAGCTCACGGGGTCTTCTTCCCGCACCTGCTCACGTCCTCCGGAAGAGGGGCGGAGCGGGTTGCGGGAGTGACACCCGAAGCAGGTGCCCTGATTGGTTGGCCGGTAAACCGGGCGACCAATCAGGGCGATCGTGAGGTGGCACCAGTGCCACCTCACCCCTGCTGGCTATGGCTGTTCGGGGCCTTCAGAGACGGGTCCGATCAGCCAGTAATTCCGGGTCACCGGGTCACTGGAGACCCGATTGACCCGGAATCCGCCGCAGATCACTGGGCTGAATTGTTCAGTGATCATCATGACCCCCCTGGGCGATATGCCGCGATGCCTGCTGAGCGATTTCAGCAGGCATCGGGCACCAGCTCCCCTCCAGCTAGCGGCGGGGGGCCGGGAATGGACAGGACGTACTCCTACGTCCTCGGTCCTTAAGGACTCGGAAACGGGGGCGTAGGAGTACGTCCATTGTCCTTAAGGGGTTAATCCTGGTGATGCGTGTGGACGGATGATGCGGGGGTGCATACATATGAAAAAATGATGCAGCCAATGAGACATTCAAAAAAGAGTACAAAAGACGCACTCACCCGGTATTCTGCCAAAAAGGATGTGTGTTTATTCCAAAAGGTACATGGAAATCAAAGGCTCGGTTCGGGGAGGAAAGAAAACATGAGCTCAGCCGAGCTCGTGGAACGACTGTCCCGTTTCGCGGGTTCTCCGCTTGGTCACGCCCCTTAAATGCTGAATGTACTGTCATCTGGCTATATTGGGCATTTTTTAGGAGATAGCTAAGGAAGAAAACAGTGCTCCATTGGCAGAATTGCTCACACATCGCAGAAGAAAAAGTAAGAGCCTTGTGTCACAAGCTGATCAAAAGGCACAAACAAGGGAAAAGAATAATGGAAATGATCGCCACCTTTCTCCTCTGCGTTTTGGATTCACTCCTAGTTTTTGCTAAAAATAATGACCAAAATACTACATGTGAACCCAACCAAAGGCTAGCCTTTCACACAGGTTTTTACCAGTGTTTTTTGTTTTTGAGCCAGTGTATTCAAAAGGAATGGGAAATATAAAGGAAGGACTTATACTTTTCCTTCCTACTGGATCTACTTCTGACTTTGGCTCAAAAACTGCAGTGATGGTTTTCCCAAAAAAAAAACGCCAGAAAAAAACCTGTGTGGAAACCTAGTCTTAGGCTGTAATCACACAGCAGAATTTCCACATTTCCATGTCATTTGGGTGGTTTCGGGCTTGTGCAGAATCAGCATGCGGAAATTATGAAGTGTGAATGGGAGTGCGGAATCCCATTGAAGTTTACTGGGCTTTAATTTGATTTGTAAGCCACATGCGGAATTCCGCTCGCAGAAATTCTGCCGTGTAAATATAGCCTTAAACACACAGCCCTGAGGGTTTTTTGTTGTGTGGTTCTCGTGTTTTTTTTATGCTCTGTATAACTATGTGAAACGTTTCAGATTAACCTTCATCTCCATAATTAATCAGTAATACATTGTAACAATCCCTGCAGGTTCCAAATGACATCCCTAGTTGTGTTATATCTGTAGCTGCAGACTTATTGTGGTCCTCTTGAGAAGTATTGATAATTGACTGTAAGAGGAGCTCCACCTAGAGGCAGCATGCAGAACATATAATAGAATACTAATATCTAATACCAGAGGTTCATGGTTTTATTTATAATAGGTCCTGTCCAATATTTGAATGGAACATAGATTACAAGATCCAAAACTTGTCTTCTATTTATAGTTAAGCATAAAAGCCGCCTGCAGTGCAGTCCCTCATTATACAAATTACTCTGCCCTTAGGAAGTGTTGTCATGAGGCAGAGGAGGCCTGGCTCCAGGTATGTGGAAATGCCAAGTGGTAGGTCACAGTTATTCCATTGTGTTACTATATGACAAATCCTAATCACTGACATTAATTAAAGCAGCAGCTAGGACTGACACCAAGGAGAACACAGCACGAATAGTGGACAGGGAGTTTTCACAGTAACAGAATACATTACTTGGAATAATTGGAGCAAAAAAAAAAAGCATGATAAGGCTGGGTTCACACTATGGTTTGTCATTACGGTTCCCGTATACGGCTGGGAGGAGGGGTGGGCGGGGTTTAATTGCGGCACCCGCACTCAGCCATATACGTTAACCGTAGTTAATGTATTTCTATGAGCCGACCGGAGTGAACCGCAGCCTCCGGTCGGCTGCTTTTTCGGCCGTATGCGGTTTCCCGCCGCAGGCAAAAACATGGCCTGACACTGGTCACTACAGCTAAATTTACTATTAACTAAGACTCCTAAGTCCTTTTCCATGTCAGTCGCCCCAAGTGTGCTCCCATTTAATACATAATCCCAGCCAGGATTTTTCTTTCCCATGTGCATTACCTTACATTTATCAGTGTTGAACCTCATCTGCCACTTCTCAGCCCAAACCTCCAAACTATCCAGATCAATTTGTAACAGTGCACTGTCCTCTATAGTGTTTACCGATTTACAGAGTTTAGTATCATCTGAAAATACTACTACTTTACTCTTCAACCCTGTACAAGGTCATTAATGAATATATTAAATAGGACAGGACCCAAGACTGACCCCAGTGGTACACCACTATGAACAGTCACCCAATCAGAATAAGTACCATTAATAACCACCCTGTGTTTCCTATCACTGAGCCAGTTACTTGCCCACTTGAACACATTTTTCCCCAGCCCGATCCCTCTCATTTTATGCACCAATCTTTTATGTGGAACCGTATCAAATGCTTTGGAAAAATCCAGATATATACGACATCCAGCGATTGCCCCTGGTCCAGTCTGGAGCTCACCTCCTCATAAAAGCTGATTAGGTTAGTTTGACAGGACCGATCCCTCATAAAGCCATGCTGATATGGTGTAAAATAGAAAAGCAAAAGAAGGAGGACGGCGCCTCGTGTAATTCCGATGATATGTATTAAAGCGAAGGATTAAGTAGTATGCTCACCTTGAGTGAACCTTGGGTTCATGCATGTAACCCCTCCGTGTTGGGGTAGTGAGCGGAAGTCCGGAGCTGCAGCCTGCGGGTTGCGGACGATGTCCTCGCAGGGATCGGCAGAGGTCTTGGAACAAAGTACGGTATGAAGAAACAGGAAAAAACCCTTTTCGTCGGCGCTGCTCGGATGGTGCAAAAATGTGGATGGTACCCAGAGTATTATGTAACAATATTTTATTGAAACACATACAATAGGGGGTACAGACAGGACAAGATGCGTTTCGGGAGTGAGCCCTTCCTTTTTCAATTGTGGACATATGCAGTCACTGCATATGTCCACAATTGAGAAAGGGAGGGCTCACTCCCGAAACGCGTCTTGTCCTGTCTGTACCCCCTATTGTATGTGTTTCAATAAAATATTGTTACATAATACTCTGGGTACCATCCACATTTTTGCACCATCCGAGCAGCGCCGACAAAATGCTGATATGGTGTCACACATTCATTTTTATCAAGATACTCCAAAATAGCATCCCTTGGAAAACCCTAAAACAATTTACATACAATGGAGGTTAAACTAAAAGGTCTATAATTCCCGAGGTCACCTTTTGTCCCCTTTTTAAATATTGGCACCACATTTGCCATGCGCCAGTCCTGGGGAACAGTCCCTGTTACTATAGAGTCCTTAAATATTAAAAATAGGGGTCTGTCTATTACATTACTTAATTCCTTTCTGTCTCTATTTTGCGGCTTTTATCTGTTTTTTTTTTTTTATATGTATTTTACATTTTTCTCTATAGCTTTTTAATGCTTCTTCACTGCTGTCCTGTTTTAGTAGTTTAAATGCTTTATTTTTGTCATTTATTGCCCACTTAACATTTTAATTTATCCATATTGGTTTTCTTTTTTTTTGACCCTTTTATTCCCATAAGGTATAAACATCTTACAGTGAGAATTTAAGATATTTTTAAAAGTCTCCCATTTAGTGTCAGTATTCTTGTTTTTGAGGACATTATCCCATTTTATATTATTAAGGGCTTCTCTGAGTTGATCGAACTTTGCCTTCCTAAAGTTCGTTGTTTTTGTGGCCCCTCGAGAGGTTCCCTTATTAAAGAACAAGTTATAATGTATTATATTATGGTCACTATTTCCTAGGTGTCCTTCTACTTGCACATTAGTTACTCTGTCAGGTACGTTGGTTAATATTAAGTCTAGTAGGGTGCCCCCTCTGGTCGGGCTCTGTACCATTTGGGACAGATAATTGTCTTTAGTTATAGTCAGAAACCTGTTTCACAGGACTCCGGGGGAGATTTTTCAAAACCTGTGCAGAGGAAAAGTTGCTGAGTTGCCCATAGCAACCAATCAGATCTCTTCTTTAATTTTTAAAAAGGCCTGTGAAAAATGAAAGAAGCGATCTGATTGGTTGCTATGGACAACTCAGCAACTTTTCCTCTGCAAAGATTTTGATGAATCTCCCCCTCAGTCTCCCAGTTTATATCAGGATAGTTAAAGTCCCCCATTATTATCACCTCATTCTGATTTGCTGCCTTGTCTATTTGCCTCAGTAATTGATCTTCTGCCTCTTCCATTATGTTTGGTGGCTTACAGCAAACCCCTATCAGAATTTTTTTTATTTTTATCTCCATACATTATAATTTCCCTCCCATATATCCTCCCGTAGTGCGGCCTTCAGATTGGACTTTATATAAAGACAGACTCCTCCCCCTTCCATTTGTCTGATCCTTCCTGAATAGACTATAACCCTGTATGTTGACCTCCCAGTCCTCAATCCGCCTTAGACATCAACCACTCCAGTTCCTCAGTTTTATTGGTCAGACTTCTGGCATTAGTCAACATGCAATTCAAAGGTGTATGTTTTTATCTTCCTTTGAAGCCTATCCCTATTAACTATTCTAATCCCTCCCTCCGCTCCACCCCTAGGAATATTAATAAGTCCCCCCTCTATATCTACACTATGTTCCCCCTCTTTGCTGTAGGTTCCCTCCCCCCAGTCCCTAGTTTAAACACTCCTCCACCCTTCTAGCCATCTTCTCCCCAAGCACAGTAAACATCTCCTCTTGAGTCCAAAAATATGAGCACATTTTTAAGAGGTATTAACCCCTATCAACATGATAAGAGATATGAAGGTTCCCTACTTGGTGTGACAGACACCCCCGTTGTAGTGCGTTGCAGCAAATTATTTCTACTGTAATTTATATATATAAAATTCAACGTGTGTGTGCATATATGTGTGTATGTTCCAGCATCACTTACAACCCGCTAAAGATATTAACATGAAACTTTGCACACATGTTACTTATATGTCAACAACAAACATAGGATAGGTGATTTAACCCTTACACACCCCCAGTTGTGAGAGTCTGGGTTTTTATTTAACGTCTCATACAAGTCTATGGGAAATAATTACTGCATAACTTCCAAAAGGCTGGCGATATTTCGATAATACTTGGTCACATGTTACTTATATGTCAAGTAAAAATATATAATAGTTAAATTAACACCTAACCTGCCCCCATATGTGAAGGAGTTTTTTTTGTTTCAAGTCCCATGCAAGTATACAGTCCGGCTGTTAAGCCACACCTTCCCTGCATGCCATGTCCCATCTCACAAAGACATGCCCACCTTTTAAGCCACACCCCTTTTGTTTTCAGTTTACAATATCTTTACCACAACACAGCCCCACCTGAGGACGGGATATGAGGACGGGATATGGGGTCGAGATATGAGAACAAAATATGAGGTCGGAATATGAGGAGGGGATATGGGGTCAGGATTTAGGGATTAGATATGAGGGCAAAAGCTTCCTCCTTTGTTGTTTTTCCTCCCCCACCCCCACAAGGATAAGGTAGGAAAAACCTGGCAGCGCCAGGGACTCAGCTAGTAATCAAATATACAAATTGTCAAGTGAGGATAAAGTGCTATAGAAGTTTGTACCAGGTGAAATTACATCCTACATGTGACTACAGCACTGATAGGACACAGAATCGACAATATCAGAGACTTACAGATAAGGTCTTCTCTATTGTCTTTCCTTTTCTTCTTTATTTGGTCCAAACTACTGTGACTTCTTCCAGCTACATCTTCCCTCTGCAGACTTATGTGACACCTAGACATCATTGGCTTCTCACTTTGTCAGTAGATCCTTACCCCCTATGTGAAGACAAAAATCAATATAACCATGACACCCACTGTGCCCTGTGAATATAACCCTGACACCCACTGTGCCCTCTGAATATAACCCTGACACCCACTGTGCCCTCTGAATATAACCCTGACACCCACTGTGCCCTCTGAATATAACCCTGACACCCACTGTGCCCTCTGAATATAACCCTGACACCCACTGTGCCCTCTGAATAGAATACTACCAAGTTCTTTACCCTCTTAACATTACACTAACAGTCATTGTACCCTATGAATAGAATACTGTCAAACACTGTATTCTTTGAATATACTACTACTATACACTGTGTCCTCTAGTAACACTGTACCCCCTAATAGTCGACGGGCTGGCATTAATAGCCGACTTGCGGCAATTGCCGCGGCCGACTATTAACCCTTTAGATTGCCACTGTGAAAGCTGACAGCAGCATCTAAATGTACCTTTAACTGCTCCCTGGTGGTCCAGTGGGGTGGATCGCCCCCCCCCCCCGGCAGTGCGATTGCGGGGGGCGATCCACTTCTGAGGTAGCCGGAGGGCTTACCTCTGTTCCTGTGTCGGCTGTTGCCTGGCAGGACCAGGCTTTATCAATCGAACGCAGAGCACACAGATCAATGTGGTTCTATGGAACCACATTGATCTGTATGAGTAATCAAAAGATCCCTCCTAAAAGTGTAAGAATAACACATACATTAACCCCTTCCTTATTAAAAGTTTAAATCACCCCCCTTTTCCCAAATTCCATATAAAAAATATATAAACATAATAAAAATAAACATATGTGGTATCGTCGTGTGTGTAAAGGTCCGAACTATAAAAATATAAGATTAATTAAACCACACGGTCAATGGCGTACACGTAAAAAAAATTCCACAGTCCTAAATTGCGAATTTTTGGTCCCTTTGTATACCCTACAAAATGTATGAAAAGTGATCAAAATGTTAGATGAAAACAATCATGACACCGATAAAAACTTCAGATCACAGCACAAAAAATGAGCCCTCATACTACCTGTATACAGAAAAATAAAAGAGTTTTGGTGTCAGAAGAGGACAATTTTAAACATACTAATTTTTGATGCATTTTTTTTAAAGTAGTAAAATAAAGAAAACCTATATAAATTGGGCATCATTGTAACCATATGGACCTACAGAATAAATATATGGTGTCATTTTTACCGAAACGTGCACTGCGTATGATTTTTAGAAGGTGATGAGGAAAAAATGAAAGTGAAAAAACGGAAAAACCTGTGGTCCATAATACTGTGCGCCAAAAATGAATTATATATGGTGTTCCCATAAATTAATATACTGTCTTAACATATAAATTATATACTGTGCCTCCCACAAATGAATATATACTGTGCCCCATATATGAATTACTTATATACTGTAACCCCACAAATGAATACTTATAATTACTAATAATATAATTACTTATATACTCTGCCACCATATATTAATTGGTTATATTCTGTGCCCCAAATATGAATTAACTATACACTCTGCCCCCATATATTAATATACTGTATATAAAATACTTACCTGCCCTATGTTTGCTCCTGTGGCGTTCTTACTAGGTGCCAATCTGGCCTCAGATTGCCAGGTCTGGTACCTATATATAGACCCAGGCAGTGGGGTTACCTAATCTCACACTATGTGATTACAGAGCAGTGGGTACCGAGCAGTGATGTCGGGAGCCACTAATAATCCAATAGTTAATGTGTCCTAATGATGCACTTACAATAGATTTACAGCCAGGGAACCAGATCATGGATCCTGCTTCTCCCTGGTTCGACCAAACTATTATTTTAACAAATGTTTCCTGTAAAGGGGGAGTAGTGCCTGACCACCACCCCTGGGGATAAGTGTCAGATCACAGGTTGGATGGTGCAGTGTGGCAGCGGCATCTCCACCAAGTCTAGTAACAAATAAAAAATAACAGTTTAATCATGACAACTATAAGCTTCCTGTAGACTATGTATTTTTTATGTAAAACCCCACAATTCTAAACTGATTACATAAGGATGACAGTTGTTTCATAAAAAACACCCTCATTGTGCGGTGTCACGCTTATTATTATTCCACTTCATTAACGCCCTGTTTTGTTTAACAGTGGTATGGAAAAAAAAATAAAAAAGTGTGCACTCCCTAGGGAAATGTTATCAATTAAATCAATAACCTTCCACCAATCACAAAGTGCTCACTAATCCTTTTTTGCTTGTGCAAAACATAGGCACAAATAACGAAAGTAGTATGCAGTCTGCTGCTCAACCCAGGTCCTGTAGCATGGCCTGGACTGGCATGGGCCAATATGTAATGTACAAGAAAACCATGGAAGTGGAATGCTGCTGACCAAGCTAAAAAAAAAACAATCAACGAGTTCTAGAGAATATTCCATACGAGTCTTTTTACTTTCTAACCACCAGCACAAAAAAGGACAACGTACTGCAACAATAAAGCTCACACCTTCCTTAGGTCCAGTTTACCTGGTACATACAGTATAACAACTAAATACTAGTAATACTGTTGTATTACATTTTAAGAGAATTTTACCTAAATTAAAAAGAAATCTCCACAAATGTATAACAAGTCTACAGATTAAACCAGTACTGGAGGCATATCTCCCCAAAACCAGTAGCACTCCTGCTTTTGGGTTGTGTGTGATATTATAATAGCAGATGGGTGTGATGCTTTCTAGAAGAAAGCGTATATATTTGCTATTCTTGTATGATTCCTTTATATACATCTGTATGTAAAAAAGCTGATTAATAATCTACATTTGCCAATAACAGGCCTTACCAGTCTTGTCACCCAGTTCATTCATGGTCTATTCACACGTACAGTATTCTGGGCAGATTTGATGCGCAGGATTTGAAGCTGTGTTCATTTAGTTTACATTGAAATCTGCAGCAGAAAATCCTGCGCATCAAATCTGCCCAGAATACTGTACGTGTGAATAGACCCTTAGGGTCCTGCACAGCAGTGACTAGTCTACAAATGGTGGGTAGAACGGGCCTAGAGGGCTTTGCAGGATACAACAGACACTCTATCCAGTCTTTCCTCTGGACTAAATATCGTATAGGTTTTCCAACACCTAACAGTGTATTTTTATTGACACCAATGTATAATAAACAACACATACTGACCCAAGCAGATGTCAACACAGACAGTCTTAGTCCGGTTTCACAAAGGGGTATTATAGGCTTGTGGGTCTGATGACTTGAACTAGCACCTGTCAGGTTTGGCCATGAGACCTGCAGTGAGGCCAGGACATGTACCTATAATACTTATAATATTGGCATTGGGAATCTGAGACCACCAAGCTCCCTGTAACCTGTATATTTGGGAAGTCATTAACCTTCCCAGAAAGAGAAATAGCTGATAAAAGTTTGTCAAGAAAAAATGTGATGAAAGAAATGGATCCCTTTAATCAACATACTCAATATACTGTACAATGGTAAGGACAGTCCAGATCTGCGAAACATACCTTTTTACTGGTAAAATACCTGTATTACTGAAGACTGACTGTCTGATAGCGCCTGATAGCGCCTGATAGCGCCTCCTAAAGTACAAGGAGGTACTACATGTTCTGTACTCTTTACCTGTGCCACAGTTAGATGCTCCTTTGGACACCAAGTAAGGGCGGCTCCATATTACTTTTATAGGACATTGCGTGTACTGTACACAGGGCCGGCGTTAAGGCGGGGCAATTCGGGCAATTTCCCAGGGCCCCCATCCCCCAGGGGGAACCCTGCGGGCAGGGCCGTCGTTAGGGCGTGGCAAACCAGGCAACTGCCTGGGGCCCCCATCCCCCAGGAGGCCCCTCCTGCTAGCTGCTTTTAAAGTGGCCACAGCGCTGGCTGCTTGTTAAACATCAGCAGCCTGGCCGCGGCCACTATAAACCAGTGACCAGCGGTGGGTCCTGCGGGCCCGGACACTTCTCCTCCTCCTTTTTCTATTTTTCATATTTCCTTACCTGGCCGCGCTTGGCAGACTCAGGTAATGTGGTGAGTCTTGTGGGCTGTGTGGATAATATGACGAGTGACGTCTCCTACGGCTCCTCTGCGTGGCATCAGGGACGTCACTCATCATTCCCTGCAGCTCTGGCTGCTTATGTTTAGCAGTCCAGTGTAATGAAGAAAACTGTGCCCTGTAGCGGCCGCGGCTGCAGTAAATGATGAGTGACGTCCCTGACGCCGCACAGAGGAGCCCCAGGAGACGTCACTCGTCATATTATCCACACAGCCCACAAGACCCGCCACATAACCTGAGTCTGCCGAGCGCGGTCAGGTAAGGAAATATGAAAAATAGAAAAAGCAGGGGGAAAGGGGGGGAGCAATGAGCAGGGGAACTATACTGCCAACCTAATGTGGGGGAACATACTGCCAACCTAATGTGGGGGAACTATACTGCCTACCTAATGTGGGGGAACTATACTGCCAACCTAATGTGGGGGAACTATACTGCCAACCTAATGTGGGGAAACTATACTGCCTACCTAATGTGGGGAAACTATACTGCCTACCTAATGTGGGGGAACTATACTACCAACCTAATGTGGGGAAACTATACTGCCTACCTAATGGGGGGGGACTATACTGCCAACCTAATGTGGGGGGAACTATACTGCCAGCCTAATATGGGGAACTATACTGCCAACCTAATGTGGGGGGAACTATACTGCCAGCCTAATGTGTGGGAACATACTGCCAACCTAATGTGGGGTAACTATACTGCCAACCTAATGTGGGGGAATTATACTGTCAACCTAATGTTGGGGGACCTATACTGCCAACCTAATGTGGGGGAACTACAACCTAATGTGGGGGAACTATACTGCCATACTAATGTGGGGGAACTATACTGCCAACCTAATGTGGAGGAACTATACTGCCAACCTAATGTGGGGGACCTATACTGGCAACCTAATGTAGGGGAACTACAACCTAATGTGGGGGAACTATACTGCCAACCTAATGTGGGGGGAACTATACTGCCAACCTAATGTGGGGGAACTACAACCTAATGTGGGGGAACTATACTGCCAACCTAATGTGGGGGAACTATGCTGCCAACCTAATGTGGGGGAACTATACTGCCAACTAAATGTGGGGGAACTACAACCTAATGTGGGGGAACATACTGCCAACCTAATGTGGGGGAACTACAATCTAATGTGGGGGAACTATACTGCCATACTAATGTGGGGGAACTATACTGCCAACCTAATGTGGAGGAACTATACTGCCAACCTAATGTGGGGGACCTATACTGGCAACCTAATGTAGGGGAACTACAACCTAATGTGGGGGAACTATACTGCCAACCTAATGTGGGGGGAACTATACTGCCAACCTAATGTGGGGGAACTACAACCTAATGTGGGGGAACTATACTGCCAACCTAATGTGGGGGAACTATGCTGCCAACTAAATGTGGGGGAACTACAACCTAATGTGGGGGAACATACTGCCAACCTAATGTGGGGGAACTACAACCTAATGTGTGGGAACTATACTGTCAACCTAATGTGGGGGAACTATACTGCCAACCTAATGTGGGGGAACTACACTGCCAACCTAATGTGGGAGGACCTATACTGCAAAACTAATGTGGGGGGAACTATACTGCCAACCTAATGTGGGGGAACTATACTGCCAAACTAATGTGAGGGGAACTATACTGCCAAACTAATGTGGGGGATCTATACTGACAGCCTAATGTGGGGGAACAGACTGCCAACCTAATTTGGGGGGGACTATACTGCCAACCTAATGTGGGGAAACATACTGCCAACCTAATGTGGGGGGGAGGGAACTATACTGCCAACCTAATGTGGGGAAGATACTGCCAACCTAATGTGGGGGAACTACAACCTAATGTGGGCAAACATGCTGCCAACCTAATGTGGGGGAACAATACTGCCAGCCTAATGTGGGGGAACTATACTGCCAACTAAATGTGGGAGAACTATACCGCCAGCCTAATGTGGGGGAACTATACTGCCAACCTAATGTGGGGGAACTATACTGCCAACCTAATGTGGGGGGAACTATACTGCCAACCTAATGTGGGGGAACTACAACCTAATGTGGGGGAACATACTGCCAACCTAATGTGGGGGAACTACAACCTAATGTGGGGGAACTATACTGTCAACCTAATGTGGGGGAACTACAACCTAATGTGGGGGAACATACTGCCAACCTAATGTGGGGGAACTATACTGCCAACCTAATGTGGGAGGACCTATACTGCCAACCTAATGTGGGGGGAACTATACTGCCAACCTAATGACGGTGAACATGCTGCCAACCTAATGTGGGGGAACTATACTGCCAACCTAATGTGGGGGGAACTATACTGCCAATCTAATGTGGGGGAACTATACTGACAGCCTAATGTGGGGGAACATACTGCCAACCTAATTTGGAGGGGGGGGGGAGACTATACTGCCAACCTAATGTGGGGGAACATACTGCCAACCTAATGTGGGGGAACTATACTGCCAACCTAATGTGGGGGAAGATACTGCCAACCTAATGTGGGGGAACTACAACCTAATGTGGGGAAACATACTGCCAGCCTAATGTGGGGGAACTATATTGCCAATCTAATGTGGGGGGAACTATACTGCCAACCTAATGTGGGGGAACTACAACCTAATGTGGGGGAACTATACTGCCAACCTAATGTGGGGGAACTACAACCTAATGTGGGGGAACTATACTGCCAACCTAATGTGGGGGAACTACAACCTAATGTGGGGAACTATACTGCCAGCCTAATGTGGGGGGGACTATACTGCCAACCTAATGTGGGTTAACTATACTGCCAACCTAATGTGGGGAAACTACAACCTAATGTGATGGAACTATACTGCCAACCTAATGTGGGGGAACTATACAGCCAACCTAATGTGGGGGGAACTATACCTCCAACCTAATGTGGGGGGGGGGAACTATACTGCCAGCCTAATGTGGGGGAACTATACTGCCAGCCTAATGTGGGGGAACTATACTGCCAACCTAATGTGGGGGAACTACAACCTAATGTGGAGGAACAATACTGCCAACCTAATGTGGGGCGGGGAACTATACTGCCAACCTAATGTGGGAGAACTATACAGCCAACCTAATGTGGGGGAACTATACTGCCAACCTAATGTGGGGGAACTATACTGCCAACCTAATGTGGGGGGAACTATACTGCCAGTCTAATGTGGGGGGGGGGGGGGGGTTGGATGCCATTTTTGATCTTCAGAACCAATTACCAGATTTTTATTTTTAAATGTTTTTAAGTTATGTTCTCAACATACAATGGTCACCCTGGAACCCAGTAATATTGTAACTTGTGGGGCCATTGTACACATATACATTTAGAGAGAGAGATTTTTTTCATACTTTTTGGCTTTAGTTTTTTCTTTTTATTGCATCATTTTACAAACCAAAATGTCCTCATCCTTTGTCTTGCAGCAAGAGTCATTTGATAGGAAATTCTCAGTGCTGGATTCCCACGGTCACTACATGGAGGATGGGTAGGGGACAGTGCAACCTGCAGGCATTACAGAGATTTGCAACCTGCTTGTAGAAGAAAGGGAAAAAAAAAGTTCAGCTGAATTATAAATAGACGAGGAGGTTGCAGGCAGTGAATGGAATGCAGTGAGTTCTCTTATCCATAGCTCTACCTGCAAGTGACAAGGAAGTAGGATGAGTGTAAAATCAAACTTCCTTTTACGTAAGGAGGTGGAGACTTTTCTGTCCTTACCTGGATTTTCCAAGGGAGGATTCAGGTTTGTATATAAAATGTCAGCGTGCAAGGACCAAGGCAGAATTCAGCTAAGCAATAAGCATCCAATACCAAGATAGAATATTCCACCTGCTGTACCCAGCAAGACTCAGGGGATAGACAGCAACAACCATGCAAACTCTGGTAAGCAGATCACTGTCCTGCTATTTTATCAGTACAGCTAGAGCAATGCTTAGCAAAATGACCATAGCCTGAAATATATTTGGTTTCTGCACATAAAGCAGATGAAGCCTGTTCAGGAATGATGCTGACAATCTTCTGATACAGTCAAGTCTGTTCTGTTTAGCAAAGACAGCAATATAGCTATATAGACCTCTAGAGGCAGCAGGTTGTATTGCACCATAGAAATATTTTCAGCTAAATATCTTAATATATATTTTGTATAATAAATATTTTAGATTTCTAGTAATGTACTCTGTTCATGTAATACACTTTAAATTGGTAGGTTTGTGGTGTTGAGATGTAGAGAATCCACTGAACTTTTCAACAACAGAAATCAATGTATTTGGGGAAGCTGTTCCTTTCTATTCATTTTATTATTTCTGCTTTTTCCAGTGGGTCTTCCTATTATTGTCAGTTTGCTCTGTCAGTGTCTGCTATGCAAAGCATAAGTTCAACAAGCACCATCCTGTCCGCCATCACCCAGAGAGTATCTACTGCTTTAGTGAAGAAGAGCTGGAAAGTTCCCCATCAGAGGTTGTGAATCATTTCGTTAGCAGCAAAATGCGTTGGGACAAATACTCAGCAGTGAACATTGTGAACCACCTGGAGAGCGCTGAGAGGAGAAGGAAAAGACGCAGAAGAGCATCAGTAGACTCCTGTCCAGATTTTATGACTTTGGAAAGTGGACAAGCTATGAATGAGCGTTCCATCTCACCATGGACCTACCGGTACGTATCCTTCTTGGAATTCAGTATAAACCATGTTCAAAAACATGACTTTATAGTAGAGGGTTTAGTGGCTTGTAGACTGGCATTGGGTAGTAGTATATAGTGTTATTGACATCAATTAGCTTTGATCACAGGATACCTATCTGGTTTTGGGCTTGTCAATGGTCTATTTCCATGCTGGAGGGTCTTCTATGTAAGATTTAGCCTCTGTCTGGTCTATGGCAGGTCATTTACAAGCCTTGATACCCCTGGTGTGTAGACTCAATGAAGTCTGTCAAAGCCTGCTGAGAGCTGTAGCTGAAGAGGTGCCTAAAAGAGAGCAGCTGGGACTAGTATATGTCTATTTTTGATAAAGCTGGCCAGTCAGGTGATCACTGTTTCTCCTACATCTCACTGACCTCCACCTTTTATGTTCACAGGATTGACACTGATGAGACTCGGTATCCACAGAAGTTGGCATTCGCTCACTGTCTCTGCAATCACTGCATCAGTTCCGAAACTGGACAGGAGACGTCCTCCCTGAATTCTGTACTGGTCAAGCAGATGATGCTGGTGCTACGCAAGAAGACCTGTCCGTATGAACCAACCTTGTCCACCTTCACCTTGGAATACATAAGTGTTCCAGTGGCATGCACCTGCTCTGTGCCACGTTACTAGGACTAACCAGCTCCTATGGAGACCTGATCCTACAGCCTAACTAGACACCCTGTCGTGACTATGTCACACTAAGTTTGTTTGTTTTAGAACACTACAAGTCTTATTGTCACTTTCCAGAATGTATTCAGGAGAAGTTGCGTATAAGACAATCACCTAAATATTTTAAATTGACTCTCTACAGCTGTAGGGGCTGATCTCATCAGATTATGTAAGGCCCCCTTGGGAGTGTTTTAATTCACAGCTATATGATTGTTCAAATGGGGAATAGCCAGTAAAGCAATTCCCGCTATAAGTGTTGATCTAACGTGAACCTGTATTTTAAAAACCCTGAGACAAAAAAGAATTCTTATTGTTCTGCCTGTATAGTAGATTTTCATCCCAAATGATTTGCCGGTCGAATCCATTCTACATTGACTCATTATGTATATATCATGTTACATTTATTAACCCCCAGTGATCAGCGCCATTTGTAATAACTCAATTCCCACTATCTGCTAACACCCAAAGTCCCGCAGTGTGATCTCCATTTTAGGAAACACAATGAAAGGATACTTTAATAATGTCACTTATTACCATAATGGGTGTGTTCACACATTCAGGTTTTTAATTGTAATTATTAAATACCAAACCAGGAATGGATCATAAATGGAGGATATACATGAATGGAAAGACTGAGATTGAAATACATTCCTGGTTTTATATCCAGTATTTGAAAATAACAACCTGAACGTGTAAACACACCCTATTTCTTCCCACTCGTCTCATTTGGGGGGCTTGTGGTATTTTTTTTTACTATGAGTTAGATTAATATTTATTTAATAATATTTAATAATATTTAATATTTGAGGCTATAATAACGTTTTTATTATTTATTGCCATTTGTCATGTTGTAATATAAAAAAGATGCAGCGCTGTCTGCTGTCAGTCATGCAGAGTGCCTATGTTTATGTTCATCTGTGCTGTGACCATTGAAATAAAGATTTTGAAACAAAAATATCTAAGTTTGTAGCATGCTTTTATAAGACAAAAACATGGGTGCTGTGCTGCGTCCATACATGTTCTATAAGAACCACTATTAGGAATTACACTCAGCATACAATACAGGAGAAGTGGTACTGTGCAGTATCTATACCTAGAGAATAAGAACAGATTCTGAGACTTAAAAAAAGAAGTGGTACTGTGCAGTATCTATACCTAGAGAATAAGAACAGATTCTGAGACTTAAAAAAAGAAGTGGTACTGGGCAGTTTTCTATAGAACAAAGGAGCTTCTTTGAAACACAGCTACTAGGTAATATACTCTTCTTACTATAGTACTATACACTATGGGGGAGATTTATCAAAATCTGTGTAGAGGAAGAGCCGTACAGTTGCCCATAACAACCAATCAGATTGCTTTTTTAATTTTTAAAGAAGTCTGTGAAAAATTTAAGAAGCAATCTGGTTGCTATGGGCAACTGCACGGCTCTTCCTCTATACAGGTTTTTAAAAATCTCCCCCTATTTTACAATTATTAGGTAAATTAGTATTTTGATCATATCTTCATTATATGCATATTTTCTATTGCCAAGCTGTATAAACTTGAATGTTTATTGGATTTAAAGGTGTACTCTGACGGAAGTTTTTATTATTAATAATAATAATAATTATAAAAATTATTATTAATAAGATGGATAACCTGTTTTTTTTTTTATAAAAGAAAAACAAACCTTTAATTACTTTTCACGCTCCTCTGGTGCATCTGGTCCCTAGGGTAGAGATGAGCAAACTTACAGTGATTCGATTCGTCACGAACTTCTCGGCTCTGCAGTTGCTGACTTTAGCCTGCATAAATTAGTTCAGCTTTTAGGTGCTCTGGTGGGCTGGAAAAGGTGGATACAGTCCTAGGATAGAGACACCAGAGCACCTGAAAGCTGAACTAATTTATGCAGGCTAAAGTCAGCAATGGCCAAGCCGAGAAGTTCATGACGAATCGAATCACTGTAACTTCCCTCATCTCTACCCTAGTGCAATCCTCTTCCTGGTGCCAGGGGTTAAAGCGTTACAGTGCAGCTCAGCAAATTGCTGATGTAACGTATTAGCCCCAGCACCAGAAAGAAAACTGAGGCCAGGGGTCAATACATCACATTGCCACTCAACCAATGACTGGCTGAGGCCGAACACCATTTTGGTCAGTGATTCTCTACGCTGCCCTGTGATGCTTCAACCCCCGTCACCAGGAAGAACATTGCACTCGGGACCGGAACAACGATACCAGAGGCACCGAGTGAGCATGGGAGGTGACTGTTTTTTTTTTTTTTTTTTTTTAAGAAACAAGCTGGGCATCTTAAACACCTTTCCACCACAGTACCCCTTTCAGGTGATGTGCATTTGTGTAATAAGGAAGGGTGTGGACCAAGGATGCATGCACTAACCGTTACTTATGCTTGAACTATGTGCCCTCACCTAACAAATAACCACACTGACAACAAAATCAACGTTGCTGAACATAAGGGGTTGGCCACAGCGTTTCTTTTAGAAACAATTCTACAAATACTCAGAATATGCTTCTCCCCTGCCATGGAGGAGCTCATGTACCACCCTACACTTAACTCCAACCCCCACCTAAGACAAACAGGGCCTGTTCCACAGACAAACTGACAAAAATATGTCTATTCCTATGTCATTCAAATGGATTCCATCATGAGATGACGGTTATCTCCGTTCAGCAGCCTATGAAGATAATCAACCCTGCCCATGCACAGACATACCTAGCCATCCTTGAGTTTATGGTTCGGCGAGCCTTCTCAACCGCAACAGCATCCCAAGCATCCTGCCATGTGACCCTTGGCACAATCACAGACCACACTATCACTACTTCCTGGAAAAAAATTTTGGATTCGTTCCAGGTCTGTCCTCATCAAAGTCATTACCTCCAGCATGTATCACAGGAACCACTGGGGAGGAGACCACTCTGGCAATCTTAATCGTGACATACCTAGCCATCCTTGAGTTGATGATTCGGCGAGCCTTCTCAACTGCAACAGCATCCCAAGCATCCTGCCATGTGACCCTTGGCACAATCTCAGACCACACTATCACTACTTCCTGGAAAAAAATCTTGGATTCGTTCCAGGTCTGTCCTCATCAAAGTCATTACCTCCAGCATGTATCACAGGAACCACTGGGGAGGAGACCACTCTGGAAATCTTAATCGCCTCAGTGAGAACCTGTGCCCCACTTTATCCCACCGATACCACGCCAGTGAACCTCCAAGGCACAAAAGCCAAGCGACTTTCTGCTAAGACAACATTCCGCCCTCTGCGTGGCTCAAAAGATAAAGGAATGGCCCAAGAGATACTCTGACATCACTGGCCCACCAGAGCCCCTGCCGGACACAATGTCAGAAATTCCTGGAAGCAAAAATGAGACAAGGCATCAGCAACACTGTTCTCTACCCCCGACAGCCCATGCTCATGTTATCTGCCCATGCTCATGTTATCTGTCCAAAAACAAACCTTCCTGTCATGAAACCGCTCAACCCATAATTTCACTGTCATTACAATGGAAAAAAGCTCAAGAAGGGCTACATTTTGACAGAAACCATTTTTCCCCCACTCCACCGGCCAAGCCTCTGCGCACCAGTCCCCATCCAAAAAAGCACCAAAACCTATTAAGTGAAGAGAGACAACTCCAAACTACTGACCTCTGTTGCCTGCCGGCAGATGTGTCTGTTAAAAGGACCCAGAAAATCATGCCAAACACACAAGTCCCCTCTGAAGGAAGACATAAGGCGGATCCAATGCTCAGGCCTACAGACACCCCTAGTGGTGAGTAAATGATGCCAGGAGAAAACCCGTACCATTGACAAAATGCGACGCACACCAACAATCCTGAAAGGGGCAATAATTGCACAAGGCTGACCTTGTGGACTGCACCGAAACCCTCAAGCAACTTGAACAACTTACATAATTTAGGGACGCCAACTGGCCCCGGAGAACACTGTTGCCTGACCGCTTTTGGTGCCATTATCAGGCTCTTTCACGTATTTGTGGCCTTTGTGCTCCAAACTACCTCAGGTTGTTAAGACAAACAGCAACTATATTCTTCATTATACCTCCACCACACACTGCCACAGTGCGCCTTATGGGCAACATATATGGAGCCCAGATAAGTAAACAGCTTGCAACAACATTCTGGGTGGCACTGTCCTATAATGCACCCAAGGACCACAAAAGCCTACGACCAAATCTTCATAGTTTTGGCTACCCGGGGCTTGGGGTCAGCAGGGTTTTCAGCGTTGACCGTACACTCCTTATCGACTGTATGTTGATCTACGGACACAAGAGACCATATAGCCACATACTGGTTAGCCCATATCTTCTCCCACACACTGTCCTCTATATGGGCACACAGGGGGCTAATCCCACAAAAGAATGCCTCTTTGTAAATACCCATCCTAACCGTGGAATACAATATGTTTTGTTGCAAATAGTCAACAGGGTTGTAAAAAAACGGGTTGAGGAAAAAAAAGGTGCAAATTAGCTGCCAAAGATTTGGATCAAGATTTGAATCAAATAAAGATTTGAATCAAACGTGCAGCTACTAGGAACCCATTACCCTCCAGTTTTGTCATATTCTAGATCTGAAAACTACCTGGAAGAAGTACAATGGGTGAGATTTATCATACTAACAAGTGTGTGTGTGTGTGTGGGGGGGTGGGGGGTAGTGGTGAACTTGGCGCACATAGGCAAAAAACAATCAATCACTTTGGGATAACCATTTTGTATGTTTCCTCCTCTCCTCTGCGACTTTTCTGCACAAAAAGTCTCAGTTGCTACTTTTTGTGAGACTTTCTAAAAGTGCCCTCCAAAAGCATTTTTGTAAGCCAGGTCTGACCTGGCTTAAGTTTGAAACTCTTTTAAGGGGTTTGTGATTTCTTTTTTATGCCTATGTGTGACATTCGGACTTCATACATTTGTGACCACTGCAAAGTGAAAACTTAAAGTTGCTTAGGTAAGGCTCTTTGGTACTTTCTGCGTACCCACAAAAGTTGCAAGATTTTTGTGCGATAGGCATAAGCAAAAATAAATAAATAAATAAATTTAAATGCAATGATAAATCTCCTCCAATGTGTTCAATGCTCAGAGACATGGTCAAGGAAAGAAAGATTGAAACCCGTCCACTACTAACAAGACACGTAAGTTGAAACATCAAAACTGGACCATAAAATATCTGAAGACAGATAGCTATGCAGTGTAAAACTTTTTTGGCCCATTTAACCTGAGGAAAAGAAGCAGTCTAATAATTATGCAAACCTTGGTGTATAGGGTGTTCATGTCTTCATCTCCTTACCCCAACATACAGAAAGAGAAGAGAAGCAGTACTGAATAGTGTCCATACAAAGAAAATAATAGAAGATATTTAGAATTATACTCAGTATAGAGAACAAAAAATTGTACAGTGCTGTGTTCACATATACAGAATAACAAATATTGAGAACGATACCCTGCCAACAAGTAGCACTGTGCAATGTCCGTATATGCAGAATAAGAGGAGATACTGAGATTTACATCCAGAAAATACTGTGCAGTGTCCATGCATGCACAACAGGATCAGCTATAAATAATTACGTGCAGCATACAGGAAAAAAAGATATACTGTATTACTACTCATTGTCGATACTAGGGATGAGCAAATCGAATCTGATGAATCCAAATTTGTTACGAATTTCAGGAAAAATTTGATCGCACGAATCGCTTCATTAAACTCCATATAGTACTATCCAGGCTCCAGGGCATCTAAGATGGCGGCTCCACATGTCAGGACATGGGGCCAGGTACTCTGGGAAGACGGGAAGATCGGTAGGCGGGATGACCCTGAATCACATGCAGCCTATCAGCAGCCAGCCACCCCTGTGATGTCACAGCCCTATATAATCGGCAGCCATCTTGCAGCCAGTCACATCAGTGTTTTATTGCAGAGAGAGAGAGAGAGAGAGAGAGGGACAGAGAGCAGTGTGTGTTGCACAGAAAAGCATTTTTACAGCAGCGATTCACCTCAAGCCCATATCCAGCCTAGAAGCACTGAAGGGGAAGGGAGAGAGATAGAGAGAGAATGTGCAATTTTGGGTGTGCTGCGGCACTAGTGTGTACAACAACTGAAAAGATAATAGTAGCCAGCCAGTTAGGGTGAGCAGAGCATTTAAAGCCATAATCACCTGCTATTAGTGCCTAATACTGGTTGAGTAGCGGAGCGTATTGTCCTCTATTAAGTGTAACCTGTGCGTACATAGGTGGTGTACGATTTTGTTCCTGTTAAAGTCTTAAGGGCCTAGTTACTGTGAAAGGCCAGCCAAAAGTACACACCTGCTGGTGTTGTAGACAAATATTGTTTTAAGCGTAGTGGAGTGTATTGTACTCCCCTCATAAGTGCACACCACAGACGTACATCTACATGGTGTACCATTTGGTTCCTGTTAAAGTCTTAAGGGCCTAGTTACTGTGCAAGGCCAGACAAAAGTACACACCTGCTGCAGTTCTAGACAAATACTGTTTGAAGTGTAGTGGAGTGTAAGTGCATAAGTGCATACCACGTATGTACATAAGTGCATACCACGTACATACATCTACTTGGTGTACCATTTTCTACTTGCCAAGAAGGGAATTAATAGGGTGAGAGTAGGGCCTTACAGGGGAAGTTTTTACCCCCACCTGCTACAATCGACAATACGTTGTTCCCTTTCACCTTTTCAAGGAAAGTGTTACTCATCTTAAAAAGGGCGGCCCCACACAGGAACCTCTCTCTATTTCCACCTAAAAATCCTGGGAAATGGCAGTGTTTGCAGGTGGAAATAGGGAGAGGTTCCTGAGTGGGGCCACCCTTTTTTTTAGGAAGGGAATTAATAGTGCGAGAGTAGGGTGCTTACAGGGGAAGTTTTTACCCCCACCAGTTACAGTGGCCCATACTTTGTTCCCTTTCACCTTTTAGAGGTCTTTGCATAACATCAATACTTGATGGTGTAGGTGGCACATTGTGTTTTTTGCACACCTTTCCTTTTGTTAAATAAAAATGTTAGGTACATATATTTTATCCTAAGAATATTATTAAAAGTTAAGTTTTACGTACTGCATATCCTCAATAACACTAACACTTTTACAAAAGAGACCATTTTCTTCTGCCTACCTTCCTCAGCTACTATTCTGATCCTGCCACCCACCTGATGCCACACATCTGATGCCAAGTTCTCCTTTTTTCACCCACCTTCGTCACTGGGTACTGGTATAGCCACCCACTGCCCCACTCTGTCACCGGGTCACTTTCAGGACTCCTGATGCGGCTGATGCCACCTGCAGGCTGTCTTATTCTGCCACCATATGTTCTCCTCATGCTGATGCCACCTCCAGGCTGTCTCATTCTGCCACCAAATGTTCTCCTCATGCTGATTCCACCTCCAGGCTGTATCATTCTGCCACCATATGTTCTCCTCATGCTGATGCCAGCTCCAGGCTGTCTCATTCTGCCACTATAAGTTCTCCTCATGCTGATGCCACCTCCAGACTGTATCATATTGCCACCATATGTTCTCCTCATGCTGATGCCAGCTCCAGGCTGTCTCATTCTGCCAATATATGTTCTCCTCATGCTGATGCCAGCTCCAGGCTGTCTCATTCTGCCACCATATATTCTCCTCATGATGATGCCAGCTCCAGGCTGTCTCATTCTGCCACCATATGTTCTCATGCTGATGCCAGCTTCAGGCTGTCTCATTCTGCCACCATATGTTCTCCTCATGCTGATGCCACCTCCAGGCTGTCTGATTCTGTCAACATATGTTCTCTTCATGCTGATGCCAGCTCCAGGCTGTGTCATTACGCCACTATATGGTCTCCTCTTGTTGCCGACAACTCCAGGCTGTGTCATTCAGCCACTATATGGTCTACTCATGCTTCCGCCACCTCCAGGCTGTGTCATTCAGCCACTAAATGGTCTCCTCTTACTGCCGCCAACTTCAGGCTGTGTCATTCAGCCACTATATGGTCTCCTCTTACTACCGCCAACTCCAGGCTGTGTCATTCAGCCACTATATGGTCTCCTCATGCTTCCTCCACCTCCAGGCTGTGTCATTCAGCAACTTTATGGTCTCCTCATGCTGCCGTCACCTCTAGGCTGTGTCATTCAGCCACTATATGGTCTACTCATGCTTCTGCCACCTCCAGGCTGTGTCATTCAGCCACTATATGGTCTCCTTATGCTGCCGCCAACTCCTGGCTGTGTCATTCAGCCACTATATGGTCTCCTCTTGCTGCCACCAACTTCGGGCTGTGTCATTCTGACAGATTATGGTCTCCTCATGCTGCTGCCACCTCCAGGCTGTCACTGTGCTGCAATGTTGTCTCCTCATGCTGCTGACACATTAAATAAAACTTTTTAGGTTCATCTATTTGAAATCTTCAATTTAAATGTTAAAAAATAATCTTTTCAATAGTGAGGCCCTATGGTCTTGTCAGGCTGTTGCCACCTCCAGGCTGTGTCATTCAGCCACTATATGGTCTCCTCATACTGATGCCACCTCCAAGCTCTGTGATTGTGCCACTCTATGACAGTCATTCTAATTTGCATGTCATACTGAATAACAGTATTATTTCACCAACACAGCACACTCCCTATGCATGCTAGGGCAAGACAAAGTGTTCTACACCCCTATTGAGGCCAGAACTAGCCATTTTTAACAGCGATTTTCTAAAATTCGCTCAACTCTTGTCAATACATACAGAATAAGAGGAGTTGCTGAAAATGATACCCTGCATATGGAACAAGAGAAGTGGCACTGTACAATGTCCATATATACAGAATAAGAAGAGATACTAGAAGTTACACCCAGTATACAAAAGTAGAATAAGGGTAGGGTCACACATGCCATATTTTGCTGCTGCGTATTTTCCTACCCATTGAATTAAATGGATAGCAACATACGCTGCAGAAGATATGCAGCAAAAGAGGGCACCTGTTGCCCCAAGTTTTTCAAATATTTTTATGGCCAAATTTGAAGAGCTTTTTTTTCTATTCCTAACCATCTAATTTTTTATGTGAAATTGTAAAAAAAAAATAATAATGGGTAAGATACGTGGACGATGTCTTGTCTTCTTGTTATGGACAGGTCCACGGGACCTCTTGGACAAGTATGTCAAAGAACTGAATGAATGTTATGAGTTAATAGAGTTTACTTTGGAACCATATCTCAAACGGATCCATTATTTGGAAGGAATAATAGCATCTACCTTCATTAGGAATGAAGCAGATAGGAATAATTTATTATTAAGGCAGAGATGTCATGCGCCGCAGACTTTTAAAGGGATTCCAAATAGTCAGTTTATAAGAGCACGAAAGGATATGCAGCACGACAGAGGAATACATTAAGAACAAAGAAATGTTGATAAAGAAGTTTGTTGAAAAAGGGTATAGTGAGGATACAGTAAGAACAGTAGGAGATAAAGTACAGGAGATTCAGAGAGAGATTGAGACAGGGGAATAAGGAGAAGAAAGGTAGAAATTATGATATTGTGTATATTTCTACATATGATAAGAAATGATTAAGAAAATTGTGACAAAATATTGGGGGTTGTTAAAAGCAGATCCCAAATACGGTAAAATGCTTGGTAAAATTCCCCGATTTATTTACAGATAAGGGAAGTCGTTGGCGAATCATCTGGTGAGAGCAGATATAAAGAAGAAGAAAATGTCTAAAGAAAAGTTTTTTGGTGCTAAAAAGAAAGGGACATTTCCATGTTTATCCTGCCGTAATTGTAATAGTATTATTAAAAGTGATCATCCATTGCGTGTTCCATCCATTGCGGGGGAATAAGTTTACTGTTAAAGGGTGGTTTAATTGCGACACCAAGCAAGTTGTATACTTATTAAAATATCCATGTGGCAGGATATACATAGGACAAACAATGAGGAGTATTAAATTCCAGATTAGCGAACATCATAGTGCAATCCAGAATATAATTAAACCACTTGATAAAATGGAAGTTTTAAGTATGGAGAGACAGGGGTAGCCAGACATTTTTCTGAATGTGGTCTTCAAATCAGGGAGTTACGATGGATGGTCATTGAGGAGTAGAAATGAGCGAAGTTACAGTGATTCGATTTGTCACAAACTTCTCGGCTCGGCAGTTGATGACTTATCCTGCATAAATTAGTTCAGCTTTCAGGTGCTCCAGTGGGCTGGAAAAGATGCATACAGTCCTAGGAGAGAGTCTCCAGCCCACCGGAGCACCTGAAAGCTGAACTCATTTATGCAGGATAAAGTCAGCAACTGCCGAGCCGTCAGGTTCGTAACGAATTGAATCTTCACTCATCTCTATTGAGGAGGTCCGCGGCACAACCAAGGAAGGGGTTAAGAAAAGGCTCCTACAGAGAGGTCTATTGGATAAAAACTTTGAATTCATTAAGCCCGGATGGGCTGAATGAAATGTGTAATTTTAGTGTATTTCTGTGAGCTAACATCTTTATATTATTCCGAATGTTATACGGAATGTTACCTTTTAAGAACAAATTGATATCTGTGTGATTTTAAATGTGGAATTTCTCGTTGCAGAAGTCATGTGGTCACGAGGAGTGTCAAACGCGCTTAGTTGGAGCACCCTGGGTGAACATAATTTGTTTTGTACATACTTTTTTGATATCTATGGACACACCCGGGTGCAGATAGGTCACTTCTATTTCTATTGGATTATACCCACAATGCGTTTTTCGTTAGGGGCGGTTTTTCAAAAATGCAGAAAGCTGTATCTATGGCATATTTCACCCAATTTGTGGAATTTTTCCTCCCATAGACCTCCATAGGCTTACAAAATATACATTTATAAATGTGTGTTTTAGGGGTTTTTTTTGTGTCATTTTTTTTTCTGACATTCGTCAATAGAAATCCTTAAACTAGACGATTAAAGAACCACATGACTTGCAAATAGAAAAACTCAGATTAAAAAAATGCCACAAAAACTTGCCCCCAGCAGCCAATCACATCTCAGCTTATACCTTTCCATAGCGGATTATAAAAGCTGAGCTGTGACTGGTTGTTAGGGACAAGATCTCTCCAGTTTGTCTCTCACACATTTTGATAAATCAGGGCCATTGGGTGAGATTTATCGAAACCTGTGTAGAGGAAAGGTGATGGAGTTGCCAATAGCAACCAATCAGATTGCTGTTTTCAGAGGCCATTTAAAAAAATGAAAGAAGCTACCTGATTGGTTGCTATAGGCAACTGCACTATTTGTTCCTCTTCACAGGTACTGATAAATCCCCCCATTTGTGTTTTGGGGAGAAAAATTCAGCGTAAACTGCATTTTGGAGAACAGCGTAGTTTTCTAAAGGCGAAATAACGCTAACAAAAATATGTGTCAAGGAATCCTTACATAGCAGGAGCAGCACTGCCTTCATTATTATGAACTGCATTCACAATACACTGGACTCCCCCTTAGTCCCTGGAAAGCATCGTTTTTTGGAAAGCAGAAGTGATCTGTGTGGACGCCCACATTTCACTGGAATAGAAACAAAGAAAACACCTATTTTTGTTAGAAGTCAGGCATGTTTTTCTAATTCTGTATAAGGGTAGGGTCACACAGGGCAGATACTAAGCGTATTTGACGCTGCGAAAAATCTGTCAAGCAGCAGGAAATACGTTGTGTCTGTGCTAGGAGCAGACACAGGCTTTCCCCAATACAGCCCTGTGTTTGCAATAAGGGTTGGGAGTCGGCTGCGCGTCACAGATATGTCAGTGTGCACGGCTGGCCTCCAAGCCTTATGTGACCCTACCCTAAGGGTATGTTCACATGTTGCAGGTTTTCTGCAACTGATCTGCATCACATTTGCAACTGATTTTAACAAAGTGCGGCTAATTAGCGATTCTGCAGCTATTCAACGCTAGCCTGCTGTGAATTAACAAAGTTGCATTAAAAATGACAACTTGATTGGCATCATATAACTTATTGATAACATTTTATAAAATAAATGTTTGGGGGAGGGTTAATGGAAAAAATGTGATTTTGTTGCATTTTTTTTTGGGGGGGGGGGGCATCTTATGTTTATGCCATTCAACATATGGTAAAAAGTTTTAGTAATTTGGCACAATAGAAAAAAATTTTATTAAAAAAAATAAATAAATAAAAATAAAAGGTTTTGCCACATTCCACGATCGATAACTTTTTTTTTTTTTTGTGAAGGCCACTGACTGACAAGAAAACTCACATTCACCTACAGGGCTACCAATGGGGTAACAGAGTCCCACAGTTCTGTTACATGCCGCAGTCATTTTTGTCAGATTCTCAGTTCCTGGCAGTTTACGTGTATGGGTGGTCACTATGGGGTTAATTGACAATGTCTGATCTATAGGGGCCATGATGGGGAAGAAGACCCCAAGTAATTATAAGCAGCAGGTATCAATTCTTGGGGTGAATCCTTGAGAATACTGTTCAGTGATTTTAATGATAATACATTCAGGTGAAATTAAAACATAAAGTACAAATTTCCCATGAGCACATTGGAGAGACCCCTCTGAGAATCACCCAACAGAAAACTGGTAATTATACTGCTCTAATAATGTTTCCCTGTCACATTTCTCACATTGGGACATCTATTGAAATCCACTATGTTAGGTCATTGCTGGGGAAAACAGAGACTCTGTGTGACTGTGACATCCAGTGACCACACAGGGTTTATGGTTTCACATTCATTTTCAACCCTATAGTATAAAGTGGTCATGATATGGAATTCAGGTCATGTGACATCTAGATAATAATAACCACAACCATCATCATCCTTGTTTTCCTTCCTGCTTTCTACTACTGAGACAAAGTAAAATTAATTATTCCCCATGAGAATACCAGGATACAAGGAGCCAATATTATTACCATCATGCCGTCAACAAACAAAACCCAGAATACCAAGGCCAATACTAATAATGCCACTATACAAGGGACAAGTAACACCACCACACCCTGATCACATATCACTACAGCAAGGTAGCTAATACCGCCATACTGTTTCCAAAGAGAATACATTATACAGAGACCAAAAATACCCCATATAGTAGTAGATACCAGCACTATACTGATCCTGCCGACTGTATTAGGGCTCATTCACGCATGTGGATTTCTTTTTAAACTTGCAGTGTGTTTCCCACTGCAAGTTTGAAGTTAATAGGGTCAGATTTTCAACATCTGCTGTAGCCAGGGCGTAGAGATCCCGCCCCCTTTCAGTGTTTCCCGCTGCGAGTTAAAAAGGAAATCTGCTCATGTGAACAAGCCCTAAGAGACCGTATAAATTCAATGACTCACAGAGGCATGTCCTTTTGAACTCTTCTCCTTTTATTCTCTATTCAGCCTAGACCACCAGGACTACTTCTCCTTGTTACTACTCCCAAATGGTAATAATGCCTCCCTTGGTACCAAGGTCTCCCTTTAGGTAAATGGGTGTTAGCAGTATATAGATAGTTTCCCCAGTAGGTATATAAGTACCCCCTGTAGATACCTAGATCTCTCTGTAGGTAGATATCCCCCCCCCCCCCCCTTTCCTGCACAGGCCGAAATGTCATGTGAGTCAAATTCAAAGATTCTGAACTGATGTAAGTTTTCATGCTCATTGGTCAGTGCCAATGACAGTCAGGTGGACAGTCATTGGCCACTAATAAATGCTGACTACTCACTGCTCCACACACTGGGGGAGATTTATCAAAACCTTTGTAGAGGAAGAGTGGTGCAGTTGCCCATAGCATCCAATCAGATTGCTTCTTTCATTTTTCACAGGCTTCTATAAAAATGAAAGAAGCAACCTGATTGGTTGCTATGGCCACTGAACCACTCTTCCTCTACACAGGTTTTGATAAATATTCCCCACTGTGCCTAAGTTGAACTCATGGCTCATTCACATTGCCATCGGGCTCTGGAGCTCTGTCGGCGAGTCCATCGGAATTATGGAAGTTTAGCGGGGGAAAAAATAGTGCATGCATTCAGCGCTAAAAAAAAGAGGCCTTAAAGGAGTAGTCCAGTCCTAAAAAAACGCTGGGGGCCCCTGTGATCTCCTGTATGGGGCCCCGGCAGCCTGTGGGAAGGGTGGCGTGTTGACCAGCGCACAAAGTGGCAGCCGACACAATACAACACTAAGGCAGAGCCGGAGATTGCCAAAGGCAGCTCTCCGGCTCTGCCATAGAGTTGTTTTGAGAGGGCATGTCAGCCACCGCTCCGTGCGGCGGTCAACATGCCCCCATCCCGAGGGCTGCCGGGCCCCGCATAGGAGATTGAGGGGGGCCCGAGTGGTCAGACCCCCCGCAATCTGAAACTTACCCCCTATCCTTAGGATTGGGGATACGTTTTTCAGGACTGGACTACTCCTTTAATGGGACGGAGCACAATGGCAATGTAAACTTAGCCTTACTCAGGGCAAGGGTGCAGCACTGTCATTTACATATCTGCCTAAGACATACTGAGTTTTGCAACAATGTGTCATTTCCATCTGGAAGCATTCTTACTTTTGTCAATAATTATATCACACACACACACACACACATACAGTGGGGATCAAATTTTTGGGCACCCCAGGTAAAAAATTTTATTAATGTGCATAAAGAAGCCAAGGAAAGATGGAAAAATCTCAAAAAGGCATCAAATTACAGATTAGACATTCTTATAATATGTCAACAAAAGTTAGATTTTATTTCCATCATTTGCACTTTCAAAATAACAGAAAACAAAAAATGGTGTCTGCAAAAGTTTGGGCACCCTGCAGAATTTATAGCATGCACTGACCCCTTTGCAAAGCTGAGACCTGCCAGTGTCATGGATTGTTCTCAGTGATCATCTGGGAAGACCAGGTGATGTCAATCTCAAAGGTTTTAAATGCCCAGACTCATCTGACCTTGCCCCAACAATCAGCACCATGGGTTCTTCTAAGCAGTTGTCTAGAAATCTGAAACTGAAAATAGTTGACGCTCACAAAGCTGGAGAAGGCTACTAGAAGATAGCAAAACGTTTTCAGATGTCAATATCCTCTGTTCGGAATGTAATTAAGAAATGGCAGTCATCAGGAACAGTGGAAGTTAAAGCAAGATCTGTAAGACCAAGAAAAATATCAGACAGAACAGCTCGCAGGATTGTGAGGAAAACAATTCAAAACTCACGCTTGACTGCACAATCCCTCCAGAAAGATCTGGCAGACACTGGAGTTGTGGTACACTATTCCACTATAAAGAGATACTTGTACAAATATGGTCTTTATGGAAGAGTCATCAGAAGAAAACCTCTTCTACATCCTCACCACAAAAATCAGCGTTTGAACTTTGCAAATGAACATATAGACAAGCCTGATGCATTTTGGAAACAAGTTCTGTTGACCAATGAGGTTAAAATTGAACTTTTTGGCCGGAATGAGCAAAGGTACGTTTGGAGAAGAAGGAGAACAGAATTTAATGAAAAGAACCTCTGTCCAACTGTTAAGCATGGGGGTGGATCAATCATGATTTGGGGTTGTATTGCAGCCAGTGGCACAGGGAACATCTCACGATTAGAAGGAAAAATTGATTCAATAACATTTCAGCAAATTTTGGATGCTAACTTGATGCCATCTGTGAAAAAGCTGAAGTTAAAGAGACTTCTACAAATGGAAAATGATCCTAAACACACCTCGAAATCCATGGGGGATTACATCAAGAGGTGTAAACTGAAGGTTTTGCCATGGCCTTCACAATCTCCTGACCTCAACATGATTGAAAATCTATGGATAGACCTTAAAAGAGCAGTGCGTGACAGACAGCATAGAAATCTCAAAGAACTGGAAGACTTTTATAAGGAAGAATGGGCAAAGATACCTCAAACAAGAATTGAAAGACTCTCACTACAAAAAGCGTTTACAAGCTGTGATACTTGCCAAAGGGGGCAGTACAAGATGTTAACTCTGCAGGGTGCCCAAACTTTTGCAGATGCCAATTTTTTTTGTTTTCTGTTATTTTGAAAGTGTAAATGATGGCAATAAAATCTAACTTTTGTTGACATATTATAAGAATCTCTAATCTGTAATTTGATGCCTTTTGGAGATTTTTCCATCTTTCCTTGGCTTCTTTATGCACATTAATACAAATTTTTACCTGGGGTGCCCAAACTTTTGATCCCCACTGTATATACATGGTGGGCCATTTATATGGATACACCTTAATAAAATGGGAATGGTTGGTGATATTAACTTCCTGTTTGTGGCACATTAGTATATGTGAGGGGGAAAACTTTTAAAGATGGGTGGTGACCATGGCGACCATTTTAAAGTCGTCCATTTTGAATCCAAATTTAGTTTTTTCAATAGGAAGAGGGTAATGTGACACATCAAACGTATTGGGAATTTCACAAGAAAAACAATGATGTGCTTGGTTTTAACATAACTTTATTCTTTCATGAGTTATTTACAAGTTTCTGACCACTTATAAAATGTGTTCAATGTGCTGCCCATTGTGTTGGATTGTCAATGCAACCCTCTTCTCCCACTCTTCACACACTGATAGCGACACCGCAGGAGAAATGCTAGCACAGGCTTCCAGTATCCATAGTTTCAGGTGCTGCAGAATGGGCAAAACAAAAATTGGAACAGGACCCTCAGTTTACGCAGAAGATTTTGTTCAGTGATGAGGAAACTTTTATGTGAATGGTGAAGTTATCAAACAAAACCACCGCTATTGGTCTGACACTAACCCACATTGGATAGATCCCTCCAAGACTGTTGGAACACAAAAATTGATGGTATGGTGTGGTATATGGGGTACAAAGATAGTGGGGCCATTCTTCATCAATGGAAACCTCAAGGCCACTGGATATGTGAAATTGCTACATGATGATGTGTTTCTCTCTTTATGCACTGAAGCTGGCACGTTCTCTGAGTTTTTCCAGCAAGATGGTGACCACCACATTATGAGTGACAGGTCTGAGCATTCCTAGATGAACAGTTTCCTGGAAAGTGGATTGGTCGTCGAGGGCCAGTTGAATGGCCCCCAAGGTCTCCTGATCTGACCTACTTAGACTTTTATCTTTGGGGTCATCTGAAGGCAATTGTCTATGCTGTGAAGAAAGGAGATGTGCAGCACCTGAAACTACGGATACTGGAAGCCTGTGCTAGCATTTCTCCTGCGGTGTATATAGTAGTATATACGGATACTGGAAGCCTGTGCTAGCATTTCTCCTGCGGTGTTGCTATTAGTGTGTGAAGAGTGGGAGAAGAGGGTTGCATTGACAATCCAACACAATGGGCAGCACATTGAACACATTTTATAAGTGGTAAGAAACTTGTAAATAATTAATGAAAGAATAAAGTTACGTTAAAACCAAGCACATCATTGTTTTTCTTGTGAAATTCCCAATAAGTTTGATGTGTCACATGACCCTCTTCCTATTGAAAAAACTAAAGTTGGATTCAAAATGGCAGACTTCAAAATGGCTGCCATGGTTACCACACATCTTGAAAAGTTTCCCCCCTCATATATACTAATGTGCCACAAACAGGAAGTTAATATCACAAACCATTCCCATTTTATTAAGGTGTATCCATATAAATGGCCCACCCTGTATAAGCTATTCCTGATCCTTACATGGGCTGACAGGATCCTGGGAATCAGTGATCCTTCCCTGTCATAGACAGTAGATGGTGCTTGACACAGCATCAAAGTTCTGTAAGGGAATGGTTGTTTTGTGCACATTGTGGTTCCTACCTTGGCGGGCAGGATCTATTATATTGTGCCAATGTCACTTGGCACATCTTTCCCTTATACAGGGATTGATTCTGCTAATGAGACGTTGTACGACCAGTCCCTAAACAAAATATATATATATATATATATATATATATATATATATATATATATATAGCCCTGTAGCTGTGCTTTCATCCTGTGAACTTTCTTAACTTTGCAACATTGTCGCTTTTTCTTTTCACCTTCCATAGCTACTAACTGACACATCTGTTATACAACTGAGCAAATAGTAGGACATAGTCATATGTACTGGGAGATGTTCTGTTGGGGACATTTCCTTGAGAAATACAAAATTTATTTTAGTCTGCTACCACCAGTATGCTGCATATTTTTTAACACAGCAACAACAAAGTCATTTTTTCAGTGACAATAATTTTTTTTTTACAGTTTGCGGAAAAAATACCATTCAAAACTATCTCAGAAATTAAAAACTTTGTGACCCACATTCACAATGAACCTATAGATGAATACCTTTAAGGAATCTTTTGAAAAGGGGGTGACTTCTGGGGGTGCGGTATGATTCTGACAGCAAAAAACCCTTGCAGGCATGTAGTGCGGCCTATAATTTCTATAATGATGTCCTGAAAGCCAAATGGTGCTCCTCTCCTTCTTGGTCCCGCCACACACCACAACTAAATATGGCCCAAGCGGGGACATTTCTGCACTCAGGACAAACGGAGTAATATACGTTCGGGTGCATTTCCTTCTTTTCACACACAATGTAAAAAAAAAAAATATGTCCAACAAATGAGGCATTTGAGGAAAAAAAAAAAAAGCCAATTTCTATTTTTTCAACTGATTTGTATGCATACCAGTCACACAAAAAAGACTCAAAATACTAACTATTGGTCTAAGTGAATAATTTAGGGGGGGGGTGAAGTTTCCAAAATGGGGTCAATTGTGGGGGTTCTGTAAGGTTCTGGCAGCTAAAAACCTTGACAGGCATGAGGTGCGGCCTACATGATGTCCTGAAAGCCAAATGGTGCTTCTTCTCTCCTTCTGGGTCTCACCATGTGGCCAAGCAACTAAATATGGCCTAAGCAGGGACATTTATGTACTCAGGACAAACGGCATAATATAAATTGGGGTGCATTTCCTTCTTTTCACACGCAATGTACAAAAAATATGTCCCAGAAATGAAACATTTGTGAAGAAAAAGCTCATTTCAATTTTTTTCCATTGAATTTGTATGCATAACAGTCACACAAAAAGGACTCTAAGTACTTACTTTTGATGTAAGTGAATACTTTAGGGGGTGTACCTTCCAAAATGGGGTCACTTGTGGGGGTTCTGTAAGCTTCTGGAAGCTAAAAAATCTTGGTAGGCATGAGGTGCGGCCTACAATCCTTTCAGCCTAAAATGATGTCCTGAAAGCCAAATGGTGCTCTTCTCCTTCTGGGTCCCACCACGCAGCCAAGCAACCAAATATGGCCTAAGCAGGGGCATTTCTGAACTCGGGACAAACAACGTAATAAAATTTGAAGTGCATTTTCTTCTTTTCACATGCATTGTACCAAAAATTTGTCCCACAAATGAAGCATTTCAGGAAAAAAAGTAAATTTCAATTGTTTCCACTGACTTTGTAAAAAATCCTGCCCAAAAAATATTGTGGTAAAATATTCGCTATCCCCCCTAGTGAATAAAAAGCTTTAAAAAGCTCTGTATCTTACCTTTATTCTTGCTCACATAATGCAATCTCCCAGCAGGAGAAAGTGGACATTTCCCAGTAGGCATGATATCACTGAAGCCTGCTGGGGGACCGCATCTGCCCTCACATTGTTGCAGTGCTGTCATGAATAGAAGACTACAGGCACTGTGCAGCTTTCAATGAGGCTCTATGCATGTTTCAGTGAGGCTCTATGCATGTTTCAGTGAGGTTCTGTGCAGCTGTCAGTGAGTCTCTGTGCAACTTTCATTGAGGCTCTTTGAAGCTTTCAATGAGGCTCTTTGCAGCTTTCAGCGAGGCTCTATGCAGCTGTCAATCAAGCTCAGAGCAGAGAAACACTTACAGAGTTTGGTCTCCTGCCAGGCTGGGAGGAGACCAAACTCACTGTATTAATGAGTGCCTCTGGGAACATTTGTGCCTCGGGGAGTGGTGATCTAAACTCACTGGGGATGGCCTCACTGAATAAAAGCACAGGCACTAACCTATTCACCTTTTGATTCCCGTCCTTTTGGCTAGGGTCAGAGAAATGTTTATAGATCCATCCGGGCAGTATATCTGCACTCATTAATATATATTTTTTTATCGTCACTGTATCACTTTACGTGTTGTGTGTTCAAATGATATGGCAGGGTGTGGTAGCCCTTCTGGGTGTCCCTTCCTGGCGGTCAAGGGGGAGGTGTGTGTGGCCATTAGGTTCCGCACCTCCCTGCAAAAACCCAGGTACTCCTGCATGGGTAGGGGTAGGGTACAGACCATTGAACGGCTCTACGAGCAGATACCTTGGTAAACACCTAGGTGGATGCCGGGAGCATTTGAGGTCCCTTAGTAGCTTCAACGTAAAGGGACATTTAACCTGCAACCTTGCAGTTGCCTTTTGGCCTGGAGGGGAAGGGTAAGGTTTGTTTGGGGGCCTCTCTCCTTTTTAAGAAGGGCTTGCAATAGACCGAATCCTTTGTGCATGTTTTTTTTAGTGTAACACGCTTGCACTTTGGGTGATTGAGAGCATGTTCCTCAGCTCTTAGAAAAAGGAAAAATAATATGTACACAGTCACAGTGCAGTTTATCAAGATTATTCTACTTGTATCCCAATAATTGAATCGATATAGCTGCTACCTAAAGAGTAGCTGAGTGAAGGAAGTATAAAAGGTTTGCTGCTGGAACAGCAACTTGTGTATTTCAGGTACTGAATGCCTAGGTAACTGTGTTTTGGGGATAGAGGTGGAACTTAGCCTGTTCTAGTTAGTTAAGCCCTGGTAATGCAGAGGCATATGTGTTGCTCCTCATGTCTGTCATTTTCCTCTAGACTTTTTGAGGCCTTAGGCGAAAATAAATCTGAGGCCTCCCAAGCGCGATAAAAAGAAGAAAATAAAAACTACACCCCTCACAGAATTTATTAAGGGGTACAGTGAGTATTTACACTCCACTGGCGTTGGACAGATCTTTGGAACAGTGGGATTTGCAAATGAAAAATTAAATTTTTCATTTTCACGGACCACTGTTCCAAAAATCTGTCAGACACCTGTGGGGCGTAAATGCTCACTGTACCCCTTATTACATTACGTGAGGGGTATAGTTCCAAAATGGGGTCACATGTGTGTGTAGGTTCCACCGTTCTGGCACTATGGGGGCTTTGTAAACGCACATGGCCTTCAATTACATCCAAATTCTTTCTACAAAAGCCCAATGGTGCTCCTTCTCTTCTGAGCATTGTAGTTCGCCCGCAGAGCATTTTACATCCACATGTGGGGTATTTATATACTCAGAAGAAATGGAGTTACAAATTTTGGGGGGCTTTTTTCCTATTACCCCTTGTGAAAATTAAAAATTTGGGATAACACCAGCATTTTAGTGAAAAAATAAAAAATTTTCATTTTCACCGAAAATTCTTCAAACACCTGTGGGTAGTTAAGGCTCACTATACCCCTTGTTACATTCCTTAAGGTGTGTAGTTTCCAAAATGGGGTCACATGTTCGTGTTTTTTTTGGGGGGGGTTTATGTCA